>NC_060138.1:292521805-293146805 GCF_021461385.2 Schistocerca piceifrons | reverse complement strand
AACCACCCTGGATATGTAATTACGCTAGAATGTATCGCGGAATTGTTTGGAAACGCTTATCAAAGGACGGCCACAATGACGAACGCAACAAAGGCGTTCAAGATGTGTGGCATTTACCCAATCGATCGTCACATATTCACCGAGGAAGATTTCCTGCCTTCGACTGTTACAGACCAAAGTGACAAATTGAAACTGGATCTCTCCAGAGCCAAAGTTCAGAAACATCTACAAATGAACCACAACCAGGACCAAGTACCTACGTTCCCCAAAAGAAATAATTCCTTTGCCAAGAAGAAAAGATTACCAAGAAATACAGAAGAAAGGAAAGAAGTCAGAAATAATATCTGGGAACCCATTCAAGAAGCAACTGGAATCCCAATCACCAGAAGAAGAAATAAAGAAACCAAAGAGGAAACTATTTTATTCTGATCAATCAAACAAAAAGAAAGCAAAGCATAAATTAAATACGTCTAGGAAAAATTCACAAACTTTTCACTGTTCAGGCTGTACTGAAAAATACAGTAATCCACCAACAGAAGACTGGTTTCAATGTCTCAAGTGCGAGGAGTGGCGGCATGAATCCCGCTCTTGTTATGAAGGTTCTGGACACTTCATTTGTGATCTCTGTTAAAAAGATTTTCGTCCGACACGAATATTTTTGCAAGTTTTTGATGACAGGCCCAGGTTTGTTCATTAGGTCAAATATTGTATCAACAGTAACTGTTATATGCTGAGAAACAAGGTTTATTACGTTTATATACGCTATAAATTAAATGAAAGACGAAGAACTAAATGACACATATGTTTTTCTCATCTGATAATAATGGGCAAATTTAACGCACTAGAAACACACTCTTACCCCACGGTCGGGTAATACTGCGCATTTGCATTACTTTTTTTACTAAGTGCGAATTACAGTTTAAATTATTTCTATGACTTTCGGACTCTGTCATATAAGAGGCAAAATTCAGATGAAATGCCAGTTAAAATATAATTGTAATTTGTGACGTTTCCTTCAGTATATCGCTAATTAAACCTTAAGTGTGCAATTTTGCCCCACTTTACTTTATGCTTTGTCAATTTTCTTTAACTGAATCTTCAGTCAAATATCGCTTCTAAACACTGAAATCTGTACCTTTTCTGGATTCTAATACTGTCAGTGTCCTGTCTTAAAGTAAGCCTGTTTTCACGTTGCTCCCTCCTCCTTTCCCATTTATTAGTGGTTCCCTCTTCTGGCCTTTCAAGAGCTCCATTACAACAATCATCTTTTCATATCTCTAACAAAAATGGTCTTTCTCACACACCATCAGTACCTTCATATCATCGCAGCACCCACTTCATCACCTCTATTTAACTGTCATATGTGGTCGCTTGTGTTTCTAATTTTAATTGTTCAGATTATTTTGTTTTCAACCACAATATTTCCATACATGAAGAATGCTAAATTCGCAGTTTATACTGCAAGTCATAGTGTTTGTACAACGACTATAAACTGTAATGCTCTTATCTGTAGAGAAGTTTTACCCGCTGCAAACCCAGTGATTTGGAGGAAACTGGAACAGTAAAGGCTTCTCCTGAGACAACAAGAAGTAACAAAATTAGATCATTAAACTTTACCTATTGTCAATGATTACGACGAAATAGATGCAATTGATGACTGAAAATTCGTATTTGCGATTAACAGTGAAACTTTTGGATAAGGTTTTAAGTGGGTTATTGTTTGCCAATAACCGGCGATCTTCTGGGACGAAATGATAAGCATTATCTACAGTAATTTACAATCCCTACATATACTTGACATTTCCAGACTGGGAGCGACCATTAGTATAATGAAATCCGGAAAAACTCCTAACAGCTAAAATGCAGGTAGAGTATTTATTCAACTGGCCGGTTTTGGTAAGACTACACGACCATCTTCGGATCTGCAAGGGCAGAACAAGACTGACAAGGTAATAATTTTACAAAATGTGGAACCAAATACAGTTGGCATGTCCATACGTACCTTAGACTTTACAGTTCTTACAATCTCCTCCATCTGAGCTCATCTGCGCTTTGTATTGTGTCTTATCACATATGTATGTGCAATCATCATGGAAGACAACACATGTCGTCATGTCATACATAAAATAGCTGTATATACTCGAACATAACATAAACTGATAAGCCGACTGCCAGTGTTCATGCTCATACCAGAGATGAATACAGATTGCGATGTCAAACAAATTTGTGATATCATACGATACAAAGGGCGGATGGCGTACCTTTTATGAATTGGAAACCTGAATGTGTGTAAATTTCCCATATTCATGGGCATTCCAACTTTATATGGTTACACCTTTTGTATAATTATTATCCGGTCAATTTGGTTCTGTCTTTACACGTCCGAAGATGGTAACAGTCTTACAGAAACTGCTGATCTAAATAAATACCCCACTAGCGATCTTGGCTGCTCGAAGTTTCTTCGGAGATCAATTTACAGTCCTATTTTTGCAGCGCTTGTAAGATGATTCCTGAGAATTCTCTCTTCCATCATAACGGCGCTATAAGGCGACAACTGTTTATAGTTGGTTCCGATGATTATTTTCCCCAAAAACGATGGAACATTTAGATAGCTATAGTGCTGGAACAAAACAACATTCATTCGAAGTCAGTGGTACTGTTCTTCACATCAGGTGTTCACACGCAACAGGAGGAGGACGGCGTTGACCTGTCATGCGCCACTTGGAAACGGCTTATGCAAAGGAATTGCAGAGACACATCTATTCTGATACAAAGAATGAAATATTAAAGAGAAGAAGAGAAGTTCACTACTGCCCATTAGAATTGCTACACCACGAAGATGAAGTGCTAGAGACGCGAAATTTAACCGACAGGAAGAAGATGCTGTGATATGCAAATGATTAGCTTTTCAGAGCATCACACAAGGTTGGCGCTGGTGGCGACAACTACAACGTGCTGACACGAGGAAAGTTTCCAACCGATTTCTCAAACACAAACAGCAGTTGACCGGCGTTGCCTGGTAAAACGTTGCTGTGAGCCTCGTATAAGGAGGAGAAATGCGTACCATCACGTTTACGACTTTGATAAAGGTCGGATTGTAGTCTATCGCGATTGCGGTTTAGCGTATCGCGACATTGCTGTTCGCGTTAGTCGAGATCCAATGTCTGTTAGCAGAACATGGAATCGGTGGGTTCAGGAGGGTAATACGGAACGCCGTACTGGATCCCAACGGTCTCGTATCACTAGCAGTCGAGATGACAAGCATCTTATCCGCATGGCTGTAACGGATCGTGCAGCCACGTCTCGATCCCTGAGTCAACAGATGGGGACGTTTGCAAGACAACAACCATCTGCACGAAGAGTTCTACGACGTTTGCAGCAGCATGGACTATCAGCTCGGAGACCATGGCTGCGGCTACCCTTGACGCTGCATCACAGACAGGAGCGCCTGCGATGGTGTATTCAAGGACGAACCTGGGTGCAAGAATGGCAGAACGTCATTTTTTCGGATGAATCCGGGTTCTGTTTACAGCATCATGATGGTCGCATCCGTGCTTGGCGACATCGCGGTGAACGCACATAGTATGTATTTGTCATCGCCATACTGGCGTATCACCCGGCGTGATGGTATGGGGTGCCATTGGTTACACGTTTCGGTCACCTCTTGTTCACATTCACAGCACTTTCAACAGTGGACGTTACATTCCAGATGCGATGGGACCCGTGGCTCTACCCTTCATTCGATCCCTGCGGAACCCTACATTTCAGCAGGATAATGCACGACCGCATGTTGCACATCCTGTACGAGCCTTTCTAGATACAGAAAATGTTCGACTGCTGTATTGGCCAGCACATTCTCTCACAATTGAAAACGTCTGGTCAATGGTGGCCGAGCAAATGGCTCGTCACAATACGCCAGTCACTACTCTTGATGCCGGCCGTGCTGGCCGAGCGGTTCTAGGCGCTTCAGTCTGGAACCGCGCGACCGCTACGGTCGCAGGTTCGAATCCTGCCTCCTGCATGGATGTGTGTGATGTCCTTAGGTTAGTTAGGTTTAAGTAGTTCTAAGATCTAGGGGACTGATGACGTCAGATGATATGTCCCATAGTGCTCAGAGCCATTTTGAACTACTCTTGATGGACTGTGGTGTCGTGTTGAAGCTGCATGGGCAGCTGTACCTGTACACGACATCCAAGCTCTGTTTGACTCAATGCCCAGGCGTATCACGGCCGTTATTACGGCCAGACGTAGTTGTTATGGGTACTGATTTCACAGGATTCTTGCAACCAAACTGCGTGAAAATGTAATCACATGTCAGTTTTAGTATAATATATTTGTCCAATGAATACCCGTTTATCATCTGCATTTCTTCTTGGTGTAGAAATTATACTGGTCAGTAGTGTAGTAATATTGACGCTAGACTCAGAAGGAGAGTAATCGAAAAAGAAACACCTACAAGTGAGGAAATAACTTTCCTCGACATTTTATGTAATACTGACACTAAGGAATGAAGATGACGTGTAGAAAATGTGTTGTTGAACGTTTTTGTATTCAGGTGATCTGGCTGAGGATTCTAAGAGCTGAAAGCGTCTCCACGTGCGACATCAATACTTAGAATTGATCAGAATAAGCTTCCATTTATTTATTTTGGAAATGTGACGAAGTATACGTATGCATTCCTGTGGTTAAAGATGTTGAATTTAGTGTTCAGGATAAGTTCTTACTTTAACATCACGTGATGTCTTGAAACTCACGATCTGTTATATGTTGTTATATACACTCCTGGAAATTGAAATAAGAACACCGTGAATTCATTGTTCCAGGAAGGGGAAACTTTATTGACACATTCCTGGGGTCAGATACATCACATGATCACACTGACAGAACCACAGGCACATAGACACAGGCAACAGAGCATGCACAATGTCGGCACTAGTACAGTGTATATCCACCTTTCGCAGCAATGCAGGCTGCTATTCTCCCATGGAGACGATCGTAGAGATGCTGGATGTAGTCCTGTGGAACGGCTTGCCATGCCATTTCCACCTGGCGCCTCAGTTGGACCAGCGTTCATGCTGGACGTGCAGACCGCGTGAGACGACGCTTCATCCAGTCCCAAACATGCTCAATGGGGGACAGATCCGGAGATCTTGCTGGCCAGGGTAGTTGACTTACACCTTCTAGAGCACGTTGGGTGGCACGGGATACATGCGGATGTGCATTGTCCTGTTGGAACAACAAGTTCCCTTGCCGGTCTAGGAATGGTAGAATGATGGGTTCGATGACGGTTTGGATGTACCGTGCACTATTCAGTGTCCCCTCGACGATCACCAGTGGTGTACGGCCAGTGTAGGAGATCGCTCCCCACACCATGATGCCGGGTGTTGGCCCTGTGTGCCTCGGTCGTATGCAGTCCTGATTGTGGCGCTCACCTGTACCGCGCCAAACACGCATACGACCATCATTGGCACCAAGGCAGAAGCGACTCTCATCGCTGAAGACGACACGTCTCCATTCGTCCCTCCATTCACGCCTGTCGCGACACCACTGGAGGCGGGCTGCACGATGTTGGGGCGTGAGCGGAAGACGGCCTAACGGTGTGCGGGACCGTAGCCCAGCTTCATGGAGACGGTTGCGAATGGTCCTCGCCGATACCCCAGGAGCAACAGCGTCCCTAATTTTCTGGGAAGTGGCGGTGCGGTCCCCTACGGCACTGCGTTGGATCCTACGGTCTTGGCGTGCATCCGTGCGTCGCTGCGGTCCGGTCCCAGGTCGACGGGCACGTGCACCTTCCGCCGACCACTGGTGACAACATCGATGTACTGTGGAGACCTCACGCCCCACGTGTTGAGCAATTCGGCGGTACGTCCACCCGGCCTCCCGCATGCCCACTATACGTCCTCGCTCAAAGTCCGTCAACTGCACATATGGTTCACGTCCACGCTGTCGCGGCATGCTACCAGTGTTAAAGACTGCGATGGAGCTCCGTATGCCACGGCAAACTGGCTGACACTGACGGCGGCGGTGCACAAATGCTGCGCAGCTAGCGCCATTCGACGGCCAACACCGCGGTTCCTGGTGTGTCCGCTGTGCCGTGCGTGTGATCATTGCTTGTACAGCCCTCTCGCAGTGTCCGGAGCAAGTATGGTGGGTCTGACACACCGGTGTCAATGTCTTCTTTTTTCCATTTCCAGGAGTGTATATACGTGACTAGTGTTAACATTAATGAACTTATAATATTTTAGTCCTTATCATGCAACTACAGCTAAAAAGGAGGGTTTTTTTTACAGGCTACCAGTTTTTAAATAAAAATTCCTTCATGTGATAGATGGACTTCTCAAGGTGGAATGATTTTACATTCGATTTAATATTGCCTTTAGTACTTGTCAGACCTTTTCTAGTATGGGTAAATCATCAAAAATTGTTTTTGCTGAGTACAGAACTGCTTTCTGAACCACTGATGACGAGCAATAGAGATCATTTTCTCCTCTAGCGTTATAGCTATGGACATCACTAATCTTCTCAGATTCTGATTGATTACCTCTGACGAATTTCATTACGAAACATACATGGCTGTAGTATCGCGTACACAAGGTTTAAAAACGTGGTGTATTGGAAGAGTTGTCATTTGTACTCATGTGAAAAGTTTTCCGATGTTATTATGGTGGCGCACGGGGTTAACAGATTTTGTGCGTGGAATGGTGGTTGGAACTAGACGTATGGGACATTCCATTTCGGAAATCATGAGGGAATTCAACATTCCAGGATCCACAGTGTCAACAGTGCGCCGAGAATACCAAGTTTCAGGCATTACCTTTCACCACAGACAAGGCAGTAGTCGACAGCCTTCACTTAACGACCGAGAGCATCGGAAATTGCTATCAGACAAGCAACACTGAGTGAAATAACCACAGAAATCAATACAGGACGTACGACGAACGTACCCGTCAGGACAACGCGTCGAAATTTGGCCTTATGGGGCTACGGCAGCAGATGACCGACGTCAGCGCCTTTGCTAACATCTACATGGACATTTACGTCTCCGTCATACTCCTCAAGCCACCTAATAGTGTGGCGGAGGATACTTTTTGTACCAGTAAGTTAGGCCTCCAGGTCTGTTCCACTCGCGAATAGCACGTGAGAAGACATTGTCGTTAAGCCTCAGTATTGGCTTTAATTTCTCGAATTTTTTTCCTTATGATCATTACACGAGACATATGTAGGGAGAAGTAATATATTGTCCGACTCTTTCAGGAAAGCGCTGTCTCCAAATTTCAATAGCAAATCTCTCCGTGATGCACAGCGCCTCTCTTGTAATGTCTGCCAATGGAGTTTCTTGAACATCTCCGTAACGAAACTTCCTGGCAGATTAAAATTGTGTGCCGGACCGAGACTCGAACTCGGGACCTTTGCCTTTCACGGCTACCTAAGCACGACTCACGCCCCGTCCTCACAGCTTTACTTCTGCCAGTATCTCCTCTCCTACCTTCCAAACTTTACAGAAGCTCTCCCACAAAGGTCCCGAGTTCGAGTCTCGGTCCGGCACACAGTTATAATCTGCCAGGAAGTTTCATATCAGCGCACACTAAGCTGCAGAGTGAAAATCTCATTCTGGAATCTCTGTAACGCTCTCGTGCCGACTAAATGATCCCGTGACGAAACGTGCCTCTCTTCATTGGATGTTTTCTATCTCTTCTCTCTGGTAGGGATCACAGAAACATCAACAGTACTCAATAACAGGTCGAACAAGCACCTTATGAGCCACTACCTTCATGCAAGAGTTACATTCCCTTAAGATTATTCCTATGAATTTGAATCTGCTTTTCCCACTGTTTGTTTCACGTGCTCATACCACTTACTGCCGCTCTGGATAGACACTCCAAGACATTTTACTGCAGATACTGTTTCCAGCCGTTCGACATCAAGAGTGTAGCTATACAGTAGCGCCATTCATCAATTCTCTGGAGGTAGTTTTGCAAATCGTTGCTATCTTCTGGCGTTGCTACATTGTTATAGATAACCGTATCATCTGCGAACAGCTTTAGAGAGCATCCTACGCTTTCTACTAGATCATTAATCGCTCCTATCACACTTACTACACTTCCTTGTGGTACTCCGTAAATTACCCTTGCATCTATCGATTTTGTTCCGTTAAGAGCGACGTGTTGAGTTCTGTCCGCAAGGAAGTCTTGAATCCAGTCGTAAGTCTGCTCCGGTACTCAATACGCTCGTGCTTTTTTTTTTTTTTTTCACTAAGCGGCATTGCGTGACGGCGTCCATTGTCTTCCTGAAGTCAACCTGGGCGCCTGGATCTCACTGAAGAACAGAGCGAGGTGAGTTTAGCAGGATCTGTTTACGGAATCCTTGTCGATTTTTATAGAGATTTCCGTTCTCCAATAACGTCACAATTCTTGAGCAAAAAACATGTTCCATAATTGTACAACAAAAAGCGTCAACGATATAGGTCTATAATTCTGTGGTTCCTTACGGCCCTTTCTTAAAAACTGAAATAACTGCGTTTTCGTCCAGTCGCTAGGTACCCCTCATGGCTCAGGCGAACTACGGTAAACTACTGCTAGAAGAGGAGCAAGTTCTTTCGCATAATCTTTGTAGAATCTTACAGGTATCTCAACTGGTCCTGAAGCATTTCCACTACTAAGCGATTGTAGCGGCTTTTCAATTCCGCGATCGGTTATCTCAGTGTGCCATTTCGACGTTCGCACGATTGAAGGGAGGGACAGTGTTACGACCTTCCACGATGAAACAACTTCGGAAGACCGAATTCATTATTTCTGCCGTCTGTCTGTCATCTTCCGTTTCGGTGCCGGTGTGGTCGCTGAGAGAATGAATATATGATTTTGACCCTCTCACTGATCTTACCTACGACCAATATCTCTTAGAGTTTATCCTCAGGTCGACTGACGAAGTTTCACTTTCAAAGTCATTGAACACTTCTCTCATTTCTCTTCTCACGCTCATATCGCTTCGTTTAGCTTTTGCTTGTCAGACAGGTTTTTACTTCTCTTGAAGCTGAGATGAAGTTGTCATTGTTTACATCACAGTTTTCTAACACAGCTATTAAACCATGGTGGGTCTTTCCCGTCTCTTGAGACCTTACTCGGAATATAATTGTCACATTTCTTCAAATTTTTTTCCATTTGTTTTCCGCATTTCCGTCCTGATCACCGAATATTTGGTGCTGACTTCTCAGATACTCCGAAATTTGTATTCTTTCACTCTTGCTAAGCTAAAATGTACTTCTGCCTTCCTTGAAATTCTCTGTCAGACCCGTTGCTTATGAGCACTGATATCTTCCTTCACGTTAACAGGCCTACTGTGGCCTGTGAATTATTCAGCATAACGTTTTGCATTCTGTTTTGTAAGTATGATTAAAGCGATTCGTATGTAATGCCTTCGGTTACGTAGCACTTACGTTTTTTCTAAGAGAGTAACATGATCTACGAAATCTAACGCCTTGTAAAGATTTAAAAAATACAAACTGGAAACACTTTCTTTCTTAGGACTTTTATTTTGTGAATATATGTATTATAAACAGTATTCTCAGTCGAGCAACCTTTCTGGATTCCATATTGTGATGTACTAAGTAAGTGTACAACAGTGTACGATCGTAGTATCGCGTAAAGAAACGAGCAGCAGCCAGCACTAGCCCAGGGAGCCTAACAAACCTGAGGATGGCTTTAACAAAATCCGAAACCGATAATAATAAGCAAATGTTGTTGTGATCCCGACTGTTGTTGTAATCAAAGTTGTCACCATATTGCTTCGCACCATAGACAATGTTGTTTAAATTTATGATTTCTACCTAAATTTGAGACTGTCCTAGAGTACATTACTTTTTCGGACATTTCGGAAATAGACACCAATAAGGATTCTTGTGGAGTGACTTCAGGACCTGAGGATGGCTTTAATAAAAGCCCAAACCGATAGTAATAAGCAAATGTTGTGATCCCGACTGTTGTTGTAATCAAAGTTGTCACCATATTGCTTCGCACCATAGACAATGTTGTTTAAATTTATGATTTCTATTTAAATTTGAGACTGAGGATGGCTTTAATAAAAGCCCAAACCGATAATAATAAGCAAATGTTGTGATCCCGACTGTTGTTGTAATCAAAGTTGTCACCATATTGCTTCGCACCATAGACAATGTTGTTTAAATTTATGATTTCTATTTAAATTTGAGACTGTCCTAGAGTACATTACTTTTTCGGACAGTTTGGAAAACCACACCAATAAGGATTCTTGTGGAGTGACTTCAGGACCTACCATACGTACGTAACGAACTGCCGTACTTGTGACATTTGGTAAGTAAGCGATATATCCGTTGCACTGCCAAACATGATGGAGAAATACTAAGCCTAAAAATTTTGCTTAAATGTCTGTATTCTGACATTACCAATAAGTAATTCGATGAATTTGTTTTGGTTTTGTGGTGAAAGATAGGACACAACTTATCCTCCTACTTGCTATACTCTCTGAAGATGATGATTCGCAACTGGTCCATATTTGGCAAGTAGCTAGAAAGTTTCAAGGAGATTTCCACAGAACGTTGATAAAGATCGGGTTACGAGGTCTCACCTCTCACCTAGACATATTGTCATACGCAAGTTCGTAAAAACAGCATGTTTGCTAACAACAATTTAAAATATTAGTTGTAGCTGCTTTGGTAAACGGATATAGTGTATATTTTTTAGACGGAAAAATCACAATTATTAACTGCACGTCTGGTTTCGAGTATTTATGTATGTAGTAGAATTAGTTCCCATATGGCATTAAAAGACATACATGGAATTTTCCAAAAAAGTTTTACATTTATCTTATGTAATTTGATATTAAGAATTGTTAACAAAATTTTAGGAATATTTTTGAAAACAATTTATAGATAAAGTTTGGCATAAAATGTAATTCTGTATGAAAATTTATCTCTTAGGTTTGTTGTAAAACATTGTTTAAAAATATGGTGATCTGGGCTTTGGCCATATTCTGTTACATATTGGTATTATTGACATTAGTTATCAAGGGTGAATATCGCATCAACATTTCTTCTAGCACAGACATATGGAAGAGTGCGCTGGAAATACTAGATAACGGCTTCATCTTAAGAGCGATTGCGATCACTTATGGTGCAATAACTGTACACTGATTATATTAAACACTGGACGAGTGTTCAACTAGATATCAAGTGATGCAACTGCACAAAAAAATGTCAGGTTGCTGCGGGGCGGGTTTCAGTTCTCTTCGTACTGTTATCACATTCACACATGTCAGTCCACCTACCTAGACAGGTTTCTTGTCTGCTCGTTGTCCCTTCACTCTCCGTAGCAGGTACTATGTAGTGGTGCAAAGCAGTTTTAAGGAAATCACCATCTAATTCCTACCAGACAGAGGTCGCAAAACTCTAGTTAAAAATCAATTCCTAAAAGTTCGTTATCAGCATCGGGCGTTCGGTTTTATCTTCTTGTAGCAAGATGTTTAAAGTTCTGTTGACTGTTTATTGCCATTAAGAGTCGAAGTGGTTATTGAGTCCGTATTTACGTCTGCACTAATACTGTATCTGCAACTTCACAGTTATAAATATGTGCTACACATTGTCACAGGAAATCCGCTAAAAATTAGATAAGTTCTACCCGAATATTATCCAGGATCTAAACAGTCACTGACCCACAACTTCAAGCGAGTTAATCATTCGATCGATTCAATGCTTTCCTTTTACAGAAATGCACGAATGCGAAACATACAACGCGGATATTCTAAAATCGACCAAAATATTTCACACGGGGCTATTTTTCATACGAAGGCACATAAAATTATCAAACGTTCACAAAAACGCTTCCAACTCAAATCGTTTTCTGTTAGCAATAACCGAATTTACGGCTCTAATTTTTCTTTGTCGTACCATGTGTGAAGAACGACCTAACGTGGTGTGTCGGCACAATGTTTCGAAAGTGACCCCCTTGGGCAGTGTTCTCGCACATATAGCACCTCGCTCTCCACGCGGAAAGCTCTCAATTCTGATTGGCTATTGATCTGAGTGATCAATCAGAACATTCTTTCTAGACGATTCTCGAGTCAAATTTCTCTCTTATCCAGTCACAATTTAGAATGTAATTTTACGTAACCAGAACTTCAGTTCATTACATTAGATTTAGTTATAAACCATATTAAGTATGAAATAATTAAAAAATTAAGTATCAAACTTATTCAGTTCTTAACCTCCTTTTCTGTCTCCCTTTTACAAAAGCATGCTCACTCAGACATATGTCACATGACGCGAGGTTTTTCCCAGAAATTTTCCCCACGGTTAGCATTTCAATAGATCTTCACAAATTAAACATTTAGAATTTCATATGTCACTCACTCATTCTGTCAATCACGACTACGCACTCAATACAAAATATAACTATATATTAATTTTAAAAGGTTCCAGTATTACGACAAATAAAAATTACAAATGTTATAATATGGGGAAGATTCCAGTTAACAGATTTTTAGGAAACTAACTTTATATTATAACACTATATGATATTGAAAGTTAGTCTATTGCCGTTACGATATCGGTTTTTAAATGCCAGAATCGTTTTTTTTTTTTTTTTTTTTACTTTCAGGTAAAATTTTCTATCGAATTATGATAAATAACGAATTCAAATTTGGATAGTATACATTTAGTAGTAACAAAAAGCAACGTGTAAACCCTGTACAAAATCAGAGAAGTACTTATGTAGTTTATTTAGATTCATACGGAGTATAAATATTATCAGCGTTGTACTGAGAGGCTGAAACACTGGCACAAGCGACATCTTATAGGTGGGTCAGCTGCGTTGTAACTAAATAAAATGACTTGCTACGTTACAAGGTGACGAGATTTCACCTAGACATCAAGTGACGTGTTGTCGTAGATAAGCTCTTGTAAACATTGTAAATAAACGCAGAAAGAATAAGTAGCTCCATTGTTGGTATTCATTGTTTGAGTGTATTCTTGATGAAATATTGTCTCTGCCTGTAGATATGGAACTATTACTAGATGTATTAAAATAAACTTATGTGTGATACTGTTAGATGTACATGGAAAGCTTTTAAGTGGTTATGGGTTGTTATATTGTTTGTGATTTTGTATAAATGACAATTTTGGTTAATAATTTTAAGTATTATTGGAAAGTGTTTTTAAAAATTTTTCCAAAATAACATAAAAAAGGCCTTCATGTACAAGTTATGTTTTATGAAGGCTGCACATGATTGTACAGTCAGTTTTTTAAAACTGTAGAATGCTGATTTGGCTTATATTTTATGATAATGATTTTGCCATATGTAATCATATGGAATGATATCGATTCGTACTACCACTATGACATCTGACAGTGTAGAAACTTTTCAGCCGGCATCGTGGCACTACTTGAAGGCAAGACGACAACTGAGGCTTCATAGGCACAAGTCAGGACAGGAATGGCAAACAGGACAAGAGGTGCAAATAAGCCCTGAATCTCGACAGAAATCACTGTTACGAGGAACACTGAGTGAGGTTGTCACGTTAGAAAACATATTTAGATTATTTTTTTCCGGTATACATTAAACTGCAAACGTTTTTTGCCTCTTAAACATTTCAGTGGACAAATACAAAAACCCAAAACCTAATAAATTATGAACAAAAATTTGCTTGGGATAATTCAGATATCACTCTGGTACATTAGGGTTCAGACCTACTTCAAAATCTCTTTCCTATCGGAAACTCGCTAAAGTTTCTTGGGAACAGTAGATTTATATTTTTAAGCGTTGCCAATAAAAAGGTTGTAGTCGCACAATTCAAAAACAAATTTATCGGTAAATAAACTTACTACGCGTAATGCTGAAATATGGAAATATTTACATGTGCGTTGTATCTAAAAGTGTACCTTTTTCTTGCGTCTTTTCAGTTCTGATATAGGCTACTATTTCCAAACAGCAACGGAACAGTGGAGTCGTAAAGCAAGCGACAGTATTTGCTTAGAGAAAACGCCATGAGTGAAAGACGAAGACGTAAGACCAGACTTGTCGAGGGCAAGAAAGACAGAACACATGAAATGATAATATATTTGACACAATATTAACTTAGGACATATGACACGGACTATATGCAAGATCTGAAATATCGTATTTTATTTTTGATAAAAATTGTATATTACTAATTATTTGTGCGCCCCTGAAAGTTTTGTGCCCCAGGCATCGCCCGTCCCCCCACCCCTAATCCCCCCTCTGTGGTAAGCTATTGCCCAGACTCCACTGCTAGTACTTTCAAACAGTCTGTTGATGTTTTAATTCAGATATAACTTTTGAACGTTGCGGCTGAGTACATCATAGAAATGCGTTTCAATGCATACAAGCTACATACGCAGGAAGTGTCGCTCCCCAACACAATGAGCCTAAATAACTTGTATTAATTATTGTGCGGAAGAATCAATACAGTGAAACTGGTTTTGTTATAAGCCACAGTGATTTGAATGTGTGCTATTCTTCCAGATAAAAAATAAGAGAAAGTTTACAGGACAATTCGTTTCTGCTTTCTTTTAATTATTATCACACCTTATCTTACCTCACAATGCTCACTGTTAAGGGTCAGATTTTCCAACTAATCCTAGTGAAATGGGTTTGGTATTTGGTGCTCCAAATTGGAAAACAGAGATGAGGTTCCACATTCTGATATTTGTCAGACATCCAACGAAAACATCCAGGTGACGGGAGGAAGTACTTTAACTGATAGAGGAAAACCGGATATACAAAACTGTTCAGGAAAAGAAACAAAAGCAGACATGTCACGAAGCAATAAATAGGAAGCGGAAGGAATGTAAAGCAAATGGCAGCAGGAAAAATATGAAGAGAGCGAAAAGGAAATGGTAATCGCTTATAGCAATTAGCGGGACGCATGTAGCAAAGTCTAAATAACTTCAGAAGAAATTAAAAGAAAAGTGCAAGAGGAATTTCACTGTTAAAACCAATACAGGGAGCGGGTAGTTGGAAAGATTACATACGTCCACTACGAGGTAGGAGGACCTGTCTCCTGACATAGAAGAAGAAAAAAAATGGGAGTCGATTTAGATGAACCAAGAAACAAAGTATTGAAGGCTGAGAGATCTTTGTAATATTTGCAATCAAACAAGGCAGAAGCATAGCCCTAAATAACATTTCCTCGAAATACGTGAAATAATCAGGGGAAGCGTCGACCAATGAAGCTAAACTCTACAGTCACCAGGGTGTTTCACAATGTTTTGAAGATTTCAAACTTGAATAACACTCGCTAAAAACAGGATACAACGACGGAGGCGCCGTCTATTATTAGTGTGGAGTGTCAAGCTTCATCCCCTATAAACGTCAGAAATCATGTCGAAGCAACAACATGCGACACGATGGACTTATTTTCGCTACGGTGAATCTGTCGCCCGCGTGCAAAGTGCCTTTTGTGAGCATTTGTAGATTTAGCAGCGATATCCAATGCGTACTCGTGGAGCTGTATGGAATTGGGTAAGAAACCTGTGCAGCTGCAGGAGCATCATACCGAAAGTCAATCGGCCCTTAAGAAAACCGTCCGAACTCCCGAGAACATGGAATGCGCGCATAGTGGTTGAAAGGCAAGCCCAATACCTTGCAAGTCCTCTGAAGGGTTTTTAATGGCATACTTTCCACACGAACGTTTGTTTAATGGGTACCTTGCTTGCCTGATTTAACCACGCCGAACTTATCCTATGGGGGTTACTTGAAGACGAGAGTGTACCCCGAACGGCTGAGAAGCCTGCAATAATTAATTTTGTTTGAGTCATCACTCTTGTTGTTATGATACTCGTCATCAGTTATGATGACAGATGGCGAATGCTAAATAGAAACATATATTGCAGGTTTGGCAGTAAAGTCGGTAAGGAGTGGGCTGCATAGTCTGTATATGCAACGACTGAAATAATAAGCAGTCGTTGGTAAAACACAATATATGTTAAACGTCCTGGTAGATGAAAACTGTCTGCCAGACCGAGACTCGAACTCGGGACCTTTGCCTTTCGCGGGCAAGTGCTCTGCCAGCTGAGCTACCCAAGCACGACTGACGCCTCGTCCTCAAAGTCTTACTTCTGCCAGTACCTCGTCTCCTACATTGCAAACTTTACAGATGCTCTCCTGCGAACCTTGCAGAACTATCACTCCTGAAAGAAAGGATATTGCGGAGACATGGCTTAGCCACCGCCTGGGGGATGTTTCCAGAATGACATTTTCACTCTGCAGCGGAGTGTGCGCTGATATAAAACGTCCTGGCAGATTAAAACTGTGTGCCGGACCGAGACTCGAACACGGGACCTTTGCCTTTCGCGGGCAAGTGCTCTACCATCTGAGCCACCCAAGTACGACTCACGCCCCGTCCTCACAGCTTCACTTCTGCCAGTACCTCGTCTCCTACCTTCCATACTTTACAGAAGCTCTCCTGCGAACCTTGCATAACTCTGCAATATCCTTTCTTTCAGGAGTGCTAGTTCTGCAATGTTCGCAGGAGAGCTTCTGTAAAGTATGGAAGGTAGGAGACGAGGTACTGGCAGAAGTAAAGCTGTGAGGACGGGGCATGAGTCGTACTTGGGTGGCTCAGTTGGTAGAGCACTTGCCCGCGAAAGGCAAAGGTCCCGAGTTCGAGTATCGGTCCGGCACACAGTTTTAATCTGCCATGACATTTCATATCAGCACACACTCCGCTGCAGAGTGAAAATCTCATCCTGGTGACAATATATATTGTACTCAACTTGTGTTACAGCCTCTTCATATGCTGCATAATTACAAAAATATTTAGAGAGGCATTACTTGTGCCACACTTGTCTAAGCGCCTTGTTAGAGGTTGCTTCCTATCAGCTGAAAGCTGTGCTACATTCCTAGCTTACGTCCCGAGCAAGAGTGTACGAGAGCTTGCTAGATACTTGTCATAAGCCGCGGAACGGCGCTAGCGGCGCTAGTCGCGACTCGCGGATCCAGCGAAATCTATTACGGATCGCGGTCGATATCTGCAACCCCCAACAATTGTGGTATCGAACGGCCGTTGAATATGGCTTACGACCGCCGGGTGGAGGACCCCATGCTGACATAGTTGAGGTGGGGAGCCTGACTACAGGTGAGGCATGCCCACCCGCACCCTGCCATTCAGACCGAGGAGTGACAGGAAACGCGTGGAAACTTGTTCCAGGGTGCACGTCAACATGAGGGTTCTGCGGTTCAACAATGCGAGGAGCCGAAGGGTCGACCTTCATCGGGTCAGTGCACTCGACCGGCAACAATGACTTGAAACCAGCAAGTGCAGACTGGTCTACGGCGGTGGACGGTGTTGTAACAACTGTGCCCTATTGCAGGTGAAGGCACCTGGTCCATATGGTCATCAGGTCGCCGCAGCGGCGCGAAACATTGCGTCCGCGATGGCGCGGCGTCACGTGGCAATGGCGAAGCTACGCTCGCTGGCATCCAAGGGGGCGAGGAGAGCAAGGAAGAGGTCCCCGTGGGGGCACTGGACACTGGGACACTGGAAAGAGACTAAAGAGTCGTATCTGTTCCGATGCCTGCGCACCTCACCAGATGGACCTGTTATGACGAACATAGCCCGGCCAAGATGGCGAAGAATGCGCCCCTTTCAACCACCGGCGATTGCCGCGGAAATGACGAAAACAGACAAGATCATCTGGCAAGAATTTGTTGGTATGCCGTAACAAAGAAACGCGGTGCGGAGGGTGCAACAAATTCATCAGAGTTCGGTGAAGACAACCATGCAACAATTCAGCCATTCAGCCAACAATTCAACAATTCAGCAACAATTCAGCGGGTTCTGAGATCGGTACGATTAGATTAGATTAGATTAGGTTATTACTTGTTCCATAGATCATGAATACGACACTTCGTAATGATGTGGAACGTGTCAGGTTAATAAAAGATGTCTGTACAAGATATTACATTAAACAAAATATTGAATGACACTAATGTTTAAGTTTTTTTCCCCTTAATTTATATCTAAAAATTCAGCCAATGAGTAGAAGGAGTTGTCATCCATAAATTCTTGTAATTTATTTTTAAATATTAGTTGGCTATCTGTCATGCTTTTTATGCTGTTTGGTAGGTGACCAAAGACTTTTGTGGCAGCATAATTTACCCCTTTCTGTGCCAAAGTCAGATTTAGCCCTGTGTAGGGAAGATCATCCTTTCTCCTGGTGTTATAGCTATGCACACTGCTATTACTTTTGAACTGCGTTGGATTATTAACAACAAATTTCATAAGTGAATATATATACTGTGAGGTTACTGTGAGGATCCCTAGATCCTTAAATAGATGTCTGCAGGATGACCCTGGGTGGGCTCCAGCAATTATTCTGATTACACGGTTTTGAGCAATGAATACTTTTCTACTCAACGATGAATTACCCCAGAATATCATGCCATACGAAAGCAGTGAATGAAAGTAGGCATAGTAAGCTAATTTACTGAGATTCTTATCACCAAAATTTGCAGTAACTCTAATAGCATACGTAGCTGAACTCAGACGTTTCAGCAGACCATCAATGTGTTGCTTCCAGTTTAACCTCTCATCAATGGACACACCTAAAAATTTTGAAAATTCTACCTTAGCTACAGACTTCTGTTCAAAGTCTATATTTATTACTGGAGATGTGCCGTTTACTGTACGGAACTGTATATATCAAAATTTAAAGAGAGTCCATTTGCTGAGAACCACTTAATAATTTTGTGATAAACATCATTTACAATTACATCACTTAGTTATTGGTTTTTGGATGTTACTACTATACTTGTATCATCAACAAAAAGAACTAACTTTGCATCTTCATCAATGTGGAATGGTAAGTCATTAATGTATATCAAGAACAGTAAAGGACCTAAGACCGAACCCTGTGGGACCCTGTACTTGATAGCCGCCCAGTTTGAGGAATCAGCTGTTGTTTTAACATTACATGAACCACTTATTTCAACTTTCTGCATTCTTCCAGTTAAGTATGAATTAAACCATTTGTGCACTGCCCCCCTCAAACCATTATGATTTAGCTTATTTAAAAGAATTCCATGATTTACACAATCAAAGGCCTTTGAGAGATCACAAAAAATACCAATGGGTGATGTCCGGTTATCCAGAGCATTTAATATTTGATCAGTGAAAGCGTATATAGCATTTTCTGTTGAAAAGCCTATGAAGTGAAGTGAAAAACAACAAAAGAGCGTCCTCGCGTGAATGCGAGTCGCGCAATTTAGACATTTGCGACTTAAACGTCCGAACGAATCTTTCAGCTTCTTTGTTCGATTGCGGAGAGAACAATGCTGAACTTAAATGCTGAATACCATTAGATTCACAAAAGGTTGTAAGGTGCCTCTCACGTGAGTAACACATTTTTACCAGTTTTAATAAATTATTGTCTCTTATTGATGTATTCACGATAGTTAGGAAGTGCTGTAGTCCTTATCCGCCATTGAGTGGAGAGCATTTCCCACGTTGGCTGGCTAGGTGACAAAGCGACCATATGTCGCGCGTAGTGGGGTGGGGCTCGGCGCTGGACCGTAGCAACAAGCGTCAGCCTGGGAAATACACATGACGGGAAGTACCGCCAACTTGGTGCCAAAGTCACCGACTTTGTTTATTTATATTTAACAATTAAAGTCATTTATGACAACATGAATACTAGGAGGAGCCTCTGGATGTTTAAAATTATTTATAATAATTTTGCCTCGCTAAAATTCACACCCGTTCTTTAACAAATGCATATCTTAGTAAGTACGAACTTGATCGCAAATCCACGAACTGTGACGAAACTAGTAAGAGATACGGACTGCGCGCCAAAGTCGGCAGTCGGCGTTAAGAGCTCTTCCTGTCTTGATCGATGGTAGCCATGATCTCGGTTACGAGTAGTTTGTGACATGAGTGTTTCATTATTGATCTAATAGGAATAAAAGTGATATTACGGCATTCTGAATGTAAATTTCGAGTAAATAGATACCCCAAAGCTGATCGACAGCAGTTTCAGACAATTAGCTTCCACCGACAGAGACATCCAATGCGCCAATCAAGAATCTGCACGGGACGACATTTACGATTGCTGCACTGCGCACAGGTAGGAGGAAATCTGACGACACGACCCACCAAGGAAGGTCCGACTTGCACTCGCAAATTCCGGGTGAAAATGCTGACCAGTTATACTGTACGTCACATATACCACCCTATATGGACTCGCGGCTAAGCTGAGTAATAACAGTATCAGTTTAAAAGCGAGGGCATCGTACATGGTTTCGAACTCTGCAGACAAATTGAGGTCCATTGTCGGTGACAGTGACTTGTGGCAATCCTATGCAAGAGACAGAAGTCAAGGCTTTGATGGTAGAAGACGATGTCGATGACATGCGAACAACAAATGGAAAACCGCTAAAAGAATCAACAAGAATTAACCACCGTAAGTGCCAAAAGGACCAGCGAAATCTAAATGCAAGTGATTCCATGGCAAATTTGCCTTAGGCCAAGAGAAAAATTTCTGCGGTGGTGCGGATTGGTTTACGGCACACACATAATAAGAAGAACAAATCTTGGTTATGTCAGCATCAATTCCAACCAGGTACAGTGAAGGCGAGCTAACTGTTTTGTCCGTACTGTACCCTAATTACCTGAGTGAAGAAATCGTAGCACAGCTGACTGCAACGAACTTGGAGCAATAACACGAGACTGATCGTTCTCCGTGCGGAGCAAGAGGACACAACGTTGTACAAAAAGTCGTTGTTGGCGCACAAAAAAAAAAACGACGAACCAACGTGTCTTCAATCCGAGTTTTAGACAAAGGCCATTGCGTAATGACATAATGCAAAACACTTAATACTGGGGCGTTAGCCGTTGCTGTGGCTATACGACGAAAGTCAACAGGAAAAAATTTCTACATCATCATTTTGCACATCGATGAACATACAAGCCTGTTCGGAAGAGTCGAACAGCGTGTCTTTAGCTATTGGCAATCGGGATAACGCGTCGGCGTTACCGTGCTGTGCAGTAGGCTGATACAAGATGGCGTAACTGTACTGCGACAAAAATAGTGACCAACGAATAAATTTTTGAGCCGTATGCGGAGGCACGGG
The DNA here is from genome assembly GCF_021461385.2 of Schistocerca piceifrons. NCBI lineage: Eukaryota > Metazoa > Arthropoda > Insecta > Orthoptera > Acrididae > Schistocerca > Schistocerca piceifrons. Next base: position 293,125,688 of record NC_060138.1, on the reverse strand, counting down.
CTTTGACGGGTGAAACAAAGACATCTAAGGCTTATGGTCGGTGATAACTGTAAACTTGCGATTTTGCTCTGAAATGATACGGACTTGGATGGATGCCTTGAGAGTTTATCACATGTCCGAAGTAGGATAACTGTTCTGAAAAATTTGTACACTTGTGCTTAATGAGTCCGTCCATTTTCACGGAGCACTTGGAATAACAAATTTTGCAAATGTTCTTGCTGCGTAGAACGAGAAACTACGATGTCATCTAGGTTTTCGCACAATGAAGGAATCGACGCACGAAGTGTCTAAGCACTGCTGAAATAGTGCTGGTGGAGAGGCACATCCGAATGGAAGTCTTTTAAATTTGTAGAGACCTAAATGAGAATTCACGACGAGAATATTCTGTGATTCTTCAGTCACAGGAATGTGAAGATAGGCATCTTGCAACTCTTAGAAAAATATTTGCCTGGACACAATTTGTCAAACAAGTCTTCTGGACGTGGCAAAGGAAACATTGCAACAACAGGTTGAGGAATGACGGTGGATTTAAAATCCACGCACAGTCGCAATTTGCCAGATGGTTTCGCTAAGATAACCAACGGTGATGCCCATGGTGATGCTGTTCACCGGTTCAATCACCCCTTGATCCTCAAGTTCATGCAATGTTTTAGCAACTTCGTCTCAAAGCGCGTGAGGCACTGTGCGACGCGGAAAAATTTAGGCTGTTCATTATCCTTCAATTCAATATGCGTTTGAACATTGTTCGCGCAACCTAAACCTGGCGAAAAAATGTCAGCAAACTCTTGACATAGTTCAGAAGCACTGTGGTAACACTTTTAGTAACGGTTAGTACGTCATCGCGCACAGTTAAGGAGAATACATCAAATAAACCAAGACCAAAAATATTTACAGATGATGAACACAGTACTTGAAATGAAACCACCAGAGTTTGTAGACGGTATGTCGCTGGCAAACTACACAGTCCTAATACCGGGATACTTTGACTACTGTAGGTAGTTAACGTAACATTTGCGTTAAGCAATGGAGGTGAACCCAGGAATTTGTAAGTTTTACGTTTCATTAGTGAAACAGACGCTCCAGTGTCCAACTGAAAAGGAATCGTATGATCCTGAACGTGCAAGTCGACAAAAAGTTTGTTCTCCCGTTGGCGAAAAACGTCATTCCGAGAAGCAATGTTCTCTGACAAATGTTGACGGCAGATCGGGCATAGCGGGCCTTCTTTCGTCGACGTGCACTGGCATAGCAAGCAAAATTTTCACACTCGGGTAGTGTCACAGGTATCAGAGGCGAATTTACATTTATTTCCATTGCATGTGGCTCATTGTGATAGGAAGTCTTACTGCAGGAACCGTTACAGCGGAAGCTACTTTGTCCCGAAACGTGATACTGTTTTTCAGAGTTCTGTCTTTTTAAGCACACTGCCTGCGCATGCCCTGCTTTGTTGAAAAATTACACGGCCTTGCGCGATTGGCAATTCTGGCGCGAGTGCTTGGAATTACACTGCGGGTTATGTTCGCAACGCAGGCGGCTGCGCTTAACAGGTGTCCGTTCCCTGAAAGTGAATTGGGCCGACGTGCGCCGAGCCAGCACAGCGGCATATACAGGGTGTTACAAAAAGGTACGGCCAAACTTTCAGGAAACATTCCTCACACACAAAGAAAGAAAATATGTTATGTGGACATGTGTCCGGAAATGCTTACTTTCCATGTTAGAGCTCATTTTATTACTTCTCTTCAAATCACATTAATCATGGATTGGAAACACACGGCAACAGAACGTACCAGCGTGACTTCAAACACTTTGTTACAGGAAATGTTCAAAATGTCCTCCGTTAGCGAGGATACATGCATCCACCCTCCGTCGCATGGAATCCCTGACGCGCTGATGCAGCCCTGGAGAATGGCGTATTGTATCACAATCGTCCACAATACGAGCACGAAGAGTCTCTACATTTGGTACCGGGGATGCGTAGACAAGAGCTTTCAAATGCCCCCATAAATGAAAGTCAAGAGGGTTGAGGTCAGGAGAGCGTGGAGGCCATGGAATTGGTCCGCCTCTACCAACCCATCAGTAACCGAATCTGTTGTTGAGAAGCGTACGAACACTTCGACTGAAATGTGCAGGAGCTCCATCGTGCATGAACCACATGTTGTGTCGTACTTGTAAAGGCACAAGTTCTAGCAGCACAGGTAGAGTATCCCGTATGAAATCATGATAACGTGCTCCATTGAGCGTAGGTGGAAGAACATGGGGCCCAATCAAGACATCACCAACAATGCCTGCCCAAACGTTCACAGAAAATCTGTGTTGATGACGTGATTGCACAACTGCGTGCGGATTCTCGTCAGCCCACACATGTTGATTGTGAAAATTTACAATTTGATCACGTTGGAATGAAGCCTCATCCGTGAAGAGAACATTTGCACTGAAATGAGGATTGACACATTTTCGGGTGAACCATTCACAGAAGTGTACCCGTGGAGGCCAATCAGCTGCTGATAGTGCCTGCACACGCTGTACGTGGTACGGAAACAACTAGTTCTCCCGTAGCACTCTCCATACAGTGACGTGGTCAACGTTACCTTGTACAGCAGCAACTTCTCTGACGCTGACATTAGGGTTATCGTCAACTGCACGAAGAATTGCCTCGTCCATTGCAGGTGTCCTCGTCGTTCTAGGTCTTCCCCAGTCGCGAGTCATAGGCTGGAATGTTCCGTGCTCCCTAAGACGCCGATCAACTGCTTCGAACGTCTTCCTGTCGGGACACCTTCGTTCTCGAAACCTCTCTCGATGCAAACGTACCGCGCCACGGCTATTGCCCCGTGCTAATCCATACATCAAATGGGCATCTGCCAACTCCGCATTTGTAAACATTGCACTGACTGCAAAACCACGTTCGTGATGAACACTAACCTGTTGATGCTACGTACTGATGTGCTTGGTGCTAGTACTGTAGAGCAATGAGTCGCATGTCAACACAAGCACCTAAGTCAACATTACCTTCCTTCAAATGGGCCAACTGGCGGTGAATCGAGGAAGTACAGTACATACTGAAGAAACTAAAATGAGCTCTAAAATGGAAATTAAGCGTTTCCGGACACTTGTCCGCATAAAATCTTTTCTTTATTTTTGTGTGAGGAATGTTTCCTGAAAGTTTGGCCGTACCTTTTTGTAACACCCTGTATATGTGATGCGTGCACAGCTGGCTTGCTAACCTGACAGACAGCGGGAGGCTAAAGCGTGGTTGGATAATTTAAGAATTTGCTCTCTAATGCGTACGTCTGACACGTACCGTGATGCCAGAATATGATATTCAACAAGAACATGAAAATTCACAGTTGCAAGTGAGGCCTTGGAAGTTGCTACCCACTCACAGTAATTCTGCTGAGGTGCACGTTTTGTGCGGAAACATGCGCACCTTTTTGCCACAATGTTTATATGCTCCTTAATTATCATCAAGCCGGCCGGGGTGGCCTAGCGGTTGTAGGCGCTACAGTCTGGAACCGCGCGACCACTACGGTCGCAGGTTCGAATCCTGCCTCGGGCATGGATGTGTGTGATGTCCTTAGGTTAGTTAGATTTAAGTAGTTCTGAGTTATAGGGGACTGATGACCTCAGAAGTTAAGTCCCATAGTGCTCAGAGCCATTTGAACCAATAATCGTCAATGCTTTAACAAGTTCTTCGTAACTGCGCTGTTCTGGTGAACTTCTAGGGAATAGTTAGAGGAGAATGAACGTTGTACGCAGCCGGATGGTGTCAAAACTGCGCCTGCCACTCTTACCAGCTCTCTACGCTGGCGTCGAAGGCGCAAAACGGCGGTGCTGTGGCCCGCTGTACGGTCGGCTCCTGTGCAGCCGGTACGTGTGGCACAGCTTGTTGTTGTCCCTGGATGAGCTATCCCAAGGCATGCAGTAGTACGTTGGCCTGCTGATTCTGTAATCATAGCAGTTCTGCCACTACATTTTGTTCCTCCGAATTTGCCATCGCAAATAAATCATAGAAACACAATCGGGAGTAGGAAAAAGTTTCGTGCACGCGTCATTCATACAAATCGGAGAGGATTGGTGGCGCAGCGAGGTACATAATATTGCGAATACATAGAAATAAGGATCCTTTATTGTATGATTATATGGTAGCAGAACAAACACTGGTAGCAGTTACTTCTGTAAAATATCTGGGAGTATGCGTGCGGAACGATTTGAAGTCGAATGATCATATAAAATTGATTGTTGGTAAGGCGTGTGCCAGGTTGAGTTTTATTGGGAGAGTCCTTAGAAGGCTGGTCACGGCAGAGGTTCGAATCCTCCCTCGGGGATGGGTGTGTGTGTTTGTCCTTAGGATAATTTAGATTAAGTAGTGTGTAAGCTTAGGGACTGATGACCTTAGCAATTAAGTCCCGTAAGATTTCGCACACATTTGAACAAGTCCTTAGAAAATATAGTCCATCAACAAAGGAGATGGGTTGCAAAACAATCGATTGACCTATACTTGAATATTGCTCATCAGTGTGGGATACGTACCAGGTCGGGTTGTCAGAGGAGATAGAGAAGATCCAAAGAAGAGCGGCGCGTTTCGTCACAGGGCTATTTGGCAAGCGTGATAGCGTTAAGGAGATGTTTAGCAATCTCAAGTGGCAGACCCTGCAAGAGAGGCGCTCTGCATCGCGGTGCGGCTTGCTGGCCAGGTATCGAGAGAGTGCGTTTCTGGATGAGGTATCGAATATATTGCTTCCCCCTACTTATACCTCCCGAGGAGATCACGAATGTAAAATTAGAAAGATTCGAGCGCGCGTGGAGGCTTTCCGGCAGTCGTTCTTCCCGCGAACCATACGCGACTGGTACATGAAAATGAGGCAATGACAGTGGCACGTAAAGTGCCCTCCGCCACACACCGTTGGGTGGCTTGCGGAGTATAAATGTGCAGGGTGTTTCAAAAACGACCGGTATATTTGAAACGGCAATAAAACCTAAACGAGCAGCGATACAAATACACCGTTTGTTGCAATATGCGTGGGACAACAGTACATTTTCAGGCAAACAAACTTTCGAAATTACAGTAGTTACAATTTTCAACAACAGATGGCGCTGCGGTCTGGGAAACTCTATAGTACGATATTTTCCACATATCCACCATGCGTAGCAATAATATGGCGTAGTCTCTGAATGAAATTACCCGAAACCTTTGACAACGTGTCTGGCGGAATGGCTTCACATGCAGATGAGATGTATTGCTTCTGCTGTTCAAATGTTTCTGGATTCTGACGGTACACCTGGTCTTTCAAGTGTCCCCACAGAAAGAAGTCACAGGGGTTCATGTCTGGCGAATAGGGAGGCCAATCCACGCCGCCTCCTGTATGTTTCGGATAGCCCAAAGCAATCACACGATCATCGAAATATTCATTCAGGAAATTAAAGACGTCGGCCGTGCGATGTGGCCGGGCACCATCTTGCATAAACCACGAGGTGTTCGCAGTGTCGTCTAAGGCAGTCTGTACCGCCACAAATTCACGAAGAGTGTCCAGATAGCGTGATGCAGTAATCGTTTCGGATCTTCTTCCTTTGGAAGAAATGGCGGCCCAGACCAGTACTTTTTGAGGATGCAGGGACGATGGGACTGCAACATGGGGCTTTTCGGTTCCCCATATGCGCCAGTTCTGTTTATTGACGAAGCCGTCCAGGTAAAAATAAGCTTCGTCAGTAAACCAAATGCTGCCCAAATGCATATCGCCGTCATCAATCCTGTGCAGTATATCGTTAGCGAATGTCTCTCGTGCAGCAATGGTAGCGGCACTGAGGGGTTGCCGCGTTTGAATTTTGTATGGATAGAGGTGTAAACTCTGGCGCATGAGACGATATGTGGACGTTGGCGTCACTTGGACCGCAGCTGCAACACGGCGAACGGAAACCCGAGGCCGCTGTTGGATCACCTGCTGCACTAGCTGCGCGTTGCCCTCTGTGGTTGCCGTATGCGGTCGCCCTACCTTTCCAGCATGTTCATCCGTCACGTTCCCAGTCTGTTGAAATTTTTCAAACAGATCCTTTATTGTATCGCTTTTCGGTCCTTTGGTTACATTAAACCTCCGTTGAAAACTTCGTCTTGTTGCAACAACATTGTGTTCTAGGCAGTGGAATTCCAACACCAGAAAAATCCTCTGTTCTAAGGAATAAACCATGTTGTCTACAGCACACTTGCACGTTGTGAACAGCACACGCTTACAGCAGAAAGACGACGTACAGAATGGCGCACCCACAGACTGCGTTGTCTTCTATATCTTTCACATCACTTGCAGCGCCATCTGTTGTTGAAAATTGTAACTACTGTAATTTCGAAAGTTTGTCCGCCTGAAAATGTACTGTTGTCCCAAGCATATTGCAACAAACGGTGTATTTCTATCGCTGCTCGTTTAGTTTTTATTGCCGTTTCAAATATACCGGTCATTTTTGAAACACCCTGTAAATGTAGATGTAAATCAGCTCTGCTGTCACTGCCCAGCTTTCCTAAAAAAAGAACTTGACCGTTAGCCTCGTCGCCATTTCTTATGATCCTCATTGTCAGTTGTTATGATGACAGGTGGACAATGCTGAAAAGAAACATATACTGAAAGTTTGGCAGTGAAGTCTGTAAGAAATGGCTGCATAGTCTGTATGTATTGTACTTAACTTGAGTTACAGGCTTCTTTATATGCTGCATACATATAATTACAAACAGATTCTAGTGGGGCATTACTTAGGCCTTGTTAGAGGGTTCTTCCTATCAGCTGAAGGCTATGCTACTTTACTACTTGACGTCACGAGCAAGAGTGGACGAGAGCTCGCTAGATACTTGTCACAAGCCGCGGAGAGGCGCTAGTCGCGACTCGCGAGTCCAGCGATATCTATTACGGATAGCGGTCGATGTCTGCAGCTCCTAACAAGTCTGATATCGAACATTGATACCACACTTCTGACCGACCCGCCACGAATTCCTCTCCTCTGCCAAACTCTTTCACCTCAGAGCAGCGCTTTCAACCTACGTCCTCAATTATTTGTTGGAAGTATTCCAGTCTCTGTCTTCCTCTACAGTTTTTGTCGTCTACAGCTTCCCCTAGTACCATGGAAGTCATTTCATGTTGTCTTAACAGATGTGCTATCATACTGCCCTTCCTGCCGCAGGAGGTTAGAGTTCCCCCTTGGGTGTGGGTGTGTGTATTGTTCTTAGCATATGTTAGTTTAAGTAGTGTGTAAGTCTAGGGACCGATGACCTTAGCAGTTTGATCCCTTAAGAATTCAAACACATTCGAACATTCTGTCCCTTCTTCTTATCAGTGCTTTCCACATATTCCTTTTCCCTCCGATTCTGCACATAATCTCCTCATTCCTTACCTCATCAGTCCACCTAATTTTCAAAATTCGTCTGTAGCACCACATCTCAAATGATTCGGTTCTCTTCTGTTCAGGCTTTTCCACAGTCCACATTTCACAACCATACAATGCTGTGCTCCAGACGTATATTCTCAGAAATTTCTTCCTCAAATTAAGGCCTATGTTTGTTGGTAGTAGAATTCTCTTGGCCAGAAATGGCCTTTTTCCCAGGGCTAGTCTGCTTTTGATGTCCTCCGTCCGTCATTGGTTATTTTTCTGCCTAGGTAGCAGAGTTCTTAAACTTCATGTACTTCGTGATCGTCATTCTCATGTTTATTTCTCATTTCTGCTACTTTACATTACTTTCGTCGCCGGTCGGAGTGGCTGAGCGGTTCTAGGCGCTACGGTCTGGAACCGCGCGACCGCTACGGTCGCGGGTTCCAATCCTGCCTCGGGCATGGATGTGTGTGATGTCCTTAGGTTAGTTAGGTTTAAGTAGTTCTAAGTTCTAGGGGACTGATGACCACAGCGGTTATGTCCCATAGTGCTCAGACCCATTTGATTTTAACTATTACTTTCGTCTTTCTTTGATTTACTCTCAATTCATATTCTGTACTCATTACACTGTTCATTCCATTAAGCACCTCGTGTAATGCTTCACATTCACACAGGATAGCAGTGTCATCAGCTAATCGTATCACTGATATCCTTTCACCCTGAATTTTACTCTCACTCCTGAACCTTTCTTTTGTTTCCATCAATGCTTCTTCGAAGTACAGATTGAACAGTAGGGGTGAAAGACTACATCCCTTTCTTACACCCTTTTTAATCCGAGCACATGGTTCTTGGTCGTCCACTCTTATTATTCCTTCATAATACTTGTACACATTGTATATTACCCACCTCGACCTACAGTTAAAATATGTAATCTATGATGAAATTTCCAGAAATCCTCCAGCAGTTACCAAAGGTGTGTTCAAAAACTTTGACAGAAATACCTCAAGTCTTGTGAAGCCGTGAGTGTCCGTGATTTGTCGGATGCAGAATTTCATAAGTAAATTTGAATAAATGTTATATCTTCTAAAAATATTCAACTTTGCTTCGCCATTAGTTCGTGCGTTATTCAAATTCCAAATCGCAAAAATATTGTGAAACACCATGTAAGACAGTGGTGCAACACCACAGGTCTTTCTGAAGAATATCATAAATGCAATCAGCACAAAATGTGGACTGAAAGTAAACCAAATAACGATGAGAGGAATGAGATAAATACCACTGATCTTTCGGAAGAATAGCCTCACCATAATGAGCAGAAAATACAGTTGAAAGTAAACCAAAGAACGACGAAAGGAATGAGGAGGAGCTGAAATGATTTCAGCAAGAGACTTCTCATTAGAGTAAGTGAAAGGACGTGACGGACGAAGCATGGAGGACATGAAAAGTAGTCTAGCCGAGAAGGAGAGCATTCCTGGCCAAAAGAAGTTTACTAGTTTCTTACATTGGCCCTGATTTCAAGAACAAATTTCTGAGAATGTATGTCTGGGATGCTGGGCTGTATGGAAGTGAATCATAGATTGTGAGAAATACGGAAAGAGGGAATCAAAGCGTTTGAGATGTGGCGGTAAAGAATATTGTTGAAAATTTGGTATACTGATAAAAAAAAATGTGAAGCCGTCCTCAGAATTGACGAGAAAAGTAATGTATTTAAACAACAAAGTAGATGACGGGACAGGCAGATAATACGAAAAAATTAGACGGACCCATTGAATGCAACAACTACAGAGGGGAAGACGAAAACTATTATTTGTTTTACCACGTACATTTTTCTAAGTGATTTTAATAATCGAGGGCGTTGGTTTTATGTGCTAGCCGAATGGGTTGGCATAGAACAGGAAGTCGCGGCGGCCCGTATCAAAACAATCTAAATACTGAAACGCAAGAAGAAATACAGACGAGAACCGCTACTGCCTTCATTTCTCAGACTGCACCTATTTAGTAATCGTAGCAGTTCAGATCATTCAGTAATCTTGCATCTATTTAACTGGAGTTGCCTGGATCTTATTATATAAACTTAACACTGATGAACGGCAACTTTTAAGATCGTCAACGCATTAGTCTACGGTGTCTTAAACAGAGATGAATACTGTAAAAAATGATAATAGATAATAATTTTGTATTGGAATAGGCGTAAAATAATTTTGTAAAATAAACAACAAGCAAACAAACAAAGACAAACACACACACACACACACACACACACACACACTGAGAGAGACAGACAGACAGAAAGAGACTGAGACATTCCCAGGTAGTGCCCACGCACTAGGTTATGAGAAAAGTCTAAAAGGTTACCTTTCTCGATCACTCGAAATGCGTTAGCCTGTCACTCTGAAACGTACTAAAAACTCGAACCTATGAGCTAAGGCTGGCGTCTAGACATTAAACTAAATCGTGAAATCCTTATCTTTCTCGGAATTGTCTCGTCAGGTTTACACATAATGAATTCCGGTAAAATGTGAAGTGGAATATACAAATATACGCCATAGGTACCGTTACAAAAATAGATAGGTCTCTGCGTTGGAAAAAGTTAACACCTGGATTATTTCTCGTACGGAAATTGTAGACGAGTGTGACTGTTGCTGGAAGGAGAAACTCCGTGTCTGGATAATGCTTTTCACCATCTGCAGCTCATATCTACAGCCACTCTATTCCACTTTTATCAATGGTTTTCTGCCTCAACGACGATCAGTGACACTCCTACACGTCTCCCTGGTTACTAACATTGACACGAGCTCCAGTATCTAACAAAATGCAGCATCGACCCAAGCTTTCGTAGTAAATGCAGATTGTGCTAGATACCTGACGGACATGAAGAAGACTTGCGGAATGGCAGCAAAAAAGGAAAGTTGTCCCTCTGTCTCCTTTGCTCCATTGCGTGTAGCATCCCAACACATAGCGTACACAGGGATTGCTAAACCTAAGTCACCAAGACATTCAAAGCATATCTCCTCAGTTGAGTTTTTTGATATAATAATAAAATCTCGTATCAAGAAAAACTCTGACATGTATCGTTTCTTTTCGGTTTTGAGATAAGGAGTTAACGGTCGTAAAAGAAAGCTTAGTTTTTTAGTGGCGATCTTTTAGCTTATAGCAACAACGTCAGCTCATTTTAGGCTGTCCATTCGACGTGTTTTCCTGGGTCAGTTTTTTTTTCCCAAAACGTCCCGCTGTCCCGGAAATTGTTTTGGGGACGCTCAAATGTTTCGCTTATTTCTAATTCCGCTTGGATGAAGCAATTAACGTTACCGGATATTTGATTTGTAATTTATTGCTCATTGCGCAAGTATACGCTGTACGTCAGTAATCGCCACTTGTACAGCTTGCTCTCAAATCTTTGTCTATTTACTGTAAATGTTTTGCACTGCTGATTCTACCGATTCATGTTCGCTATTTTATTAGGCCAAAAAAAGTGGACTTTTAACAGCAATATAAAAACTGGTTTTTTTAATCACTGGCATTGGAGAAATTGTAGAATGCACGTTGTGTAAATCAAACTTTGCTGTTGGACATTGTGGAACGTCTGATATAAATCATGTCGAGGCGAAGAAATATAGCATGACTGTTCAAACGAAAGGTGCACATCTCGGCAAAATACTCAAAAGTGAACAGGGTCGTGGCAGTGCACCAGAATAATTTTAAAGACTCATCTGCGATTATTTGAGTGCATGATGCAAAGGTATGACTATTAAATTTTGTCAATACAATTTGTGTCCCGTTTTTTTTCTTAATTGTCGCAAGCTTTTTCTAAACTGTTGCAAATGTCCCGTTTCTTAATAAAAATATAATGGACACCGTAGTTCATAGCAACAACTGGAATTGCAACGGTAGATAATGTTTTGGCTCCCTCTTTCGGGTATTCCTATCGGCAGGTGTAAAATGATAGCCCTGCTGCTACATCGTCAGTGCTCTCTACAACGCATTTGTTTTTCGCGGTGTGCATTTCACGGGCAATTTAATGGCTCTTTACTAATGATTCTTTTGTTACATGATCTTCGCAAATTCAACTATGTAAACAATATTTTGACGGGATCCTTGTCCGACTCTCTGAGGACTGAATGACCCAGTTTCTCTTCGTGGATATCAAGTTCTCCCAATTAGGAAGACGCCTATCGGCGCAATTTCCTGTGTATATTCCCAAATCTTCTTCCTTTATTGTCGAAATTACTTTCTCCGCGTTTCCTCCCAGCAATAAAAATGCTTTTCACCTTTTCTTGCGACTTCTTCATTTAGAAAAAGCAGTAAGAATTAGGTCTAGTAACAGTAGAAGGGAAAAATTAAATATTGATATGAAATAATGTAGGAGGGACTCAACGTTTTATTTCCTTATTATCAATTATATCATAATCGCTGAGTTCCGTTTCTTCCACCACTTTAACATGCCTTCTTTTTCGTCTTTTGATGACAAATATAGCTGGGGTAGCAGCACTGAGATAAACGCTGAACGTATTGCTTGTTTAAAATAATTAAACTTATACCCAAGCACAATTCTATGCAATGACAAATTTCTTCTTCATCTTGAAGTATACAATCAATAAGGCCTTTCTAATGAAATTCTAATAAGAGACCTATCAATCAGTTGCAGTCTGGAGAGTTGCAAATAATTACAGAAATGTACATACTTCTTAAATACACTGTAAGTTGTAGAAACGAAAACTTTCATATAGTGCAAACAAGACACGATATAAATTACAGTCTCATTTTCGTAAATTATTGAAGCAGTACAGGTGTAACAAAACAAGACGATTTACAAATGGTAAATTAACACAACTTTTACAAAATTTTAATGGTTGAAACTTTTTTGTGTGATGAGTTATGATACATCCAGAAACCAAGCTATAGGCTGGCATCGCCAAAAGAAAAGTATCTGAGGTTTCCATGTTGTAAACAATGTGTGTGTACCAGTTCCGTTACGACTGTCGCAATGAAAAATAAAAGCCGTAGATTACGTTCACAAAATCACTGTATTTATTTAATATGTTCTCCTCCTGAATCAACACAGTTGATATCATTTGAAAAGTGTTTTGAAACAGTGGCTCCAGTCCTTTCTTGGAATTGCATTTAATACTGCAGTCCGTTTTTCTTCGATGGCTTTAATTTTGCTATAATGGCGTCCTTTCATTGCCAATTTCAATTTGAGGGACAAACAGAATTCAACTGGGCCGAAATCCGACGAATATGGCTGGTAATCCAATACTGTAATCCGTTTTCTGCGCGGAACTCGGGCACGATCTTCGCTCTGTCGCGTTGAGGGTTATTGCGGTGGAGCAACCAGGAACCTACTTCTCGGTAATTTGATCGAATTTGATAAAGTTTCGCTCACAAACACATAACATAACAGAACACTTGATGTCATCTCGTTGCTCCACCGCCATTTTCCGATGAGTTTCAGACACATACAATTACATTCGCGACCAGAACGCTTGCTGCACTGATGCTTTTTACCTATGGGGTTGTTGTAGGAAATTTCCAGGGATCGTAACACTGTGGTTCGTCACGAGATAACACTGCAGTTTGCAATTTCACACAGGCAGTCCTGGCGGTTCACGCTGTGTATACATTCAAATAGTGGATGAGATGGATCGTTGTTCTATGACGTGTAACCTCGTTGAAACCTAGTTTTGCAGGACCGAGCGGATCAGGTAGTGGAAAGCGGCCAAGATCAGTTACTGTTAGCTACACAAGAACACACAACGTTATTCCTCAAAAAACAAATGCACCGTTTTCTCTTTAAAACAATATGGATCAATTCACGGCTGAGGGCCTAAGTAACTTCTCAATAATGAAGTTTAAATAATTCCTTTTAAAAACACAAGGATTAAGAGAACCGGCTGAAGGCCTTACTTAAGTGAAATTAAAATATCTTCTCAGCTAAAGGCGCAAATAATATTTCAGATCAGCAAAGGAAATTCTTTAAAAGGCAAGCATTTACAAATCTCGGCTAAAAGCCATATTAAGGAAATTTAAATTAATTCCTCGGCTGAAAGCCCAATTATATTACATCATAATAAAAGTCAACCTTCAAAGACAAGCATTTACACAGTACAACAGAAAACCATCTTAAGAAAACTTGAAATATCTTGACGGCTGAAGGCCCAAACAATTATTCGCAATAATGAAAGACAAACCATAGGATAAGCAATTACACAGCACAGGCCATTTTAAGAATCCAAGATGATTAAAGAGAAACCTTACAGACAAGAGTTTACACACTATGGTTGAAAGCCACAGATTTCAAAACAAACGTGGCTGAAGTCCTAAATACAGAGCAAACAAGAATTTTAAATAAAACACGGCTGAAAGCCTAATTTTGAGATACTTCAAATAAGGTTCGGCTGAAGGCCATATACTGAACAGAGAACAGACAAAATTAATACATGGCTAAAGGCCAGTACTTATGACGAAAGAAAATCACAATCACAAACAACAGAACAGTGGTGCTCAGAAGTGTTCAAAGGGTCGGCCTGCGGAGAAAACTCTAACAACAGTTTAGGTGAGACAGGCAGCCAAGCATAACAATCAGGTGGCAGCATGACCTAGGGATCGCCGAAGAACCAACCAACAAACTAATCAATTTCCTTCCACCTGACCAACGGGATGACAACCAAAAATATCAGCGAGGACGAGGATTACAGCTGGACTATGTCTTAAAAATTGGCATGTAAACACAGTCAGGGCACAATAACCACTGAAAGATAAAAGGAGAACAACATCAAGCTGTCGAACTACATGCCGTGCCCGACAGTATCAACATGGCGAGGGAAACACACTGCCAGAAAGCTACACTAACGACCAGGGCAGGCAACCAGAATGTTAACGGCCACAAGGCAGAAGATATCGCTGGTGCACTTCACTAATAAATTATAACCATATCAAAAATTAAATCTAATACGGGAAGATGGCTGAAAAATTTTGCAGACTCTAGCACACCTACACATCGCTGCTTGCGGGAACAGCCCAGGAAGCAACAAACAGCTATCAACGAAGAGATGTCACAGCATTTGAGGTTTCATAACAGGTTCACTGTTTACTGAACTCCATTATGCCGGTTCGGTGGGCGACGAACTTTGCACCTCTCGCAGCTAGTGCCACACAACTCTAACTACGTGCGCACACTGCCAGCGGCCCCGGCCTGACGTCACGCTGCGGAGACTTCCTCGCTGCTCCATCGCAACCGACCAGCGGCCTCACACACATCACGACACGGAAATATAGCGGCCACACCAAAGAAGGTACAGCAGTACTAGTATCGATAAACGCTGCTGCTGCCACTGATGGAGGCAAGAGAGCAACTCGTTCAGGCAGTAACTGAGGGAGCAATAAGACGCCACTCGATGGTGACAAAGTGCCAAAAAAGAAAAACAGCATCAGTGCGAACCGACCACGGCTCACTCGTCTTGGGTCACCTCACCAGTATCTGTGAATGTGGAACAATTACAAAATTGTATGAATATTCGACAAATCAGTGATGGTAGTTTACGTCCTGAAAGTGGAAATACCAGTGGACACTTAGTCTTTCTATAATGCAATGCAATATATCACAGTGTACTTAGTTCATCGTCCTAGGAAATATACACAAGTAAGGATATTAATAGGAAATAACAAGCAGCCTTTCGCAAGGTAGGTTATAAGTATTCAACTAAGACAGAGCACGCAACAAATCTCAAGAGAACCGGCAAACAAGTTTCCACAATCATAAATAGATGTGCGTGTCAACTAGCATCAAACAAGCGAAACATCATTTAAATATATAGAGCATACACTAGTTCATCGTCATTTGTTACCAATAGTACCGATCCCTGACATACGCTGTCTTGAATCTCACCGTGCTACCGGTAGTTCTTGCTGTACCGGCCACAGTCCTGTCGACTGCTCTTTCAAATATACCCGCAGGGTCACGCTGCCGCATTTCCGACAACCGCCACCGCGGCGTTGCCAGTCAGATGCAAGCATACCCTCTCTGGAGCTCCAGCTGCGGGTGTACTTAAATTCGGACGTTCATCCACTGAGCGCATTTTGTGTGTTTGCCAGCTAAATAACTTTTACAGACTTTCATACTGGCTAGCCTCGATGTCTTCTGAGCAGATGTTGTACTGAAGAGTGACATATTTATAGATCTTTTGTATCAGTATATATTTATACATTGAAATCTACTGTTAACATGGGTAATGTATCACGAACCAAATACCGTCGGCACTGGCGGAATGTTACGTGATACCACGTATGTATACGTTTGTGTCTATTACAGTGCCATCTATCACAAAGTGAAAAAAGTGGCCCAACTAAAACATTCATATTTCTTTACGTGCAACACGAATATGTAATAAAACTGGGGGTTCCTATTTAAAAAAACCTAGTTGATATCCGTTTGACCTATGGCAGCGGGCCAACCATAGCGCCATTTGGTTTCCCCCTTCAAGCTAGACGAGTTTCGTTCTTTGTAGTTTTTTCGTTTGATGCTTATTTCGTTAGATATTTGGCCTGGTCGCTATCAATGGACCACCTTTTATAGTATAGCTGCCAACACCTAACGCAAATTCACTATTTTTCTGATCTAGAGGCGTAGTATAGTACTGTACTCGATTGTATCCACTCGCCTCCACCCACATATTCCACATTCGCAGTATGTTTGCTCTGTTTTCTGGATATATGTGTATGTGCATGTTTCGCAGATGGCTCCCAGGACCCACAGCAGACCCATGTTAGTGATCGAGTGTGGATCCACCGTGCGTTATATCCATGATGATGTTGGGATGTGGATCCATAATACGCCAGTTCCAGGATGAGGTTTGAAGGAAGATCCGCCATGCAGAATGAATGGAGGGATGTTGGGATGCAGATCCACAATATACCATATCTGGGTTGGCATTCGAGTGTAGATCTGCTGCGCACTATATATCCAGACCGATGTTTGGAGGTGGGTCCACCACACTTTCATACTGGCTAGGGCTTGACGCCTTCTGAGCAGACGTTGTACTGAAGAGTGACATATTCATAGATCTTTTGTATATGTATACATTTCTCCATTGAAATCTACTGTTAGCAATTGAAGCTGCAGCTACAACAATAAAGTTATGTATTATTTTTGCTGTTTGATGTTAGATACAGAGTAAATTAATATCTAAATTCCCTGTTCATGAACGGTATCGGTTCCTCGCTCCTGTATCCATTGAAGAACCACACAGAGTGCAAAGGATGGCACAAGGATTCTCACAGCGCTTTCTTAGAGCTCGTTGTGTATAGCGTCTCATTTTCACACCAGTCAGTTCGTCGTTTACATACCCATTGTTTACCGAGCACGGTCTGTAATCGTTTAATATAGCTTACTGCTATTTTGCACGTGAAACTCATCGTTTTCCCTAGGACAATTCAGCATACTACAATACTGTGTTCCACATACATTTTATTACTGGTGCACCACTGCTGACCACCCACGTAAGTAATTATTTTGCCTTGAACTGCTAGTGCAATTACCCTGTGTTTGCTGTGAAGCTGCAATTAGCAGTTCTGCAGTAAACATTCATTACTACCTTCTCAGTGAACACGTGTACACCAGATAACTCAAATACCTTGCTTAACAGGAAATCACTTCTCCCACCAAATACTAGCTATCTAGTGATAACTGCATGCTAACATTAAAAAACTAACAGTTTTATGCTTTACAGCGTGTTATTGTATACATACAGTTTCAGTAAAGCTTTAGTTCCATCTCACAAGTCTTTTTTCAGATCACTGAATATATAACTGTAATCGAACTTATTGCATGTCGCAATAACTCTTGCCAGTTGCAGGCTGCCATGTTCCTATATATATATATATATATATATATATATATATATATATATATATATATATATATTTGATCGGCACCTAAATGAAAGAATTCATGATACAAACACGTAACAAAGGGAAACAAAATTATTCAAATATTTTTCTATTCTTGTAATAAATACTGTTGTTAAAAGGTGCTTTTACAGTTCTATACTTTGCTTGGATAAAGTGAGAATGGCACACACATTCAAAATTGTCTGAAAGTACAAGTAATAGGTATAACATGAACCAGAGCACGGCGTACGGAGTGCTCCGCTACCGTTTACCTTGCGAAACAACGCAATACTGAGGGCTCTGAGTAGTTACCACGTCGCAGGGCTCTGCATTATGCTGCAGCACTAAGAAAATTCGCAGCGGGGTACTCAGCATTCCAGCGCGCCTTCTCGAAGGCCAATAGGAGTACGTCCTGTAATACGGATGCCTTAATACTTACGTTACAGCATACAGTAAGCGAGCAATTCTATGTCGTCCGGCATACGACGTTTCACATGTCTTTAAACGGCTTGCTGAGAGCCATGATTTTGGGTGACTGTTCAAGAGAATTAGTTCTTTAACATTATACTCGCTCTTGTGTGTTTCTTCTGCCAAAATATTTATTTTATTCTGCCGTAGAAACATACGCCTGAGTCCATTTCTCACGTCCTGTCTCTTGGCCAGAGGTACAGAGCAAGTAGAAAGGAAAAAACCGTCGTGAGACTTCAAGATATTCACATTCCTTAATTATAGCTGTTCGTGTCTGAAAAATATCGGGATGTATTACCTCGTCCGATCAGTAATATGTACGTTACAGGGTCAGACGGGCAGACGTGGCACTTTCTGGCTTAAACGACTGCAGGATATATCATCGTACTTTCCAACGACCCAGGTGAATCGGATAGATACAGCCAGTATCAACGGCTTAATTCTACGATCAAAACCCATCTGTTAAAGGATGTGGTTCGGGCAGCGAACGTTGATGTCTTGCTTCTTCGAGAGTTACGGCGTGATCTTACCTTAGATGATTATGGATACACATCTTATGTTAACCCACCTACCGACGGTGGTGCTGGCACGGCCATACTATCGGGCGATGGCGTAGAACCAACGGAAATTCAGTACTTGACGTCAGCGCTCTACGTTGTGCTCATCATCGGCGCGGTCCGGCTTGTGAATCTGTGCGCCCTCTCTGGTATTGCCAAAAGTTTAGAGCGAACAATCTATTGCTCCAAGCAAGTAGCTCACTTGTTTCAAGGCGCTACAGAGCACTTCGTGGTAGGCGGGGATTATGTCTTACGTCCTGAGGATCAGATGCGTCACCATGTCCCATGCCAGCCCTGGATATATATACTTCACCAGCCAGTCGGCCAACGGGTTGGACAGGATTTACGTTGAGATTTTCACTCTGCAAAGGAGTGTGCGCTGATATGAAACTTCCTGGCAGTTGGTAGAGCACTTGCCCGCGAAAGCCAAAGGTCCCGAGTTCGAGTCTCGGTCCGGCACACAGTTTTAATCTGCCAGGAAGTTTCATATCAGCGCACGCTCCGCTGCAGAGTGAAAATCTTATTCTGGGAACATCCCCCAGGCTGTGGCTAAGCCATGTCTCCACAATATCCTTTCTTTCAGAAGTGCTACTTCTGCAGGGTTCGCAGGAGAGCTTCTGTAAAGTTTGGAAGGTAGGAGGCGAGGTACTGGCAGAAGTAAAAGCTGTGAGGATGGGGCGTGAGTCGTACTTGGGTAGCTCAGTTGGTAGAGCACTTGCCCGCGAAAGGCAAAGGTCCTGAGTTCGAGTCTCGGTCCGGCACACAGTTTTTATCTGCCAGGAAGTCTCAGGATTTACGTTTCCTGTGGTCTTTAGGCAGCGACTGTCGGTGCCGAGCTGTGGCACACCGCATTCACCGACCATCAGGCCTTCATATGCGCCATGACGCTGCCACGACAACTGACGAGCAGTAGTAGAGGACCATGGACTTGCCGTCATGCCGTCACTGATACCTGATACAAATGACTCCACGACAAGATTGTGAACACACTGCGACAAACCAGCTACTCGCCGCACCCTCATGGCGTGTGGACAAGACAGGGCACTTTGGCAACGATCGGTCTCTGGGTTTTACTACACGGTTTTCAGGGAACTAGTTTCGCAACTACATTCGCCGGAGCGCAAACGCCCGTCCACCGGACACAGGCACGTCTGCTGCATATCACGGCTTCTAGACTGGAAGGCACGTGGGTTCGAGCGAGACTGCCGGATTCCAACCCGAAGAAAGTACTTCTCTTTGTCACCTCGTCAGAGAACTGGAATACCATAAGAAGCGACTCATCACGGAAGCTATTACGGATGACGGGTAACGTGCTTAGAAACACACCGCCATCTCCCGTGTCCTCACAGATTATTACTGCACACTCTACGTGGCAGGTGAACGGTCTGACAATGACGCTGAGAACGTCCTGCAAGACGTGCCTCATTCTGGTGCAAGGAGATGACACATTCTTCGAGGCCATAGCTTTGGAAGAAATGCGCGTGGTCCTGTTGTGGGGCACGAAAAACAAATTCCTTAGACCTGATAGTCTTCCACTCGAATTTTGTAGCACCGTTTCTGACCTGATGGGGGAAGTTTTGCGGCAAATGTGCTGCGAACTCCTGGATCCAGACTTGCGCGTGCTCCCGAAGATTTCCGGCCGCTGATATTAGTGAATTCGGATTACAAGCTGTTTACTGTCAAGGAAGCCATTCACGCCTACCAAACGTGTCTGGGAGATGGCAATAATATACACATGGCGCTAAACCCTTATAGATATGTGATGGCTCTCATGTCGGCATGTCGCTTAAAAGACACGCTCCTGACGGTGGACCCAGACCACGCATTTGACCGAGTTGAGCATGATTTATAGCAGGCTGTCTTAGAGAAGATGGGTCTCTCACCAATATCGGCTGGTGTGGTGTCTCATCCAAAGAACCCCTTCCACTGTCCTAGTCAATGGCCACCGCCCGCCACCGTTCACTATTGAACGCTCAATGCGGCAAGGCTGCTTGCCCTCCGTGAGCCTTTCTCTTCGCCGTGGCCCTCGAGCCTGCACTTCATAGTCTACGGCAGCGTTTGAAGGGTTTTCAACTACGCAAAGTGCATTTTAAATGTCGTGGCTACGTGGACGATGAAGTTTTGTTGACGAGGTCGGCAGAAGATGTGTGTACGGCGATCGCGTGAATTCAGCTCTCTGGCGAGGTGGCCGGGAGCGGTATCGACCTGCGAAGGTCGCACTACATGCATGTTGCAGAGGCCTGAAATACAGTACGCCAGTGTCCGTTACAAGGTCCCGTCGGTGAAATGTTTGTCAGTGACTTTCCATGGGAACGTGCGTCGTACAGCAGTAGCTACCTGTCGCAGACTTTTGCGCAGGTTCCTTTGAATGTCGGTCGGCAGAGAAGTCGCAGTGATTCCTATTCCGTGCGATACCCTGCGTTAGATCTGCGTGTAGTTTCCGGTACGTCGTCGGATCTAATAGGTCCGCATCTTCTGCTTATAATCTTCGGTCTTCATTACAACGGTGGCATTTCCCTTATCGGCAGGCAGTACCAATATACTTTTGTCGTCGTTAAGGTTCTTAATGGCTTGAAGCTCTTCCTTCTTCAGGTTACAAGTTGGTAGCTTTGCTCGGCGTAGTACCCTTGCTGTTTCTGTGCGTATCTGCTCTTTCACAAGGAACGGTCCGTATGGCCACTTCGGTATTAGCAGTGATGTCCTCCATAGGTATAGTTCTCGGGATGATAGCGAAATTCCCTCCTTTTTGAAAGACGGACACTTTCTTCTCGGTCAGTTGTCGTTCAGTGAGGTTGACCCCTACTTCCGGCATCTTGCAAACTTTTTCTTCTGTCGCTCAGTGCAGCGCTCGAGTTCGTCTTGCATGCTTCTGTGGGTGGTACTGTCGATCTTATTCCAGTCGTCTCGATGCATTCTGCAACTTAGTTGATAGAAGATCTCCAAAAGTTCCTCATCCGTTCTTGCCAAGTCCCTCCATGTTGTGTGAATCCGCTAAGGAAGAAAATATCGTTCCATTCTGGCGTAGATCGATGTGCTTGGGTGGAAGTGAAAAGGCGCTTACATTTCAAGAACTTCGGTGTAGTAGCTTCTCAAGGCACTGCGACAAAAAGGCGAGAGAGGACATCAATCGCGCTTTCGTCTTCCATCGTCGGTACAATCTGCAAATCTTCTCCCAGTAGTAGAGGCGCAACATAAAATTGTCAAGGCTTTCATGGCCACTTGATGACAAACTGCCTGTTGGCTTCTGTCGCTGATTCTTCGGCCGACGTTCGTCTAATGATTTTGCTGACTTTTCGCCAGCACGAGTGGCTGGCATGGTCAAACTCCCGAGCCAGAAATGAGGAATGATTAATACGCTCGTAACTCGGGCAAGACGAATATGTGAGCAGCAGCACATCAGACGCAAAATAAAACAAAAATGGTTCGAATGGTTCTAAGCACCTTGAGACTTCACATATGAGGTCATCATTCCCCTAGACTTAGAACTACTTTAGCCTAACTAACCTAAGAACGTCACACACATCAATGCCCGAGGCAGGATTCGAATCTGCGACCGTAGCGGCAGCGCGGTTGGGGACTGAGGCGCCTAGAAGCGCTCCACCACAGCGGCCGGCCAAAATAAAACACTTGGAAAGTGTTCTGAGGAGCAACGGGTACTTCATAAGTGATATTAGAAGCATAACAGACCCAAACACTCGGCGAAGTGCCAAATCAGAAAAAGAAATGTCGTGTTCGGCCTTTCTGCGATACATTCCCAGATTGACGGACAGAATCGGCCGTATACTGCGCAGACACGGGGTGAAGACTGTTTACAAACTGACAAAGCAGATCAAAGAGTGTCTCAGATGGGCAAAGGAGAAAAGGGACACATTTTCAAAGCCGGGAATATACTGCATACCATGCACATGAGGAAAACTTTATGTTGGAATGACTGGACGATCGATCACACTGGATGATCGATCAGCACCAGGATTACAGAACATAAACGACATTGCAGGTTGCGGCAGGTGGAGAATTCGGCTGTGGCGGAGCACGCGCTATGCGAGACCGACCATGTAGTAAAATTCGCCGACACGGAAGTTCTGACTGTAGGGAAGAACTGACACACCCGCTTTTTCAGAGAAGCTGCAGAAATACACAAACACGACAACAGCTTCAACAAGGGAGGGGAAAGTCTCAAGGTAAACTGATCCTGGCTTCCCGTTCTGCAGCGAACGACCGTCGCAGTTAGCAAGAGGAGAACCGCAACGCAAATGACTGCGGAGAAGCGCTCAGACGTTGGCGCGCCAGGTACACATAGTTCGGGGCCGCGAGTTCGGCTCCCGTCCACCGCCAGCAATGGTTGGTGAAACTTTAACAATGCCAGCCACTCGTGCTGGCGAAACGTCGGCCGAAGAATCCGATACAGAAGGCAACGGGCAGTTTGTCATAATATCAAAAAATTGTAAAATTAATCTGTGAATAGGAACTGTATTTGATTTCAGTGTTATATACTTTAAGAATTATTAAAATAATTTTTGTAAACTTTGATCTCCTCCTAAGCATATTTTATTATTACGAAAATCTTACTATTTAGCGAAAGAATTGAGGAGGACATTAGGTCTGAAGACGGCCAAACATTGTCCCTTGTTTCTCCATTTTGTGAATTCCTCTTCTACAATTAAAATACGCGGTGAACTGACCCAGAGGACAGCGTCGAGATGGATTGGCACGTGTGCCTCCTCGTTTCCGCTTCGTGAAAGCATTTTATGTGGAATTAAGTATACTGCAGACACACTGAAGCCTGCTAGCAGTGTTTGAATGAGATGATGTATTGATGCACTATAAATATTTGTGCTTACGCTGAAACTAGTTACGAAAGGAGTCGATAATCATCACTTCTGCATTAATTCTTTTATGTGATTGGTCTTCTAACTCTTTGTGCCCTGCCAGGAATTCCTGTCCTGCATCAACTTCTTCGTTTCAGAGTAGTACTTGCACCATATACCTTCAATTATTTGCTTCCTCCTCCCACAGGTTTGACCCCATACAATTCTCTGTAGTAGCTTAGAGGTTGATCCCTGATGCCTTAACAATGTCATATTATACTGTCGCTTCCCGTTGTCTGTGTTTTCCATAGGTTCCCTTTCTTCGAAAATTCTGCAGTGAATCTTCGCATTCCTTATCTTATCAGTCTACGTAATTTTCATCTTTCTTCTGTAGCATCACATCTCAAACTCTTCGATTTTCCTCTTTTACGGTATTCCCACTGTCCAAGATCAACTGCCACTAAATACTGTGCTTCAACGTACATACACAAAAATTTCTTCCACAGATTAAGACCTATGTCTGAGAGAAGTATACTTCTCTTGGCTAGGAATGCTCATTTTGGCTGTGCTAATCTGCTTTTTTCGTACTCCAAGATACGTTTGTGATCAACTGTTTTGCTTCCAACGTAGCAGAACTCCTTACGAATTCCTAAAATTCAGGACTGTCTCTCTAGTACCTTTTCCCTTCGTAAAGACAAACTGATCGTCATTTAACAGATCCTCAATTTTCTTTTCCCTTCTCATGTATCATATTCTCGTCAGTAGTCTGAACGCATGAAACGTTGAGCTGGTTGTGTGATAGTTATCTCACCCATGTGCTCTTCCTATCTTCGGAATCTTTTCCGAATGTCTGATGGCGCATCGTCAGCCTCACAGATTCAACGAAGCAACGTGAATAGTCGTTTAGTTGGCACTTCCCCCACTGAGTTTAAAGATTCTCATGGAATGTTGTCTATTATATCTGATCTATTTGATCTTAGGTTTTCCAGAGCTCTTTTTTTTGTTCTGATCTTTAGTCTTCCTTAACGACTCCTGTTTCTTCTTCTGTCAAGTCATCAGACAAATCCTCCACACATAAGTCTTTAATATACTCCTTCCATCTATCCGCTCGCTCCTCTAAGTTGAACAGTAGAATTCTCATCGCAGTCTCATTGTTACCACCCTTGGTTTTAATCTCATTGAAACAGTGCGGCCAGAACTTGAGGAAACGAGTTGTTCAAGTTGTGAACAAACGACCACATCATTTGGAGTCAGCTGGAGAGAAACAGCTGACACTGTGGCCCGTGTTTTTGACAACAGCATCTGCTGAGACGGTAAAACATAATTAACATAAAATGACTGCTGATCAGAATTTATTAGTATAGGAATTGATTAATAGTTTACACCACTCAGCATAGAACAGTTTTCAGTTACAAACTTCCAGATTCTTGTAGGATGTTTAGGGCACGTAAGGCTGATAGTAGGGAAGGCGTATGATAGACTTCGGTTTATTAAGAGAATTTTAGGGGAATGTTGCTCAACTATAAAGTAAATAGAATACGGAACATTCTTGAGCACTGCTCGAGTGTTTGGGATCCCCAATAGGCCCGATTAAAGGAAGATATGGAGGCAATTCAGAGGAGTGTTTCTAGATTTGTAACAGGCAGACTCGTTCAACACTCTAACGTCACGGAAATGCTTCGTGAACTTAAACGGGAGTCCTTGGAGGGGGGACAACGTTCTTTTCACGAAACACTATTGACAAAATTTAGAGAGTCCGTATTTACCGCTGTCTGCAGTACCATTCTTCTGCCAGCAATGTAAGCTCCGCGAAAAAAGATAAAAGAAATTAGGGTTCCTACAAAGGCATAGAGACAGTCGTATTGTCTAATTCTGTGAGTGAAACAGGAAAGGTAGTGTATAATTGTGGTATAAGGTACCCTCCACGTTGCACCGTATAGTGACTTGTAGAGTATGTACACCTTGTGATCAAAAGTATCCGGACACCACAAAAACATACATTTCTCTCTCATTAGGTGAATTTTACTGTCATCTACTGCCAGGTACACCACATCAGCGACCTCAGTAGTCATTAGACGTCGTGAAAGAGCAGAATGGGATGCTCCGGGGAACTCACGGATTTCGAACGTGGTCAGGTAAGTGGGTGTCACTTGTGTCATAGGTCTGTACGCTAGATTTACACACTCATAATCATCCCTAAGGCCACTGTTTCCGATGTGATAGTGAAGTGGAAACGTGAAGGGGCACGTGCAGCACAAAAGCGTACAGGGTGATATCGTCTGTAGATTGACAGAGATCGCTTACAATTGAAGGGCGTCGTAATATGTAATAGGCAGACATCTATCCAGACCATCACACAGGAATTCCAAACTACATCAGGATCCACTGCATGTAGTATGACAGTTAGGCGGGAGGTGAGAAAACTTGGATTTCTTGGTCGAACGGCTGCTCATGAGCCACACATCACGCCGGTAAATGCCAAACGACACCTTGCTGGGTGTAAGGAATTTAAACATTGGAAGACTGAACAGTGGAGAAAGGTTGTGTGGAGTGACGAAGCACGGTACACAATGTGGTGATCCGATGGCAGGGGGTGGGTATGGCGAATGCCCGATAAAAGTCATCAGTCAGCATGTGTAGTGCGAACAGTAAAATTAGGAGGCGATCGTGTTGTGGTGTAGTCGTGCTTTTCATGGATGGGGCTTCCAGCCCTTGTTGTTTTGCTTGGCTCTATCACAGCACAGACCTCATTGTTGCTTTAAGCACCTTCTTGCTTCGCATTGTTGAAGAACAATTCGGGGATGGCTATTGCATATTTCAACATGATCGAGAGTCCTGACCAGAAGCCTATAGAACACCTTTGAGATGTTTTGCAACGCCGGCTTCCTGCCAGTCCTCACCGACCGACTTCGATTCCTGTCCCCAGTGCAGTACTCCGTGAAGAATAGGCTTCCATTTCCCAAAAAACCTTCCAGCACCTGATTGAACGTATGCCTGCGAGACTGGAAGCTGTCATAGAGGCTAAGGGTGAGCCAACACCGTACTGAATTCCAGCATTAGCGATGGAGGGCGCCACGATCTTCTAAATCATTTTCAGTCAGGTTCATATGGCTCTGAACACTATGGGACTCAACTTCTGAGGTCATTAGTCCCCTAGAACTTAGAACTAGTTAAACCAAACTAACCTAAGGACATCACACACATCCATGCCTGAGGCAGGATTCGAACCTGCGACCGTAGCGGTCTCGTGGTTCCAGACTGCAGCGCCTAGAACTGCACGGCCACGTCGGCCGGCTTCAGTCAGGTGATCGGATACTTTTGATCACATAGTGTATGTAGATGTAGATGTCCCAACTAAAGAACCCGTTCGTGAAAATTGCAGTACCCATAAATAGTTTCCACAATGGAATGTAGCAGCAACAGAGAAGTAGTGTACATGTCGAATCGGCACTATTATTTCTTGCGTGGTCAGAAATGTTAGCGTTACGACAAGCAGAGGCAATGTAGAGCCGTCGAATGAAGTGCGAACTTTAAGAAACCAAATGCCCATAGGCTTCTTCGTCAAATGGGTGAGCTAATTGGAATCAGGAGGACTAGGGGAAATAAGTTTGTCAGTGCGCGATGTTTCGATTTGAACAGAACATGTTTCTACAATAGTGCAATGGATAGAACAAAATAGCATGCGGCAACGAGCAGATGTTGGACCGTAAAATGTGACCAACGCAAGTCAGTCTATCTGATCAAAATTATGCAAACAGTTCTGTGTAATGCGTAACTGATCAATGGATGTCAGGCGAGGAGGATCTGCCAGTAGGAAACGAAGCGAGGCGTATTATTGTGTTGTCAGTAGCGAAGCATTAACAGCAGAATTTGTCGGTACCGAGATGGTTGCAAATTTATTACCAGATAAATCGCCAATTTAAATCACATTCCCAGCTCGTCTTCCACAATGGATATACTGAAACTCGGATGTGGACTAGTCATTGCATGTCAGTTGAGTCACCACTCCGTCACGGACATTTAAATCCTTCTAAAGATGCCCAAGTTGACTGTTGGAGGCGTCACTGTCAAGTGGAAACACGAAAGCAGCTGAAAAACGATAGACCTCAGAACAGGCAGGGAACATCGACCATAAAGGAATGCCGTTGTTAAAAATCACATGAACTCAGCGGAAGGAATCTTTACGAAAGACCCATAACTACATTCTACCCGTCAAACATACGTCTCTCCATGTGCTTCCTTCAATACGTTGACTGCTGCAAGTTTAGTGATGAACGACTCACCACCACGCTAGATCAGGTTCATGGTGTTAAGCACAAGGTTCCCATATGAGCATCGGCGGGCACACGGCAATCACCGTCTAATAAACCACACAACCATAATATTAACTTTTGCTAATTTCCCACATAGCATATGGCAATTCTAAGGCAGGACTTAAAGCAATGATGGACACTTGAAATAAGACAGTGGCGGAAGTTAGCATTAACTGTCCATATACTGACCCAAGTGCACTGTCCAACACAATTTATGTTAACACAGTCTGGCTCTCCGGTACATGAATAATGAAACAGAAGCAGTGAAACTAAGAATGTAATGCAAGAATACTTCCGCAATTTCTCTTATTAATTAGATCCGCAATGTCTACCTTTATGAAACTCTCTTGATGTAAGATGGTGTCATTCACGCAATACCAATTTTAGCTTGGAAACATCTTGAATCCACAGCTGAAATTTGCATGTGCTCAAAAAGTCGCAAGAAACGGCATGAGGCAATGGTAACCACTGAATTTCAGACACATAATGTGTAACCACAGGAGCCGTGGCCTGTTGTCGAAAAACTGCCATGATGATCTTTCCTTTAGCAGAAAATTTCGGACTAGTCCCCCATTTTAGTCCCTGGAAGGGGACCGCCAAGAGAGAGGTGACCATGAGAAAAACACGAAATAACGAACGAAGGGATAACGTTCTGCTGGGTCAGTATTTTCATTAAGAATAGGAGAACAGGGCTGAGAGTGAGCTACTGTGAACAGTTCTCATCAGATTCGACAGCAAACGAACGGCCACAACGACAGTTTAGTTCCAGATACCGAAGTCGCAGCAGAGGATGAAGAGATAGATACTGAACGGGTAATTGAGCATGAAAAGGAGTTGAAGTTGTAATAATCATAAGAGATCGGAATGCAGTTATAGGGAGAGGAATAGAAGGGGATACGAGAGAATACAGGGTAGGCAGTAGAAATGAGAGAGGACAGAGACTAATTGAGTATACCAATAAATTTCAGATGTTAGTAGCGAATACCGGGTTCAGTAATCACAAGAGTATGAACACACTTGGAAAACACATGTGAATATTCCAGCTGGATTACATTATGGTCAGACAGAGAGTCTAAAATCAGATATTGGATTATAAGACATAACCAGGAGCAAATGTAGACTCAGACCATAATTTAATAGTGATGAAGAGTAGATCTAATTTTAAGGAAATCGCATGGAAGAAGAAGTGAGGAAAGATGCGACGCGTTTGAAGTTCGCTAGGGATGTGGATACCGCGATGGGGAATATCACAGTTGACAGTTCAGTTGAAGAGGAGTTGACTTCTCTAAAAATGGCAGTCACAGACGTCGGACAGTCTTACATAGGTGCAAGGAAAGTAATTCCGCGGATACATTGGGTGTCAGGGGAAATACTTGAATTGATCGACACAAGGAAAAAGTACAAATGGCGTCAGGGAAAGGCAGGAATAAAGCAAAGGAAATCATTTAGGAATGCAATAAACAAGGCAGCCAAGGCCAAATGACTGTATGAAAAACGCGAAGAAATCGAAAAAGAATTGAGCATTGAAAGGACTGACACAGCATATAGAAAAGTAAAAAAAAAAAAAAAAAACTTCACCCAAGCACCTTACCACGTTCGAAATCCGTGAGTTCCCCGGAGCATCCCATTCTGCTCTTTCACGACGTCTAATGACTACTGAGGTCGCTGATATGGTGTACCTGGCAGTAGATGACAGTAAAATTCACCTAATGAGAGAGAAATGTATGTTTTTGTGGTGTCCGGATACTTTTGATCACAAGGTGTACATACTCTACAAGTCACTATACGGTGCAACGTGGAGGGTACCTTATACCACAATTATACACTACCTTTCCTGTTTCACTCACAGAGTTAGACAATACGACTGTCTCTATGCCTTTGTAAGAACCCTAATTTCTTTTATCTTTTTTCGCGGAGCTTACATTGCTGGCAGAAGAATGGTACTGCAGACAGCGGTAAATACGGACTCTCTAAATTTTGTCAATAGTGTTTCGTGAAAAGAACGTTGTCTCCCCTCCAAGGACTCCCGTTTAAGTTCACGAAGCATTTCCGTGACGTTAGAGTGTTGAACGAATCTGCCTGTTACAAATCTAGAAACACTCCTCTGAATTGCCTCCATATCTTCCTTTAATCGGGCCTATTGGGGATCCCAAACACTCGAGCAGTGCTCAAGAACGTTACGAAATCTATTTACTTTATAGTTGAGCAACATTCTCCTAAAATTCTTTTAATAAACCGAAGTCTATCATACGCCTTCCCTACTATCAGCCTTACGTGCCCTAAACGTCCTACAAGAACCTGGAAGTTTGTAACTGAAAACTATTCTATGCTAAGTGGTGTAAACTATTAATCAATTCCTATACTAATAAATTCTGATCGACGACAGCCAGCAGTCATTTTACGTTAATCATGTTTTACCGTCTCAGTTAATAAAACGCAGAAGCAGATGCTGTTGTCAAAAACACGGGCCACAGCGTCAGCTGTTTCTCTCCAGCTGACTCCAAATGATGTGGTCGTTTGTTCGTAACTTGAACAACTCGTTTACCCAAGTTCTGGCCGCACTGTTTCAATGAAATTTTAAAAAAGGGTTATAATTAAACTGGTTATTTCATGATTTTATTTTCTTCTTTCCCAGATGGCAAAAAATAATGCTGTACAGTTCACCAATTGGAAAGAAATGTTTATAATATAAAGTAGATATATATATTCCTGGTTTATTACCATCAAGAGGTAAAAAAGAAGAACTATCCGAGACTGACAAAGTTGTAATATAGGATAGGTAACTAGATGGGGTGAAAACGTACAATTCAGGTTGTGTGTATACATAAGGAGGCAGTAGCAGATTTTTGGGTATTCCCTATAGCATATTTAGTGTCCTACAGTGTGGACTTATAGTCTTCTAGTAGCACTGATCTTCTGTTAGTAGTATACAAAGTTTTACAGCAAACACTCAATATTCATTTACAAAATAGAGCACTGTTCGTTAAACAGACCAGCAAAACGATTTCTTTCAGATGTTAACACAGTACAATGGGTCCTTGAAACATCTAATCGAGGTTGCAGGAAGAAATGTAGATTTACTGAGCTTCTAGCGCTGCTTCGACAAAATCTACGCTTGAATAACGGAGAATCGAATTTACATATGTCTTGGAGTAAGGCTATATATTCCTACAGATTTCACAATGAAAACGAATATTGTTATGTTTCTTGAAGTTTTCTCGGCAGATCGAATATTCCATCATTTTTCGGGAGTGCATCATGGATTTTATTAAATCTTGTTCCAATATTTCAGCTGACAGCATTTCAGCCATTCCAAGGTGAGTCGCTGGCAAGATTTTTAACATCTTATTTAGGTACTGGACAACAGCATGTACGAATTTTACAAAATGAGTAACACTGTGCTGTGTGTGATAATCATATTTATTCTGCTACTGGTTTCGGCCTTAAACCATCTTCAACGACAGCTGTACAACATTCAAAATAGGACAACATGACAATGCGAAACGAAATAAAATCAAAACATAAAAAACCGTTGAACCAATGGAAATACTCTCAAAAATTATCACACATTTATCACATGCCATACATGCTTTGACAGACGTTACTACTGAAAACCATAATTGCAAATCAACGAGAAAAATCGTAGCAATATTACAATACGAAGACTTATTGAAAAAACGACAACATGTGATGTATAGCAATACATGTCAGAAAAATTCAAAGTCCTAGATGGCAGTCTTGTGAAGTATAGCAATACAAGTCAAAGATGACAGTCTTGACCAATACAAAGAAGTCATTGAACACATCTGTAGTAATCAGTTTCCAAAATTGAAATATTAGCAGTTCAACTCTGTTTGATCTTACACGAAAACATGAATAAAATACAAATACTGTAAAAGAGTTCAAACATATGTGAGAGTGGTTCTGATCTATCTTCCTATCACAGTTGCTCAAGGACGCTCTGTGAGTGTTTTAGGAATTTTGTGTTGAACCTATGGCCTGCAAGGTAGGAAGATAGCGTCTCACACATGCAGAGTTCAGAAGAGTGCAGCAGTACGGACAGTAATGTAATCACGCAATGTTTGCAATGTCGGTTCCACTATACTCCCTGTAAACGAAACGTTATTGCTAACAGAAATCAGTGTACAGGTTCAGGCGTAACTACATGTTAGCAAAAATGAAAATCTTACATTTTCGTTATTAAGGTTTACTTTTACTATAAGTATGACTTCATGACGAAGCAACGTTAGCAAAATTACGTACAGGATGGTAAAATATTGATATTGGGTGTTCACAACTGTGAAGTGAAATTCCTAACTACTATAAGGTTCTTTAATGATAAGATGGTTAATGACCATGTCTGAGGGTCGATAAAAATGCAAAGAAGTTAAATACAATTGGGGCCACAGATATCAATTACCCACAAATGCACAATGAAAATACCCATTGCGGTAAAGAACAATCAAAAAGGAGTACACAGTTAAAACAATTTCGTAACTTGCTCTACACTGGCTGATCAGTTCTTTTTGTTAAATCGCATATCTCTCGTTTCTGCTTCAATTAAGTCTGACAATCGTGAATACGTTTAACTACAGGTCATGGTTGAATGTGCAAAAACTAGGAGAGATGAAGACGACCGCAGTTCTTAGTGTCAATTGAATATCACTTGCTGGTGTAGCTCGAGGGCTTGTGTTTACCTTTAGTCGGCGGCGGCAGTGGGTGCTATCGGCGCAAGCTGTGAACCTGAGAATCTATTCTAAATCTCTTTTGACTGCTAAACACCACTCAGATACATTTCCTACGTCTTAGGTGAAGCTGAGACTCCTAGTTGTTCCCCAGCTAATTGGCGCGGTACACACTCTTTGGCTGGAATAGCGCGTACGTCGTTGCTCTCAAATCGCTCATAAGCGTTAACTGTCAGTGCTCAGTGCGATTCTCCATACTAGGAGACTTTCCAGTTCAACTCATTACGGGTTAAGATGAGCCTGTGAACAAGTGTTTACGTAATGACTCTCGTAAATGTCTCAGTGCGCCACGAGTCGCCTTTCTCACTTCACGATTTTCTGCAAGAGACGAAGTGAATTATTCTGTTCTGAATTTGCCTACATCAAAGCTGGTGGCCACTCGATTTCTTTCTGGCCAATCAGAGTGTTCGTACTTGTTGCAACTCCATCGACTAGAGTTTTGTAGCCTGTGAGAGGCGTTGTTTCCTTCGTAGGGCAGAGTTTAAATTCTCCTGTGTAATACTGAGTTTAAACACAGGTGACTACGGTGAGTCGACAATGTTTTGAGTTGTGTTTGTCCGGATGTTTATCGTCATCTCTTGCCATGTTCCTGAAGAAATGCTTTCCAAAGGGCCACCGCTAAAAGCAGGGACAAGGGCTGCTTTTGCCAGCGGTCTACACAATGGCTCCGGTATCTCATTGTGTGCACTAGGTGTCCCGTTGTGAGGTTTCAGCCAATCCCAGGAGGGGCTTGCTGTTGTAAAATTCTCCTGCCCTCAGAACTGTGTCTCGCAGCTCGGGTCTGGGAAATTACTTGTGTGCAATCACTAGTGTGAGTGTTAGTGATTTATATTCACGAAATGCTGGCTTGTTTATTGAATCTGTATATTAATAAAATTCATACAATTTCACATAACTATTTCATGTGACATATCGAGTAATATTCAACTGATTCAGGAATTCAATATGAGTTGTGTCATTTGTTTGACTCTTTACAGAGTAACATAACTAATGAATGTAATAATATACAATATTTAACAATCCAGTCAAAAATGTAGTCATGTAAAATACAAGCTAACGAGCAGTCACAGGAATTACGATCAGTCAAGTAATATCTGACAAAAATACACATTAAAGTAAATCAATATTAAGGAGATATAGTTTTAGAAGTGAAGGAAAACGAAAGGCGTGTAGAATATGTAGATGTGAAACATCTAAAATTTTATGCATATGCCACGACCTAGCGAATTTTTAGTTGTTGAAGAAAGCATTTTAAATCGTGGACTTAATGTGCAACACTGTTGGTAACAAGAGCATCAGCTGTAGTTAAAATTTTACACCTCTAAGAGTAAAACACAGCATCCGCAGAGCGAATCCACAGTGCTTACAAAGAATCTAGTTTTTTGCTGTGGATGGTAAATGTTCGAATGCCAGGCTGTGTAATAATGCCTTTGAGACCACGTATGTGAAGTAAGTGGTTTCCATCATTTGTTGGGCTACAAACACTCGTGTAGGTTGAACTGGTTGTTGCTCCTTGTATTTTCACAGCTTTCTCGACCACTGACCCCAAGTAGGGTGAGGCTATGGTTAGTATCTTAACTTCCCCTTAATCCATGGAATGATCAGTGATAGAAAAATATTCAGCCACTGATATTTGGCTGTAGTAGGTCAATGTTTTACTGTTGTTGTTCAATGTAATGTTCTTTTACAGTGCATATTCGTAATTAGAAAAAAATGCATTCATTAAATTACTCATATTAACTAAAGAACACGGTGCTGATATGAATCATCTGTTCGTTGTTTACTTACAAGCTTCCTCATTTCACAGAGAAAGCTTAGAACTCCATAAAACAAATTGTAAGAATATGAATTCAAATTTCCTACAGTAGAAATGTAGAATATACATAAGAATGCTGAATGAAAGCCAGTTTAATCACATACTTAACAGAACATGAACCTTGTTAATACACTGACAGTTCTAAAGACGGGAAAGAATGTATTGTGTGGAGAGGGACATGACCCCTACATGGTGTGTGAGTCAGCTTCTGGCAAGTAAGAATGTAGTGTCATCTCTCCATCTGGAAGTGGGCTGCAAAACTGGTGCTGACTGTAATTGTAAACCGAACAGTCAGTAAAATATTTCTGGTTAAGAAAATCCATTTATTCATGTAAGTTAATGTGGTGGAATCGTAGCTGGAAAGAACGTTGTTGTCCTTTGTGGCATCATCGGTCAGAGTCGCATGGAGTCCTGACGTCAGGGGTTGTCTGCCGGGAAGGCAGCACACGCTATTGCCGGCAGCCTCTGTCATCCCTAAGACGGCAGTGGGGGCCGGTGTCAAATGCCATTCTGAAGTCAAGGAACACGGCATCAACCTCAGCGCCGTTGCCCACAGCGCTATGGGTCTCATTCAGGCACAGAGAGAGATGGCTTTCGTAACATTTTTTTATGAGGAATACATGCTGATATTTACAGATGACATTTTCGTTCTCCTGTTGCTGTTGCTGTGGTCTTCAGTCCAGGGACTGGTTTGATGCAGCTCTCCATGCTACTCTATCCTGTGCGAGCTTCATCTCCCAGTACGTACTGCAACCTACATCCTTCTGAATCTGCTTAGTGTATTCATCTCTTGGTCTCCCTCTACGAGTTTTACCCTCCACGCTGCCCTCCAATATTAAACTGGCGATCCCTTGATGCCTCAGAACATGTCCTACCAACCGATCCCTTCTTCAAGTCAAGTTGTGCCACAACTTCTCTTCTCCCCAATTCTATTCAATACCTCCCAAAACGTCTTACTTCATGAGCAAAAAAGTGTTCCATAATTCTACAGCTGACTGAAGTCAACGATATAGGCCTACGTCCGACATACGACACTTCTTGAAAACGGGAACGACCTGCACTTTTTTCGAACGCTAGGACAAATGTAAGGATGTAGGGGCTTATCTCACGAGGGGTAAGATAGATACTGCCTACTGGAAAATTAAAGAGCCTTTGGAGAAAAGAGAACCACTTGTATGAATATCAAGAGCTCCGATGGAAACCCAGTTGTAAGCAAAGAAGGGAAAGCAGAAAGATGGAACGAGTATATAGAGGGTCTATATAGGGGCGATGTTCTTGAGGACAATATTATGGAAATGGAAGAGGAGGTAGATGAAGATGAAATGGGAGATATGATACTGCGTGAAGAGTTTGACAGAGCACTGAAAGACCTAAGTCGAAACAAGGCCTCGGGAGTAGACAACATTCCGTTAGAACTACTGACAGCCTTGGGAGAGCCAATCATGACGAAACTCTACCATCTGGTGAGCAAGATGTATGAGACAGGCGAAATACCCTCAGACTTCAAGAAGAATATAATAATCCCAATCCCAAAGAAAGCAGGTGTTGACAGATGTGAAAATTACCGAACTATCAGTTTAATAAGTCACAGCTGCAAAATACTAACTCGAATTCTTTACAGACGAATGGAAAACCTGGTATCACCTATCAGTGGCTGGGAATGGAGTGAGACAGGGTTGTAGCCTCTCCCCGATCCTATT
This sequence comes from Schistocerca piceifrons, assembly GCF_021461385.2. Lineage (NCBI taxonomy): Eukaryota > Metazoa > Arthropoda > Insecta > Orthoptera > Acrididae > Schistocerca > Schistocerca piceifrons. The sequence goes on along the minus strand of NC_060138.1, from coordinate 293,090,055 downwards.
CAATCTGTATATTGAGCAAGCAGTAAAGGAAACAAAAGAATAGTTCGGAGAACGTATTAAAATCCATGGAGAAGAAATAAAAACTTTGAGGTTCACCGATGACATTTTAATTCTGTCAGAGACAGCAAAGGACTTTGAAGAGCAGTTGAACGGAATGGACAGTGTCTCGAAAGGAGGGTATAAGATGAACATCAACAAAAGCAAAACGAGAATAATGGAATGTAGTCGAATTAAGTCGGGTGATGCTGAGGGAATTAGATTAGGAAATGAGACACTTAAAGTAGTAAAGGAGTTTTGCTATTTGGGGAGCAAAATAACGGATGATGTTCGAAGTAGAGAGGATATAAAATGTAGACTGGCAACGGCAAGTAAAGCGTTTCTGAAGAAGAGACATTTGTTAACATCGAGTATTGATTTAAGTGTCAGGAAGTCGTTTCTGAAAGTACTTGTATGGAGTGTAGCCATGTATGGAAGTGAAACATGGACGATAAATAGTTTAGACAAGAAGAGAATAGAAGCTTTAGAAATGTGGTGCTACAGAAGAATGCTGAAAATTAGATGGGTAGATCGCATAACTAATGAGGAGGTATTGAATAGAATTGGGGAGAAGAGGAGTTTGTGGCACAACTTGACTACAAGAAGGGATCGGTTGGTAGGACATGAGCTGAGGCATCAAGGGATCACCAATTTAGTACTAGAGGGCAGCGTGGAGGGTAACAATCGTAGAGGGAGACCAAGAGATGAATACAGTAAGCAGATTCAGAAAGATGGAGGCTGCAGTAGGTTCTGGGAGATGAAGAAGCTTGCACAGGATAGATTAGCATGGAGAGCTGCATCAAACCAGTCTCAGGACTGAAGACCACAACAACAACAGGTACCCTTCGTTGCTCCTGCGATCTGTGATGTACTGCTTATAGAAGGGGAGCACTTCTTTCGCATATTATAGGTATCTAGTTGTTTCTCTTTTCCACGATCTGTTGCCTCAATATCTGCCATTTCGACGTTCGTACGATGATTGGAAGGAGGGGTAGTGTTAGAGGGATCGTGTAATGATCTTCCACCGACAGTAGTTTCAGGAGACCGAATTCAGAGTTTCGACCTTCTCTATGTTATCCTCCGTTTCGGTTGCGGTATGGTCACTAAGTGAGTGAATAGAGGATTTCGAACGGTTTGCCGTCTTAGGGCTTTCACACAGATCGGCTGACCAAATTTTGCTTTCAAACACATTGAAAGCTTCCCTCGTTGCTCTCCTTTTACTCGTTTCCGCTCGTTCGGATTTTGTTTGCCAACAGACTGGTGCATGCGACTGCAACCGTTAGTCAATGTTGAGTTCATTCGTCGTGGTTTTCTTGTCCGATCAGCTCTTCCAGGCGCCCTGCCGGTGCTTTAAGGCGTTCCAACTTCGGCCTGCTGAAGAAGTGGCTGCCACATTCCTCAGTTTCAGGATACTGAATGAGTGTTCTTGCGTTGTGAGTACGCCCTGTTTGTCCAAAGCACCTGGTCTCTGAGTTGAAAAGTATTACGGTTTTAAATACTTTCACTTTTCCTTGATCTGTTCTGAGAGATTTCCAGATATACTGATGCATGTGACATGCCATCGCCCGTAGTTACATTTCTGAGTTGGAACTTATCCCAACCACAAATGGAAACAGAACACTCAAGAACAGTTTTGAATATCTTGGAACATTCGGGAACATTTTCGAACATTCAGGAAAATTCTAGAGCATTTTGCAACATTTTAAAATATTCTCAAAGCTCCTGGCAGGTACCATAATATTTTGGAACATTCCCGAACTTTCTAGAAGAAACATTCTGGACATTCTTGGTCATTTTGGCACTCGACTTTCCATAAGATGTCCGCAGCTCGTGGTCGTGTGGTAGCGTTCTCGCTTCCCACGCCCGGGTTCCCGGGTTCGATTCCCGGCGGGGTCAGGGAATTTCTCTGCCTCGTGATGACTGGGTGTTGTGTGATGTCCTTCGGTTAGTTAGGTTTAAGTAGTTCTAAGTTCTAGGGGACTGATGACCATAGCTGTTAAGTCCCATAGTGCTCAGACCCATTTCCATAAGAAGTTCGTTGGTGTGATGCTCTCTTTTGACATCCATATCTTTGATCCCTACCTCTATAGTTCCAAATAGTACATACGTCCCCCCTGGGGCTGCAGGGGTGGGTTGCAGTGCTATTGCGGCACACACTGACCAAATCCGCTTAATTTATTACTCGTATTTATTATAACTGAGGTACATGAGCTTCCCAAGCTGAATGATGCACTAAATCCATCATTACATAACTTATCTGTCCAATATTGTAGTCAACTGGGACCTGTGAACGGCGAGTAGCTGTAATTCAGGAAAATAGCTATAATAATAAAAATATCTCGAATTTATATGATCAAACTTAAGTAGTTTTTCGAATTAATATGTCTGTTTGCATACATCAGACAGTTCATATCTTTTCTTCTTGGACAGTTGAAACTGATCGAAGTGAGCACAGTCCTCAAACGCAGACGTCGACTCACGGAGAGTTGCACACTGACCAAGCAAGAGAAGCATGCGACTGGGACACCCTGGTTGGTGTAGTTTCGTCATTTAGGGTATATCTTTCTACCTGACATCAATTTGCCTACTTCTGCGTCTATGAAGATGAGATGAAATTATTAAAACGTGCACCGAGTACCTGACTGAAGAAAATCTCCGATACAATGAGACACCGAGCAACATTAATCATTGAATTACGAGCTGCGGAATAAAGAGAAGGGACAAGAAGACAAGGAAATGAACGAGATGAAGACCGGGGGCAGACTGTGACACAGTGGCTTCTGTCAATTTAAAATATATTGAAATGTCTGTATTCTAACGAACTGACAAAATGCAAAATCCTGTGAAGGTTTCTCACTATCTCGCTATAATAAACCATTCAGATTATGGGTAACTTTAATAAAATATGGAAGGATGCAGGAAGAAATATAATATTAAGACTGTAATATACACTGTCGGGAAAAAATAGTACACCTAGAAAGAAGATGTCGATTTTGATCTGCTGATGGTATATAGCACCTAGGGGATACCAGATGTACTGATATTGGTTTGATCGTCGTCCAACAACAGATAGCGTAGTGGCAGAGCTGATAGAGCGAGATCTGCATCTACCCTTCAATAGAGAATGTTGACAGCCAGAAGGCTCTGTGTGGTGCAAACGTATGAAGTAATTGGGCAACCATACCACAGAGGTGCGCTCGCGCTTCCTACAGCAAACTGAGCGAGTGTGAAAGGGGTTTAATTGTAGCTTTCCTCGTGGCGAGATGGTCCTTTCGGAGAATACTAAGTTGGACTTGCTGCATTAGTTGGGCGACGATGCTGGCATCAGTGGTCACGTGCAGCGCTCTTCAGAGATGAATAAAGGTTCTTCTTGCACACAAGTGATGGTCGTATGCACGTACGACGTAGACCTGGTGAGCGCTGCCTCGTAGAGTGCATTCGTTCAAAACACACTGGCCCGATCCCAGGCCTTTGGTCTGGTGTGCGATAAGCCACAACTTTCGTTCAAGCAGAATGTTGTGAGACCCGCTCTTTTGTCGTACGCGTAAAGGAAATGTGATCCGTTGTTCCAACAGGATAATGCTCGCCGACACATTTCCTTTGAACCTCAGCGAGCTCTGCAAGATATGCAGTAGCTTCTCTTGCTCGCACGACCTCCATAATTGTCGCAATCGAGCACAAGTTGGACATGATAGAAGGAGAAATGACTTGTACGACTCGTCAACCAACAGTTCTCACAGGACTGCTTAAATAGTTTGAGCAGTGACTGCATAACGTATCCCAGGAGAGTATTCGCCTGTTGTACGATCGACTGTATGCGGGAGTTAGGGCCTACATTCCCGCTCTTGGAGGCCACACAACGTACCAATATGGGTGTTTCAGCACGGGTCAATACCTGGTAACTCAGAACTACTCGTGTAATTGATCTGTAAGCCTATTCATTTCATCAATTTCATCAGCTTGAGCTGTTGCAACAAAAGACCTTGAGTGAATTGGAAACATTTCCCGCAGTGTGTGTACAATCTTCGAAAGGGCTTCTGTCTCAGATTATGAGACGTACTGGATATCTAAAATTATTATGTAGATATACGATGACATCCGTATGAAATAACTTGTTTAAAAGGTTATGTTTGTATTTATGTGCTCTACATGTATTTGAAACCTTATTAGAACACTACACAACATTTCATCTTCTATAATAGAATTCTGTCACCTGTGAAAATGACAATACCTAATGACCATTTTATTTTCGATTTAGGAGCCACTTTGGAAAATAAAACCACCGTCCATGCGAGCGTATGATCAAGCCATTTATGTCCTTCCTCATGACAGTGTGCTGCTGGTTCCCGTTGTATTTTAAAGGAAGTACGGCACCGAATACACATTCTTATACAGCAGAACTTTGTCACTGATTATACTAAACTTATCTCAAAATTTATGTAAAGTTCAATGAGCGGAAGAAATCGCCTATTGATCAACCGTACAGACAGCGGGTTTTCAACAGTCATCAATGTTCAGATCACCAAACAAAGATCGCACCCACAACAGGTTTCATTAGAAAGGGCGTTGCCACGGTGCAAGGAATCCGAACGAAGATGACATGCACTAAGTGACTAATAAGTGGGTACTTTGGGCGCACTATCCATGTTTTTAATACACAAACTTTTTTAAGGTTTTTATAAACATTTTCTATACTGAAGTAGCGAAAATCATTTCGGTACTTCAGTGCAAAAAATCTTTATATAATTCGTAATAAAAAAGGATTCTATAAAGATTTAATGAAGCACCGAAGAATCTTTATAAAATTCGTAAAAAAAGGTTGTGCATTAAGAACATGTTTAGTCCGCTCAACTCATTCACTGACTTCTACACATAAAAAATTGAAGACAGATTTTAACGCACTAGAATGAAATAAATTTTAGTTGAAAATACTGTACATTTTAAGTGCACTATAATTAATTTATATACAGTAAACAAAATTTAAGTAAAATCTTTCGGCACCTTTTTAAAGGAAACCAAGTGGGTTTTTTCTGATGGTACTCTTTTTATTTCATTTCACTCCACTGTTTTCGTTTTTGGTGAACATCACTGTTGAACTGCAACTTTAATGCTAACTATCGTCCACCCATCTCCTTTCTTCTGGCTTCGTCGTGCTTAGTACATGTTGTCACCTACAGAGAAGAGTTCCTGGCGGTTGATGTTCTCGTCTTCTTCCAGATGGGTTCGAGCAGTGCACGACGATAGCAAATAACAATAGTTTGGCCAGCTGTACCAATACCATAGCTATTCAAATAGTTAAGAAAATCACTTCAGTTTACTTTCAGCTAACCTGTTCCCGCTACTTTTGAAAACTATTAAATTTTATATCTCTTAATAATAATTTTACATCATAATGACCACTCATTACAAAGTTAAAGCAAGCAAGAAAACAATGTGACTCAGCCCTGGAAACAGGATTGCGGAACAACAGCTGGACCATGTAGCAATCCGTGACAAAAATCACAGAGAGATTATGAACACGAAAGTGAGGAAAAATAGCAGGATGGAATCAGATAACTGTTTTGTCGAAATAAAATGCAGATGGATACCCAACTGAGCAAGGAAACGTAGGACCATGAACACTCACAGAATCGACCTAGATCTTCTGAAAAAAACACAGTGCAGAGTATGCAAACAGAATGGTAGTTTAGAGTGATTAGAAGAGAGTGAGAGATATGATAGAAGAAGAGGCAGTGCAACTGGCTGCTAACAACAAGAAAAGGAAACAGGAGTGGTGGACAGATGAATGTGAGAATGCAGTCGAGACCAGGAGAAAGGCATGGATGAAACAGCAATCCTGTAAAAAGCAAGAAGACTGGTCGAACTTCCATAATGCGAGAAAAATTGCTAGCAAAACGATCAGAAATTCCAAGAGAGCTAGATGTAATGAGAAACTTGAAGAAGTAAACACTGCCTTCAAGAAATACATATCATAAGTCCTTTTCAGAGAAATCAAGAGCAGAATTAAAGGCTTAGAGGCAAAAGAACCCTTAGTAATAGGACAACATGGCACAATGAGTTGACGAGAAAGAGGTGTGCGAGGAAATGGCTAGGTATTTTAGGGATTTGCTGAATACAGAATCACTGATAGTAAGGTGGACACACTTACGCTCTATGGGCGAAAGTCAGGATAGTCTAGACAATGCACGCACCATGGCAAAAGTGGCAGAGGCAATTAAAAACCACAAGAACAAAAAGACATCAGCCATTGATGGTGTCTGTGCTGAAGAGATCAAGTGAGGCAGTCCTGAAATACAAAGAAGTATGTGCGACATAATAATGAATATCTGGAGAAATAAGAAAATACCCATAGACTGGAAAGAAGCCATTATATTTCCGCTGCACAAGAAAGGGGACAAGAAAGTACTGGATAACTAGAGGGGCATCTCTATCTTACACATTGGGTACAAGGTTTTGTCGAGAATCTTGCTGAACAGAGTTGAAGAGCAACTGGGGCTGACAATATGAGAGTACCAGCGTGGCTTTAAAAATCGGAGGAACTATACAGAACAGATATTTGGAGTAAAAAGGATAATAGAATAATAGAACACAGACACAGGAACGGAAAAAGATAATGGTGACATTTGTGGACTTCCAAAAGGCCTACGATTCAGTTGACAGAAGTATTACGCTTGATGTGTTAGAAGATAGAGGACTGGATGCTACAACGCATGCAATAATAAAGGAAACGTTAAGCGACACTACTGCCAGGATCAGGCACCGCAGTACGCTGTCTTACAGCTTCGAAATAAACACAGGAGTCCGGCAATGGGATGGACTGCACCAATTTTATTTAAACTAGTTTTGGATGAAGTAGTGAGACAGTGGAGACAACTAAATAGCAACATGAAGATCAAAGGTGTGCAAATAGGGTAAAAGGTCAAACATAATTCAACAGTGGACTTCCTGGCATTCGCTGACGACATGGCACTCTTAAATGAGACAGAAGAAGAGACAAAGACAGCACTAAAAAATCTTGCCATAACAGCAGAAAAGGTCGGACTGAAGATTGCATAAAGAAGACCAAGAATCGAACACTGAGTCTGACTGGAAGATAGGTGGCCAAGTTGTTGAGAAAGTCGACAGTTTTAATTTTTGGGGGAGAAGATAACTGGTAACATACAGAGCAACAGTAGAGCAGGAGACAGGTAACAGCTATTGAAGAAGCTTTGGTATGCGGTGAAAACAACATATGGCAATAAAAATCTATCACAGAAAACCAAACTGCGGAATTACACAGCAACTGTAAGAAGAAGTTAGAGAATGAAGAGGTATTAGGAAGAAAGAAGAGATGCAAAACAAGCCACACGTGATCTTGAAGGGTCCTAATGGAGCAGAAGAAGAAGAATTTTACATCTCTAATTCTAGCTGCTTTTTCAAAAATCTAATAAAAATTTTCTGTTTATGTGGAAGCTGAAAACAAAATTTTTGCTACAAATAAAAAAAATTCCATAGTAGAACTACTTGGCAATAAAACGAAACCAACTAGTGAGAGATTGGGCTTAAGATTACTTACAGAAAATGTAAATAATAATAATCTGTTACAAATATAGTAGTTACCATCTACACAAAAGAAAAAAGTTAGAGGAATTTAAGCCAATTACAGAACCATTGTACAATAATATGGAAGTTAAAATCACAGACAGGAATTGCACAAAAGATGAAGGCAAAAACAGTTGGATCATTTAATAGTTTCTTATGAGGAGTATTTTCTAAATTTTGTTCTGTGAAACATGCTGTTAAATTTACCCCTTCATTTGGATATAAATAGAAGAACATGTAAAGGACCTAGAGAAGCTGTTAAAGCAGATGTGCATGTAATAAGAAATAAACATAGTAATCTTATTATTATCACTTACAAGGTAGAATAAGTAGATGCTAATATTGATAGAATTTTAAGAGAGAGACGAGAAATATTGTATGAATCCCTTAACGAATTTTATTATTTGTTGGATTTACATGTAATTCAAGTTTTGACAGCAGTTCTACCAGAGAAGAAATGTGTGAAAAGTAACACAAAATTTTATTTTCCATATTCAAGGACACTATTAAGAAGAAACCAATGTAATAGTTAACAACAATAATGCTTTATGGAAAGGCTGTTTAACATTGATAAATTTTGATTCTTAAAGATCTACAATAAAATTATTTTCCAGTTATCGAGTCAAGGAGATAACAAGCAACTTAGCAACCACATTATGTATTTTTTAAATTGTCGAGACAAAAGCTTAAAGGAAACATTTGTTTCTAAATTAGCCAAAGAAAATGGAATTACATGACTGGAAGAAACAGTTCATAATTTTGTTAACCCACAGTTCTGAAACGAACAGGAGTTCTATCCATTAATGGATTGCTTACAGTTAATAATAAATAACAGGAAATATTTAGAAAAAGATCCTTTTTATATTATTCTATACTCTAAAATCTGGCAAATGTTAGCATATACTCTACAGAATAGTTGCTTCCTTGCCTACAAAAATCTGTTGCAGTATGTCCACTGAGATAATGACACAGAGAGATAAAAATTAGGTTACATATGTTTTATCAGCATTTAGTTTTAAGTGCTTGTCCATTAATTCCATGGAAATGTAATGTCTGTAAAAAAAACATGCTTTGTAAAACCTGGAGAAATACTTCTCTAAATCCAGTAGTTTGTTTTCTGCAGGACTCAAAGCAATAAATATTGAAGAATTGGGATTAACAAAAACAACTAATATTATACCATTTATGGCTAAAAAAGAATAAATATTACTAACAAACTCTCCATATCCCATTAATGTATTTAAACCAATTAATATGGAATATTACAAAGAACAAAAATTAGAAGACTTAAGTGTGGAAAAAAGGAAACTAGAGTATTTTCATAATACACAATGTTTAAAAGAAGAAACGAAAAATATTTTTGAGGTGGAACAAAGAATAAGAAAATAGGAAGAAGAAATAAAAAGCAATTTAAAGGCAATGGATAGGTTTTGCAGCAAGTGGAATATATATAATGTATGGTAGGTGTTCAGGGTGAAATGGAAAAATATCTGTATATATTGTTAAAGGTGCCAACATAAATAAATTTATGGAAATGAAGAAAAAATGAAAATATTCTAAAAATGAATGTTTTATTTGTATTCCAAATACTAGTCTTCGACAGAAATTAGAAATTTTCTATTATTTCAAAAAAGGACCACTTCTGGAATTAATTACAGATGATTTTCTGCTTTCAATGGAAAGTCTTTCATGAGTATAGTTTACTTGAAACCAATAACTATTTTCGAAGTACCGATGACCATCGCAGTCTGGTCCCTTTAACCCCTACAAACCAACCAACCAACTATTTTCGAAAACAAAAAGAGTATAAAGTATAAAGAGGAAGATACAGAAACGATCGAAAATATGAAATTGAGACAAATATTACAATTCTACATCTACATCTACATTTATACTCCGCAAGCCACCCAACAGTGTGTGGAGGAAGGTACCTTACGTGCCACTGTCATTACCTCCCTTTCCTGTTCCAGTCGCGTATGGTTCGCGGGAAGAACGAATGCCGGTAAGTCTCCGTGCGCGCTCGAATCTCTCTAATTTTACATTCGTGATCTCCTCGGGAGGTATAAGTAGGGGGAAGCAATATATTCAATACCTCATCCACAAACGCACCCTCTCGAAACCTGGCCAGCAAGCTACACCGCGATGCAGAGCGCCTCTCTTGCAGAATCTGTCACTTGAGTTTGCTAAGCAACCACCGTAACGCTATCACGCTTACGAAATAATCCTGTGACGAAACGCGCCGCTCTTCTTTGGATCTTCTCTATCTCCTCCGTCAACCCGATCTGGTACGGATCCCATACTGATGAGCAATACTCAAGTATAGGTCGAACGACTGTTTTGTAAGCCGCCTCCTTTGTTGATGGACTACATTTTGTAAGGACTCTCCCAATGAATCTCAACCTGGTACCCGTCTTACCAACAATTAATTTTATATGATCATTCCACTTCAAATCGTTCCGCACGCATACTCCCAGATATTTTAGAGAAGTAACTGCTACCAGTGTTTGTTCCGCTATCATATAATCATACAATAAAGTATCCTTCTTTCTATGTATTCGCTATACATTACATTTGTCTATGTTAAGGGTCAGTTGCCACTCCCTGCACCAAGTGCCTATCCGCTGCAGATCTTCCTGCATTTTGCTACAATTTTCTAATGCTGCAACTTCTCTGTATACTACAGCATCATCCGCGAAAAGCCTCATGGAACTTTCGACACTATCTACTAGGTTATTTAAATATATTGTGAAAAGCAATGGTCCCATAACACTCCCCTGTGGCACGCCAGAGGTTACTTTAACGTCTGTAGACGTCTCTCCATTGGAATCAACATGCTGTGTTGTGTTTGCTAAAAACTCTTGTCCAGCCACACAGCCAGTCTGATATTCCGTAGGCTCTTACTTTGTTTATCAGGCGACAGTGTGGAACTGTATCGAACGCCTTCCGGAAGTCAAGGAAAATAGCGTCTACCTGGTAGCCGGTATCTAATACATTCTGAGTCTCATGAAAAAATAAAGCGAGCTGGGTCTCACACGATCGCCGTTTCCGAAATCCATGTTGATTCTACAGAGTAGATTCTGGGTTTGCAGAAACGACATGATACGTGAGCAAAAATCATGTTCAAAAATTCTATAACAGATCGACGTCAGAGATATAGGTCTATAGTTTTGCCCATCTGCTCGACGACCCTTCTTGTAGACTGGGACTACCTGTGCTCTTTTCCAATCATTTGGAACCTTCTGTTCCTCTAGAGACTTGCGGTACACGGCTGGTAGAAGGGGGGCAAGTTCTTCCGCGTACTCTGTGTAGAATCTAATTGGTATCCCGTCCCTCACAGTTTTACTCGGCACGTACCTGTCTAAAACGCATTTTACGATTGCCTTGAACTTTTTCCATAAACACTCAACATTGTCAGTGTCGGAACAGAAATTTTCGTTTTGATCTGTTAGGCAGTCTGAAATCTGCCTTCTGTTACTCTCGCTAAACAAATAAACCTTCCTCGCTATTTTTATATTCCTATTTACTTCCATATTCAGGAATGCTGCAACGGCCTTATGATCACTGATTCCCTGTTCTGCGCTTAGAGAAACGAAAAGTTCGGGTCTGTTTGTTATCAGTAGATCCAAGATGTGTTATCTCCACTAGTCGGTTCTTTGTTTAATTGATCGAGGTAATTTTCGGATAGTGCACTCAGTATAATGTCACTCGATGCTCTGTCCCTACCACCCGTCCTAAACAGCTGAGTGTCCCAGTCTATATCTGGTAAATTGAAATCTCCACCTAAGACTATTACATGCCGAGAAAATTTATGTGAAATGTATTCCAGATTTTCTCTAAGTTGTTCTGCCACTAAAGCTACTCAGTCGGGAGGTCGGTAAAAGGAGCCAATTATTAACCTAGCTCTGTTGTTGAGTGTAACCTCCACCCATAATAATTCACAGGAACTATCCACTTCTACTTCACTACAGGATAAACTACCCTTAACAGCGACAAACACGCCACCAATGGTTGCATGCAATCGCTCCTTTCTAAACACCGTCTGTGCCTTTGTAAAACTTTCGGCAGAACATATCTCTGGCTTCAGCCAGCTTTCCGTACCTATAACGATTTCAGCTTCGGTGCTTTCTATCAGTGCTTGAAGTTCCGGTACTTTACCAATGAAGCTTCGACAGTTTACAATCACAATACCGATTGCTGCTTGGTCCCCACATCTCCTGACTTTGCCTCGCACTCTTTGAGGCTGTTGCCCTTTCTGTACTTGCCCGGGGCCATCTAACCTAAAAAACCGCCCAGTCCACGCCAAACAACCCCTGCTACCCGTGTAGCCGCCTGCTGCGTGTAGTGGACTCCTGACCTATCCAGCGGAACCCTAAACCCCACCACCCTTTGGCGCAAGTCGAGGAATCTACAGCCCACAAGGGCGCAGAACCGTCTCAGTCTCTGATTCAGATCCTCCACTCGGCTCTGTACCAAAGGACCGCAGTCAGTCCTGTCGACGATGCTGCAGATGGTGAGCTCTGCTTTCATCCCGCTAGCGAGACTGGCAGTCTGCACCAAATCAGATAGCCGCCGGAAGCCAGAGAGAATTTCCTCCGATCCATAGCGACACACACCATTAGTGCCGACATGAGCGACCACCTGCAGATGGGTGCACCCTGTACACTTCATGACATCCGGAAAGACCCTTTCCACATCTGGAATGACTCCCCTCGGTATGCACACGGAGTGCACATTGGTTTTCTTCCCCTCTTGCTGCCATATCCCTAAGGGGCCCGATCACGCGCCTGACGTTGGAGCTCCCAACTACCAGTAAGCCCACCCTCTGTGACCGCTCGGATCTTGCAGACTGAGGGACAACCTCTGGAACAGGACAAGTAGAAATGTCCGGCTGAAGATCAGTATCAGCCGGAGACAGAGCCTGAAACCGGTTCGTCAGACAAACTGGAGAGGCCTTCCGTTCAGCCCTCCGGAATATCTTTCGCCCCCTGCCACACCTCGAGATGACCTCTCACTCTACCGTGGGTGAGGGGTCAGCCTCAATGTGGGCAGTATCCCGGGCAGCCACAGTTGCACTCCCATCAGGGGATGCGTGGGACGAGTTGGCCGTCCCCGAGAAACCCCAATCCGGACCCCAACAGTGATGCCCATTGGCAACAGCCTCAACTTGTGTGACCGAAGCCAACACTGCCTGAAGCTGGGAGTGAAGGGGTGCCAACTCAGCCCGCATCCGAACACTGCAGTTGCAGTCCCTATCCATGCTAAAAACTGTTGTGCAAAGAACGTCTGAACTAATCTACAGAGAGCACAAACAATTCGACACAAAATTTAAACAGTTAGTAAAATCCAAGATTGACTAGTAAATGCGGTAATGCTGCTACTTGTGCTCTGCTGACACACTGCTTGGCGATGCTACAACTCTCAAATACTATAATACGCCCGAAATTTATGAATTAAATAATTCAAGTACCCAAAAACACGCAAAGAATTTAAGAATTAAACTATGTAACAAATAAGTGAGCTAGGAGTATACGACTTGCTGCTGGGAGTTGCTTATCCAACGGAGGCAGGGAGCACACTGGCTGTGACCAACTGACACCGGCCGTTCAAAACAAAAACAGAAGACAGACGACCACGCGAATTTACACTCTTCAGGTACTGAAGCGCGATGCTACAACTCTCAAATACTATAATAGGCCCAAAATTTATGAATTAACAATTCAAGTACCCAAAAACAAGCAAAGAAATTAAGAATTAAACTATGTAACAAATAAGTGAGCTAAGAGTATACGACTTGCTGCTGGCAGCTGCTTATCCAACGGCGGCAGGGAGCACACTCAGAAGAAATTATAAATAACTAGAAGAATTACAACAAGGATTAGATCTAATTATTTCTAGTATTGCCATTGAGAATTATTGAAGAAAAGAAAGATATATTTTTATGTTCAGAAATATACAGGATTGTTTCTGTTCCAGTTATTGGCTTGAGGAAGAGATCTGAGTCAAAGAATAGGTCTACATTACAACATCTAGATCAGAATATATGGAATTAAAGGAATACAAAATATGCACAATGAAAGGCTTCTGTTTGTTGCCTAATATTCATGTCTATTTTAACTGTTTCGAATTTCTCTGAAGTAACTATATTATTCTCTTTAGAGAAATTGACATTAATAGTTGATATTCTTTATTAATTCCAACTAAGATTGTTGTATTTTTACAAATATAATAATCTTCAAATACATAAGAGGAGCAAAAATTTCAATCCTCTGCACAAAAAACATGGTAAACGTCATATCCTAAATAACTAAATAATAACAGAAACCATTCCTTTTCTATAATTTCCTTAGTTGTATAAGCAAATACTCTGTCTCGCCACATGCAATATCATTAAGAATAAGTAGAGTTTCTTTTCAATCTAATTAAAATTGTTTATACTAAGAATTTGTAATAATAAATGGAGGAAGATGAAAATGGAAAAATTTTAGATCTGTTTTACAAGAATAAAATGTAGTACCAAAATGAAAGAGAAAAATTAAGTAGTTTACTAGATGAGAAATTCCAAGTAGAGTGCTTGGATGTAATGTTACTAGAAAATGATTGTGCAAAAATTACTGTTTATGATAAAGCAAAAGATGTATGCGTAGAATCAAGAGTTCTAATAAATGCAGCAGAGAAAAATATATAAAAAGATACTTAAGGCAATTAATAAACGTAAGTGAGAAGTAAATCATTCCAATCATAGTGAGGAAAGGGAAGTAGATAATTAACAATAGTATAAAGACGAATTTGTTGTGAAGAAAGCTCTAAAAGACTGCAAGGGTGGTCGAATTTACACAAGAAGGATTTAAATTTAGTTTACTGGTAGCTTATTGTGTATAAATATCGTTACCTTTCAAGTGTTCATAATTTTTTTCTATATTTTTCCTTAACGTTTTAGCGTATTGGATAGCAAAAATCGACAGCAAAAATAAACATGTAAATTTACGCCAAAGATGGATAGAAAATTTGACAGAACTGGAAACCAGGACACAAAAAATGAAAATGAACATATCGGAGACAAGAGATGGCAAACAATGGGCAAACAAGGGATCGAAATTACAGAACATGGATGTTTACGGTAATAATATTAAAAAATTGTTAAACATTATTAAAAGTTATAGAATATTACACATGCCAATGTGTACTAACCAAGACGTAGCCAGAAGAAAGAAAATGGGTGGACAATGGTTAGCATAAGAGTAGCAGGTTAATAGTGATGTTCAGGAAAAAAAAATGATGGGGTGAAAGAAGTAACAAGAGTACCACCAGAAAGAAATTCCCCACTGGGTTTCCTACAAAAGGCACTGAAAGGTTTTGCTGAAATTTGTCGACTGTCTATAAAAGAATAAATAATTTTGTTCTCAAATTACTTTTTTAAAATTAATTCTAGTGCACACAAAATGCCCATTTTTTTCAACTAAAATTTTATTTCATTCCATGTAGATGGTAATTAGAAATGAAACAACTTCTCTAATTTTTTCAACTTAAATGTAGTACTCTCAAAATACCCTTTATTTTCAACTATCTTTTTATTTCATCCTACACAGATTTTGAATGGGAATAAAAAACTAATTTCTTTAATTAACCCTAGTGGGCACAAAATGCCTATTATTTTCAACAAAAATTTAATTTCTTTCCAGTGCACACAAAATTTGTTTGGATTTTCAGTACCGAAAATCTATATAAAATTCATAAGAAAGGTGTGCATTAAAAACACGCCTGGTGTGCTCAGTGTACCAACTTATCACATAAGTGCACAAATATTAGAAGACGTCGAGAAAGGACTATTTTCTTAAAAAAGGTAATGTCGTCTTGAGGCTTGTCGTACACATACAGGTAACCAGAAAATCCCGTTTCAGTCTTCTTGGACTTGTGGATGTAAGTAAGTACATAATATTTTGAACAGGAATCCATACTTGGAAATGTACCGTTTCCGTTCTACGACAGTCTCATTTCGGATGTGTAACTCATCCGCTTCCACTTGAGGAACTGAATAAGGAGTGACGCAGTACAATTACTAGGTAACAGTTCGAAAGGAAACACAACGAAACATCCATTTATCACTTAGGCACATTTGTTTGTATTGGGTCTTTTTCGTCTAGGAATAATGTAAATATGTATATTTTAACTGTTCACACAACAACCGTGCTTAAGCAATATCTGGATGTTTCGTTGTGTTTCATTTCGAATTCTTATCTAATAATTGTACTGCGTCACACGTAATTCACTTCCTTAATCAGAAGTGGATGAGGCAAACATCTGAATAGAAACGGTCATAGAACGGGAACGTTACGTTCTCAGACATAGGGTGCTATTCTAAATACTATTTACTCACTCCCCTCTACAAGTCCTAGAAGTCTCTAATGCAGATATTCGTGTTAAAATTGACCGATTTCCAAAAAGACAACCGATTCTGGCAGATAATTTACCTAATTGGGTTCCTCCATAAATTTGTATTGAATTTATTCAGTCATCTAACTGTGGAAGCCAGTATCCCTATTTTTCAAATAAAAAGGGAAATCAAAATATAGAATAGGTTTAATTGCAGGAAGTAAATGTTAATATCAAAGAATGTGATTAACACATTTTTCTGCTTGTTAACATATATGAAAAATATTGTGTTTGATTGGCCAATGTATACAAAGCGACCATTTTTTCGAAAACATATTATTGAGAATTATCTCTGTTTATTGAACAGCAGCTCCTTTCATATTTTTATAAATATTATTTTATCGTTAATGAATATGTAATCAAAAAGCAATTACGTCTTCGTCGAAATGAACCACGAGAGCTTGCTGTGCATGGAACCCTGCTGTAAACATTATATGCTGAATTGAAATCCTCCCTGAAAAGCTAAGCTGCTTATCGCCGAACGCTTTGAATACCTTGTTTTTGGAGCCAGGAAAGCAAGCCATGTGGACAGAATCGATGCTTGTGAAAGAAAACACGATTGAGTAATGAACTGACAGCTATTTCTCCACAGGTCAGGTGAATGGTTTCAAACTCAGATAATATCAGGATGACGCTACCTTCTCAACACGGTGTTCGTTGTACAGATACAAAGATGAGAAGAAACATTGCGACCAACGGTAGCTTTGACTACGAAGACATTTTAGGGCACTGCGAAACGTAAATGTCACCTGGTGAAGGATTTTGTTGGTAGTGGTATTTGGCTGTGATACTATAAGCGTGGGCTTATGGCCAAACGCTTCGTTTAATCGACAACAACTTACAACGCCACAACGCACTCATAAATAAACATGGCAAACACTTCCGCGTGACCTTAAAATGAAAAACATTCGACGCACAATATTGAAATAAAAATTTCAAAGGGGGCACAAGAAGTTATAGTACTTAGCTATATGTGTATGTACCATTTATTAGACACATGATTTTAATGCGCAGACCTACCATAGAAGGTGCCCAGAACCAACACTGCACAACAACTCTACCTTATCCGAAAACACAACAAAATGCAACAGAAAAAATGGTGACACACGTGTAGAAACACCAACCAACAATACAGTCTACATTGGCACAACAAAGTACACTACTAACCATTAAAATTGCTACACCACGATGATGACGTGCTACAGAAGCGAAATTTAACCGAGAGGAAGAAGATGCTTTGATATGCAAATCATAAACTTTTCAGAGCATTCACACAAGGTTGGCGCCGGTGGCGACACCTACAACGTGCTGACATGAGGAAAGTTTCCAAGCGATTTCTCATATACAAACAGCAGTTGACCAGCGTTGCCTGGTGAAACGTTGTTGTGATGCCTCGTGTAAGGAGGAGAAATGCGTACCATCACGTCTTTGATAAAGGTCGGATTGTAGCCTATCGTGATTGCGGTTTATCGTATCGCGACATTGCTGATCGCGTTGGTCGAGATCCAATGACTGTTAGCAGAATATGGAATCGGTGGGTTCAGGAGGGTAATATGGAACGCGGTGCTGGATCCCAACGGCCTCGTATCACTAGCAGTGGAGATGACAGGCATCTTATCTGCATGGCTGTAACGGATCGTGCAGTCTCGTCTCGATCCCTGAGTCAACAGATGGAGATGTTTGCAAGACAACCATCTGCACGAACAGTTCGACGACGTTTGCAGCAGCATGGACTATCAGCTCGGATACCATGGCTGCGGTTACCCTTGACGCTGCATCACAGACAGGAGCGCCTGCGATGGTGTACTCGACGACGAAC
Organism: Schistocerca piceifrons; assembly: GCF_021461385.2. NCBI lineage: Eukaryota > Metazoa > Arthropoda > Insecta > Orthoptera > Acrididae > Schistocerca > Schistocerca piceifrons. Next base: position 293,072,189 of record NC_060138.1, on the reverse strand, counting down.
CTGGGTGCAGGAATGGCAAAACGTCATTTTTTTCTGGTGAATTCAGGTTCTGTTTACAGCATCATGATGTCGCATCCATGTTTGGCGACATCGCGGTGAACACACGTGGAAAGCGTGTATTTGTCATCGCCATAGTGGCGGTATCACCCGTCGTGATGGTCTGGGGTGCCATTGGTTACATGTCTCGGTCACCTCTTGTCTGCACTTTGAACAGTGGACGTTACATTTCAGATGTGTTACGACCCGTGGCTCTACACTTCATTCGATCCCTGTGAAACCCTACATTTCAGCAGGATAATGCACAACCGCACGTTGCAGGTCCTGTACAGGCCTTTCTGGATACAGATAATGTTCGAGTGCTGCCCTGGCCAGCACATTACCCAGATCTCTCACCAACTGAAAACGTCTGGTCAATGGTGGCCGAGTTACTGGCTCGTCACAATACGCCAGTCACTACTCTTGATGAACTATGGTATCGTGTTGAAGCTGCATGGGCAGATGTACCTGTACACACCATCCAAGCTCTGTTTGACTCAATGCACATGCGTATCAAGGCTGTTACGACGGCAAGGGGTGGTTGTTCTGAGTGCTGATGTCTCAGGATCTTTGCACCCAAATTGCGTGAAAATATAATCACATGTCAGTTCTAGTATAATATATTTGTCCAATGAATACCCGGTTATCATCTGCATTTTTCTTCGTGTAGCAATTTTAATGGCCACTAGTGAAACATACAATCTAGAATAAACTGGTGATACATTTTCACGGCTTATCTCTATGACACAACTACATACCCAATAATCTCGCCGTGCCTTTTCGATTCGGTTAAAGTTATGATACGATCACAGTACACCACAGCCTCATAACACCTTTCAAATTCAAGTACCACTATGTAAGCACTCCTCTGTCAATACAAACATAACACGAGCACATTGTTTTTTTTCTTTTTTTTACTTTCATATCCTTGTCACACAATGATACCAGCACACATCTACTTATAGGCATACTCAACGGCTCGAGTGATTCCCATGTCATATTGCAGAATTTCTCCTTGTGTCCCCGCTGTCATATCTTCCGAATGCAAGTAGGAAACACTCTCTGCTGCCACAGCCAAACCATGTCCACATGCCAGCCAGCCACACACTATGTTGACCATAGTAGTTCTACAACTCTGCTGCTTCCTGCAACCTCTCCGACTCCACAGCACTGTCTGCTTCTCCAGGTGTTACCTCATTTCATTGGTGTAAACAAACTCGCAGCAGCGTCTTCAGCGGACGATTTGTGGCCAACCTTTGGGCAGCCATACTCATAAGAAAGACAAGTTCGGTCGTACGACGCCAGCCCAGGCACGGAAACCAACGATTGTCCGCTGCTCCCCACGGTGGGCCCCGGCGAAGGCTTAAGCATACTGTACAACAGAATTAAAGGATGACTTTTTCAAAATCCCTAATTCCAAAGCATTGAGACGCCTAACTTTGACATTTGGCTCGAAGTTGCGTACAACCTTCCTCTTTGCAAAAGCGTAGCGCCCTGCGACGTCAACCTGGGACTCTTTGGCGCTTCAAACAAAAAGGTTTCGACACATGCGAAACAAGCCAGAAGGTCAAGCGATCAGTGAGGTGGGTTACTGATGTCACACTGGGACCAAACTTCACCAAAATTCGGCCCATCGCCATCGTGCAATTGTCTCACGATGGGAAGGTCATCTCAACCTCTCTTACACAAATTTTACCTCTTTTGACGCCCGTACGCTAAAAGTGTACCCGTGGTCTAGGGGTAGCGTCTTTGATTCATAATCAAAACGTTTTCAGTCCCGGGTTTGATCCCCGCCACTGCTTAAATTTTGATAAAAATTCAGCATTGGCGGCCGAAGACTTCCGGCATAAGAAGTCAGCCTCATTCTGCCAACGGCCTTGTCAAAAAGGGCGGAGGAGCGGATAGAGGTTCAGGGCACTCTCTTGTCCTGGGGTTGGGAAATTGCCCCTAAAGGCGGAAGAATCAGCAACGATCAACGACCTGAGGATGCAGAAGGCAATGGAAACCACTGCATTAAAGACACGTAACGTGTATCCACAGGACATGTGGCCTGTAATTGAAGAAGTGTCATGATGATCTCTCCGTTGGCAAAAGATTCCGGAATAGTCCCCCATTCGGATCTCAGGGAGGGGACTGCCAAGGGGGAGTTTACCATGAGAAAAAGATTGAATAATCAACGAAAGGATAACGTTCTACGAGTCGGGGCGTGGAATGTCAGAAGTTTGAACGTGGTAGGGAAACTAGAAAATCTGAAAAGGGAAATGCAAAACCTCAATCTAGATACAGTAGGGCTCAGTGAAGTAAAGTGGAAGGAAGACAAGGATTTCTGGTCAGATGAGTATCGGGTAATATCAACAGCAGCAGGAAATGGTATAACAGGTGTAGGATTCGTTATGAATAGGAAAGTAGGGCAAGGGTGTGTTACAGTGAACAGTTCAATGACTGGGTTGCTCTAATCAGAATCGACAGCAGACCAACACCGACAACGATAGTTCAGGTATACATGCCGACGTCGCAAACTGAAGATGGACATATAGAGAAAGTGTATGAGGATATTGAAAGGGTAATGCAGTATGTAAAGGGGGACGAAAATCTAATAGTCATGGGCGACTGGAATGCAGTTGTAGGGGAAGGAGTAGAAGAAAAGGTTACAGGAGAATATGGGCTTGGGCCAAGGAATAAAAGAGGAGAAAGACTAATTGAGTTCTGTAACAAGTTTCAGCTAGTAATAGTGAATACCCTGTTCAAAAATCACAAGAGGAGGAGGTATACTTGGAAAAGGCCGGGAGATACGGGAAGATTTCAATTAGATTACATCATGGTCAGACAGAGATTCCGAAATCACATACTGGATTGTAAGGCGTACCCAGGAACAGATATAGACTCAGATCACAATATAGTAGTGATGAAGAGTAGGCTGAAGTTCAAGACATTAGTCAGGAAGAATCAATACGCAAAGAAGTGGGATATGGAAGTACTAAGGAATGACGAGATACGTTTGAAGTTCTCTAACGCTATAGATACAGCAATAAGGAATAGCGCAGTAGGCAGTACAGTTGAAGAGGAATGGACATCTCTAAAAAGGGCCATCACAGAAGTTGCGAAGGAAAACATAGGTAAAAAGAAGGTAGCTGCGAAGAAACCATGAGTAACAGAAGAAATACTTCAGTTGATTGATGAAAGGAGGAAGTACAAACTTGCTCCGGGAAAATCAGGAATACAGAAATACAAGTCGCTGAGGAATGAAATAAATAGGAAGTGCAGGGAAGCTAAGACGAAATGGCTGCAGGAAAAATGTGAAGACATCGAAAAAGATATGATTGTCGGAAGGACAGACTCAAAACAACCTTTGGTGACATTAAAAGCAACGGTGGTAACATTAAGAGTGCAACGGGAATTCCACTGTTAAATGCAGAGGAGAAAGCTGATAGGTGGAAAGAATACATTGAAAGCCTCTATGAGGGTGAAGATTTGTCTGATGTGATAGAAGAAGAAACAGGAGTCGATTTAGAAGAGATAGGGGATCCAGTATTAGAATCGGAATTTAAAAGAGCTTTGGAGGAGTTACGGTCAAATAAGGCAGAAAGGATAGATAACATTCCATCAGAATTTCTAAAATCATTGGGGGAAGTGGCAACAAAACGACTATTCACGTTGGTGTGTAGAATATATGAGTCTGGCGACATACCATCTGACTTTCGGAAAAGCATCATCCACACAATTCCGAAGACGGCAAGAGCTGACAAGTGCGAGAATTATCGCACAATCAGCTTAACAGCTCATGCATCGAAGCTGCTTACAAGAATAATATACAGAAGAATGGAAAAGAAAATTGAGAATGCGCTTTTCCCTTTGGGAAAAGTAAAGGGACGAGAGAGGCAATTCTGACGTTGCGGCTAATAATGGAAGCAAGGCTAAAGAAAAATTAAGACACTTTCATAGGACTTGTCGACCTGGAAAAAGCGTTCGACAATGTAAAATGGTGCAAGCCGTTCGAGATTCTGAAAATACTAGTGGTAAGCTATATGGAGAGACGGGTCATATACAATATGCACGACAACCAAGAGGGGATAATAAAAGTGGACGATCAAGACCGAAGTGCTCGTATTAAGAAGGGTGTAAGACAAGGCTGTAGCATTTCGCCCCTACTCTTCAGTCTGTACATCGAGGAAGCAATGATGGAAATAAAAGAAAGGATCAGGAGTGGAATTAAAATACAAGATGAAAGGATATCAATGATACGATTCGCTGATGACATTGCTATCCTGAGTGAAAGTGAAGAAGAATTAAATGACCTGCTGAACGGAATGAACAGTCTAATGAGTACACAGTATGGTTTGGGAGTAAATCGGAGAAAGACGAAGGTAATAAGAAGTAGTAGAAATGAGAACAGCGAGAAACTTAACATCAGGATTGATGGTCACGAAGTCAATGAAGTTAAGGAATTCTGCTACCTAGGCAGTAAAATAACCAACGACGGACGAAGCAAGGAGGACATCAAAAGCAGACTCGCTTTGGCAAAAAAGGCATTTCTGGCCAAGAGAAGTCTACTAATATCAAATACCGGCCTTAATTTGAGGAAGAAATTTCTGAGGATGTACGTCTGGAATACAGCATTGTATGGTAGTGAAACATGGACTGTGGGAAAACCGGAACAGAAGAGAATCGAAGCATTTGAGATGTGGTGCTATAGACGAATGTTGATAATTAGGTGGACTGATTCGGTAAGGAATGAGGAGGTTCTACGCAGAATCGGAGAGGAAAGGAATATGTGGAAAACACTGATAAGGAGAAGGGACAGGATGATAGGACATCTGCTAAGACATGAGGGAATGACTTCCATGGTACTAGAGGGAGCTGTAGAGGGCAAAAACTGTAGAGGAAGACAGAGATTGGAATACGTCAAGCAAATAATTGAGGACGTAGGTTGCAAGTGCTACTCTGAGATGAAGAGGTTAGCACAGGAAAGGAATTCGTGGCGGGCCGCATCAAACCAGTCAGTAGACTGATGACCAGAAAAAAAAACGCTAAAGGTTAGAAGATCAGTTAAAATCAGGCAGTTTTCTGAAGGGTGACCGTGGCAAACATTCCAAACACATCACCGCTTTCTCAGCAGCTGACATAAAGCTTCTCAATGAAACTATATCTTTCACTGGGACATTGATTCCCACACATGTCGCCGGCAAAAACGACGGTTCGCAGAGATATGAACAACAGAAAAACATTCTTGACTACCTTTGAAACTGCTGACTTCATCGGACGTTTCAGCACTTCTCTAAGGAAATCATGGTGCTTCATCACCGCGGAACGTGATCGCACGCCTTTGGAGCGTAGCGCGATGACAATTTTTGGTCTCGTGTACATGTTGGAATCGTTTGGGACAGTTAAATACCATTCAACGAAATTTGAACATGATCCAGAGCATCAAAGGGTGCTTATGCTTTTTTGTCCCTACTGTCTTCCTGTGGCACGATCAGGGAGGTTAGACACATGCGTGATTAAAACAGCCTGAGGTCCTTCTAAGGCCCTATCTGCTCGACAAAACTGTCGTTGGCACTCATCCGCCTTTGTTGAGTGCCTTAAACCCATGACAGGATTTCCAGGCACCTGCAGGCAGGAAATATTGCTTCTCTTCCGCTTCACGGCTGTTCTTGTGTCTGACAGTAGGCCATCCGGAAATAAAGAGAGTGTCGAAGGGATTGTCAGCCCACAAGCGCCTGGTACTTCGTGAGGGGTTCTATCTGCACAGATAAAGCCTTAATAAATTCTAAATTTGTGGTAAGATCATATGGGACCAAACTGCACAGGTCATAGGTTCCTAAGCTTACACGCTACTTAATCTAGCATAAAGTAACTTACGGTATGGACAACACACACACTCATGCCCGACGGAGGAGTCGAACCTATGACAACACGCCTTAGACCGCGCGGCTACCCCCCGCGGCTACATTCTTAATAATGGTGTGCTGCTGACACCGTGCGTTTTGCCAAACTAGGGTATCTTAGAAGGACCGTTTGCCGCTTTATTCATGCGTGTGTCAGTGTCGCAGTCCACCCAATATCACGCCACAGGACGGCGCAAAATAGGAGCGTTGAAAAGTGTAAGCTCCCTTAGCTCTCTCGAATCACGTACAAATTTCATCGAATGGCTTTGTCCAGTCGCTAGTATCCAGAATGAGATTTTCAGTCTGCACCGGAGTGTGCGCTGATATGAAACTTCCTGGCAGATTAAAACCGTGTGCCCGACCGACACTCGAACTCGGGACCTTTGCCTTTCGCGGGCAAGTGCTCTACCATCTGAGCTACCGAAGCACGACTCACGGCCGGTCCTTACAGCTTTACTTCTGCCAGTATCTCGTCTCATACCTTCCAAACTTTACAGAAGCTCTCGTGCGAACCTTGCAGACGAGGTACTGGCACAAGTAAAGCTGTGAGGACGGGACGTGAGTCGTGCTTGGGTAGTTCAGATGGTAGAGCACTTGCCCGCGAAAGGCAAAGGTCCCGAGTTCTAGTCTCGGTCGGGCACATGGTTTTAATCTGCCAGGAAGTTTCAGTCGCTAGTAGTTCCAACCCGTACACGAGAGAAAAAATTATGGTCTCGTTGCACTCCAAACGACTGCGGCAACGATCGGTAGGGGTTCATCTTCACAATGTACGTAGAGCAAGATTGAGATGCCCAAGAGTGTTAGCAGCGTCCAAGGTTGTTGTGAAGAAATTCTGTGAACTGACGCGAAATTTGTGGGAATTAAAGTCTCAAGGAAAGGGACGGTTTCATCGAGATCCTTTGAGGCACCCCCTGCGTCTGTTTCATGCACATTCTGAGCGGTGGTGTGTCCGGAATATTGTCGTTGGACACTCATAAGAAAACTGCACGATTTCAACGCTGGACGTTGAGATCAAAACCTCCTTTGCAGAGGCTTGAGAAAAGGGGGTGAAATGCAGGTAAGAGGTGCTGTGACGAACAATCCGTCGAGTGATACATCTACGCTGACATTAAACTGGGGTCTTGTGAAATTTGACCATGTGACCTCATTAGCCCACTTTACCGTCCGCAGCTCGTGATCTAATGGCTATCCTTGCTGTCTCTGTATCACGGGATCCAGGGTTCGAATCCCGGTTGGGTTGTGATTTTCTCTTCTCGGGGACTGGGTGTTCGTGCTGTCCTCATCATTTCGTCATCATCATCATCACTGACAGTGACTGGACTGGACTGTGTAAAAATTGGGACTTTGTACGGGCGCTGATGACTGCGGAGTGCTACACAAACCACACATCATCATCATTGTCAACACGATCTTCTGAGCTGTGGCCTTTTTTTCGCGTCTGTCGACATCTTGCAGTTTGAAGCGTCGTCAGGCGTGGAATGACGCTTAGGGTGCCACGCTCCTGCACCATTACAGAGAAAGGTTTTACGCATTTTCGAGCCAAATTTGAAACTGAAGTTTCGTAATATGTGACAATTGTGGGGTTTCGAAAAAGTGATCCTTTAATTTTGTTATGCAGTGTAGATGAGGTTGTTTCCACTTCTTAATGACGACACGAATGCCAGCTCCTAAAGCCTACCTACAGCCAACCTCCAGCCCAGACTGCATTGTCCCACGAGCAACCATTAGAGTCCACAACTCGGGTAGGTGAACAACTCCATGGGGCACACCCTGCGCAGCCCGGTACCAATCTAAACGTCCTCCTCTGCTGATCACAGGACGCAGGGATGGCTTCAGTTTGTTGATGCATTCAGGTCGTAGCGTCGGACTGCCAACCGTCGTGTCCTGCCACCGCAGCAGAGCTCTACGTGGCGCGGCTTACACTAATCATTCGACACACGTTCCCTCTGGAGCGATTTGAGCACCAGATTCACACTTGCGCAGTTCGCTGGGATTGAAACGTGCGGCAAAATTTCTATTTGACGGAACACTCACAATACCAGTAGAGCTTACAATTACGCGATTATGGCTTGTGAAGTATTATACAACAGGAATGACGAAGCAGTCGTTATAAATTTGTACTGACAATCCTGGAAACAAACGTACGTACATGTAGTGTCTGTGCTGTGGGACAAACCAGACACCACTGGCCGTACAGCACCATACGGGAAACATCATTAAAAGAAACCAGGACTCCATCTGTATACAGACATTGAAATAATCTGAAGGTTGAAAATCTGTGTCGGAACGGGACTCCAACGCAGACACGCCTTCAGTGCGGAGCTGTCACACGCATGTAGCATCCCCATCGATTAGCCCAACTGGTCCCGCAAGTGTCCCGCATTGAAGGTCCTTACAGCCGTCCTCTATACCTCTTACGGATCCCTGAGAGCTGATCGACTGTTACAGACTTTGAGGTTAATGGATGGGGTCGCTACTTGTGTGCGACAGGCTGAGAACCAGCGTCAGCCGGAACACGTGTCCGAATATCCCAGGCGGCTGCCGGCATGGTAGCTCAGTGTGTTGGGTTAGAGAGCTAGCTGCCCTCTGATAAAAAAGAAACTGAGTTAATTGACCAACGATGAACTTGAGCAAGCGTGATGGGACGTCTACCCCGAGTAAATACAACTAACAATTATGAACAAAATGAGAGCAACAAAATGAGGCGGTTAAGCCAACCGTTATAGAGAAACGGAGCATCCAGGTACGAGTCCCCGTCTCGCACGGGTTTGCAACCATCACCATCGATTTATTTCAGTGCTTGACGGCAGCTAACCTCCTCACTTCTCTTTGTAAAGGAAACAAATGGCCTGGTAAATTTCTTGAAAAAGTAACGTAAAAACTTTGAATAATTCAGTAGTATGCATTCATTTTACTCGGAACGTCTGAGATAACTAATTCATACTCTATGTGTTTGAGCTAATCTCATGTTTTCAGTTTGGAAAGCGAGGGAGGCCTAGATAAACGAGATTTCAACATAATCAGTACCATTAAATTTAACAAGAAAGTAATAAAACATAACAAACATATATTTACGGCCACTATATTAGAACCGCGGAACTCAGGCCAAACGAAAAGACACCTAAGCAAAGAAAACCCACGGCCGAAACAGATTAGCATTCAGGCCAACAAGTCACTGACTTTGGGAAGTGAGATAAACATGTCGTCCCATGTTAACACCACCGCGCAACCACAATGGTGCGTTGTCAGAAGAGAGTATATGCTGTAGGTTTCATGTAGACATAGTTCTGGTGGGGTGTGGAAACTGGTGCATTACAGTTCACGACTGAAATTGTGCAGTAACTGGGAAGGTACTCCAATGCTGCAATTCACAAGACAGTATGAATCTTGCCGGCAAAACTTCCAAATAGCACTTACGTTCTCCTTGAAATTCTCGCGGTATACAGACCAAATTCAGTGTCGCCTGATCAGTTGTGAAATGGAGCCAACAGTTCTACCAACTCCGGAAAGATCTGTGCAGTTCTGATCGGGAAGTTCAGTTCTTGCGCCGTACGGTTTCCATGTTTTCGGTAAGCTGAAAGAACATGGAGAAGAGATGAAATGAAAAGCTAGTTGAACCTTTCGACTGTTGTTTGCAGATACTTGGTGACAATGTCGAAAAATTGTGTCGTGTATCTACCTGCCTTAATAATGTGTTACTTACTGCTTGAATTCCAGTCGTAATAATCATGGAGGAGTGGAGAGCGACAATAGATGAAGGAAAAGAAGACAGAACCACAGGAGAAAATGGACTTAGTAGACTTAAAAGAGAGTAGAAAGATTAAATGACTTAGCACGCTATTTTTATTATAATCACTTATAAATCCTTCATTCATCCTATCTTTTCCACTGTTGCCTGTTTCTTCACTCTCGCCGTAAAAAATACATATTCTACAAAAACATGCACTTGGGCTAAACTTTATGTTCACCTTTCTTCCCCAAGTAGCATAATATACCGTGTCACTCACGAGTCGTGCGGCCTCCTATCGATCTCGTTTTTCGATGGGAGTTGTAAACTTTGACTGAGTCTTGCACAGAGGAAGTATATTTAGCGGGTGTTGGAATCGCCTGGCAGCCGTAGTGCAGGGACAGCTCGGCCCGACGCCCAGTTGCCACAATCACGAAAAGTCTGGGCAAAATTTCAGAGTTGCTCCAATATACCCAAAATGGATGTGATGGGTTTAAGATCCTTCTCATAGTGAGTTTTAGGTCAAAATTGAACAATTCAGGATAATGGCTTCAATACGACAAAAATAATCTAGAAAAAATTAATGAAGTGACAAAAAATGCTTTATGTGAACATTTATAATATTAATGGTAAACGTTATTAAAAAGAGCGCCTTTGTTACTGTCTTCATTACAGAAAATGTACATTAGTAACAAAAATTGAAAGTTTTATGCCCTTTTAATCTTCTTCCTCTTGTGCTTCTTGTTCTTAATCTTCACTTCCATCTTCATCTTCTTTCTCTTTAACATTTATTTCTATTTCATCGTCCAAAGCATCTGGTTCCCGAAATCCTCGGCAGCAGGCACCAAGACAGCAACTGCTTCCGACGACAAAGTTTTCACTTTCCACGCAGATGGTGTCGCAATTATGTTCAGTCTATGGATCAACCGGCTATGGGCTGCCGTTACCATATTGTACCGTGAGTATTCTCTGACATAATGCCTGGCAGATGGAAGGCGGAGCTTCGAAACTTTTCGACGTCAATTTCTATTTCTGCAGTGTAAATAACGGTGTTTTGGTTGGTTGGTTGGTTTGTGGGATTAAAGGGACCAGACTGCAACGGTCATCGGTCCCTAACGGTGTTTTGCAACTGTCGCTTAAAAATGGCTCGAAGCCGGAGTTGCGACCAGCAGTTGGATATCAAGACCGATTCGCGAATGCAATAGTATATTCTGAAGGACGAAATGAAACAGAAGGCAGAATATCGTGGATTCTAACATTTCTCTCTTTCTATCGTTCGCGTTTTACAGTGTTCTTTTCGTGCTTGCGTTCCGGTAAGAATAAAATTAAGAAAAACAATTGTTCATTAATGATTAAATAATGAAATAAGTGTTCATAACTAAGCACATGCCTTCTGAAATAGTCTCCATTTTTTTAAAAAATCGGTCTGATTTCGCTGAACAATGTTGTAAAGCTGGTGTTCAGTCTGACTCACATTGTAGAGTCACTAAAGCGCCTTTTACTGCGGGTTGAACACCCATATTATTAACAAGTTTGATTCACAAACGGCAGCTGCCGCTCGAATGCTGTTATACGATTGTTTTTCTATTGCTGGCATATAAATATTACGCATAGATTGCTGTGGCCGTTCTGAATCTTTTCATTGAAGAAGTAAATAACCTCAGGCTCATATTTACCCTTAAGTTCACAGTTTTTAACTATTTCTAATGCATCCCTCGTGATAAATGCCGCTGAAACAGGAGACCTCATGAAAGCACATTGTAATTTTCTTAAAGACCCTGAATATTTCAAGGGTTAATTTAATGATGGTGTAATATCTCTTTATATTCGATGAATTATTCTGATACAATTCTACCCTTGAATGATGTTTACAAATTTTCTATCATCACACTCGCAGAATCCATGCGCAAAATAGTTTCATACAATAGCTATGCCATGAGCGCATAATTATTCTTTGTAGTACTCTCTCTGGTGGTTGTTAGAAAAAAAAGCTTCCAAGATTGTCTTCGTGCCGATTAGCCAGAGCTTGCTTTGACGAATTGGAATCTGATTATTAAGATTTATGACAGAAGATAACTGATACGAAATTGTACGATTAAAAGGGAAATATATAAATATATTGCTCCTTCATACAAAAGGTGGGGTCTAGTGTAGCAGGGGATACAACCCGTCGGCTTTGAACAATGACGTCACAAGTCGCCAGAGAGCATGTATTACAAAGATGAAAGAGCTGAGGAGAATGTTGAGAAACAAAGGAATGCGAGAGAGATAAACTTTATTTCACATATGTAAGGGCCAGTAGTATTTTCACGTTAACGATATCGCGTGTTTGTATCTTAGTATTTCTCCGCAAAATACAATGGAAAGAAATGAATGAAATTACTAGCAAAGAATACATCACGTTACATGTATGTCAGTTGTATCTCGAAAGTCTTTCGAACTGTATTGCTTAAGTGCAGTACGGAATACAAGTTCAGCTTAGTCGATCTCTTAGTTTCACTTAGCATTGCTGTCCTGTTGTTCACTTGAACTATGTATCCCCTGCTTCACTAAACCGCAAATGAAACCCGATACAAATTAAAAGCTCATTCGAAGTGTGTTGCTTAAGTACAGTCCGGAATACGAGTTTGTCGTAAGGCGATTTCTTCGTTTTCACTAGCATTACTGTCCTGTTCTTCACCTGAACGATGTATCCTCCGCTTCAGTAAACCCTAAGTGGAACACGGGATACAAATTGTAGATGTGCTGTTTATTTCGTCTCCGTTATTACTAACATAAAGTACTATCAGTTTATTCTATCTCGTGAGATTTTTTTTTAAGCCAAAAAAATTCTGTAGAATAAACTGATCCTAAGATACAGATGCTTCAGTAGCTGATAAGTGTTTTTTGGCTTTTTAAAAAAAAAATCTCACGAGATAGAATAAACTGATACTACTTACGAATAGGTGGAAATACACGTACGTTACATTTGCAACCTGTTTCATTTTATATGTTTTGATTGTTTATTTAACCTTTGTGTTTCACTTGTCTTTTGGTGTTATGTTTTAGTTTAGTTTTTTTATTGATTGCTTAATAAAGTAGGATCAGTTTATTCTATCTCGTGAGATTTTTTTTTTAAAAAGCCAAAAAACACTTATCAGCTACTGAAGCATCTGTATCTTAGGATCAGTTTATTCTATCTCGTGAGATTTTTTTTTTTTAAAAGCCAAAAAAGACTTATCAGCTACTGAAGCATCTGTATCTAATATCAAGCGATCGCTTTTAGATTTACATTCAATTATTTTAATAATAGCGCTTACTAGAACGCAGAACTGCTTTATTATCTATGCCTCGAAGTGAAGACATTACTATCTATGACTAAGGAATGACGTCATTGTTCAAAGCCGACGGGTTGTATCCCCTGCTGCACTAGACCCAAAAGGCGTGTATTTGACATTTGAGAATTAATGATATTCATCGATATATTGCGTAGTTGTTAATCAGAAGAGACCTTGCGAAAGACTGGATACGAACCTGCATTTAGTAATCCAAGAGCTCCATTACTTCTTCGGAATGTTAAACTTCATCAAAGACAAATATTCGCTTGATCTGAGGTTTCCCGACTGATTATACAACGCTCCCAAAAATTACGAGGCATTTTATTTGTACAGATTAGCAGGCTGCCGTAAAGCACAAGCCTCCAGAGACAAAGAATCATTGCCTGATTTCATTCTAACAAGTAAAATTTCTGAATCATTTTGAGTGAATGAGCTATGACTGTGTTTCATATTATGAATGACTGATTGCTCGAACGAATTGAGAACTACATAGATAGGAGGAAAACTTACAATGGGCACTTATATTCAGCCTAATGCAATGTCTTCCTATCGTGCCATGATTCAAAATTATTTTTTTTAAAAAAAGACCACTTATTACTTGGTCTCTGTTTATAAGTGAAGTATAATCATAAATTTTACTCTGTTGTAGTGACTGATTGTGACTACCTTCTTGACGGAGCCCGTGGGGTCTTTTGGGTGATCCAGTCACGGGGACTAGATCCGCTAGTTGTTCAGAATCTCTTTTCCTAAATAGTGCAATCAATATTTAAGTAATTTCAATATCAGCAATGTGTCAATCAAAATTGAAGTAACTTTGTTATCACTGATGTATAAGTTAATTCTGTAAAATGAATATTAATTGCACTTTCTCGTATAGTTATGAATTGTGTCTGAAAATAATATCCATTTACTTTTTGTGGTCTGACCCTCCCACCTAACATCAGAGTATGCTGACGCCAAACAGGGGTACTACGTTTCACTTCATTTCCCGTACACTTATTCATTTTGGTGCACTTTCACATCAGCTCATTATCAAAACACCTGCATTCAGCACAATGTCTTCCTCAATAACCATTAATCCAGGTACCTTGCTGTACCGCTACTGTCCTATTCTAGTTTCCATGTACTCTCATGCCTTACCCACTCTTTCTCACACGGTATTCAACCAACTCCCACTTTCCAGTCACGAAATTTGTCCCGAAGTACACCATTCCTACCTCCAGAGTGAGATGGGAAAATGCTGAGGGACTATACTCATATTTGGGACAACGGTGGTTCATATCCGCGTCCAGCCCTCTAAATTTAGATTTTTTGTTAATTCCGTTTATCGTTGAGAAGAATGACAGAATGGTTATATTGAAAGAACTCGGACATAGTCATTCGGAACCCCTGCTGTATCTCTAATGCCCTCGTTGTGGACGGGAAATGAAACCCTTATCTTCCTATCTTCCCTTCCTACCAGTCAGTCAGCAACGATTCATCACAGCTCCATTCCAAACTACTATGCCGTTTCTCTTCTCTTTACCTATTTTTACATATCTCTTACCGTTTTTCAGAAACCCCTTATAGTATCATCCGCTCATGTTCATAATGAACATGATAATTTTAATGCATCAGTACGATCGATTATAACGTCTACATAATCATTGTATCCGAATTAAAAAGTCATTCGTTTATTTTAACTTTTCACATATTGCGACAATAATGTATACTGAGCTTTAAAACCAGGATATTATGTTAGGTGTTTCAGTTTCTGTCAGTTTACTGTGAACTTTTTACTCTTTCGGTTTAATTTCAGTTTTATCTGCTGCCGACACGTCCTCATTGTTGAAGAAATGAAAAAAGTGGCAAGGGAGTTTGATATAGCGTGCCAGACATGACTATTCATAATACGTACTACTGTCGTAATAGAAGGTATGATCACGTATTTTAGAATTTGTACTGTATTATTTTGAGAGATCAGTAATTCAGTATCAGTGAAGAATAGTTTAATTTTTCTCACAGATACGTCACCGGCTATCCTGACTTAGGTTTTCGGAGGTTGAACTTCTTGATCAGCTAAATTAGCTACATTTTATCCGAAATGTTAGCCAATTGGATTCTGAAGGAAGTCTTAACAGCATTTACTATTGTGGAAAAGATAGGGCACAACAACGTGTATTTTCTCCCCTGTAGCATGTTCTGTGGTGCGGAACGATGGACATGTTGCTCGTTATCATCCCAGCCGAGCTAATTCCGTATTGTTTTCTTTTGGCTTGGTGTTGATATCAGCAGTTGAGATTCGGAGGCATACAGCAGACGAGAAGGTAAATAAGGATCATAGTCTGAGTCACTGGTACCGTCAGGCAGCTTCTCAGGAAACACGAAATGAAGGTCATCCGTTTTATCTTTCGTCCACTGACGGAGATTGATTACATAAAAAACAATGTACCACAACGCCGGCAACTTGAGAGTTCAGTTAGTATTCAGAGATACCTGCAATTTTCCCTGTTGTGCTGATGCTTCGATTTAATGTTAGTAGACGTTCCGTATTTCCTTGCAGCGATAGCGCCATATAGTTTGTTCTTCTACACAGACAACATTTTGACTGGGATATCTAGTGGAACCAGTCCACATGAACTCTTTCCAAATCCCAGGGTGATGGGTTTGTTTTCACTGGTGTAATTTCTTCTCTGGAAGGATGAGAGATTTTTTTGTCACATCTCAGCACGTGTGAAAACTTGAATCTGGGAATTCTTAGAGACTTCTGTGGTGTACTAGTGGTTTATACAAGGATGTATGGTGCACTCATCGTCCGTCGTAGAGGATGAACAGCACTAACAAAATATTGGATCATGTAAGTAACGACACTGTCATTTCCTTGCCGCTTACATTGAAATTATGAGTTACAATTGTTTAGCATGATGCCACATTCGCCTCGCGGTGTGGCCACGCGGTTAGAGGCGAAATGTCACTGACTCTATGGTTCTCCCCCCACCCCCCCCCCGCCCCGCCGGAGGTTCGAATCCTCCCTCGGGCAAGGGTTGTGTGTTGTTCTTAGCATAAGGTGGTTTAAGTAGTGTGTAAGCCTAGGGACCGATGACCTTAGCAGTTTGGTCCCCTAGGAATTCACGCACATATAAACATTTTGAACATTTGATGCCAAATTCCTTTGTTTAGTTTCTTGTACTGTAGCATTTTACACTAGTATTCATTTTTGTGTTTCACGTCGAGCGGATAATCGACGCCACAGTGCAGAGAGGAATTCTTCACTCATTAGAAAATCGTTTCTAAGTCCCCGAGATTTAACAGCTAGGAACAAGGAAAAGATCCTTCATGTGACGTTACGCTATCCTGTTCCCAATTTTTCCAACAATAATTTGCCAAAATAAATGGTATTCGTATTAGAAATATAAGCAGATTTGTCGAATAAAATAAGTGGTAATTGTTGCCAAATGAATAAAACACGGTCGTACGGAATATTACATTTGTGTATGTATTCCCGAGCTCCTGTCGCACAGATCACGCAGGGACCTTCGGACGTAAAAATAAGTGCTGGTCTACGCTAGCGGTGTGTTATAGGACTATTACTTTTCTCGTTTCTGGGAACGACCTGATGGCTAACATTTAAATTTCCGCGAGACTTCTCAAGGATGAAGCTACTGTATTTAGAGAGATCGCAGGGCTAGAAAACGTAGCGAAATGAAAAATTGACTCTTGGTGCAGGGACAAACGGTCGGTCCCCAACATAAAAAAAGGTTTCTTAACGATCACTGGAAGCAGTCACATTTCTAACATAGGAAGGAGTATGGAATTGCATTGGGACGACCACATAAATCTAATCGCATTTACTACAGATGGCACGCTGCGGTACGTTGGAAGAAATCCTCAGGAAGTGGAGTGCACCCACAAAGGAGGTAGCTTACAAACGCCACGTCAGATCAGTCTACATATATTGTATAAAAGGCAATGTCCTGCCTGACTGACTCATCATCGCCCAGCACAAAACGCTAAGAACAGAAACCTGAAATTTGAAGATTGTGTTGATCTTGTCCTTTAGGCGTCGTCTAAGAAGAGACTTTTCGAACTTTTTTCCCTAAGACAGTCAAATAGGAGATTAATAGTTTTTTTTTTTTTGAAAATATGTCGGTATTAAACCAACTTTGAAGGTAGGCCTATGAAAATTAGTATTTGGTTTCTCGGTCAGAAATAATAGACAAGTGTTTCAGCAGTTTTGTGAATTTAACACCTACGGGAGTGAAATAGTGGTTGATTTTCTTTTTCAGAATAACACGTTATTAAAGAACAACTGAAGCATTTTTAGAGCTACATATGCGAAAAATGGTATTTCAACTCTCTGTTACAAATAAAAAAAAATACTTGCTCCACAATTTCTTATGGAAGCATATTTGAAGCTAAACCAATGACAATTTCTATTTAGTTTTTTCTGTTATAAATAAAAACTGCTTTCTCTCAGTTTATACATTTTGTGTTATTGGGCAAATGATAAAAATTTTGTTACTGCATATTGAACTCCTTTCTGAGCCATTGACAGCTTTAATTATGATTCATTTTCCCCTCTAGTGTTGTAGATATAGACATCACTGAACTTCTCAAATTGTGACTCACTGTTTATAAGGAATTTCGTTAGCTTATCTATGCATTGTTAAGGTACATCTAAAATACCTAGTTTATTGCAGAGGTATCCACATGACCCCTGTGAGCAACATCGCATTTTATTCTTAGTGTTCTTTTTTGTGCAATCAACACATTTTTTCTGGGAGGTGAGTTACCTAGAAAATTATTCCATATGACATTAATAAGAGGAAATACGTAAAATATGTAATCAGATCAATTCGTCTGTGTGTAAGAATAGCAATTATACGAAGAGAAAAAGTCGCTGGAAGTAACTGGCAGCTTACTAATATGCTGTTTCCGGTTCAAGTTTCCATCAAGATGTACACCCAAGCTTGCTTTCTTGTTAATTGACTGCTGTTCATGTGGTATGACAAACGTTGGTATGATTAGATTTCGTGCACCGAACTGAATAGAGTGCGTTTCTTTTTTTTTTTTATTTCAAAATTAAGGGAGAGTCCATTTCCTAACTGTCTCGTGTGTTGCTTTACCATTGTTGGGCTTTATTACAAAACTAATATCGTCTGCAAAAAATACGTATTCAGCTTGATGAATTTTAAGTAGGAGGTCATTCACATACATGAGAAACTGGAGTGTACCCAGAACTGAACCTTGTGGGACTCCCTTAGTGCTTTCTCCTCAGTGACTAAAATATTCTGTCTTTACGATATTGTTTGAATTATTCTACGCAACCTTTTGTATTACGTCCGTTAAATGTGATACAAACGATTTCTGTGTAACACATAAAACCTACGTTTTTTTAACAGACTAACATGATATATGCAATCAAACATCTTGAAAATGTCACATAAAATACCAACTGGCGATATTTTGTTATATAAGGCATGTAACTTTTGATGAGTGAATGAATAAACAGCATTCTCAGTCTAGAAACACTTCTGGAATCGAAACTGTTTTGCAATAAGTAAGTACTCGACTACTTTGGTTTTTCGAATATGTTTTAAAAAGGCTTCAGTAAGGAAACTGGACGATGATAATTTAATTTTGTCTTGTCACCTTTCTTATGAAGAGGTTTAAAAACTGCATATTTTAATCTCTCTGGAAAAATTTCCTGTGTCAGTGGCGCTTTACATACAAAACCAGCAAAATTATTTATTAGTTTAGAACAACTTTTCAGAATTGTTTGAAGTTTCATCAGTGCCATAAAAGGTTTCATTTTTTGGGATCTTTACAATTATATTAATTTTTGTGAAGGATGTTGTTGCTTCTTCTATAGGCTTAAAGTTTTGTGGAATGACATTTTTAATATAGTCTCTGACTTGTACAACTCATTCATTTAATCCTATTTTTGCTGCTACATTTAGAAAGTGATTGTTAAACATGCTCGCATCTCATGATTTATCAGTTACAACATTATCATTTAATTTAATTACTATGGTATGACGTACAATGATTGGCTTACTGTCTCCTCTTTGACAATATTCCATATAGTTTTACTCTCATAGTCTGCATTATTAATTTCAGTCAGGACATACATGCTTCTTGACATTTTAACAATTTTCCTTAAAATAAGAAAATTTTTATATTATGCAAGTCTATCAGTTCTAGAATTATTCTGGCTTAGATATAAATGCCCCTTCCTCTTTTACTAGATTTTAACTCTCTTAAATATCAGTATCTTACTTGGTTCTTTCAGTGGATCTTCTGGATAACTTTTTAGGAATACAGTTTTCAAATAATGACACAAATTTACTACAGATTAAATTGAGTTTGATATTACATCTAATTCTATACATACCTCATCCCATATCTCTTCTACCTCACTCCTGAAACACTGTATCCTGTTCTGATTAATAAGCCTGCCCTGTGTGTTCTTTAGTTTATTTCCATTAATTGTGCATCTTGATCAGGTAGTCCATTTACAGTTGAGTACATATTAACGGTTTCAGCCTCAGCACTGATATTAAAATATACGAGATTGCAGGGTCTGTGTTGTACCAAAATACGATGCAATATTCCTTCGCACATTAATGAGCAGGTACTGTGGCGACTACAGGCATTATGAAATGCAGAACATGTATTTGCCGTTGAACATACGGACAAACTTTAGCTGTATAATGGAATGCAGTGGATCGGGACTCGAACCCAGACGTTCCGCGAGCAGATGCCTTACCTTTTTTTTTTTTTTTTTTTTTTTTTTTTTTTGGTAATAAGGACGTGGTACAACGATTTTGAGGGGGTGTGGGGGGGATGAAGCGGGGAGGGGTTGCACCCTGAGACCTGGCCACGACGTCCCCATAACCTGTGGAACCACTGTGCCAAGTAAGGGAATGTGTAAAAGCCGTCAATTTTTCCTAGTTTTATTTTTATTCTTTTTCAAATTTTTAATTTTGTCCCACCAGTGCTCTATAAGGATTAACTTTCCAAACCGCTCAAGGCCCGCAAACATTTGAGGGCATGACAAGAAACAGAAATAAAATAGCAGAAATACAGGAGAAAACAAAGAAATTGGGAGGTGAACTTTCTCGACGTACTCCGTCGGTATTACATGGTAAGGACCCCATAGAGCACGGCAGTATTCTAAAAGAGGATGGACAAGCTAGTTCAGGCAGTCTCTGTAGGAGATCTGTTAGATTTTCTGAGTGTCATGTCAATAAAACGCAGTCTTTGGTTAGCCTACCTCACAACATTTTCTATGTGTTCCTTCCTATTTAAGTTGTTCGTAATTGTGATTCCTAGGTATTAAGTTGAATTTACGGCCTTTTAGATTTGACTGATTTATCGCATAATCGAAGTTTAACGGATTCCTTTCAGCACTCATATGGATGACCTCACTTTTTTCGTTATTTGTATCATACACATTTCTTCTCTAAATTCATCTTCTGATGAGTTTATTAGACGATAAACGACAGTATCATCTGCTCAGATTGCCTCCTAAATCGATTCTATAGATAGGGAACAGCAGAGGGCCTGTAACACTAACTTGTACAACGCCAGAAATCACCTCTACTTTCCTTGATGACTTTCGATCAGTTACCACGAACTGTGACCTCTCTGACAGGAAATCACGAATCCAGTCACATAACTGGGACAATATTCCGTAAGCACGCAATTTTACAACAAGCCGCTCGTATGATGCAGTGTCAAAAGCCTTCTGGAAATCTAGAAATACGGAATCAATTTGAAATCCCTTGTAATGGCACTCAACACTTCGTGTGAAAAAAGAGCTAGTTGTGTTTCACAACAACGATGTTTTCTAAATCCGTGTTGACTGTGCGTCAATAGACCGTTCACTTCGAGGTAATTCATAGTGTTCGAACGTAATATATGTTACAAAATCCTGCATATTGAGGATAATGATATGGGACTGTAAGTCAGTGCATTACTCCTACTACCTTTCTTGAATGCTGGTGCGACCTGTACAGCTTTCCAGTCTTTGGGTACGGATCTTTCGTCTAGCGAGCGGTTCTATATGACTGTTAAATATGGAGCTATTTTGTTAGAACTTAACTGGTATACAGTCTGAACCAGAAGACTTGCTTCTGTTATGTGATTTACGAGTAAGTGATTTCATTTCTCCGAGGATATCTACATCCCTGTTACGCATATTCGCAGCTGTTGTAGATTCGAATTCTGGAATTTTTACTCCGTCTTCTTTGTCAAGGAATTTCGGATGGCTGTGTTTAGTAACTCTGCCTTGGCAGCACTGTCGTCGATAGTATTTCCATTGCTATCGCGCAGAGAAGCATTGATTGTGTCTTCCTGCCAGCTTACTTCACATACGACCAGAATCTCTTTGGATTTTCTGCCAGGTTTCGAGACGAAGTTTCGTTGTGGAAAGTATTATAAGCATCTCGCGTTGAAGTCCACGCTAAATTTCGAGCTTCTGTAAAAGACCGTCAATCTTGGAGATTTTGCGTCCGTTTAAATTTGGCATGTTATTTTCGTTGTTTCTGCAACAGTTTTCTGATCCGTTTTGTGTACCAAGGGTGATCAGCTCCGTCGTTTGTTAATTTATTTCGTATAAATCTTTCAATTGCTGCCGATACTATTTCTTTGAACTCAAGCCACATCTGGTCTACACTTACATTGTTGATTTGAAAGGAAAGGCGTCAAGCGAATTTTTGTCTGCTTTTTCGAGTAGGTATATTTTGCGTTGATTATGGAGGATTTGGGGATTACAATATTCAAAGTCGCTACGAAAACCCAGTTTTCACTAATCCCTGCATCCGTTTTGATGCTTGTTATTAGGCCAGGATTATTTGTTGGTAAGAGGTCAAGTGTGTTTTCACAACAGTTTATTATTCGCGTGGGCTCATGAACTAACTGCTCGTAATAATTTTGAGAGAGTGTATTTAGCACAATTTCGGATGCTGCTTTATCCGTACTTCTGGATTTAAAAACTTATTTTCGCCAACATATCGAGTGTAAATTAAAGTCACCACCAACTATAACTGTATGAGACGGGTACATGTTTCAAATTAAACTCAAGTTTTCTTTGAATCTTGCAGTAATTGTATCATCTGAATTGTGACTACGGTAAAAGGATCCAGTTAATATTTTATTCCGGTGGCCAAGAATGATCTCTGCCCATACTAACTCACAGGAACTATCTGCTTCACTTTCGCTACAAGATAAACTACTGCTAACAGCAACAAACATGCCACCGACAACAGTGTGTAGGATATCCTTTCTGGACACCGTTACGTCCTTTGCAAAAATTTAGGCTGAACTTATCTCCGACTTTAGCCAGCTTTCAGTGCCTATAACGATATGAGTATCAGTGATTTCTATTAGCGCTCGGAACAGTGGTACTTTCCCAACGCAGCTACGGCAATTTACAACTGTTATACCGACGGTTCTTGTATCTACGTTCTTCCTGTGTTCGGCCTGCATCCTTTCAGACTGGGAAGTCCTTTTTGTGTTTTTCCACCCAGCCCACGCCAGGCAGCTCCTGCTATCTGTATAGCCGCCTCCTGTGTGTAGTAGACTCCTGACCTGTTCAACGGAACCCGAAACCCTACCACCCTATGGCGGAAGTCCAGGAATTTGCAGCCAACACGGTCGCAGAACCGTCTGTCTCTCTGGTTCAGACCCTCCACTCGAGTCCGTACCAGAGGTTGACAATCGGACCTGTCGATTATGCTGCAAACGGAGAGCTCTGCTTTCATCTCGAAAGCAAGATTGGCAGCCTTTACCACTTCTGTTAGCCGCTCGAAACCGGGGAGAACCTCTTCCGATCGAAGGCGACACACATCATTGGTATTGACGTGAGCCACCACCTGCAGTTGGCTGCACTCTGTGCTCTTCATTGCATCCGGAAGGACCCTTTGCACGTCTGGAATGACTGCACCCGATACGCACACGGAGTGCACATTGGCTTTGATTCCTTTCTTGGCAGCTCCATATCGCGCCTAACAGGCGTATACTGTACCATTCCAAAAACGAGTGTCGTGAGGCGACAGGCACATTTAATGTCAGTTACACCCCAACTGAAGAGGGTCGTAAAATACACTGTACAAGCAATTAGCAAATTGATAGCGGTAGTATGGGGTTCCCCCAAGCGCGGTGTGAGCATCCAAAACACTTTACTAGAAGTCGAGCTTGGAGTGCGCCCTTCGGTCAAGAGGTATGCAGTCGTCAGGTTCTTGGTAAGTGGTAAATGTGTCTCCTCAGGAAGCAGAAGAACTCCGGGCTGACAGTCATTGGTGGAGCGTGGAGATCACATCCCAGAATCCGTTGCAAGAGTTGACAGATATCGTGCGTCGACGGACATACTCATTAGCCTCCTCGCTGTGGCAGTGAGTACATAACGGTGATTCGGCCAGTTCAATATGGTGAAGTCGCTGGTTTGTCGGGTATTTATCGTTGGTGATGCGGTACCACGGTGCTTGTGCATCAGTTGTAAGGAAATTCGAATCGATGGTCTTCCGCATCATTGTCCAGCTGATATCTAGGTGAAGGTTCACCAGGTTATTGCGGAGGGTGCATTGCGAAACCTTGTGGCCGAGCGGTTCTAGGCGCTTCAGTCCGGAACCGCGTCACAGCTACCGTCGAAGGTTCGAATCCTACTTCGGGCATGGATGTGTGTGATGTCCTTAAGTTAGTGGGTTTAAGTAGTTCTCGGTTCTAGGGGACTGATGACCTCAGATGTTAAGTCCCATAGTGCTCAGAGTCATTTGAACCATTTGCATTGCGAAAACAACTAGTAAAATTATTTCGCTAGTTGCGTGCACGTGGTTAGAAGAGCGTAACATATGCAGCTGAGTTCGACAAAATAAATGTACATGTGGGAAAACGTTGGGACAATTTGGGCCACATCGACGGTCGACAGTGGGGAAGGTGGCATAACAATCTCCAAGAGACTGTGCACAAGGGACATGGAAGGCCGGCTCCAATGCCTTGTCGTAGAAGTTAAATATAAAGCGGATGGCCTAGCTCTAATATGGATGAGACAGTGCTTCTTCTGAAGTGGGGAAGATGAATGTGTGGTAGTATATCTTGGAGATGGTCCCCACCAGTACCAAGTACACAAATGCCGCCCACAATAAGGTATTTGACTGTTTTCTGGAAATTGTATTAAATGATTAATTATGTCATTTTATGATCATTTCCTCTTAAATATCATTATTATTTTATAAAAACGGATACGAAGCTCGAATAATTTGAAAGCTCGCGAAAACGCTCCATTTGATTCATGTGATGGCTGTCACGTCACTGGCTCTGGCTAGCTCGCTGCTCCTACTGTCAAAGTGCTTATTCACAGTGACGTCTTGTTTTGAAATTTGCGATTCGGAAAATGAATTACAAAAGGTATGTAGCACCATACTGTACAATTACATTTATAAAAACTCCTGAAAAGTTATTTTGAGCGTTCCAAAGAATGAGAGATGCACAAGTTCCTTAAAATAATTAAAAATGTTTTGCACTGTGAAGTTAACGTTAATGTACCTCCGAGATACGATTGCCCACTGTTACCAGGAGGACAGTGTCATTCAACGAAATTAAATTCTTACTGAAAATTGATGTTTCACCCTACTTCACGCATATTACTCGGTAGCTCAGTTGTTAGAGCGGTACACCATTGAATTTTATAGGATGATGTCCAAGATCGTTGGTTCGAAGCTAACCCGGAAGAATAATTTCACCTATGTGTAAAACGAAACGATAGTCCTCTTTCATGTAAACCAAATCGCAATTACAGGACCCCACCACACCGATCAGAAATAGAATATTATTGTGTCTCTCTTGCTATTGACACCTGCTTACATTTGCAATCACTCTTCACGCACGTCAAGATTAAAAAAAAGGTTTCAAGTTAATGTGACCACGCTCTATTTACTTTATTAGAAACAATGTTTTCCTTTTATATTCGTACTGTCGAGCTAGGATCCTTATTGTCTAAGCTTCTCAAGTTTGATCATCTTACATAAAGATGAACTTAAGTCTGCTTCAGATACTGACATTAGTTTACACTCACAAACATTACATCCCTTGCGTTTGCGTTACCTGTATGTTTTAAATGCTTTATATCTCTCCATATAGAAAACATTATCGTCCTGCACCCGGTTGTACTGTGGGCGTATGGTGATATGTCCACTACTAGCAATTCTTTCAAAAATACTGAATTCTGTGTTCGCAAAGTAAATGCGTTTATTCTCTGTTGTCTGTTTCTCAGACTAAGATTAATGTGAAGCTATTACGTCCCACCATCGAAGCAACTACTACAATCAGTTCTTGCTAACGCTGATTTCGTATTTCGTGCAAAACTTCTGAAAAATATATGACCCTTCCAGGATTCGAAAACTCGAGCGCCTTGTGCAGAGTCAGAAGCGCTGTCTGATACGCCACCGAGAGCCTGCTTGGTCCAGTCTCTCTGCCGAGTGTGTTCAATACAGGAAATCAGCACAAAGATCTTCCAAGAACAATTTTATTGTGTTTTGGGTCGCAGTTCCTGGATGACAGCCGACAATTTAGTTATGACAAACGGACTCATTTGCAAAAGTTCTTCATTTCCTTAGCTTTGAGCGAGTTCAATGATGCTGGAGGGAGCAGGGACAAGAATATCGGTCGTTGCATGTAGAGCCTCTGTAAATGGGTAGAGCATAATGGCATCAACTTTCGGAAGTTTCCGGTATCAGCGTTCACAAAATCACCAGATAGCTAAAGTGTTTGCAGAAAAAGTACGTAAATATCTCTTGACTTCAGCTAAAAATCCCTATGGTAGCCGAGAGCTGTAACGTCATCAGAGCTCCACCCAATAACAGACCGTTTCCAAGCAGGCGAACAAATCTTGATATTTAATGATTTTTGAGCTTCAGTTGCTGATATTTTATTTGCATAATTCACGTAAATGTTATTTGAAATTTATAATCAGTCATAATACCAACAATTCGAACCATATTTTTAATATAGGAAAATAGCCTATTGTCATCCAAGAACCACTGGCAGAGGGAAGGTTTAGGCAACGTATACCAGCTTGGGCAGTGACATGGGTGTTAACGTATCACTGAAGCTGATTTAGGCTGCTGTCGAGGTTGTGTTGGATGTGTTCTCATATCGACTAAAACAAATGGTGATACGCGTAGGCTGCAGCGTGGTCGGTATGTCCAGCGAATGTAATACCCAGGTAATGAAGTTGGTCCATTGTGTCCAAAAGCTGTGCACCTTTGTCTTGGAGGTTACGATAGATGTTCGCTGATTTGGCGACATTGAGGATGCTTCCCTAGGTTCTTCCATACTATCTGACCCATGATATTGAGTTATGTAGTTCTATGATGTACATGCCAAGAGCAGGAGAGTCTTTCGGAACACAGTTTATAATTTGAGTTCACTTTCTTAAGGAAAGAGTTCTGACTGCTGCCCAGAGTAACATGAAAGGGGACACGTGTGTAGCACATGTTAACTCAAAGCTGAACAATACTCTAAAGAGCCTGAAAAGTTGCACATATGAGTAGGCAATTACGAATGTATACTATGCACATTTTCATTCACAACTATAATACAGAATCATATACCGAGCGAGGTGCGCAGTGGCTTCGGGAGGACGGCATTTCAATCCCGCGTCCGGTCATCCTGATCTAGGTTTTCCGTAATCTCCTTAAGTCACTCCAGGCAAATGCCGAGATGCTTCCTTTGAAAGGGAACGTCCGACTTCCTTCCCCCGTCCTTCCCTAATCCAATAAGACCGATGACCTCACTGTCTGGACTCCTTCCCCAATCAACCCACCCAACCCTAATAGAAACATATTTTAGGATAACTTTTTGGCACCACAAAGTACTTCCACAATTAAAAAAGAGAGCTGTCAGAATAATTACTGGGAACTCCGTTCCACATTCACAAAGGCCTTTGTTTAAAAAATTAACACATTGACTGCCATGAGGCCATCTGCAGACACAGCAGAGCCTCATACCTGATACAGTGTGCCCACCAGTGGCAACATTGCCAGACCAGAGAAGGCTAATACGGTCCAGGGGATTCACATTAGCTAAAGTCTGCAGCTCATGGTCTAGAGCCTAGCATTACTGCCTCTGGATCACAGGGTCCTGGGTTTGATTCTTGGCCAGGTTGGGAACTTTTCCCACCTAGGAAATGGGTGTTTGTGTTGTCCTCATCATTTCGTCACCATTCATGAAAGTGGCGAGACTGGACTGAGCAAAGATTGGGAATATGTACGGGCGCTGATAACCACACATTTGAGAACCCCACAAACCAAACATCGTCAACAAACATTAGTAAAAAATTTGAAAATGACATAATGTTGTTTTAATCCATCCCCGTTTATATCTGTCCTTTACATCAAAGTTCTGAAAAAAGAAAGGTACAGCACGTCCCACTGTACCATGTCAACACGGCATGCCAAGTGGGCACTGACTGCTGCAAGTTAGTTATCTGACAACAAGAATCATAAACAAAAGCTTATAACTAACAGGTAAACTATAAATGAAAAGAAAGGAAATGATCATGTATAGAATATACAATTTATTGAGGAGGTGAGTAGAACTGAGGATGCAGGTACGCAGCAGTCAGTGCATCTGTGAATAACAAAGTGGGCAGAACCATATGTTGTAGGTTTCACAACGTGACTACCCCCTTCAATCATTTCACAACTTCGTATCATCCATGACTAACACTCTTGGTGCAACTTTTACACTTTTCTATTTCTATTATTTTCCCTTACGTAGCTACCAGGCAGCGAAAGGTACGGTGGGGGGCAAGGTCTCCGATAGGAGGTTCGAGGATGACCAAAAACAGCACAGCGGACTGGGGACAGCCCTGTCTGACAGAACGCCGTTGCCTTGAATACTTGATGTGACACTGGTAAGCAGGCATCACAGAGTGTCGACGAATGGCAGAGGGAAAGCGCTACACATCGTCACCAATAGAAGGAACTGGTTCCAGACCAATCAAAGGCACTGTCGAAGTCGACTGATACCAGTACTGCGTATAGGCGGCAGGATGTGGCGAGCGCGACGAGATCCCTACATTTGGTATCACAGCCATGCGATGCTTGCTCTGGTGAAAGGCTTCAGGGCAATACGGTGTGTATACATGCCGCCAATAGGCACACGTAGGTGTTATGATCCACAATGAGAAGAGTGAGTGGGCCAAAGTTGGCGATCTCCAGATGTGGGACCACCAGAATTATAAAGCCAGCCACAAACACTGTTGGAACATGGAAGTTGAGAGTGAGCAGGTCTTGGAACATTTTGGTCCACTGATTCATCATCAGGTCATGAAACACCCTATACAGACGCAATCTGAGGCTGGCGATTTGTCCGTCACTCCTTTGGCGATATCATCTGCCATCTCGTCCGCAGTGATCGCTGCAGTTGAGGACATTGCTTCTGTAGCGTCGAGAGTATGTGTGACATATTCGAGAATATCTTCAGACGTCGCATCGTCTATAGTCCTCTCATCGTAAAGTTATCGATAATGGTCAGAAAAGGCGCTGATATTCGTTTTTGCACTAACAGCTGTGATTATGCTTGAGGAGGATGGAGATAAGCTGTTCACGTAGTGAAAATGAAATGTCGTGTGGCTAGGGCCTCCCGTCGGGTAGACCGTTCGCCTGGTGCAGGCCTTTCGAGTTGACGCCACTTCGGCTACCTGCGCGTCGATGGGGATGAAATGATGATGATTAGGACAACACAACACCCAGTTCCTGAGCGGACAGAACCTCCGACCCAACCGGGAATCGAACCTGGGCCCTTAGGATTGACAGTCTGTCACGCTAACCACTTTTTTTTTTTTCTTTTTAAAATGGCAACAGCGCATGGCGGCTGGATGGTCACCCATCCAAGTGCCGGCCACGCCCAATATCGCTTAACTTCTGTGATCTCACGGGATTTTTTTTTTTTTTTTTTTTTGACGAACCGAGACTCGAACTCGGAACCTTTGCCTTTCGCGGGCAAGTACTCTACCATCCTTTTTTTTATTTTAGACGCTACCCCTTTTTTTTTATCCAATGTTAGGCTTACCACCTTTGCTGACATACATGTTGTTGTACTACCGCATAAATAGTGTCTACAAAGTCCATATGTTGACAAATAGTGGCTAATTAGAAACTTAATTAATTAAGGAAATGAATAAAACTGAAAATGCTCAAATGAAAGATATGAAGACAATTGTGGATAGTACAAATACAAAAGGAACATGCTCCTGCAGCAATGAAATGAAATTCGTGTCGGGGGCGACACCTGCTCACGACCCGACGTTCGATAGAGCAAGAGAGCCATCTATCGACTCGTTCTCCAGGCGTTGGTGTAAGACTGGGTCGTCTTCTCGAAATTAACTAAGGGTCCGTAAGTGTGATCGATGTCTATCTCGGCTTCTTCGTCTATCTCATCTCTCACCCGTCACACCCCATCTGGCCGGCGGGTCGGTAAATGTAAGTGGCAAGTAATTAGCGAAGTCTTGCCTATATTTCTTATGCTGTTGCAGCTTCGTGTGTCCATCCAGGAGAAAATGCCAAAAATCAATTTTGTCCTTTTCCGATTCGTTATACACGTAGCCCACCACCATTCCCCGCACCCATGTCACTGGATTGGTTTTTTGGACCGGGAAATAAGATTCTTGGGGGAAAAAAAGTGTGTCTGATGAAATTGTGTGAGGGGCGGAGCGTAATAGGAACGCCAATATCTGTTGTGCCAAGTGCCACACTGGAGCCGTCCCACTACATGCTAAACGATGTTCATCAGTGTCCACTGTTGCGCAGCCTAAACATAGTGGAGTGTCTGCCAAATGAATCACGTGCCGCCGTTGATTCGTTGCGAACTTCCTATTTATCACCACATACCATGTTGAGCGTACCGACGTTGGGAGGTAAACGTTCTGTATAACGCGCCGTATCTGTCGCCAGTTCTTGTCTGGGTACTTCTTTTCCAGGGTATTCCTAGGGCACCGGCGCAGTAAGAGTTGGTACACGTCTCACGTCGTCGGTAGTCGTGTTGTTGGGAAGGAATCTCTGACATAGCTAAGCTCCAAAAAAAAAGACTTGCAATGTGTAACCTCCCCACAAAAATTTAAAAGATATGACAATATTATTTAAGAATGCTAATGGACATTGCGCTAAGTGTAACCTCTCCACTGAAATTTTAAAAACAGAAATAATAAATGAATAGGAGCCAAGAATAACCTCCCTAGCAATTAAATTTAATGACAATAAAAATGAGAATCGCAATCTGACTCAAATATAAATTCCTCACAAAAAATTTTAAAGTGAATTCAGTGATAACAAAAACTCAGTGATAATGATAATTCAATTACACCGAAATATCGGTCTTTGGCCCTGTGTAAAACAATCAGAATTAAAGTCTTACCTCATTGTAACTGGTAGTCAAATTTCTGCTCTTATTCTTGCGCACGGCTTAGAGGAACTGCATTGCAAATAATAATATTCCTTTTTTCTGTGATTTTACTGAAATTTTTCTTTAAAAGAAGTGGAATGAAATGGGAAGTGCAACGAAATCTTTTGTTCAATAAAAAATAAAATTTTTTGAAAAAATGCTTTTGAAATAAAAATTATTATTGGGGCACTTGTTGGAAATTAATTACAATAAATAAACTTTACATTATCTGATGATTACCTTAATTAATAATATACCTCATTCAGCATCTTGACCAGAATGCCATGTCGACGCTTGCCGACTCCTCACTCACACAACTCCACTCGACTGCTATTACCGACATACTGCACGCAACTGAACAGAGCTACTGCTCTCAACAACTACTGACAGAGTACTGCACGCAACTAAACAGAGCTACAGACTGAGAACCGCTCGCAACTGTACTGCACGACTACTACAAACAGACTGCTCGTAACACTCGCGCGGTCAAGCGCATACTCTCTGGTCAGAGACGCTGCAATGCCTCGCCACCGCTGCTACGTTACATACGTGTTTCATAACCCTCCACTGGGGGGGGCAAAAATTTGGCAGCGATGGTGAGTCATTTGGACTTGCCAAGCGCGGCAAAATTTTTCATTAATTAGTCAACTTGTATAATTTACAGAATGTTGAGATACATGAATTAAATGTGGTGCACATGCACAGAGTACAAAACATTTCAGACAAAGACAAGATATGAGTACAAAACATAGTAGCAGATCAGAAAAATGTATATACAAATTATTTGACAGATAACAAAGTGCACACGCACTGAAAAAATTCTTTAGCATATTCAGAGCAGATAAACAGACTGGTAAGAGAAAGAAAAAAGAAAAAAAAATCATGATGACAAGTGACATGAGTGCACATGCACTGCAGTTGAGAACATATCAGTAAATGATGAAATGTATATACAATTAGTAACAAATGACATAAGTGCATACGCATTGAAGTATTGAATATACGGAATAAGTACAAATCATATTGAAAAATGAAGTTCAGTAGAAAACATATTAACGCCTAACATAAGTGCACATGCACTGTAGTTCAGAACATATCATAAAAATAAAAATGTATATACAATATAAAAGACAAGAGTGTACATATACTGTACTTCAGAACAAATCGAAAAAAATGTCTTTAGCATTTTCGCAATAAATAAACATAATGGCAAAAAAATCATGTCCAAAGTGCACACGCACTGAAAAAATGTCTTTAGCATTTTCACAACAAATAAACATAATGGCAAAACATCATGTCGACCAGTGACATAAGTGTACTCGCACTGGAGTTCAGCGAATCGAAAAATGTGTAACCCATGAACATAAATGATGTTAGCAAAAAATGATTTTCACTATGTGACAAGAATTAGGATAGGAAAGGGAAGGATTACATCATGGTTGTAGCACTTTAGATTGCACACAGCTGTTCTGAAAGTCCATATCTTTCCACAGAAGTACAACACCAAGTGACACAACTTGAAGTTCTTTTCCCATCAGAATTTATCAGTGTAGCCAAGACACTGAACTGTCGTAGTAATATTCCATGTTTTCATTTTGGCAGTACACTAGGTACACCAAACAGTGGGACCATAATAACGTCTTCATCGCTCACGGTGGTGGACAGCATGTCGTGTCAACACCACGCTTTTACAAGGCACACCAAAGTAGAATTAGTGCAAAACCAAAGATAGTGCTCCATGATCACTAGGATAAACAAGACAAATGGACATTGCAGTAATTTAGGGTAGTTAGCTTATGAGGAGAAGGACATTAAGTCACATAATATTGACAATTACAGTCTTCATTAGTAGTTTGTGGCATTCATAGCCCAGTTATTGAACATTTCTGTACCAAGTATGTAGTATTACAGAAAAATGTTCATTAATTGTTTTACATAGAATCAGTAGCCTTCTTTTCCTAGTTACAAAGAATTATTAAATAATCGCATTCTTTTCCAGTTACAAAGTATAGCATAGTTAATTAATTATTTGTCATTCCAATACAGTATTAATAAATTAATCATTAGCCTTCTCCTAATTACAAAGCATTATTAAACAGTCACATTCTTTTCCAGTTGCAAAGTATGGCATAGTTAATTAATTATTTGTCAGTTCAATATAGTAAGAATCATTAGCCTTCTTCTAATTACAAAGCATTATGAAACAATCGCATTCTTTTCCAGGTACAAAGCATAATTAAGAATCATTAGCCTTCTTCTAATTACAAAGCATTTTCACTTCAAATTACAAAGCACAGCATAATTAATTAATCATTTGTCATTCCAATAGTATTAATCATTAGCTGGCATCATGGGTAATCGTATTACAATAAACAGTGGCAGTCCTTGGCCAGTTACAAAGTATATTTAGTATGACAGAATAATGTTCATCAGAAGTCTTAATTGAAAAGGAGAGTCAATTATTGGCCTAGCATTAACATAATACATTGAGTGATACAAATTATTGGCACTCATTGGCCATTAACCAAAACATGAAAACTCAACATGGAAAACAAGAGCTAATTAATGGCATAATTAATAACAATTCATTGAGTGACATTAATTATTGGCACTCAGTGGCCAGCAAGTATTGATTAGAATAAAAACATAGTTCATCATTCAGTATTATTCAGATCATTATGAAGACATTATTAAAAATCAGTTAATTACAGTCATAGCATTAATAATCATGGGCATTATAAGTAGTCTCATTACAATAAACAGTGGCAGTTATTAGCTAGTGACGAAGCATTATTTTATATATATATATTTTTTTGTCTCATTAAGAGGTCATTACTCAAGTGACATATTATTCAGAGCTGATCAGCATCACTCAGAACTTTCTCAAACTGGTATCACTACTTGGGACTGGTAATACATTTTTTTTGTTAGCAATGCATTGCGTTGGGATCGATAATTAATTGCTGAGGCATAACAGTATTTGCTTTTGACCTATTACTGCAAATGAGGATAGGTAACGTCATTCGTCATGAGTCAGCTGTAGCAAGGTTATGTAACAAGGCGGTATATGTGATCACATTTATAAATGATAAACACAAATGGGTAAAAAAATAAAAATGCAAGTACTAGAACAGGTATAATAAGTAACAGGTTTAGTAAGTATCATGAAAAGCTTCTCCTGGAAAAAATACAAAATGGATTATTGACCTGAAAGAAGAAACGCACACTATGCTGAAAAGTAGTGAACTTCGAATTAACAGGTAGTGAAATGTGTATAAAAATGTGTTCCATAGCTGTCCTTTCCAAAACTTTCCGTCATCCTACTATGCAATATAACACCTGCTGTCAAAACAAACTGCAACAAATACTTAAATAACTACATAGCATAAATACATAACTTCAACATTATCCTCATCTGTAAAGAAAACTTCATTATTCATTATCCATATTATCATAACTTCATTATTATCATCACCTGTAAAGAAAAACTTCATTATTCATAACAGCATATCCTCCATCATCATTCATCAGCATTCATTATCATCTGTAAAAAAAAATCACTTCATTACTCATTATACAACTATTCCTTATCTCTAGCATATTTCATCACTAAAACTAAGATGTGTAGTTCTGTCTGACAGCCTGTGTCAATCATCTTGTATTCTGAAAGAAAAAATTAGTTAAGACTGCTATTCTACGATGAGTATAGTATATTCTTGTTAATGTTTGTTAATCCTGATCCATTTACTCTTCCTCATAAAGTTATTGCATCTTCTTTCGTTTATTCCGTAGGTGAAATTCCCATTTCTGTTGAATTTATTTCTTACACGCATCATTTTTTTCTGAAATTGATGAACAAAGATTAACGTCTTGCATTTAAATCATATACCCACTAAATAATGACTGGTTTATGGTGACATAATTAACCATACAGCATAACATGACAGAAAACGTAATATGTCAAAGACATTGACAGTGTTCAAAGCCAAAATGTACAGAGAATATCACAATGCGGCAGCAAAAAAAATGTAAAACAGTCACGATGTTGAGATGTCATAAGGCAAAAAAAAAAAAAAATGTCAAAGTCACTGGTGTGTTATATCTTAACTACTTCACAGTGCATACAAACAAAACTGGAGTACAATCATACACACAAAAAAGTGGAAAATGTGCACGGTCTGATGTGTAACGACAAGAAAAGCGACCTGCTAACCTTACCTTGTCGGGCACTTGCCAAGAAAAAATACGATAATCATCAGCAATTAGTCAGGTGAAATAATTGCATTAGTAAATGACATCATAGTGTGTTGAATCATAAAGTGTCTTCATTCAATAAACGGTTTAATGTTTGAGATATGGTGGTTGCCTTTCGATTTTCTGGTTCTCAAAGTTTCAACGTGTACAACATTGGGGTGAGGGATGCTGCGAATCCGATATGGACCTGCGTGTAGAAGTTCAAATTTACTGCACTTACCTTTTATTTTGCTGGATAAATAGTGTGTACGTACTAATATTTTCTGTCCAACGTGAAAGTCTCGGCGTCTACAAACCTGTTTTTGCTGTCTTCTCCGGCGCTCTGCGGCACGTTTGATGTTGTTCAGCGCAATGTCAATTATTTCGTGGTGTCTTAGTCGACGACATTTAGGGAAGTTTACTAATTCTTTAATTTTGTTTGGTGGTTCAACGTTTTTCAATATAACAGACGGAGATAGCATAGTGGATTCATTTGGAATGGAATTAATTACATCTTGGAATGAGAGTATGTGTGTATCCCAATCAATATGTCTTTTGTGGCAGTATATTCAGCACAGCTTACCAATTTCTTTCGTTAACCGTTCACAGGGGTTCGAAGAAGCGTGGTACTTGGATATATAAATCGGAGAAATGTTTCTGGCTCGTAACATGCGTGTCCATACGCTACTACGAAATTGAGATCCATTGTCAGAAATTACTTTCATCACATGCCCTACATGAAATAGAAAATGTTTTACAAATGCTTTCGAAACAGTTTTAGCAGTAGCTTTGCGTAACGGAGTGAAAGTAACAAATTCTGAAGTGAGTTCAACAGCGACAAAGATGTAGCAAAAACCTCTGTTAGTTCTCGGAATCGGACCAAAAATATCTACTGCGGCCATGTGTCTTAATTTAACAGGTATAATGGGATATAAAGGAGGAATATGTGAAGTGGTGTCTGATTTAGCTTTCTGGCAAATTTTACAAGACGCTAAAACTCGTCGTATACGTTTCTCCATGTTGGTAAAATAACAGTTCTGTCTCAGTATAAGAAAACATTTTCGTGCTCCGTAATGTGCGTAACTTAAATGAGTGTACCAAATTAATTTGTTAACCAGTTCGTCAGGAATGCATAATAACCAATTGTTGCTGTCAGGATGAGAGCGGCGAAACAGAATGTCATTGCGTACAGTGTAGTGGTTCCTAATCGTAACATTATTCCTATCTTGCCAAACGTGTTTAATTTCTTTCCACACGTTGTCTTTATTTTGCTCCTTTGCTATGTCCTGTAATGACGATGAAATAAAATTTTCAAATGCAACTTGCTGAATGTACATGACACTGAAATTTGTTTTGCAGAAGTTGGTTGCTACGTCTTGCTGATTGTTGCCGAGAGAACGCGATAGTGCATCTGCTATAACATTTTGTGTGCCGGGAATGTGAACTATTGTAAAATTAAATTCCTGTAAATAAAGTTTCCATCTGCTTAATCTGTCGTGACTGAATTTAGCCGAAAGTAAAAATTGTATCGCTCTGTGGTCTGTGTAAACGGTGGTACGTCTGCCATAAAGAAAATGCCTAAATCTCGTAAAAGCCCATACGACACATAATGTTTCCAATTCTGTAACGGAGTAATTTCGTTCAGCAGGTGACAAAATGCGGCTTGCAAATGCGATGTTTTTAATTACTGTAGACCTATCTTCTTCAATTTCCTGGAAAATGTGTACGCCTAAAGCGGTGTTGGAACTGTCGGTGGCAATGGAAAAATTTCTGGTAAGATCTGGATGCGATAACAGTGGAGCATTCAACAAAGCATGTTTCAAATAACATTCTCGTGAACAAAATTCTGCGTGTCAAAAGTAATGTTTGCGTTACTGTAATATGCAATCTGTGCTGTATCTGGTTAAAATCTATCGTACGTGTTATTATTTACGGGAGAATGTTGTGGCATATCCACTATATGAACTGTTCTGTTATTTCTTACTGACGTGTTACGCTATGGATGACACCTATTGTCTGTTTCATTCATGATTATTCGTTGTTGCTGATGTTGTTGCTGCTCATAAGATCGACTGTTATTAAACGTATGTTGGTAATTATGCTCATTATTTTTTTTGTTTTACGTCTGTCCTGATAGTAATTTCTATACGGCGCATTGCGATACGAGTTGAAATAGTGTGTTGTCTGTACGTGGTTATTTCTTTGCTGCCATGCGTTACTATTTGTTGGGGCTGGGACTATACGTGCACGCGGCGAAACATTAAAGTTTGGTTGACCTTGTAGACTGCATTGTTGGTTAGGTATGCTACGCGGTTGACTTTTATGCTATTGTGGTGAAAAGGTCTATTGTTACCAAAAAAATGCGTTTGCTGTTAATTTTACACATACTGATGATTACGATTTTATCCGTTATTAAAATTACGGCGGTAGTTGTCATTACGGGAGTGCCTACTGAAAATTGTCACATTCGGTAAAAGATTTGTCACATCGGGTTTTCATTACTCGTTTCTTAATACTACGTAGAGCAAT
Organism: Schistocerca piceifrons; assembly: GCF_021461385.2. Lineage (NCBI taxonomy): Eukaryota > Metazoa > Arthropoda > Insecta > Orthoptera > Acrididae > Schistocerca > Schistocerca piceifrons. Next base: position 293,035,038 of record NC_060138.1, on the reverse strand, counting down.
AGTTAAAGAGCAGTTTTGATAGATATAAAGGATAGTAGAAGAGAAGGAAGCAGTGCAGAAAACTAAAGATGAAACAGCACTACTACAGCTCGGGGCCCTATGCTCGCTACGGCACATATTCATTAAAGCGTAATGAATCCCCTGAGGTCTATTACGCACTGCAAATACATTTCAGCTTTTGCGTTGCAGGCAATGCCGGTAAAATTCCAAAACCAAATTGTTGTAACCATGTTAATTCTAGTTTCTGCATTATAGGCAATACCGGTGAAAGCATAAAAACAAATTGTCGTATACAGCTCAAAGCGTGTACCTGTGTTCTGGATAAAAATTGTTCGTAATCTACGTTCTCGTCATTGAACTTGAAAACACGTTCGGGTTTGTGTGTGAATCTGTTTGTCTGTGTCGTTTCGTACTTCAAGTTGCGTAGCTTTTCAGATTTTAAGTCGCGTGGCTTTTCGGATTTTAAATCGCGTAGTTGCTGTAAATTGCTCACATTATACACGCTGCGTAAGTCTGACAAATGTTCATAAAGTGTCGTCTGTTGTGGTATGTTATTAACTGAAATGTTTTTCATCTCTGTTACTTCTTGTTGTAAATTTGACAACTTCCTACGTAACGTGTTGTTAGATGAATCGATCTCATTAATTGTCTGCTGTAAATTTTGAAATTCAGGTGTTTGGTTAAATGAAACCGGTGCAGTATCGTCTGATTTATTGTCGTTAGTATTTTCGATAACATCAATACAACTAGCCAATTCATCACATTTTTCAGTCAGTAATTTAACCTGATCATCGGTTTTAGAATCGGACGCATTAATCTGTTTTTGTAACTTACGCGTAGTTTCGCTCAGTTTTTTAACATCAGCTTTGATGACATCGCAATCCTGTGTTAATTCTAATTGTTCGAATCTGTCTGTCACTGTTTGAATATTTACTGTGTGTGTATCTGTTTTTGATTTAAGATCAGAAATTTCATACCGTAATTCCGCGTTCAACTGTTCTATGGTATTAATTTTGTCGGACACTGTAGTAATATTATTGTCTACATACGTCTTCGCTTTCGCAAACATTTTACGTTTGTCTTCCTGTCTCTGTGCTGTGATTGTTTCCATTACTTGTCGTTTCACTTTGTTCTGATCCTGAATAAATTTGCGGAAACGCGTATCACTGTTTTGTATGTGAAGATTAAAGCGTTCGTCAATCTGAGTGTTCTGTTGGTCGAATTTCGCGTCGATCTTTTCATCCATTGTGCGCGAAAGTTCTGCTGTCTTTGCTTTAAACTCGTCCCGTAATTGTGTAGCCGTTTCAGAGCATTGTTTAGCGACTGTACTAATTTCCACTCTAAGTGTTTCTGTTGCGGCTGTTTGCATTTCTCTTAATTCTTGCGCAACATACTTAATTTCTTCGCTATTTTTTTGTGAACAAGCTTCAATTTCCACGCGCAACTGTTCCTTAGAGTCATGGCACTGCGCGGCAACGGCTCTAATTTGTTCGCCAAGCTGTCTGGAATTGTCATCTAATTTTTCATTTAACTGTCTGGAATTGTCGTCTAATTTTTCATTAAGCTGTTTGTTCTGTTCCCTAAGTTGTTTGAGATCTTCGGCATTATTGTCAAGTTTTTCATTTAAGTGTTTGTTATCTTCCCTAAGTTGTAGCAGTATTGCCATAATTGGATCCGAGCCAAAATTACCATTTCTATTATCTGTACTGTTTAATGGCGTATCTGCAATTGTCTCGCTTTCTGTAACCATTTGGTTATTCTGAGATTTACAAAAAGGTCTATTTATCGAATCTCCACTGTGCGTCCCTATTTCGGAATTAAATGTATCCTTCGTACTTTCAGTACACTGTCCATTTTCATTAGAAAAATTTGTTTGTACGTTACTTGAATTTTTCAAACCGGGTGTGTTAGGCTGGGCAGCGCTCAATACAATAGAGCGTCCCGCGTCATCAATTGTCGTCAAATTAACAGAAGAGACAATTGAGTTCGTTTGTTCATCATTAAGATAAAAGTCATCATTAATGGTTGGAATGCATTGATTGTCAGTGAACGCAGGATTGTCATCATTACTCTGCGTGTCACAATTATTATCAGTCACGTTGTTTAAGTCGGTAAATTCATTCACAATACCTCGCGATACACTATTCACAGTCTTTCGCGGCATTTTTACAACAGTCAATTATTCACAAAACAAATAATCACAAATGCAAAAGCAACACACAAATACAACAGAGCAAAGAATTGCCGTTGATCTGTGGAAAGAGAGTCACAAAATTAGTAAAAGCGTTGCGCCAAATCCTAATTATATCTAAGCAAATAAGAGCAGATATCTGACTGTTTTTCAAAAGATTCTCAACGAAATACGATCCTGGACTGGGTGTCGCCAAGTGTAACCTCCCCACAAAAATTTAAAAGATATGACAATATTGAAACTTCCTGGCAGATTAAAACTGTGTGCCCGACCGAGACTCGAACTCGGGACCTTTGCCTTCCGCGGGCAAGTGTTCTACCAACTGAGCTACCGAAGCACGACTCACGCCCGGTACTCAGAGCTTTACTTCTGCCAGTACCTCGTCTCCTACCTTCCAAACTTTACAGAAGCTCTTCTGCGAACCTTGCAGAACTAGCACTCCTGAAAGAAAGGATATTGCGGAGACATGGCTTAGCCACAGCCTGGGGGATGTTTCCAGAATGAGATTTTCACTCTGCAGCGGAGTGTGCGCTGATATGAAACTTCCTGGCAGATTAAAACTGTGTGCCCGACCGAGACTCGAAGTCGGGACCTTTGCCTTTCGCGGGCAAGTGCTCTACCAACTGAGCTACCGAAGCACGACTCACGCCCGGTACTCACAGCTTTACTTCTGCCAGTACCTCGTCTCCTACCTTCCAAACTTTACAGAAGCTCTTCTGCGAACCTTGCAGAACTAGCACTCCTGAAAGAAAGGATATTGCGGAGACATGGCTTAGCCACAGCCTGGGGGATGTTTCCAGAATGAGATTTTCACTCTGCAGCGGAGTGTGCGCTGATATGAAACTTCCTGGCAGATTAAAACTGTGTGCCCGACCGAGACTCGAACTCGAGTCTCGGTCGGGCACACAGTTTTAATCTGCCAGGAAGTTTCATATCAGCGCACACTCCGCTGCAGAGTGAAAATCTCATTCTGATATGACAATATTATTTAAGAATGCTAATGGACATTGCGCTAAGTGTAACCTCTCCACTGAAATTTTAAAAACAGAAATAATAAATGAATAGGAGCCAAGAATAACCTCCCTAGCAATTAAATTTAATGACAATAAAAATGAGAATCGCAATCTGACTCAAATATAAATTCCTCACAAAAAATTTTAAAGTGAATTCAGTGATAACAAAAACTCAGTGATAATGATAATTCAATTACACCGAAATATCGGTCTTTGGCCCTGTGTAAAACAATCAGAATTAAAGTCTTACCTCATTGTAACTGGTAGTCAAATTTCTGCTCTTATTCTTGCGCACGGCTTGGAGGAACTGCATTGCAAATAATAATATTCCTTTTTTCTGTGATTTTACTGAAATTTTTCTTTAGAAGAAGTGGAATGAAATGGGAAGTGCAACGAAATCTTTTGTTCAATAAAAAATAAAATTTTTTGAAAAAATGCTTTTGAAATAAAAATTATTATTGGGGCACTTGTTGGAAATTAATTACAATAAATAAACTTTACATTATCTGATGATTACCTTAATTAATAATATACCTCATTCAGCATCTTGACCAGAATGCCATGTCGACGCTTGCCGACTCCTCACTCACACAACTCCACTCGACTGCTATTACCGACATACTGCACGCAACTGAACAGAGCTACTGCTCTCAACAACTACTGACAGAGTACTGCACGCAACTAAACAGAGCTACAGACTGAGAACCGCTCGCAACTGTACTGCACGACTACTACAAACAGACTGCTCGTAACACTCGCGCGGTCAAGCGCATACTCTCTGGTCAGAGACGCTGCAATGCCTCGCCACCGCTGCTACGTTACATACGTGTTTCAAATGTGACAGCTTCGATGAAATATGGCCCGCGTCGACTGGGGGCAGCATTGAAGTGGGCGCTAGTACATCGGCCAACGCACCCGAGATATTGCGAAATTGACCGCGCCACTGTCGGAAAATCGTACTGACGAATAACGCCCGTGCCTTTTCTTATACGTTCGCTAGACCAAGTCCACCCTCTCCAGGTGGTAGCGTAAGCGTTGTGTATCGGATCTTAAACAGGTGTCCCACACTCACGTAGGTTCCGAAAGTTGCTTGTATCCGTGATGCCATTGTGCGCGTTAAAGGCAGGACATGCGCTACGTGAGTGAGTCTCGGTGCTAGGTATACGTTAACATAGGTCACCCTCTGAATCATATCCAACGCTCTTAATTTCTGTAACAGCACCATTGTCCGCATCAGCTTCAATATGCGTCGGTAGTTATCCGCTGCAGTCCGCTGCACATCCGTGTGGAACGTAATACCTAGGCATTTTATGATCTTAACTAAGATGAGCGGGCCTTCCTCCCCCGGTTGTAATCCTCGACCGACATTCATGCAGCGTGATTTTTTTAGATTAAGCACGCTTCCTGCCGCCATCCCGTATCGCTGTATCCATGACAACGCCGTACGTACTTCTTCGCCTGTCCGTGCCACCAGCATCACATCGTCAGCATAAGCGCGGCAATGAAAGGTCAGTTGTGGCAACGGCACGCCCTCCAACCGTCTTCGGAGACCATATGGACAGGGTTCCAAAGCCATTGCATACAAAAATACCGAAAGGGGGCAACCTTGACGAACTGACCTTGAAATAACAATGTAGTCAGTGCCCCGCCCACTCACCGAGACCTTTGATCGTACGCCGTGTAACAGTCGCATGATCACTAGGATGAAGGCCTGTGGGATTCCCAATCTGCCCATCACCGCATGCAAAAAGGTATGATCCACTCTGTCGAATGCATGATCGAAGTCAATAGCGACGAGTGCCCCACGCACTCGGCATGCCGCTGCTAATGCGATGATATCTCGGTAGTCACTGAGCGCCGTATGTACGTTGCTCTTACCGCCGAGGCAAGTTTGATCTACGAGGAGTCTATCAGAAAGTGAAGACCGCAGGCGAGCCCCAAGGATGCGCGCGAAAATCTTATAGCCGCAGTTCAAGAGAGTGAGTGGTCTATAATCTCCTGGATTTCTGCCACCGCGTGGTTTGGGTATTGGGATGATGATACCCTCCGTGAATTCGGCAGGTATCTCAGTCTGCGGTAACAGGAGTTCGTTGTACATCTGAATCCAGGTCCGTCCCATGAGGTATGCAAAGGCGCGGTAAAATTCAATTGGGAAGCCGTCCTGTCCTGGGGACTTGTTCGGAGCCCCCCTGGCAATTGCGTCTGTCAGCTCGTCCCCTGTTATCGCTGTGATGAAAGTCTCTGCATCCAGTGGTGGTCCTCTATCTGACATTTCCGAGATGACATCATGTAGTGTCTCGTGGTTCACATGTACAGGTCCATATAACTGGCGGAAATAGTCGGTAAACACATGCGCAATATCACGCTGGTGCACAACTTGCTGGCCAGTTTCAGAGATTAGTTCCCTGATCAATGTCCTGCGTCGTCGTTGGCGTTCACGTACCACGTGGTGCATGGAGGGGGTTTCGGCAGCAACTGTGTCCGCCAATCTCGCCCGGACCATTATACCTTCCATTCTTAGTCTCGTCAGCTGTAATAACTTGGCTTTTATCCTGCGCATGGCCGTGTGCCTTTCCGGCGATGGTTGTTGGGTCATCAGCTCCCTCAGGGCTGTAAAATAAAAATCAGCCGTTGTGCGGTTCCACTGCGATTTGTCCTGCCCGTATCTTACCAACGTTCTCCGTAACGTTGGTTTTGCGCATTTAATCCACCACTGGAGAACCGAGGTGTATGCTCGTTGGCGGCGAACGCAGGTCTCCTAGGCCGCCTCTATCGACCGGTGACATTCAGTGTCACGTAAAAGTGCACAATTCATTTTCCAGTGACCTTTACTCCGCCATATCTTCTGACGCGTTAGTGAAATCGTACAGACGTACGCCATATGATCCGTAAAAGCCGCTGGCCAGATTTCGGCATCCAGTACCGTCGTCCGTAGAGCTCGTGTCACGTACACTCTATCAGGTCTACTCGCCGAGTGTCCCGTGACAAACGTATAACCCGGTCTGTCACCATGCTGCAGTTCCCAGGTATCCAGAAGCGCCATTTCGGTAATCAACACACGCAGTTACATGCATGGCACATAATGAGGTACTTGGTCCTTTTTGTCGACGACACAATTAAAGTCGCCGCCCACTATATAGTTAAAAGCGTCCAGCGAACAACGGTGCTATCTCTTCGGTGTAAAAAGTCGCCCTTTCTCTTCGTTTTGTGGAGCCAGATGGTGCGTATAAATTGATGAAACGAACGCCGTCGACAGTGATCACTATGCCGCGTGCCGAAGGGAGAGACCAGACGTCCTCCACTTCTATTTCTTCCCTGGTGAGAATCGCCACACCGCATCCACTTTCATCGTGCACTGAATAATGTGCCTCGTAACCGTAGAACTCCGGCGGCGATGTGAAACGCACTTCTTGTAGGAGTACAATATCCACGTCCGCAGCGCGTAACATATCTTTCAGCATTTGAATTTTAAGCGGTGTCCGTATGCCATTAATGTTTATCGTGGCAATGCGGTACGCCTGGCTTGTGTTCATCAGTTGTAGGGCGGTGTCATTAAGCGTCCATCTGCACCCCCGGCGCTCCTCAACACACCTAAGTTGGTCAACATTTCCCGACCCCTCCCGGCCTCTGGCCAGGACTGTCCTCAATCGTCGCGTTCGTATTTTTATCCTGTTCCTGCTGGTCCATTTCTTGCGCCCAGTCCCCCAGCATATTTCCGGAACTGGTCGAAGGATGGGAGGTAACGGTGTCATCGCTCTGATGTTGGACAGTTGTCATCTCCACTTCCGCCTTCCGGTCACCAGAGGGAGAGTTGAAGTTATCGTCGCTGTGTAGTTCCTGCATCGTCATCTCGGTATCTGTTGAATCCACTGGTCTCAGGTCGATACTGTCGTTGTCGTCCACTGTCCCCTCGGGACTATGGCTATCGTCAGCAGAAGTCAGTCGACGCTTCTTTCTTCTCTTTGGCGAACGCTGTTTCCGTTGCCTTGCTTCCGCATCGGCTGTTGGGGTTGCGTATCCTCCGTCTTGGGCCTGGCCTATCACGCTCTCGGTGGAAGCACTGGCAGCCACCACGGATGAGCCTGGAGCGGCCGTCAGCTGCATCTCTTCTGTGATGTCCTGTGTCTGCTGTGGTGGAACCGGTGGTCGGAGTTCCAGTCCGTTGGTGTCCATGTTCTCTATAGGGGGCAGCTGCTGGTGCCCATCGGAAGTCTCCCTCACGTCGCCTCTCAGGGCTTCCACAAAGGTCAACGGTAAGACAGTCTTTGGTTGCGGTGACTGAACGTCATCCCGTGGAGTTTGCACTAAACGTCGCTGGAGGCATTCCGAGCGGACGTGACCTTCTTTCCCGCACCCCGAGCAAGTGCGAGGTTGCCCATCATAGATTATAATCGCTCGACAACCTCCTATGTACAAATAAGAGGGGACGTGCTTGCGCAGTTCTATCCGTATTTGTCTCACCCCATTTAAAACGGGGTACGTGGTAAAACTCGTCCATTTTTCGGCCACATGGGATAGAACTGTACCGTATGGTCGAAAGGCGTTGGTAACAAGTTCAGACGGGACCTCAAACGGAAGTTCGAAGACTCGTATAGTGCGGATCCCCGTTCCCACGTGATCGACTGTAACCGCACCAACATTCCCGTCGGCATGACGGAAACGATACCCGTTCGGTGATCGTTGTAGAAGTCTTTCGCAAGCAGCCTCGTCAACAAGCTTGACAAAGACGACGCTTGAAACGAGCGATAAATTGATTCCAACGATTTCCTGTGGATCGATTTTTACCTCTTCTCTGAAGAAACGTTCAATTTCGTGTGCCTTTGGTCGTGTATAGTCGTTCGCAAAACTGAACTTCAAAGTCGTTTTTCTGTACGAGTGTGCCATCTCGTTCTAGACTCACAACACCGCACACGCGAAGCTGCTCCGGCGTAAACAAACAGGCGCGCGCACCACAGCGCGGCCGGCAGGCAACACGGTCCGCACTGTGTGTCACTGCCGAAGGCAGACTGTTCGCCTGGTGCACGCCTTTCGAGTTGACGCCACTTCGGCTACCTGCGCGTCGATGGGGATGAAATGAGGATGATTAGGACAACACAACACCCAGTTCCTGAGCGGACAAAACCTCCGACCCAACCGGGAATCGAACCCGGGCCCTTAGGATTGACAGTCTGTCACGCTGACCACTCAGCTACCGGGGGCGGACTGTTCACATAGTATGGAACATAGATGGTGTTTCGTCAAGTGCGATACGTTGTCTAAGTATTTCACCATAATAGTAAAGGAGCTTGGCATTAATGCACTTCTTTTCCCTGTGCATTTCGGTAATGGACGTTCTTTGTGGAGTTCCTGTAGCACAGTGTAGTAATAATTTATGGAGTCATGGTGCCACGCAGCCAATTCTTTCCCGCACTGGATCAACTCCCTCGTGATCGTTGGTTTGACGCACTTGAGCCATCACATCAACGTAGTAGGGTTCCTGGGAAGATGACGTTCACAGGAAGTTCGCGCCTGTACGACGCACTGTCGACAAATTGGGTCTTCGGTGTGTTAAGCTTCCGTGTGCGAGGGCTGCGCCAGACTGACTGTGGTGCAAGTACGAGGCACCTGGTGAGTGCCTAATGGACGGACAAGGTAACTGGCAGCGAGCGCTCCAGAGTGGGAAATGTCGGAGACGTAGATGCGATCTGTCTCGCTTGCAGAGTGGTTGATGGCGTTGCCGTGAACTTCCTATCAAGCTTCAATAAACTGAACTTCTTGCACAACTGTACACAGGGCGAGTAGTTGTGATGTTGGTATTTCGAATGCAATACTCTATTGAAGTCGCTTCCAGCTATAGAGTGGTCGAAACGACCAAGGAAAGGAGGTCGAAGTCTGCAGAGAAAAAGCAGAACCTTGACGTCTGTTGGACGTGCTCAGCAGTCGAAGTAGACTAATGACACACATTCCGAATACGGTAAGAGCCATTCTCCATGCACATGCCTACAGCGTCTTTGTGTAACCTCCCCGGAGAATTTTGAAAAGGACAAAGATTAAATGTTATTGGGAATGGAACCTAGTGTAACCTTCCCACAAAAATGTTAAAGACAATATTTAAATGACAATGAATGAGAACTAGCAATCTGAGCCATGTGTAAGCTCCCCACAAAAATGAAAGTCAATTCAATAAAAATGAAATCTCAGTGACAATGAAAACGCAAATAGACCGAAATGTCGATCTTAGGCCCTGTTCTTACCTCAGTAAAATTGCACCTGCTCTTATTTTTCGCCAGAGCTTGGAGGAAATGCATCGCAAAAATTCTTTGAACTTAAGTAAATTTTTTCTTTAAGGAAATGCATGGGAAATTTTCTTTCAATAAAATGTTTGTTTTGTTGGTTTGAAAACAAAATTATTATTGGGGCGATTCTTGAACAAATTAATTACACTTAAGATGCATTACATTATCAGATGAGCGCAATGCTGCTTCATTACCTTATTTAAAAAATATACCTCGTCCTGAATCTTGACCAGAGGCCCATGTCGACGCCCGCCGACTCCTCACAGACAACTGCGACTGTCTCTCGCGCGCTACTACATGCTCTCGCGACCGACTGCAACTGCCGACTCCCTACATGCAACTGAACTCTCGCGGGGTCAAGCGCAGACTAGCAACGATAAATAACTCTCTGGTCAGAGATTCTGTCATGCCTGGCTGCTACAGAACATACGTGTTTCATGTGACCTCTTGGACGTTGATCGCCAGCCCTCGCTCGTCGCATGGAGTGGTAAGAGTCTTATCTGTAAATATACGGAATCGTAGCTGTACGTACATTTTGTAATATGCGTTTAAATCCGACGTGCCCATCATGTCTCGGAATAATTGTACCTTTATCGTACTGTGAACCATACTGATGTTAAATGTAGTCACTCTGTACGCTTGTCGCGGGGTCGCTGTAAGTTGATCCACCACTGCTGATGGGTGATGTTACCCCGCCCCACCTGACTGCAATATGCACACTTGCATGTCTTTGGTGGATGGGGCTATCTGGGTGTGTCGACCCCATTGGGATACGTATTATTAATCGTCTCTCTCCGCCCTTGTGGTAGTGGAGGGTTCAGTGTCCATACGGTCTTACCTTAGGAAGGGATGATTGTGTGGTTGTACGATGGTGGTGCGAAGACAACAGGTCTCCACCCGCATGTTGTTCGTTATACTGTCCATAGAGGGGACGGACGCTGGCATGATCGTTGTGCATGGTTGTGTCTCGCTGTCACAGTCAGTTTACATAATCCGTACGTCTGACTTAATCATTCTGGCTCGTGAGATTGTCACTGGATTCTGGTATTGAACTACGCCTTCCCTTGAGCCATCATGTGCTTCTGCATCAGACGATGACAATGAGCCCCACTGTCCAGGTTTGAAAGCTTCCTTGGGCATCACAAGGGAGCCAGGTGCTAACAGGGTGGCGACATTGGTCGTGGTGTTGCGTGGAGGATGCTGCTGTGTGGCGGCTTCCCTGTCTACTTGGTTCCTTCACATCACACAAACCGTGCTGGGGCCCCGTGAAATTGTAGCGGCGGTAAGCAGTAGGCGGTAGTTGTACGATCTGGCACTGTGGACATTCCGAACCGAAGATGTCCTTCCTTTCCTCATCCCAAGCGTGTGCAGGATTGGTCATCATGCGTAATGGCTCTGCAGCCCCTTATGCCGAGGTTAGCGGGCACATGACTACGGAGATCGGTATTCACTTGTCGGACACCATTCAAGACAGTAGGGGCAGAGGGCAGTTATCACAGCTTCATCAGGTAGTTCAATAGGCACCTCGTGATCTCTAATTGTAGTGAGTACCAAAGCCACGTAATCGACGGTCACAATGCCTCTGTTGCCATTCGCGTGGCAGAAGTGGAGTCTCTTACTTGCATCAGTAATGATCTTGTTGCACGTGGCATCAATAACCTTCGCGTACACTGTGCTGCTGACGCCAAATTTCCCTATGCCGTCACCCACATGTTTACAACCTGTACTCGTACATCCATTGTGTACATCTCCATACACGGGAGGCACTTTAATTGAAAGCAGTTTGCCCAGTGTCTGTGGATAAATACGATATTGCAGTGTCAGAAGGAATATTGCATCGTACTTCGAAACAACACAGGCTTTGCAATATCGTATTTACCAGCTGACACTGGGCAAGCACTTTCAAATAAAATGCCTCCCATGTATTGGATATACATAATAGATGTACGAGTACAGACTTCAGGCACGTGACTGGCGACATAATGGAAGCTTGTGTCTGGCTGTAAGTCGTGCTACCATAGCCTAATGGTAAAGCCACCGCACGCGATGAGCAGATAATCCGGGTTCGAGTTCCCTCCCAATACAAAGTTTCATTTTGTCATTTCACTGCACAGCTGAAGGTTGTCCTTATTCACAACTGCGAATATATTTCATGATTACTAAAATGTTTTCAATTAGTACCCCACTACCTTGCTGCACACAAGTTAGGAAATTGACTCCTGAAATCAAATTGAGACACCCTAATAATGATTCCAGTTCATGTTTCTCTGATCAACTTTTGAATAATGTACATTGAAATCTCTACAAACTACTTACAGTTTCTTCATATCTGTCAGGTAGCTCATAAGCATCTAGTTTTCCCATAAATTATCAAAAGTTTCCTAGATAGGATCTGTAGACTGTTAAAATTACCAGGGGAGTATACTCACAAGAACATGCTTCTAGATTCTGATCTTAACAAAAAATATTAGTTTCAACATATTTGACTTCCTGTACAACTTTTACACACATTACAACTCATCCTTTTTCTGTGACAACTCTACATGAATAAGATGCTACTCTATAATCTCTGATATTTAACTTCTCCATTCCTGTCGTTAAATAATGTACGTAGAGGCACAGAATATCAGTCACTCCGGAATCTGCCACATCTAGTAGGCATACCAGATCCTCGTCTACCTCGTTTCTCAAAGTTCTAATGTTCGTATGAAACAAAATTGTTTTATATTTTTATGGCCCTGTTCCGCTCCAATTTCTTTCAATACTATCTAAAAATGGTTTCGATGAAAAAATTATTTTATTTTTTTATGAATTTCTTCCACTCTAATTTCTTTGAATACTATCTGTTTGTAATCTGACTCTAATCTAAAAATGTGCCCCTCTGACTTCAGTAATCACTAATTTGCTTGTGCCCCACTTACACTTTCTGCAAGATGCTCAGTTAATCTTTCCTTCTCCCTCCTATTCATGTGCAGGCCATGATTTGTGCATCCTCATCTCCCAATTACAGCATCGCACAGATACGAGACATTGTTTCAGTCTAAAGCAAACCACTCAGTTTTTTTGTTAACACACCTAACAGCCATGGTAGCCCAGGGCTGAACATGGAGCTTGAAAATTTCCACAAACCTCCATGTCACCTTTAATACTGTGTTCTAAGTTATTAGCCAGGCTGTGTCCTGCTCGTCTTATCGAAAGTACCTGATCCTATCCATTAAAATCCCTGCACAGGGCCACAGCGTTCTGTATCACCTGACTAAGTTTGGCATTAGGTTTTCAAGACGTTTGTGAGGCGGCATTGCACACTTTGCTTTTCCTGTAGCATTTGGCCTACTCCCCTGCTAGCTAGTGGCAGAAGTCTTTTCTTTGTACGTGACCTAGTGCAAAGTCGATCCTACGAACCTACTGTACTTTGCTCAGAAACTGGTTGAAGGTCGTCTCCTATTTCAGCTAACAAGTCAAACTGTTTGGTAACTGGTGTCTGATCTTTGTCGTTTCTTTTGTATCACTTCTGGAAGGCGGCGCGTGGGTTGGATCAGAAAAAGGTAATACACGTCAATACTGCTGTATGAATTTAAATCCCCTTTACTCAAGCAATAAGAATACTTAACTTGCAAGGTGGTGCGAAGTTGAAGCGAAGTTTCCTGGCTGGCTCCACCTGATGAAATGGGCAGCATCTGTAGCGGATCTCGTAGAGCTGCACAGCACCAGCTAGAAGGCGCTGCCGTCGTTGTCTCGTGGTAGTGCCAACCTTTGAAACTATGTGGCATCGTTGCTATCGATACCACAGTTTCCTCCATTTGCTTGTTACTAATCACCTTTTCCCAGCTCCCACTCTCTCCTTACCCTCTCAACCTATCTAAGATAAAATATATCATTTCTAATTCTGTCTGGAGGTCACAAATCTTTCTCTCCTGTTCCCCAATCTTCTTGTCTCGACCACATAAATCTACAACCCCATAGAAGAGTCTCATCTGGCATTTTACTGACTACCCCGCTATAATCGCGGCAGTGAAACACAAACCCGCAGTCCTAGTATGTCCCACCATAGTATCAGACAACCACAGTATTATCGCGCTCGGGAATGAAGGCACTTCGGTCGATAAATCGTGACAGTTTATGTTGTTATGTGATGAGGACACGCCTAACCATTTTATAGTATATACGCAACTATCCTGAAAGCATTCACAGTGCGATGCGTTTTTCTTAGTCACCACTCTACTTGATTACTACAGAGCGAGTAGGCGCAGTGGTTAGCACATAGGACACGCGATCGCGAGGACGACAGCTCAAACCGCGTCCGAACATCCAAATTTAGGTTTCCAGTGATTTCCCTAAATCGCTCGAGGGAATTGCCGGGATACTTCTCTCTGATCTATCTTCCTACCACAGTTGCTCAAGGACGCTCTGTAAGTGTTTTAGGAATTTGGTGTTGAACCTACGGCTTGCAAGGTAGGAAGACACCACCTCACACATGCAGAGTTCGAAAGAGTGCAGCAGTACGGACAAAGATGTAATCAAACAATGATCTCAATGTCGGTTCCACTACACTCCCTGTAAAGGAAACGTTATTGCTAACAGAAATTAGTGTACGGTTTCAGACTTAACTGTTGTTGTTGTTGTGGTCTTCTGTCCAGAGACTGGTTTGATGCTGTTCTCCATGCTACTCTATCCTGTGCAAGCTTTTTCATCTCCCAGTACTTACTGCAACCTTTATCCTTCTGAATCTGCTTAGTGCATTCATCTCTTGGTCTCTCTCTACGATGTTTACCCTCCACGATGCCTTCCAATGCTAAAGTTGTGATCCCTTGATGCCTCAGAACATGTCCTACCAACCGGTCTCTTCTTCTTGTCAAGGTGTGCCACAAACTCCTCTTCTCCCCAATTCTATTCAATACCTCCTCGTTAGTTATGTGATCTACCCATCTAGTCTTCAGCATTCTTCTGTAGCACCACATTTCGAAAGCTTCTATTCTCTTCTTGTCTAAACTATTTATCGTCCACGTTTCCATACATGACTACACTCCACACAAATACTTAAAGAAACGTTTCGATGTTAACAAATTTCTCTTCTTCAGAAACGCTTTCCTTGCCATTGACAGTCTACATTTTATATCCTCTCTACTTCGACCATCATCAGTTATTTTGCTCCCCAAATAACAAAACTTATTTACTACTTTAAGCCTCTCATTTCCTAATCTAATTCCCGCAGCATCACCCGATTTAATTCGACCACATTTGCATCTGTTGATGTTCATCTTTTATTCTCCTTTCAAGACACTGTCCATTCCGTTCAACTGATCTTCCAAGTCCTTTGCTGTCTCTGACAGAATTACAACGTCATCTGCGAACCCCAAAGTTTTTATTTCTTCTCCATGGATTTTAATACCTACTTCATTTACTGCTTGCTCAATATACAGATTGAATAACATCGGGGAGAGGCTACAACCCTGTCTCACTCCCTTCCCAACCTCTGCTTACCTTTCATGCCCCTCGACTCTTATAACTGCCATCTGGTTTCTGTACAAATTGTACATAGTCTTTCCCTCCCTGTATTTTACCCCTGCCACCCTTGGAATTTGAAAGAGAGTATTCCAGTCAACATTGTCAAAAGATTTCTCTAAGTCTACAAATGCTAGAAACGTAGGTTTGCTTTTCCTTAATCTTTCTTCTAAGATACGTCGTAAGGTCAGTATTGCCTCAGGTATTCCAACATTTCTACGGAATCCAAACTGATCTTCCCAGAGGTCGGCTTCTACGGACGTAACTATATGTTAGCAAAAAGTGAAAATCTTAGTTTTTGTTACTGAGGTTTATTTTTACTGGTGATTTAGGGAAATCATAGAAAACCTAAGTCGAAACGGCGGGACGCGGATTTGAACCGTCATACTCCAGAGTTCGAGTCCAGTGTGTGCGAAATTTGCATAGACATCATTTTTCAGATGTAGGAACATGGCTACAAACTTTCGTTTATGTCGCACAACTCTTTCTTGGTGTTACGATTCTTTTTTGGTCAGTTTATATGAGGACGCGGGATGTACCGTTGTGCCGTCATAGTTCCCTCAGGCACTACCAGTGGTGACGCGAAATCACACCCGTTGACTCCTCTCACGGTGATGCCAGGGGTAACACCGCTGCGTCTCTCCATAGCACTGGAGGAATGGGAACCCTGTCAAGCTCGCCGCCTTACTCGCCGAAGATGGTCACCCAAAGCTGTGCACAGCCGTGATTCGTAACTGAAAGGAGTGCCATTGACCAGCTATCTTTTCTTCCTTGTCAGAACAATACTACAAACCCAGCCGCTTGCGTAGCGCTGTTAACGCTGAAACGTACTCATAGGACAATAATTCCACAGTCTGGCTGCTGCAACTCTCCGACCATTGGTGCAGGATAACACAGAATATTACAGAGGGTCCATTATTTTTCTCAGATGGCAGCCGCATATATGAAGGTCTTACAATGTGCTAGGTGCGCAATACGGTGATCCTCCCAGACGAGGTCGCCCGCAACTATGGCGGCGTTCCCACCGAGTCCAACATCAGAACACTGTGAGATCCGACTGCCCTTCAACTCTAGATGTAGCACTATTCGACCAACCAGTCAAATGGAGATTCTCAGTGAGGTCCGTTTCAAATTCTTTCGAGTGCTGACATCACTGTCTCACACGAGTACGTGGCATCTCCATGTCCTTCCCACTTGTGTTTTTGGGATCATACAAACACCCAAAAAGGGCTTGAAATGTTGTATTTGGTGTCTGTGAGGGTACTAGATTTGGTATAGCCGTGCTGCATCTCGACCGTGCACAAATATTATCTCGACTTGTTCCCGAGATGAATACCGGATCATTCTGCTGCTTACAGCATGCTGCGTGAATCACACAGCCTGCAACACACAAGGAACACACGGCACATGATCAGAGGAACTCTCATTCTTCAGTGACGTCTACCATGACAACAGTGAATTTCCGGCCACATGTCCATTGGACATCTGCTCTCGCTCGGCCCCCTGTAACAGAGACAAAGAAACACAATTGTGTAACTTCATTTACTACTTTAACACATCAATTAAAAATAAAACAGACTCAGCTAATATTACTCATGTTACTACGAACGTAGTACGCCGCCAAGTTTGCCACAGTACAGTGACACGCCGGCGTTGAGGTTCGCAGCCCTTAAGGCAACTGCGTCGTTGGCGCCAGTTTGGTGGAGAGGGGAGACGCCAGCTGCAGCGGAGTGGTGTCAGCAATTCAGACGCTCTCGACGTTGAGAACTGCGACAGCTGCTGGCGCTCGGACGGCGTGCTGGCGCCAGCAGCCACTGCGCCTACTCCGATTACAGCACTCGTCGCGTTCCTCTCCTGATGGTTATTCGATAATTTATTTATTTTCACATTCAAATTTTCGTGTTTCTAATTTTACAGTGCATCCAAAACTCCAGTGAATATGGAAGGGTACCTCGACTTAGAAGTCACTCTCCTTGATCTGAGATGACGTTATTAATTATGCAGGTTTTTGGTCGTACTGCAATACTGAAAAACTAATTTACGTGGGTTAACAAAGTATTTCTGGATATGATTCGTAACTATGAGTAACCAAGCGCTCATTTTACTGCCTTTGCATTATACATCGTGTTTTCAAGACTAATAATTTGAATAGTTAAACTATTTGTAGTCAGTTTAGTCAGATACATCAGTACAGAAATTTATTTGAATTAATATTGTTTTTTAAGTGGATGAAGCTATCTTGGAAGATACTGAAATTCATACAAATCCACGTCAGTTCTTCTGACGTCAGCGATATTATTTCTTCGTCAGACCATGACTAATTTTTTTACTACACCGTCCTTGAGACTTCATTACTAATTAAATAGGTTTCTGTGATTATTTTTTTAAAAATTTCCTTAAGACTTCGTCCAACATGCCATACACCCTTCTACAAAAGCGAAAGGATACTTATTAATTTACGTAAATTTCGTGTTCTGTGCTACCTAAAACTTAGGTTCAGTGGACAGAACTGTGTTGTTTACATTCTCGTGTAATTACGTCTATCTGCCGCCTAGATGTTAGCACCGCAGCTCACCAAATGATAGCTTGCCTTCCACGTATTTTACTTCAAAAAATTTGTGACTAAAGCCTTATCGCTTGATATTTATTTTACACCCGTTTCGATGTTTACTTCTGATCAAGGCACTCATAGTAGTGACGAAACCAGGTCAAAAGACATAATTTTTTGCGACAGAGGGGTGTTATTGTTTCAGTTTTCCTTTCTAAACGATCGCTGCCCACGCAGCCATGTTTAAAACTTTAATTCTTGTCGGTTTTTAAGCCAACTGCCGTTGGAAAGGCGTAATACTCGTCTCCTGTACCTGTTGGTTATGATTTTTCCGCTAGCTGAATTCACTTAAAAAGAAAGAAGTAATTTACTCACTGAAAAGGATGACGCCACTTAAATATAATCAAATAAAACTGAACCACACAAACGAAAAGCTATCTGAAAGACTCTCGTGAAAATTCAACAACATTATTTAACTATATCTTACTTGGAAACATGACTCCTTGGAGGACACGAGAGCAGTTATAATTTACGAATAATGAGGAAGACATATTGACTTATTGAGCAGTTGAAATTTTAAATGTAGCAGTCTGAGATTCATACTGATAATTCTGCACTGAGGACGTAATGCCTGACAAGCATTGTTACTGTGCAGCACTGGTATACGATATTATTCCCATAAATGAAGTTGCAGAATGTACTAAAGGGTGCAACATATTGTCGTATCATTGTCCTATAACAAATAGCACACATAAGTAACAGAACTAATCTGTCGTAAGATAAGTGTCTAAATCATGACATAATATCATAACAAAATATTCCTCGCGATGAAACTGTAAATAATAAAATAATGTCATTCAAATCATGCTTTCAGATTAACGTAAACAGATTTATGAAAAAGAGAGGTAAAAAAGTCGTCTCAGTGTACTGAATCCTGCCTTACCTATTAAATAACTAAAATACTTGTGCAAATTTTTTTTTAATTTCGTTCTACAATGAAGATCCAAAGATATTGGTATAGGCATGCGTATTCAAATACACAGATATGTAAACAGAAAGAATACGGCGCTGCAGTCGGCAGCTCCTACATGAGACAATAAGTGTCTGGCGCAGTTGCTAGATCGGTTACTACAGCTGCAATGGCAGATTATCAAGATTTAAGTGAGTTTGAACATGGCACAGCATCTCCGAGGTAGCGATGAAGTGAGGATTTTCCCGTACGATCATGTCATGAGTGTACCGCGAATATCAGAAATCCGGTAAAACACCAAATCATCGACATAAATGCAGCTGGAAAAAGATCCTGCAAGAACGGGGCCACCGACGACTGAAGAGAATCGTCCAAGGAGACAGAAGTGTAACCCTTCCCGAAATTGCTGCAGATTTCATTGCTGGGCCAGTGTCAGCGTGCGAACCATTCGACGAAACATCATTGATGGGGGCTTTCGGAGCCGGAGGCTCACTGGTGTACCTTCGATGGCTGCGCGACACAAAGCTCTGCGCCTCGCCTGAGCCCGTCCACACCGACATTGGACTGTTGATGACTGGAAACATGTTGTCTGGTTGGACGAGTCTCGTCTCCAATTGTATCGAGCTGATGGACGTGTACGGGTATGGAGACAACCACATGAATCCGTGGACCCTGCGTATCAGCAGGGGACTGTTCAAGCTGGTGGATGCTCTGTAATGGTGTGGGGCGTGTGCAGTTGGATTGTGATGGGACCCCCTGGTACGTCCAGATACGAGTCTAATGACTGGTGACACGTCCTGTCTAGTGACCTGCATCCATTCATGTGCATTGTGCACTCCGACGGATTTTGGCAACTCCAGAGGGCACCCCACACGTCCAGAACTGCTAGAGTGGCTCCAGGAACACTCTTCCGGGTTTAAACACTTTCGCTGGCCACCAAACTCCCCAGAGATGAACATTATTGAGCATATCTGGGATGCCTTGCAATGTGCTGTTCAGAAGAGACCTCCCTCCGCTCTTACGGATTTATGGAGAGCCTTACAGGATTCATGGTGTCGTTTCCCTCCAGCACTACTTCAGACATTAGTCGAGTTAATGCCAGGTCGTGATGCGGCAGTTCTGCTTGTTCGCGGAGGCCTTACACGATGTTAGGCAGGTGTACCAGTTTTTTTGGCTCTTTAGTGTATATGCTAATAACAAAGATATAAAGAAAAATAAAAGTTATTACTGAAACATATATCGATAAGCTGACAAAGAATGTCTGTTATCTATGGCACTATCAGCTGTATCTTTCATGCTTATTGACAATCAATGGAACTACTCCAGAATGAGATTTTCACTCTGCAGCGGAGTGTGCGCAGATATGAAACTTCCTGGCAGATTAAAACTGTGTGCAGGACCGAGTCTCGAACTCGGGACATTTGCCTTTTCCGGGCAAGTGCTCTACCAACTGAGCTACCCAAGCACGACTCAAGGCTTCTCCTCACAGCTTTACTTCTGCCAGTACCTCGTCTTCTACCTTCCAAACTTTACAGAAGCTCTCTTGCGAACCTTGCAGAACTAGCACTCCTGAAAGAAGGCTGTGGCTAAGCCATGTCTCCGCAATATCCTTTCTTTCAGGAGTGCTAGTTCTGCAAGGTTCGCAGGAGAGCTTCTGTAAAGTTTGGAAGGTAGGAGACGAGGTAGTGGCAGAAGTAAAGCTGTGAGGACGGGGCGTGAGTCGTGCTTGGGTAGCTCAGGTAGAGCACTTGCCCGTGAAAGGCAAAGGTCCCGGGTTCGAGTTTCGGTCCGGCACACAGTTTTAATCTTCCAGGAAGTTTCAATGGAACTATTGTTTCATAAGTGTTCTAGTACGTAGACACAATGTTCAGCGTCTCAGCTTTTGTTTTTGGGACTATAATATTCGATTTTAGTTTGTGATTGCAAAAAGTACAACTAATACTCTCGCCTTTACGACACCACTTCTGAATATTTACAAACAATTTCATCTATATTCACTAATCACATAGTGCATAACTGTCGATGTCAATATTTTTGTGACACTACACGAAGTACTTGACGAGTCACGGATAAAATAGGATATTGCCAACAGCACACCGTCGACTTGCTCGAAGATGAGCAAATACAACAACTTATTGTTGTGGAGTCCGTTGTAGACATTGCAAATAGTTGCTGAGCATCCGTTAACGTATACGTTCGGTTTGCTCATTGAGGCTACTGTCTGGATGTTGCAGCTAGTACTTAACGATTTCTAACTCTTCCAAAATGTTAAGTACCCGGCCTTTCGACTGTATATGCAAGATTTCTAAGTCATCTTCAATGTTACGTTAGCTGTGCATATTGCGTGACAAATGCACCACTAAAGCTGACTTAGGATTACGAATGGCGTTATGTTCTGTAAGCCTAGTTTGAAAACTTCTCCCTGTCTGCCCGATATATCTACACTCACATTATTGGTACATGATTCAGTAAATACGAGAATTGTTATCCAGAGAAATTACACGTTCCTTACGGTGAACACAACGTTGCACGTTAATTTTAGTTACAAAAAGGGTGGGGCTAACACTCACAGATTACAAACGCCTCCCTAGTTTCTGTTCAACGGATATAAAACCAAAGTAAGGAATACTACAATAGTTCTTCTTGGCCGCCCCATCGTCTAGCCTGACGAGGGTACTACTCTGTTTTCCCTAAATCCTTTTTTGTTCAAGTTTTTTAGACAAATCGTCGATAGTCTTTGTTGAATAACCGTTCTGATGTACCATATACTTAATAGATTGCTATTATTTTCTCGCAACACTAGGATTGAACGGGCTTTCTAACATCCGATGGAGCAGTATCCTAGGAACAACTATTTTACAAGATTTCGGGTGCTCGGATGACTTGTAAATTAGTTTATAAATCGTTCAGGGTTTACGGTACACCTCAAATTTGAGATTACCATCTTTCAGAGTAATGCAAGTAGTATTGCACAAATGAACCTAATGCATGCATGTCTTAACTGACGAGCTCCGAATATTAAGTTCACAGTGGATCATGAAATTCATGGCACCTTAACGTTCCTACGTCTCCGTATTACTCTGAAGAAGTCTCCTGCAAGTATCCTCATAGAGTCTCAAAATCCCACCCTTCTCGTAGGTGCCCTGTGACCAGGCCAACATCTGCCATCACCGGCAGTTTGTATCTCTGTATTTGCTTCTAACCGCTCGGAAGTTGCAGCCTGACTTGGGCACCCCTTTAAGTTACTATGCCAGGATGCGACACTACCACGTGTGACAATAGAGATGAATAGTATCGTCCCTGGAGCATCTTGCTGCATTTCTGGTAGGTTGATTTAGTTTTTTAATACCGGGAGTGCGCCGAGCTGAATCAGTGGATTACAAGTCTGAGCTTCTCAGTTTTCATTAATGAACATGTTTTACTACAGCTTCGGAACAGTATCCCAAGTTTGTCATTGAAATATTCTATAGTTTTTAATACGAACCAGAATCCTCTGTAACCATACTGACGGATATTCGCTTCAGAATCATTATTCCGTCAACAGCACGAAGGTAAAGTTAAATAAGATATACAATAGCAAAACAGTGACCACATTTCTCAAGGGAGCTTAGAACTCATTAGACTGCGATGTCGGTTCGACAGCAGAGTGGGTTTTAGCTGATATTTTGTCGCGGTCTAAGCAACAATTTTTTTGTAGACAATGGCGAAATGTAAAGGATTGAATTCCAGTGAAACAGAGACAAACGTATTTTTATTAACACAAGGAGTGAAAAAGATAGTCATGAGTAGCAGTATTTAACGTACCATGTAAGCTCTCACGGCTGGTACTGACATCTCTTAAACATTGCGGGCTAGTAGGCCGCGGTCGATGCGTAAAGCTTTCTCCTAACGTTCCTCTCCCACTGCGGGAGACATTTTCAGAGGTAAAGTGGCGAAATGCAACCAGAACTCGAAGCAGCACCGAATATATGGGCAATAAAGTAGCAGTACTGACTGAAAAACGTATATTCAGTTATTCGACCGACGGCATAGTGCTAAAAAAAAAAAAAAAAAAAAAAAAAACAACTCGATCTAGAACTTTTTCTATATACCAGTGCAATAAACGAAACTGAAAGTCGTTGGCTTATGTAAGAAACGCGTAAAACTTAAATTCCTATGTAAGGGGAACTATTCTAATACCATCCAAACAAAGAGTAGCAGATAATGTATAGATGGTGAGTCAGCTATGCTGGTCACCGAAAATAATGCCGGGACTATTTGAGATATTGAAATTCGGCTTTGACCCAGATTAATTGGAAGAAAGTTCTCACTGTACAACTTATATGGTTTCATCTTTTGAATAATGAAAGGTTTCTGGCTTTCTGGGCCCGTAAAGAAAAAAATGTGGAGAAGTTATGCTTGACGCAAGATACATATTGCTTGTATTTGTTGGGACCGAACGATACCAATAATCTCCCTGTCATTACACAAAACATGTAGTCTCTTGTAGTTGTGTTATCACTAACGTCAGTGTCAGTTTCGACTCTTCAAACAGAGCTAACGTAATTTGTGCTGACAGAACGAAGCAGATGGATGGCGACAATGTCGTGATATGAGATAAAATCTCGAAGAGTCTCCTAGGAAGCCAATAAATGTTTTCAGAAAGATGAAACTTTTCGGAAATTAGGGATTATCTGTTTTGGCAACACCAAGGACCTGACGTAAAAGGGGCGCGGAGCAAATGTAGCTTAATATTCTGTCTGTGTAGTCATATAAACAAGAGTAATAGGGCAGATCCTTAACCTACTGTTCTGCTATGAGGATTATGACCCCCTGGTGGTAATCCTTTCTTTTGATTGACAGTCCTTAATCTATTGCTCCCCCACCCCTCCCTCCCCCTCCTCCCTCCAACCGCTGAGGAAACCACCAAACCTCCCCTCTCTTCCTCGCTGATACAGGTACACTTTCAGGCATGGGTTATTCTAATAGCCGCTCTCACTCCTATCAGATTGACTGACTACTTAATTAAGTTGAACAGTTAACTAACACCACCCCTCTGGTAAACCCCAAAACCATCCCTTCCCCTCTCCTCCTCCTCTACTTCGAAATTGACGCCTCTGTGCTGGAGATGAAGGATCTCATGACAGGAAATTCAATTATGTTGCAAAAGGTATACCATTTATTTACAAAAAATTCGTTTTTCAAGGACTGGATCTCTTTCGCTCATCATTCTCTGTTATTTGGGAAGATACAGGTCTTGTAAAATACCTCGAAAAGAAGTAATTAAAGCGATCGCTTTTTTTATTCCTATCAAGCAAGGAATACCATTACGAAACACTCATCACACGTAATTACGCTGTTAGAAATCTTTCGATCGCGAAGCACGCACCGTCCGCCATCCCATCACGCCACCCGTGTAGGCTGACCGGAGTCGGGCTGCGCTGCCAGACCCACGAATTGACGTGATCACCAGCGGCCGCGCCATGCGCAGGTGTTCAAGAGATGTGCACGTGGGCCCAGCGACTGTCAGACTGGATGTCATACAAATCCCTGCACAAAAGCACGAATCCCTGGACAAAAGCACCCGAGAAATTCATGTCAAAACACGCGCTCTCTTTCTCGTTCCGTAGTGCGCCACTGCTGGGGCTGTACCTGCCATCAGTTGTGGTCAGGCCGAACCGCAAACAAAGCAGCGTTTACCTGTTAAACCCTGCGGAATACCGAAGCAGGGGAGACGCCCTCCTTCCAAGGCAAATGCCTGCCTGAGAATCGATCTAGAAATACTGCAGAAGTTAATAAATAATTAATTTCAGATCACGTGTCATGATGTAAGACATATGGCGGACGTGGTAGCTATCTCTCACATACAAATTGTGTCACAAAACTAGTATCCGGCTGACTCGAAATACACTTTAAAGCAAGATCGTTGCTTACAAAGAGAGAGAGAGGGAGAGAGAGAGAGAGAGAGAGAGAGCTGTGGTTTGCTTTGCGGATGACATAGGCACTAGCATGAGTTATTTCCAAGAATATCGGTGTTAAATGGTTCAAATGGCTCTGAGCACTATGCGACTTAACTTCTGAGGTCATCAGTCGCCTAGAACTTAGAACTAATTAAACCTAAATAACTTAAGGGCATCACACACATCCATGCCCGAGGCAGGATTCAAACCTGCGACCGTAGCTGTCGCTCGGTTCCAGACTGCAGCGCCTAGAACCGCACGGCCACTCCGGCCGGCTATAGGTGTTAAGTCCACCTTGATGCGAAACACCTTGTTATTTGTTTACTTATTTATTTCCCAAACTAGTTTCGGTGAAAATATCACCATCATCAGTGGTCTTTTTTTTCAGTCTAAAACATGCAGAAAATACCATAGTTATATAAACCCATTTTTACTGTTCGTTTTTAGAAATTAGTTTTCTATGGATATTTTCATTCTACCTTATTTATTGTATGTTGCTGCCACAGAAAAAAACACAAAAAATTATGCTGCGAACAGCAACAATAATTCTTAAAAGCATGCCATAACATATAATTAATAACTTAGTATGAAAGTATCCATAGAAAACTATATTTCCTAAACGAACAGTAAAAATGTAATGATGTGTTGCTGTGTTTGTATAACTATACTGTTTTCTGTATGTTTTAGATTTAAAAAGAAAACACTGATAATCGTTTGGGAACTAAATAAGTAAACAAACAACAAGGTGTTTTGAATCAAAATGGCTCTGAGCTCTATGGGACTTAACTTCTAAGGTCATCAGTCCCCTAGATCTTAGAACTACTTAAACCTAACTAAACTAAGGACATCACACACATCCATGCCCGAGGCAGGATTCGAACCTGCGACCGTAGCGGTTGTTTTGAATCAAGGCGGACTCAATTTCGATATTGTTGTTTTCCAAGCAAACACTGACCAAATGATTCCAAGATAGAGTTAATGAGATATTCCATTCCGCCATGGACTCTAAACTGCCCCAGCCTTCCTGTGCACTTCTCTTGAGGTACAGTTAGAGAACTGGTCAGTTCATCTTGAAGATGTCACAAATGGTGCTTCAGAAGATGTGCCACGGAAATATTAATTAAATCGTTATTGTAACATCTAACCAATTTGCTTCACACAGTTTAAAACTACTCTAAATAAAAAAAAATTAAAAAAAACATTTACGCTGCTCAGAAATTTGGGTGTGTAAACGACAGTGTTACGTTTTTGTCGAAAAATTTTATTAAATAATCCAAACCTATTATTCTTTGGCGTCGTGAGTGATACCAGTGATATGAAATTATAGTTGGAATTCAAAATTCCGACGTGAGCTTACACACTCACGTTTATAGAGTCTCAAACTACTACAGGTCTGCGAAGTATATTCTCTCCGTTAAAATTAGTATAGAAATCCTAAGCTGACTGATTCTCTCAGCTACACCATGACGAAGAAGGAGGGAGGAAACGATCTATCGCACGGTAGCATAGTAACAACAAGTGGCCCGCCCGGTTGGCCGTGCGGTCTAACGCACGGCTTTCCGGGTGGAAAGGAGCGCCTGGTCCCCGACACGAATCCGCCTGGCGGATCTGTGTCGAGGTCCGCTGAGCCGGCCAGTCTTTGGATGGTTTTTAGCCGGCACGGTAGCTCAGCGTGTTCGATCAGAGGGCTAGCTGCCCTCTGTAATAAAAAACTGAGTCAATTGATCAACAACGAACTTAAAATGGGTGTCTTAGGACGTCCGCCTCGAGCACATGCATAAAAAAAAAGGGGTAGCGTCTTTGATTCATAATCAAAACGTCTCCGGTCCCGGGTTCGATCCCCGCCACTGCCTAAACTTTGATAAATAATCAGCATTGGCGGCCGAAGACTTCCGGCATAAGAAGTCAGCCTCATTCTGCCAACGGCCTAGTCAAAGAGGGCGGAGGAGCGGATAGAGGTTCAGGGCACTCTCTTGTCCTTGCCCCTAAAGGCGGAAGAATCAGCAATGATCAACGACATGAGGATGCAGAAGGCAATGGAAACCACTGCATTAAAGACACGTAACGTGTATCCACAGGACATGTGGCCTGTAATTGAAGAAGTGTCATGATGATCTCTCCATTGGCAAAAGATTCCGGAATAGTCCCCCATTCTGATCTCCGGGAGGGGACTGCCAAGGGGGAGGTTACCATGAGAAAAAGATTGAATAATCTACGAAAGGATAACGTTCTACGAGTCGGGGCGTGGAATGTCAGAAGCTTGAACGTGGTAGGGAACCTAGAAAATATGAAAAGGGAAATAAAAAAGCTCAATCTAGATATAGTAGGGGTCAGTGAAGTGAAGTGGAAGGAAGACAAGGATTTCTGGTCAGATGAGTATCGGGTAATATCAACAGCAGCAGAAAATGGTATAACAGGTGTAGGATTCGTTATGAATAGGAAGGTAGGGCAGAGGGTGTGTTACTGTGAACAATTCAGTGACCGGGTTGTTCTAATCAGAATCGACAGCAGACCACACCGACAACGATAGTTCAGGTATACATGCCGACGTCGCAAGCTGAAGATGAACAGATAGAGAAAGTGTATGAGGATATTGAAAGGGTAATGCAGTATGTAAAGGGGGACGAAAATCTAAGAGTCATGGGCGACTGGAATGCAGTTGTAGGGGAAGGAGTAGAATAAAAGGTTACAGGAGAATATGGGCTTGGGACAAGGAATGAAAGAGGAGAAAGACTAATTGAGTTCTGTAACAAGTTTCAGCTAGTAATAGCGAATACCCTGTTCAAGAATTACAAGAGGAGGAGGTATACTTGGAAAAGGCCGGGAGATATGGGAAGATTTCAATTAGATTACATCATGGTCAGACAGAGATTCCGAAATCAGATACTGGATTGTAAGGCGTACCCAGGAGCAGGTATAGACTCGGATCACAATATAGTAGTGATGAAGAGTAGGCTGAAGTTCAAGACATTAGTCAGGAAGAATCAATACGCAAAGAAGTGGGGTACGGAAGTACTAAGCAATGACGAGATACGTTTGAAGTTCTCTAACGCTACAGATACAGCAATAAGGAATAGTGCAGTAGGCAGTACAGTTGAAGAAGAATGGACATCTCTAAAAAGGGCCATCACAGAAGTTGGGAAGGAAAACATAGGTACAAAGTTGGTAGCTCGAAGAAACCATGGGTAACAGAAGAAATACTTCAGTTGATTGATGAAAGGAGGAAGTACAAACATGTTGACTTTCGGAAAAGCATCATCCACACAATTCCGAAGACGGCAAGAGCTGACAAGTGCGAGAATTATCGCACAATCAGCTTAACAGCTCATGCATCGAAGCTGCTTACAAGAATAATATACAGAAGAATGGAAAAGAAAATTGAGAATGCGCTAGGTGACGATCAGTTTGGCTTTAGGAAAAGTAAAGGGACGAGAGAGGCAATTCTGACGTTACGGCTAATAATGGAAGCAAGGCTAAAGAAAAATCAAGACACTTTCATAGGATTTGTCGACCTGGAAAAAACGTTCGACAATATAAAATGGTGCAAGCTGTTCGGGATTCTGAAAAAAAGTAGGGGTAAGCTATAGGGAGAGACGGGTCATATACAATATGTGCAACAACCAAGAGGGAATAATAAGAGTGGACGATCAAGAACGAAGTGCTCGTATTAAGAAGGGTGTAAGACAAGGCTGTAGCCTTTCGCCCCTACTCTTCAATCTGTACATCGAGGAAGCAATGATGGAAATAAAAGAAAGGTTCAGGAGTGGAATTAAAATACAAGGTGAAAGGATATCAATGATACGATTCGCTGATGACATTGCTATCCTGAGTGAAAGTGAAGAAGAATTAAATGATCTGCTGAACGGAATGAACAGTATAATGAGTACACAGTATGGTTTGAGAGTAAATCGGAGAAAGACGAAGGTGATGAGAAGTAGTAGAAATGAGAACAGCGAGAAACTTAACATCAGGATTGATGGTCACGAAGTCAATGAAGTTAAGGAATTCTGCTAACTAGGCAGTAAAATAACCAATGACGGACGGAGCAAGGAGGACATCAAAAGCAGACTCGCTATGGCAAAAAAGGCATTTCTGGCCAAGAGAAGTCTATTAATATCAAATATCGGCCTTAATTTGAGGAAGAAATTTCTGAGGATGTACGTCTGGAGTACAGCATTGTATGTAGTGAAACATGGACTGTGGGAAAACCGGAAGAGAAGAGAATCGAAGCATTTGAGATGTGGCGCTATAGACGAATGTTGAAAATTAGGTGGACTGATAAGGTAAGGAATGAGGAGGTTCTACGCAGAATCGGAGAGGAAAGGAATATGTGGAAAACACTGATAAGGAGAAGGGACAGGATGATAGGACATCTGCTAAGACATGAGGGAATGTCTTCCATGGTACTAGAGGGAGCTGCAGAGGGCAAAAACTGTAGAGGAAGACAGAGATTGGAATACGTCAAGCAAATAATTGAGGACGTAGGTTGCAAGTGCTACTCTGAGATGAAGAGGTTAGAACAGGAAAGGAATTCGTGGCGGGCCGCATCAAACCAGTTAGTAGACTGATGACCAAAAAAAAAATGGCTAGATGACTGAGATAATTGAAAACACTCTCACATCTCACGTACTCACCTTCCAGACACCCACAAGCAACGTCCCAGTATATTGCCAGTGCTCAGAGACCGGGTAAAGAACCGCCGTAAACACGGACCACGACTTCAGCCATGGAAGCGCGTGTCAGCCAGAGAGAGGCCCGCAGGCCGTGGAGGCCCACCACCCCAATAGCACCTAAGTGGTAGGAGTTCGAATGCTATCAATCTTCCCAGCGCAAACGCTTGTCGCATTGAATCTTATAAAATTTCCACGGAGTATATATGCGACACAAACTGTCCCGAAGGCGACTCAATGTAATCTGGCTATTAGTGCACTATTCGTCCATCCAGGGGCAGCTTTGAGCCAAATCGTTCTAAGCCGGAAGCTCTCTCTCTGAGCTGGTGTACAAAGGATGGGCGAGCCGAAGCCCAGAACAAAGTGCGTCCACTGAGATGCTGTTTCTGGCTCCAACCTACTTGCTTATTACTGTGATTTCTGCAGCCATCTCCAGTATCACAAGAATATTGGGAACCTGGCACACATTTATCAGTCTAACTACAATTAAATACAACTGTTGCTGCTGCAGTCTGACACCGCGTGAAGTACCGAAAATGTCTCCTCTTGACGGCTGAGGTTCTTGAACGAATCTCAATATCAATAGCGCACATAATTTTCCACATAAAATCTCTTACGGCTATCATTGTGCTGAATCTATACCTCCCTCACGATAGGACACACAATCATTTTCTCTAGACGTGCCGGAGCAGGAACCACAGCAACTTTACACTACAGCCTATACACATTTCAGACAACCGGTGCAGTTAGCGTTTATATGTATGCAGCACCCGAAGAAATTATGGTATGCCCACACTCACACTAGCTATATGTCTCTATTCTCTGTAGTTCTAGAAAACCTGATGTTGTACGAAAATTGACGTTGATGTAAAGTCAGAGCTTCGGGAAGGTGTTGCATCCTGCCAAAGCTCTCTCAAATAAGCATTATAAAGCACAGACGTACGGTACTACGTGATAATCAACAACGCTCCTGTGGATGAAAGGGTTGGAAAGGCATCACCGATACTGGTTGGTGTACCATAATCAACATCACTGTCTACAGCGCAACAAGGAAATCGCGCGGATAGGCTTTGGGGTGCCGATGAGGGGACATTCTGTGTATTAGTTTTTTACAGCCGTATTGCCGTCCTGTTTGTACACTATAGCAGGTCCAATTGAACCCTTGCATTGCCACATTGCGCAGCTGTTTACGAAATGAATATATCATCCCTTACGTTCGGATATACTCCTCAATGCGTTGAACTCCAATTCAAAATGTCAAATCTATCCTACGCTTACGAATAAATATACGTAATTATTTTTTAGATGAATAGTAATTTGATTTTTTCCTACAAATCCCTGGTGATATGTCGGCACATAAGACACAGTGTCTTTACGTTCAAGCAGCAGCATAACATTTCTGACTATCAATTATAGGGTATAAAGAAACTTATGATACATCCACACTCGCACCAGCAGGGTGTCGTTTCCATACTGCCCAGTATCAGAATGGACTCCCGCCATCACATATTTGTCGACGAATAAAGGATGTAATTACAAATTGAAAAAGGCCTCGTGTCTTATTTTTTTTATCAATTTCGTCACTTCCACGAAACCTATTCATGTTTTCTATACTTGTAAATCCAGACAACTCGCTTTGGTGTCTTTTATACATCCACACCACCGATTTGGGGTTTGTGTTAGTACATTCCATGCATAGCTACCTTAGACCTACCTTCCACCGCCCAGATTATGCAAATCTTCCCTGTCTGAAAAATCATTGCGAGTGCAGTATGTACTAGAGTACATCCTTTCGGCGTTAATTTTTAGGGACCGAGCGGTTGGGTAGAGAAACCGCAAAATTGGTCTGTACGGAGACTAAGCACATTTTTGACCCGTTTAACACTTTTGAGCAGGAATAGGATCACCGCGAGACAGATCTGTTGTTGCAGCTGGCAAAATTGAGAAAGTTACGAAAAAACAGAAGAGCATGTTAGAGCGTTATACAAAGATTTTGTTACATGTGCGAGAAACGGCGACTTAATGATACAGGTCTGTTTAGATCCTATAACATGTGTACGCGGGAGCTGAATCAAGTGTGTGCAGGATGTCTGTGAATAAGGTAATGCCGTAATGCTGGTAGTGAATTTTAGGAGTGGTAGTGAGTGTATTGTGCAAAGTATGGCACTCTTTAGCTACCGCTATTAGGGTGAATAGAGCTCTTATATTCTAGAACTCTTACTTTCTCGATATGTTACAACAATTAGCCTTTAGAGCTACGGATGCACTGGGAAAAGAGAATGTTATTGCCTACAACGTGTTTGAGAGAGTGAAATCAAGAAATGTGTGTAATGTGCTATCGGGTATTTCTATGAAACCGATTAAGAATCGTCTCCATGTGAAAGCTTTTGATTACTGTATGTTCCATTCACTGCTTGTGCCGTTAATATGTGACATATATTATATTTGCTTCCTGGCAAATTTAAATGGGGTGAACTAATTTCAAATTATAAGCCTCACTTTAAGCTCTATTACTCGAATGCATGATGCCGAACACCATCAGTGTCACTTTAGTTTAAGCTTAGCATCAATTGGATACTCTGTTTCTCCGAGTCGTATTGGCGCTAATTTGTTACTAAGGTGTTTGATTGCTTCAATTTGACTGAAAGTGCCGAAGAGGAAGTGTTCATTCCAAGAAAAATATTCAGACGAATGGTTCTTCGTAAAACGAGAGAAGCGTGACTCTGAAGCAGAATGTGTAATTTTGCATGTGTCATGAAATTTTTTTGCAGATGAGAGAAGAGCACATATTAAGGATCATTTAGCTGACATAAAGCACAAATCAAATGTCAACTCTGGAAGCACTTAAAGAAATGGACAGTTACTTTGTTTCCAATTCATTCAAACAGAGGCAGTTAGTAACATCAGCGAA
Source organism: Schistocerca piceifrons (assembly GCF_021461385.2). Lineage (NCBI taxonomy): Eukaryota > Metazoa > Arthropoda > Insecta > Orthoptera > Acrididae > Schistocerca > Schistocerca piceifrons. Next base: position 293,003,019 of record NC_060138.1, on the reverse strand, counting down.
ATTAGCAATGTGCTGTCATACCATTACACGTCATCATGTCTTTGAAGTCAGTCAACCTTACTTTCACGTTAAGCTCCACACTGTTTGATGTTTTGAAGCTGAAAAATGTATGACGCTGTGCATAACAAAATCAACAGCATTTGTGAAATAATTGTTAGCACTCAACACTGTAGAACAAAGGGACGTACCCCGCATTGCCCCGAATTCTCCTTCCCAAATAACGTCCATTTTTGTCAGTTTCAGAGAAATGTTCCGGTTTGTCAGACAGAAATTATGGCAACCGCAGAAGCATAGAAAACTGAATTTAAAGTTATCGCGAAATGGAAGTGCGCATTTCCTACATTTAATCTTATGATAGGTTTTGTCGAATAGCAAAACTCCTATAATCAGCAGGACACAGGCAGTGCTCGCAGACCATCTCAGACTTGTCCATCGTGGTCAGACCGGCACCGACCTGTTCAACGCTCTCAGACCAGCATTCACCTGCTGGTGGGATAGAATTCTGCGTTCCTATTGGCTCCCTGGGGGGAAGTGATGGGTGTTGGGGGTTGGGGCAGTGGGAATATAAAAGCCACTCCATCCCCAATAGCCCTCATTCTGTCGTCAACCACCGCTGTGTGAGGTCGATCATCTTGCTCTCGCTCGTGCGCGTCAGTTTGCTCCTTTCTTGTGTGCGTGTTATCAGTTAAACTGAAAAAAATGAAACGTACAGCTAGTGGCGACAAACCGCAGAGACCGTTAGAACAGGATGGGGAATTACCTGGCAAGTACTGATTCAAATAAGTAAATGTAACTTTACTCTTCTGTTAATAATTTTGTGTATAGAATACATTTCTTTTTATTGTTTCAGTGCATATCCACACCAAAGCCTGGATAAAAAGAATGGTGTGATGCAACAGTAGAGACAGTGGCAGGAGCTGCTGCATCAGGAGCAGCAACAGCAGCAGCATCGGCAGCATTGTAAGTAGATACTCCATCTTTGTAGTACAGGTGTGACCAGCAAGTCTACAGTTCATTTCGAGGGATTGAAATCCATGACTAACTTTTTTTTTCACTAAGAATTTCGAAACGAATACATGTCTTAGTGTTTCAGCACATATCCAGAGGTAATGGAAAAGGCCAAGAGGCAGCAGCAACAGCAGTGGCAACATCTGCAGTAGCAGCAGCAGCAGTGGCGAGAACTGACTGCAGCAGCAGCAGCAGCAATATGATCGTAAGTAGTATATATATTTTTCATTGAATACGTAATGTGATGTTGTTGTTGTAGATGATTTCGAGGAATCAGAGTCGATAAATGCTATTTTTTCATTAAGAATTTCGTATTATTGCAGTATATGCCGTATACACAGTTCCTTTATAAAAACGGTTTAATCTTTTATGGAGTATGTCGATGTTTCAACGATCAAAAACGATAAAACGTAATTTCTTTTTCCTTTTCAATAAGAATTCGGTATTGTTTGAAAAAAATATTTATATAAATATATATTAATTTTGTTTTCATCTCCATAGTACTGAGTATACGTAAGTAAGTTTCATTATATATGTAAAAAGGCCAAATTCTTTGTTGTTGCAGATGGTTTCCTGGCAGACGAAGAAGTGGACCGGGAGGGGTATGTGCTGCAGACACACAGCAACCATAGCAGATTTCATGTAAGTGTATATTCTAAAAAGTAATTTTTTCCCATAGTTTTTTGTCTGTGTATAAGTTTTGTTATTCTTAGATCATTGTGTTGCGTGGAATATAGAGGAGATGAATAAATGGGACCTTCGTAATTCAGGCGAGGGCGAAATGCCACATTGGGTAGAGGAGATAGAAGAAGACCTTCGTGAGGAGATGGCCAGGGTGAAATAGGTAATACATATTCACAGTGCCTACAAATTGTCAGCATTCTTTCTTTCCTTGCAGCAGCACGCGATGTCTAGAACGTTGTACTTTTTTTTTCGTTATTCTACAACAGCTGCATCAGGGGAACAATGCCCACAATACGCCATGGATCGGGTACCGGGGGGCGGCGAAGACTACAGCGTTGAGACAGGGTCCTGTGCGGCATGGTTCGCCGGGAAGGGCGGCGCTAATCGCCGCGCAGGAAGCCGCCACCACCGCCACCACTTACGAACCGCTCTGGCGTCCATGGACCGCTCTCCCTCTGGCTAATGGGTCAGGGCTGCAGCGACTCCTCCTCTTCCTCCGCCATCACATCCTCGCCGATCTAGTGAGGTACAACACATAGCCCTCAGAACATCACCGCAAGCAGCAGCTGCGTCATCTAGTTGTAGTTATAGTATTCGTAATAGAGATGATCCTGTGTATAGTGGCAGTTTCCTCTCCCGTCGTTTTAGCGACGGACATTAGGTCAGTGATGGCATACAGCAGTTAGAATACTCGGTCATTGCAGAAGCCTTTGATTAGGATCGAGAATCCGGCAGGAACGTAACATGACCGTGTTGGTTTTCTAAGGGCATGCCTTTTTGTTGTGGAAAAGGAGCTTCTCAAGGTAGCCAGTGATCCGCGATATCCTGCCATTAAATGCAGTGCGATGCTCTGCATCGATCTGTAACCCCTACCTCCACCCCTCCACCAACCCTGTCCTAAAGTTGATACTGGTATTGGTGACGCAAGTCTTCATTGTCTTTGAGGGGAAATGTCGTGATAACGCGGAGCACGTGTATCGCTGAGTGGTTTCGTAAATCCACCTTGAGTGCTGGCCCGGTTTTCCGAGATGGAAGTGAGAGGGTCAGCTAAGGTACTCAGCTGAATACTAAACCTGGACCATCAGGCACGTGGATATGACCCGGTAAATGCAGAGTCTCGCTATATCAATACCTAAAGATATAGCTAATAAGAGGGAATGTGTTAATGTCCAAAATGAAAAGAATCAGGCTTGTTTTGCATGATCAATCCTGGCTTGCGAAAGAGATATTAAACAGCATCCAGAGTGCACATCTCAATACTGTAGACGCCTTGACATTCATAAGTGTGTAAGCAGGCTGTTTAGGTTTTTATGTTGGTAACGCCACGTGGCGCTCTGTATGAAAATCACTGACTGTGCTGTGTGCAGTCTGTGGCTAGTTGGCATTGTGGCATTGTTGGAATATTCTCTGCTGTAGTGTTGGGCAGTTGGATGTGAACAACGCGTAGCGTTGTGCAGTTGGAGGTGAGCCGCCAGCAGTGGTGGATGTGGAGAGAGAGATGGCAGAGATTTGAGAGCGGACGATCTGGACGAGTGTCCGTCAGAAAAAGGAAATTTGTAAGACTGGATGTCATGAACTTATATATATATATATATATATATATATATATATATATATATATATATATATATACTATTAACGTAAATACATTGTTTGTTCTGTATCAAAATCATTCATTTGCTAACTATGCCTATCAGTAGTTAGTGCCTTCAGTAGTTAGAATCATTCATTTAGCTGGCAGTATTGGCGCTCGCTGTACTGTAGTAGTTCGAGTAACAAAGATTTTTGTGAGGTAAGTGATTCATGAAAGGTGTAGGTTATTGTTAGTCAGGGCCATTCTTTTGTAGGCATTATTGAAAGTCAGATTGCGTTGCGCTAAAAACATTGTGAGTCAGTTTAGTGTTGATCAGAATAAGTAAAGAGAGAAATGTCTGAGTACATTCAGTTTTGCTCAGGTGTTTGAAAATCAAATAATGTAAGAGGTTTTCTAGCACTGTCATTTATAAATTTTTCTAAGGGGACATTTCGTATGTCGACCCTTAGCCGAGGATACCTCAATGGAATTTTCTGATTTTTTCTTGTAATTTGTCTAATTAGTGTAGTTATTGTTTATTGCTAACGCGTAACTGTAGAGAAAATCTCCATTGTAGTTTTTCATTGTTGTACTGTAAAACAGTTTTGGCTTGCATGTAGATTTGGACCAAGTATTTCGCATCCGCGCTTCGAATTAATTGGATATTATTTTCAGTGTTATTTTAATGTGTTTTCTTATTTTGCACTTCAAATTGTGCTTTCCTGTGTTATTGTGTGAAATATTGCGACAATTATGGCTTGTGAAAAACGTAACGTGTGAAATATTGCGACACTTATGGTGTGTGAAAAACGTAATATTAGGCTTCAAAGTAAACTGAGAAATGACAGTGAAGACGAGCGTAGTGTGCTAGCGCCACCGTGTAATGAAATAACTAATGTTCAACATAGTAATTTGGTAATTGTACATAGTGGTATGGACCAGACGGCAAATAATGGTGCAGACAATGAAACAATTAGTGAACAGGGAAGCATTATCAATCGATCGGTCGGCAACAGCTCGCCTCTCAATTCCGAAATTACAGGACAAACTTTTGCAAATACTGTAGATTCAGGTTTTGCGTCCTCACCTTTTTCTCAATTAAGTCAAGACACATCATCAGCTTTTCAAAATGCGAATGTTGCCGCTGAAAATGTACTGCCGAAAAGCTAGAGGAACAGATTCCAGACACTAATACATTATTATTGCAGTTAATGCAACAAATCAAATAAAATCGGAGACAAACACAGCAACAAAAAATGGTTCAAATGGCTTTGAGCACTATGGGACTTAACTTCTGAGGTAATCAATGGAACTTAACTTCTGAGGGAATCGGTCCCATAGAACTTAGAACTACTTAAACCTAACTAACCTATGGACATCACACACATCCATGCCGGAGGCAGGATTCGAACCTGTGACCGTAGCGGTCGCGCGGTTACAGACTGTAGTGCCTAGAACCGCTCGGCCACTCCGGCCTGCAAACACAACAACAGCTTCAAAAGTTAGACGCAATGGAACAACACCAGAGAAAAACACAGCAACAGCTTCAAAAGTTAGACAGCACGCTTGATCAAACATGTGAAGGCTTAACTGCTGAGTTAGTTAAAATCGAATCTAAATATCTGTAATGACGTAAAAACACAAATGTGTGAACATTTCCAACCTATTTGAAAATGTATTACAGAATCACGAAGCAGCCATAAAAGAACAGCAAACCATTGTTCGTGAAAATAACGACACCTTGCATGCTAAAATTGAATCTACCGATTCGGTTACGCAACTTGCAAAAACTCAAGGAAACTTAAAGTACATGGTAGATACCCTTTCAACACAAATGGACATTGAAACTTGGTTCAGAAAAACACACTGAGGAAATCAGTTCATTATTGGAAAAAGTAGCTGAACTTTCGGATCAGTTCACTAACTTATCTACAAAGGTAGATCTGAGTGACACAACACCAGAAGCCTTTTCTGACATAGAAGAGTATGAACAAATCAGAAAACTCAAACAAAATCAGAATCAAATTAGTACGCAACTCAAAAGGGATATCCAGGAAGTACAAGATCAGTTGGCACAATAATACAAGAATTACGTATTTCAGAGGACACTCGCGCTCCAGTACGGGAAGAGGGACATAGAAACACGTAACAACCACAAAATAATAACACAGGGCATTTCGGAAATTATGAAAGAAATTGGCAAGGTGCACCGAATTTTGAGATGCAACCACCGAAACGACGTAACAATGACCGATATGCGACTCGCCGACATGATAATTTTGGCTATAAGCTGTTCTTCACTACACGTGAATTTAAAACATTTAAGAATTCTGGCAACGACATTCATCCACAAGCGTGGCTCCATCAATTCTCGCATTGTTTTCCTCCCAACTGGTCATTGGAGCACAGGTTAGAATTTATGTGTGGCTACTTGGAGAATGAACCAGCTGTAAGAATGCGATCGGTCATTCACGATTGTCACAGTGAAAGAGAATTTTATCATGCCTTCCTCTCAGTATATTGGTCTCAAGCTACTCTAGATCGGTAAAACATAGCATCATAATGATAAAACATTTCGAAAAATCTGAATTTTCCAGTCTTGTCAAATATTTTGAAGACATGTTGCATAAGAATCAGTGTCTGTCAAACTCATACAGCCCCTCAGAACTTATTCGCATTTGCTTATTCAAATTACCTGAACATGTATGACATATTATTTTGGCAGGACATTGCGTAGATGACATCGAAGCTTTTCAGGGACTGTTACATGAACTGGAAATTGATACTGACAATTGCGGGACGTGAAAACAGGAACACAACAACTACAGGTCACATCCGTCACAATTCCGCGGTGACACGATGACACAAATAATAACTGGACACGACAAGGCTATTCTTACAGCGGAAATCGCGGCCACAACAGACACCAACCGTATGACAACCGTTGGCAGAGTAGTAATAATTACAGGGAAAGATCACCTCTCCGCGATAATGACTAGACAGAGACAATCATAGAAACAGACAATATGGGAACCAGAACTATTATTACCAAGGGAAACAGAACAATTTCTTACGCAACAGCCCACGTGCAGTTACGGCTGAGGGAGAAGATCTCCACCATGTGACCGACAAGAAAGAAATTACAGAAACTACCGACATGACGACAGACGATATAATCTTAACAATAGACCAGAATTTAATCAGAACTGGCGGGATTCAAACAGGGCAGGGTCCTCTCGACAAGATGAATTTGTAGAAGTTAGATCTCCAAACCCCAATAACGACGCACGCCAACAGACAGACAGTAGGCAATGACTCACACCGCTGGCAGCCACAAAACATACTTATGAAACTGACGACGTAGCTGCCGTGACTAGTAATTACGTAAAAATGGAAGACATTAGGGACATCTTACTCCAGGAACACGACGTAAAACATAACAACATTGCATATCCTGTAATTCACATTACAGTAAATGACGTAAAATTTGCGGCAGTACTTGACTCTGGCAGTCCCATTTCAGTAATTAGTGAAACAGCCTTTAGCAAATGCAACAAATCGAACAATTGCCCCACACTTCCGTTACGTAAGATTAAATTACAAGGTGCAATCGTTGGAAAAAGTGTAGATGTACACCAAGAAACCAACTTAGAACTCTTTTGTCAAAGCTACAGTTTCTCTATGAACTTTCTTGTTGTTCCATTACTGTCGACGGAAATTATATTGGGAGTAGACATTTTGAATGAATACAAAGCAATCTTACTTAAACTTTCACGATGTTGAAATAAGTTTAGAGAAAGAAGGTAAGTCAATAGCTTTGAAATTTGAAGATTGGCTCTCAAACCATGACGAGGAAATTGATCGGCTTTACCTTCTGTTAGACAACAGTTTGGAATTTTCGACGGAACTTGACACTAACAATCACTCTGCAAGTACTGACAGGGATTATATCGACGGCGTATTTGATACTAATGAGTTAATTCAGAATAAAATTCAAACAATTGAGAGCTGTAATGACACTGTTAGGCAGGACCTTTTTGAGATTTTGCAAGCACGTTTCACAGTTTTTACTCACAAAACAGGAACAATCAAGGGATTTCAATACCAATTTCGTGTTCTTGAGCATACTAAATTTTGTGTTAGACCATAAGTAATTCCGGCACATTATAGGGACCGTGTTAGAAGAGAAATACAATATATGCTTGACGAGAGAATTATTGAGCCTGCAGTAAGCTCATACAACAATCCATTACATGTTGCTGAGAAGAAAAATGGATCGATCAGGCTAGTCTTAGATTCGAGACAAATCAATACTATCATCATTCCTGAAACAGACAGGCCGCAAACGTTGGAAGAACTACTTCAAAATTTTAATGGTTTACAAGTGTTGTCTTCCGTTGGTCTCAGATCCAGCTTTTATCAGATCGAACTTAGTTCAGAATGTAGAAAATACACAGCTTTTCTTTATTTCGGCGTTTGTTATCAATTTCGGACACTTCCTTTTAGTTTGAACATTTCTTCGGCAGCATTCATTCGTGGGCTAAATTCCATATTACCTGAGTTCTTAAAACGTCGCATCACCTTATATGTGGATGATATTCTAATAGCAGAAGCCTCATGGGAACAACATTATCGCATCCTCAGCAGTGTGTTACGTATTTTTGCAGAATCTGGAATTACAGCTAACTTGGTAAAGTCTGAATTCGGTAGAACAAAGGTGAAATTTTTGGGGCACATTATTTCTTCTGAAGGGATTCAGCCGAATCCTGAAGATTTAGAAGCAATCAGAGCCATTCAAGTTCCATCCACAAAAAAACAAGTCCGCAGTTTTCTAGGTCTTGTAAATTTTTACCCTCGTTTTCTGAATACGCAAATTCTAGCTACACCAAAACTTTGTTCTCTCACTGGAAAGAAAAATTCAGTTTTGGGCTGGGACGAAAAGGCACAGTTGAAATTTCTTTGAAAGAAGCGCTACTTAAAGCGCCAATACTAACTCATCCAGATCTGTCACAAGATTTCTGCCTTAGCACGGATTCTTCTAAAGTTGGCCTTGGTGCCCATTTATTTCAAAAAGCCATAGAAAATGACACTACTGCTCAGAAAACCATTGCTTTTGCTAGCCGCGTGCTAACAAAATCTGAAAAAAAAAAATTCCGTTACTGAATTAGAAGCTTTAGCAATCGTTTGGGCATTTAACAAATTCCTTTTCTGTCTTTCTGGTAAACACGTGAAAGTATACAGTGATCATCGTGCATTACAATTTCTTATGTCTTCAAAATTAAATCATGACAGGTTAAAACGTTGGGCATTGCTTCTGCAAGAATTACGCTTCACAATAGTCTACATTGCCGGCGAGGAGACCATTGTTACGGACGCACTATCATTTGCACCGGCTGGGCTTCAGAAAAGTAGCACAGAAGGCAACCTCGAAAAAAATTTCAGTATTATTTACATTCAGAAAGTCGCCTTTGAAAACTTCATCAGGACATTGCTCATGAACTAGATAAAGATCCAATTTGGAAAGACATCAAAAGTAAATGGCGTGAAAATACACACACACAGATTCGTCATTATTATCTGGTTAGAAACAACATACTCTTCAAACGCTGCACTGTTTATGACAAGCTATGGGTACTTTGCATTCCTGACGATTTTTTTAATAAGCTCATTTGGTACATTCATTTCAGCTACGCACACGAAAATGTTATCATATTCTCAGGACAACTTGTTATTTTAACAATATGGAAAAGAGAATTCGGAGAGTCTTGTCTATTTGTAAACTTTTGTCAAAAAACCAAACCATATACCATCTCACATCGTGCTCTGTTGTTTCATATCACTCCTTCTAAATTAAAAGAATTTGCTGCTGTTGATCTCTTGGGACCCCTGGTTAGAACATCGAATGGATTTTCATACGTTCTAGTCGCTGTTGAACTTACCTAAAAATTTGTTTCTTTCACACCGTTACGTAAAGCCACTGGACGGTCTGTATCCAACGCCTTTGTTAAAAATTTCTTACGTGAAGTTGGACACGTTAGTAAAGTCATTTCAGATAACGGACCGCAATTCAAAAAATGTCTCTGAGGAAAAGTTTCAGGTTGTGAGCAGGAAGGGGGTTTTCTCATACAAGAGTGTGGATAATACGGCGAAACTCAACGAAAGCAGGCTATCCTACATAACTGCATTCTCCAGCAACCTTACAGGCGATGCCATAATGGTTGTAAAGTATGAGCTTGCCGTGAATGTCTGGCGAGAGTTCAACATCTCCATTTCAGGAGAGTATGCACAGCTTTACACGGACACAGACGTGCACGTACTTGTGGTCGTTTTCGAGAAATCCCAGAGTGTAGGCATGGATCCCGCCATTTATTACACGACACCTAGGTTGTCTTGGGATGAAGTGCTCAAGAAAACGGAAGTGCAGCATCGAATTATTGACCGATGCTGACATGCTTCTTTTCTTTGAGCGAGGGATCCGTGGGGGGACTCTGCCAATGTGTCCTTGCGATGGCAAATAACCCATGGATGGGAGAAAGGTTCAACGAATCGCTTGATTCGAGTTACATATTATACCTGGATGTAAATAACTTATACAGGCACGCCAAGCAGCCATTACTGTCGATTGGTGAGTTTCGATGAGAGACCGAAGACGAATGCAAGGGATTAGGTGGAAGAATCATGGAGGTATGGCAGCTGATTCCGATGTAGGGTATGTGGTGGAGGCAGAACTCACATGCCCTATTAGTTTGCATGACACGCACGCCGATTTGCCGTTGTCTCCAGTGCAACTAGCTCTGCGCGGGGAGGCTCCACTCCCAAACTGATGACAACGCAGGGGAATAAGCGGAGATACATTGTTCATTATCGTAATCTCCAGCAGTGTCTCAGCTTGGAGATGGAGCTTGTTAGAATCACCCAGGCTATCTCCTTCAAGCAGTGCTCCTGGTTGAAAGAGTATATCGATTTGAATACGAGACAAAGAGCTTCCGCGATGTGTGACTGTGAAAAAAATATTTACAATATAATGAATAAATCAATTTTCGGTAAAATAAATGAGAATTTCAGGAAATGACGTGAAATTTTGATTAGAACCGAGTGGGATGGGCGTTATGGCGTAAGAAAATCCATTTAAAGACCAAATTTTAAGTGGCTCAGCATATTCCATAAGAACTTTGTTCCTGTGAAGATGGCGAAGACTGCAGTAGAGTTTACGAAACCTATGTTGGGATGTGCATACTAGTCCTATTCAAACTCCACATGTGCCGCTTTTATTATGAGCTTGCGAAAACTCATTTCGCAGATCCTAAATTACTTTATGTGGGTACAGGTAGCTTCATCTATTGGGTGGATCAATACGAAGTAAAGAGGTACCACAGTAATGAATTCTGCATGTCATCATACATGGCACATAATCCTTACGGTATTGTTCTACAGAACAAGAAGGTTATCGGCCTTATGAAGGACGAGGCGAATGGATTGCCGAATGTGGAGTTTGCAGGTCTACGATCAAAAATGTATGCGTATCACAGACTGGAAGGTAAGACCCAAATGCTATCTAAGGGTATGCGTCTAATGGCATCCAGAGCCCTCTCTGTCGAAAACTATTTCCGGTGCCTGTACAGCGGTGTTCGTGGTGCTGCACTGCAGCCACTGCATATGGTATGGCAGACTACTATTCGGTCGAGAGCACACAAGGTGTTCGCCGTGCTGTAGTCTAAAATCGGCCTGTCGCCTCGTGATGATAATAGTGTCCTTTGTCATGACGGGACTGAAACTCTCCCTTCTCATACTACTCACTTGTAGTGACAGAAGGAGTGGGGTCCTCTGATTGAGTGAGAGAATGAGAGAGAGAGTCAGCAATGTAGTAGTATGACCCCTTCATCACAGAGTAAGTAATTTTGTGTGTGTGTGTGTGTGTGGTGTAAATATTTATGTATACTATGTACACGTGTATATACATGTGTAGATCAAGTGTGTGAAAGCAAGTTTAAAAAAGGTTAAAAAGGGGTAAAAAATTAATGGAAAAATGCATAAACAGAAAAGGTTATTTGCATATTTATTTATTCATCCGTAAAGTACTTGCAGCCTATATATATATATATATATATATATATATATATATATATATATATATATATATACACGCTCCATGTGAATCTTGTAAACTGAATAGTTTTTAAGTTTTTCTACCTGCCGCTTGCCATCCAAGACATAGTAGTTTTGAAGCGTTTATGTAACGCACAGACCAACGGAATTATTATTATTGTAAAAGCCTTTGCTATTGGGGCTGTGGAAATTAGTTTCTAAGTATACACAGTCTATAATGATTGTTGTAAAAGCTGTGCTACTGAGACTGTGGAATTTAGTCGTAGTAAAAAAATATCTCCGCATTAGTTTTCAATGTAAATTTATATATCTGAAAAAATGGTAAACATACTGATCCAGTACAATTGAAAAAAAAACTGTAAAAAATATTCTCGAACATTGTTACTGTTGTAGAGTGTAAGTTAAAAGTATCTGTGCATTGAAATATCAGAGTCACACTGTACCTCAAGAACCATATTGTTATCTCACTGTTAAAGTGGGAACAGGGTGAAGTGAAATTATACACAGACGTTCTGAGATAAAAATTCATTTATTTCTGAAAGTAATGTTATATTTTCATAAACAGACACAGCAACACCATTTTCGCACATCTTCTTCTTGAGTCGATGGAGACCAGGTCACTTGTAGAATTCCAGGTATTGAATAGCAACAAACTTGAAGATTCGACACATCCACGAGATCTGCTCCTTCCCCTTCACGTAGATGAGAGTCGAGTAATCGAAGCGACGTCACGATATCTGTATAGGACCATCCCAATGAATTCCATGATAAAAACGTGTTAACCACTTTGAACTCATCAAAATATATGCACTTTGCATCCTTGAAAGACCTCGGTGATGCAGTCTTTGCTGAGAGTGTCTCTATTATTCCGGCATCTTCTGTGTATGCCACATCCTTAAGTATGAACTATCTAAGATCACAGAAACCATGAAATGAAGCTATAGGTACATAAAAAAGTAGCAGCATCGTACTTGGCTACGGAACAGACATTATTATAATTGATCTTTTCAGCTATGCACCCAATATAACACATCTTAATTGACTGTGTTTCATCAACGTGGCATCGTGCATTCGAGTCATAGTGCTTAAAGTGGGGCTCATAACCTTTAAATGAGTTCTCCCCTTTTAAATAAGTCATGTAGCAAATAAAATATATGTCACATAGTAATGGTACAAGTTGTGTTGGGTACATGAAGTAATCTAAAACGTTCACGTGGCGACTATTCTTAATCAGTTTCATATAAATATCCGAGAGCACATTAAACACATTTCTTGATTTCACTCGCTCAAACACGTTGTATGCAGTAACATTCTCTTTCCCCAGTGAATCCGTAGCTCTTAAGACTAATTTTCGTAACGTATTTGACACGTGATACGTACTGATATTAAGGAAAACGTGGAAGGGAAGGCCCACCAATATAACTTTCTTTTCACACAACCTGTTTATTTAACAGTATATAAACTGTGTTTTACAGATAATCGAAACATTTAACCATAAAATTTTCTTTAACAAAATGAACAAATTTGCAATAGTCTTTTGACCTTAAAACTAAAGTTGAATAAGCTTTTAATCTTGGCAAAAGAAATCTGAAGTGCTGTATTGCAAAACAGCAAACAATATGGCAATGATTACAAGACTGCCGGACCTGCAGCCCGTCCGTTATTGGTTGAAACAGCGGTGTTTACTACCGCGCTGGACACAGTCTGTCTTATTAACTGACCTTCTGCAACACATGGAAACTATATAAGCACCTCTGATGACAAGAGCGATTCAGTTACTCAAAACCAGTGACTTAACTTCTAATCTGAAAGTTGTACGTTGAAAGGTTCGGGGATAAGATGCGTACCTGTGCTTAAAGATTAAACAGATTAGCAAACAATGTGACAATGACAGCCGGCCGCTGTGGCCGAGCTGTTCAGTCCGGAACCGCGCTGCTGCTACCGTCGCAGGTTCGAATCCTGCTTCGAGCATTGATGTGTATGATGTCCTTAGGTTAGTTAGGTTTAAGTAATTCTGAGTTTAGGGGACTGATGACCTCAGATGTTAAGTCCCATAGTCCTTAGAGCCATTTGAACCATTTTTGACCATAATAAGGCTTGCTTCAAAGGAACCAATCTCTTAATTTCAATCGGCAACCAAGGTGCGACGCCGGCCGCGGTGGCCGAGCGATTCTAGGCGCTCCAGTCCGGAGCTACGCTGCTGCTACGGTCGCAGGTTCGAATCCTGCCTCGGGCATGGGTGTGTGTGATGTCCTTAGGTTAGTTAGGTTTAAGTAGTTCTCAGTTCTAGGGGACTGATGACCACAGCAGTTGAGTTCCATAGTGCTCAGAGCCATTTGAACCATTTGAACCAAGGTGCGACTGGACCCCTACCCGTCCCTTCTGACAATTCACTAAAGCACTGGTGACAGTTGGCTATTAATATTTTCAAGGTTAAACTGATTGTCAGTTATTAAGACTGCTCTGAAGGAACACTTATTACAAGAGAAGTCACTCGACGGCACCACAAGATCCAGCTAAAATACACCAATAATGAGCCGGTCTTTCAAACACGGAAACGTACAGGTTAGTATGTTCAAATGTGTGTGAAAATGTTATGGGACTTAACTGAAAAGGTCATCAGTCCCTCAGCTGACACGCTACTTAACCTAAATCATCCTAAGGACAAACACACACACCCATGCCCGAGGGAGGACTCGAACCTCCGCCGAGACCAGCCGCACAGTCCATGACTGCAGCGCCTTAGACCGCTCAGCTAATCCCGCGCGGCAACAGGTTAGTACCACATTATAACTAATGAGTGAGAAATGCAATTACAATCATAGAATTGAACCGGTTAACAGTTAAATCTAACCACAAGCTTCCTCTTTTGTTCAACGGCAACCTGGAACTTAGTACAACTGTTCCCGCTGTGTTTACGAACAAGAGCTATTTAATTAGAACATTAATGGTCGGGTAAAAACCAGAAAGGAAGGGTAATATAATAGCGGGACTAATTTACAAACGACAAATAGTGCCTTAATACAATACTGCTGTCTACATTTATGACCAAAGAGGCGAGGGTGGGTTACAAACCAGAAAATAATAAAGAGGTCAGGTAGACAATGAAACAAATCACCAGGAGGATTACAGAATATTACTCCCCTTTATCAGCAAACAGTTCCATGGATCCACGCTGCGTCGCAGTGGTTACTGAGTGGCGCCCATGAAAGCCAGGTAGAAGAGGGCAGCCAGGCCGCGAGTGGTCGTCCGACACGAATGTTGCCAACCAACGGACAGGATGTCGGCCTGCTGCTTGTAGTCGACGCTGATCCTCGTGAAGTACTCCGGTATCTTCGCTCTATGCAGGCCCTCCTTGCGCAGCTTAGACCTCGTGAACACCTCTTGTCCCGACGCTACCGCCAATCCTCAAACTTGGTGCTTCCTCGCGTCGGGCCAGCGAACCCGTATATATATCAGCAAGCAAAGACCTTCTAAGGACACAACCTACAGATACCAACTCTTCCTCATAGATATTGGCAATGGGGCCACAAGAGGGATAGTCGATACTACACCTGAGCCAGTGGTGCCAGACAGAACAGTCTCTTAATTCAATGGCTCCTCGGCTCAATACTGAGGAAGTAGTATATACACTCCTGGAAATGGAAAAAAGAACACATTGACACCGGTGCGTCAGACCCACCATACTTGCTCCGGACACTGCGAGAGGGCTGTACAAGCAATGATCACACACCAGGAACCGCGGTGTTGGCCGTCGAATGGCGCTAGCTGCGCAGCATTTGTGCACCGCCGCCGTCAGTGTCAGCCAGTTTGCCGTGGCATACGGAGCTCCATCGCAGTCTTTAACACTGGTAGCATGCCGCGACAGCGTGGACGTGAACCGTATGTGCAGTTGACGGACTTTGAGCGAGGTCGTATAGCGGGCATGCGGGAGGCCGGGTGGACGTACCGCCGAATTGCTCAACACGTGGGGCGTGAGGTCTCCACAGTACATCGAAGTTGTCGCCAGTGGTCGGCGGAAGGTGCACGTGCCCGTCGACCTGGGACCGGACCGCAGCGACCCACGGATGCACGCCAAGACCGTAGGATCCTACGCAGTGCCGTACGGGACCGCACCGCCACTTCCCAGCAAATTAGGGACACTGTTGCTCCTGGGGTATCGGCGAGGACCATTCGCAACCGTCTCCATGAAGCTGGGCTACGGTCCCGCACACCGTTAGGCCGTCTTCCGCTCACGCCCCAACATCGTGCAGCCCGCCTCCAGTGGTGTCGCGACAGGCGTGAATGGAGGGACGAATGGAGACGTGTCGTCTTCAGCGATGAGAGTCGCTTCTGCCTTGGTGCCAATGATGGTCGTATGCGTGTTTGGCGCCGTGCAGGTGAGCGCCACAATCAGGACTGCATACGACCGAGGCACACAGGGCCAACACCCGGCATCATGGTGTGGGGAGCGATCTCCTACACTGGCCGTACACCACTGGTGATCGTCGAGGGGACACTGAATAGTGCACGGTACATCCAAACCGTCATCGAACCCATCGTTCTACCATTCCTAGACCGGCAAGGGAACTTGCTGTTCCAACAGGACAATGCACGTCTGCATGTATCCGGTGCCACCGAACGTGCTGTAGAAGGTGTAAGTCAACTACCCTGGCCAGCAAGATCTCCGGATCTGTCCCCCATTGAGCATGTTTGGGACTGGATGAAGCGTCGTCTCACGCGGTCTGCACGTCCAGCACGAACGCTGGTCCAACTGAGGCGCCAGGTGGAAATGGCATGGCAAGCCGTTCCACAGGACTACATCCAGCATCTCTACGATCGTCTCCATGGGAGAATAGCAGCCTGTATTGCTGCGAAAGGTGGATATACACTGTACTAGTGCCGACATTGTGCATGCTCTGTTGCCTGTGTCTATGTGCCTGTGGTTCTGTCAGTGTGATCATGTGATGTATCTGACCCCAGGAATTTGTCAATAAAGTTTCCCCTTCCTGGGACAATGAATTCACGGTGTTCTTATTTCAATTTCCAGGAGTGTGTATATATATATATATATATATATATATATATATATATATATATATATATATATATGTGTGTGTGTGTGTGTGTGTGTGGCTACAGCTCTGCCCTAGGACAAGCGGAGTTGTGCAGTCACTAACCCTCCTTAAAAGGGTAATTAAAGCGTGACCCTTACTTTGTACGATACACTTACTACCATTCCTCAAATTCACTAAATTCACTATCAGAATTACAGCATTAATTTATTCGCAGATATCGTGCACACATCTGAAGGTGAATAATTGAATGACGATAGATTCGTAGTGGTTATTCAGTTACATACAGGTGATGAGATGAAAGAGACAAACAGAAACCTACTGTGCGCTTGGAATAAAGCATTCTTTGCTTTCAGGCCTGTAGGAGGTTTCTACACAGCATGGTTTTCCTTGTTGAAAAATCAGCTCCTGCATGTTGTATCACTGAGTCGCCCTTTCTCGCACATGTAACAAACAAAATTATTGTTTTTTTCGTAACAAACTTAATAAACTCAGATTTGCCAGCTGCAACTACAGATCCGCCTCGCGGTGATCCTGTACCTGCTCTAAAGTGTTAAATAGGTACGGCGTTCAGCAACAGCAACTTAAAAATGTGCTTAGACTCGGTGCAAAAAATTGCATTTTCTCTACCCAACTGCTCGGCTCCTGAAAATTAACTCCGAATGGACGTACTCTAGTGTATATCGCACTCGCAATGATTTCTTAGTCAGGAAAAATTTGTATGATATGGGCGGTGGTAGGTAAGTCTACCGTAGTTAAGCATGGAATGCACTGACACAAACCCCGACTTGGTGGTGTGGATACATAAAAGACACCACAGTGGATTGGCTGGATTTACAAGTACAGAAAATACGAAAATATTTCGTGGAAGTGACGAAATCGATAGAAAGATAAGATGGGAAGCTCAAAATGGCTCTGAGCACTATGGGACTTAACTACTGTGGTCATCAGTCCCCTAGAACTTAGAACTACTTAAACCTAACTAACATAAGGACATCACACACATCCATGCCCGAGGCAGGATTCGAACCTGCGACCGTAGCAGCCGCGCGGTGATGGGAAGCCTTTTTTAATTTGTAATTATATCCTTTATTCATCGACAAATAAGTGATGGCGGGAGGCCATTCTGCTACTGGGCAGTGAGGAAACGTCACCAGCTGTTGCGAGTATGGACGTATCATAATTTTCTTTATACACCTGTAACTGATAGTCAGAAATACTTTGCTGCTGCTTCCAACATGTCACCAGACCTTTGTGGGAAGTAATCAAACTACTATTCATGTAAAAAAAATTACGTATGTCTATTCGTAAGGGCAGGATAGATTTTATGTTATGAATTGTGAATTCAAAGGATTGAGCAGCATATTCGAACGTAAGGCATGATAGTCATTTCACAAACAGCTACACAACGTAGCAATGCAAGAGTTTAATTGGACCTGCTGTAGTGTACAAACAGGACGGCTAATACGGCTATAAAATGGATACACAGAATGTCCCCTCATCGGCACCCTTAAACCTATCTTCGCGTTTTCCTTGTTGCACTATAGGCAGTGATGTTGATTACAGTACACCAACCCGTATCGGTGACGTCTTTCCAACCGTTTTGTCCACGGGAGCGTTGTTGAATCTCACATAGTGCTAGACGCCAGTGTTTCTTAACGCTTGTTTGAGAGAGTCTTGGTAGGATGCACTGGCTGAAAAATTTAAACTTCAGATAATTTCCTAGAACTGCCAAGAATCGAGATATGCAGCTGGTGTGATTGTGGGAACACTATAACTAGTGCTGTTCTCATATAAACAATAAGTGCACTGATTGCCTGAAATGTGCATATGTTGCGGTGAAAGTTACTGTGGGTTATGTTTCAGAACGTTCAGAGAAAATGACTGTCCTATCGTGACTGAGATATAGTTCCAGCACATCGATAACCGTAGGGTATGACAGATATTTTTTGTAGAAAATTATACGGACTATAGGTATTGAGATTCGCTCCAGAACAATAGCCGTCAGGAGAAGGTATTGCCAGTACATATCTCGTTGTCAGACTGCAGCAGCAATCGTAATATTTAATTGTAGTTAGACTGATAAATATGTGTCTGCTTGGCAATATTTTTGAGATTCTGGAGATAGCCATAGAAAGCACAGCAGCAAGCAAGCAGGTTGGAGTCAGAAATACCCTTTGTTCTGGGCTGGGGCTCGCCCATCTTTTGTATACCAGTTCAGAGAGACTGAGAGAGCTTCCGACTTAGGAAGATTTGGCTCGCGGCTGCCCCAGGATGGGTGAATAGTGAACTAATACCCATATTGAATTGAGCAGCCTTCGTGACCGCGTGTGTCACTTGTATACTCCAAGGAAATATGAGAAAATTCAAAATGACGAGTGTTTGCGCTGTGACTATTGATAAGTTTCGAACTGCTACCACTCAGGTGCTCCTTGGGTAGGGGCCCTCCACGGCGGCGGGCCCCTCTCTGGCTGACACGCGCTTCCGTGGTTGTGGTTATGGGGCGTGTTTGTGGCAGTACTTTTCCCCCGTCTCTGTGCGCTGGCACTGTATTGTGGCACGGGGAGTACGTGGGTTGTGAGAGTGTTTTCAACGATTTCAGTCTTCTAGCTGTGAATGTATCATCTTACTCAGTACATAGCAGCGGTATATAATGTTGTTGTTACTATCCTATCACGTGGTAGACCCTCTCCTCCCACCTTCTTCATCCTGGTGTAGCGCAGGGAACCAGTAAGCCGCGCAGGATTAACCGGGCAGTCTCAGGCGTTGCAGTCATGGACTGTGGGGCTGGTCCCGGTGGAGGTTCGAGTCCTCCCTCGGGCATGGGTGTGTGCGTTCGTCCGTAGGATAATTTAGGTTAAGTAGTGTGCAAGCTTAGGGACTGACGACCTTCGCGCCGGCCGGGGTGGCCGAGCGGTTCTAGGCGCTACAGTCTGGAACCGCGTGACCGCTACGGTCGCAGGTTCGAATCCTGCCTCGGGCATGGATGTGTGTGATGTCCTTAGGTTAGTTAGGTTTAAGTAGTTCTAGGTTCTAGGGGACTGATGACCTCAGAAGTTAAGTCCCACAGTGCTCAGAGCCATTTGAACCATTTTTGATGACCTTCGCAGTTAAGTCCCATAAGATTTCACACGCCTAGAACCAGTAAACTTAGGAATTCTATAGTACTTTTAAAGAAGAAAATATACTTAACAGACCTTTAGTGGTTCGAGACTCTGTAACTGTGACAGTATAAACTCACGTCGAAATTTGGAATTGCAACTATCATTTCATACATCACCAGTATCAGTCACGAGGCAAATAATAAGAGATTTGGATTATTTAATGAAATTTCTCGTCAAAAACAAAACACTGTCGTTTATGCATGCAAACTACTGTGAAGTGTGGATCTTTCTTTTATTTTGAGTAGTTTTAAACTGTGTGAAGCAAATTGTTTAAAAGCTATATTAAAGATTTAACTAACATTTCCCGTGGCACGTCTCCTGAAGCACCATTTATGACATCTTCAAGATGTCACAAATGTTTCCGCAGCAAATTTAGTAAAACCCCTGAAGCAGCACGTGAAGTGTACCTCAAGAAAAGTGCACAGGAAGGCTGGGGCAGTTTAGCGTCCGTCATGCTAGTTTCTATGTCATCTGCAAAGTAAAAACTATAGCTCTCTCTCTTTGTATGCGACGATCTTTCTTTAAAAGTGTACTTCGAGTCAGCTGGCTACTAGTATTTTGACATCATCAATTTGTGTGTGAGAGATAGCTACTGCATCTGCCTTATATCTCCTGCATTATGATCATGCGTCCTGAAATTAATTATTTATAATTATTTATTATCTTCAGCAGTATTTCTGGATCGATTCTCAGTCAGCCATTTGCTTTGGAATGGAGGTGTCTCACATGCTTTGGTATATACCATAGGTTAAGGACATGTCAATCAAAAGGAAAGTTTATCATTGGGGGACCAGAATACTCTTAGCAGAAGAGTAGATTAAGGTCCTATTACTCAAAAGAGAGCAATAGGTTTGCCTCAGAATGTATAGGTGCCCCTGATGTAGGCAACTCACCCTAACAATATGCACTGAAACAATGTTTGACCTTCTACTAGTGAGCTCTGTTTACTTCGAATTAAAAAAAAGTCCTTTTCGAATGAAGATAAGTTAACCTGCTTCTTTACGAGACATACAGAAGAAACCTGAAGAGAACTTTAGAGTTGTGCACAGGAAGATATCCTGACGGCGTCCATCAAGATGTTAATAATAATTACTATCGAAACTGGAATGTTATGCAGAGGCTAACAGTCAAGCCTGCAAGAGTACATAGGGAGGAACGAAATAGACGTCTAATCGTAATGCTAGCACGAGAAAAATTGCCGGTGCCTCGGGAATAAGTTCGTCAACCGTTGTTTACATTTTGCTGTAACGAGGACTTTCTTACAATTCCTTTGAGTGAAAACAAAATTACAATGTCATAAACGGATTCGGATATATTTGATTCGAACAGCTGAATAACAGTGTATACTTTCTCTGAACAGTGTGTGTAAAGTACTTGTTTCTACCAAAAATGTCTCAACTTTGTAATTTTGCCGATTATAGTTATCTATTGTGCTGTTACAATAGTACGCCTACGCAGCTGTTGATTGGGTAGTTTATACTTTTGTTAACGTAATAGAGTCAGTACTTTTATTCACCACAGGTTTGCGACTGAGTGTTGCGAATTAATGAAATTGAAAAAAAAATGTGTATTGCTTATTGGAGATGGCAGAACTGTCATTTCCCCCGGCTGGAATTTAATAACGAATGGTACAGCGTGGAAATTTGCTCAGATCTGCCGAAGCGTGGGCCGCCGTTGGTGCTGTGATTTAAACACGTAGCGGCAGGATTTATATTTGTTTCGGCGTGTGTATTCCTACGCGTCCCACCGAATTACATGATGCAAAATAATAAGATATGGAACTATACTTGGTGTCAGGATAGAGAAATAGTTGTATGATACCTCACCAATATGGTTGGGATAGCGTTAAGAAAAACACGAAAGGTGGATCCACGTATTTCATCATTTGTCGTATCACATAATACACTTCATTACTTAGCAACAACATTATTATTACAATTTAAAAACTTGTTAAAAGTATCAAAATTATCATCAAAGCTTGAACATGCTCAATTAATTAAAAACCAGCTTTGCTAATTATACCATTAAGAACAGGACATGAAAATCAGAAGTGCACAGTTCTCAAAAACAATAAAATTCACACAATTGGGCGTCACTGCAAGAAAGTCCAACAAGCAATTTTATCAACCGAATAAACTACAATAATAGCCATTCAATGTACTAACAATTTGTAAGCTTAGGTAACCTTTAGACAATTGGACTACATTCATCCAAATACGGGAATGATCACAAGACACGCCACTGATTGTAGCTGTTGGAAGGGAGCTTAGCAATGTATAACCGTTAATAAAAAGAAATTCCGTAAGCAATGAAATACACAGTCTGTCAAAACAGACAAACTGGGAAGACATAAAACTTAAACACAAATGCCCATCTATATATTGCAAACAAATACTAACAAGAACCTTTCATAAATATACAATTGCCCAAAATTCACGATTAGTTTGAAGTAAATGCGATTGAAATGGCCTTCCAACAAGCATAACCGTTAACACAACCTTTAATAAAAACACAATTGCCCAGAATTCAAGATAAGTTGGAAGTACATGCAACTGAAATGTACTTCAATTGGTGCACAGCTGCAGAACCTTTAATAAATGTACAAATGCTCAAAATTCAAAGTAAGCTGAGAGCTACAGCAGGCGGATATCACAGCCAACAAGGGAGGAACACCCAAATTTCACAAGTGTAGTAGCTAACGACTGTGGAGCAAAGTACGGTTCGTCAGTTTGTGTTGATAAGTGACAGAACTTAAACTTAACGTGCTGAGAAGTAGTATTAAGGACGCAAGATTTAAACGAATACTTACAGAAATATGACGAGGAAGAACTACAGGCTTGGCAAACACGCATTAACCTTCTGAGTGCCTTAAATTCACCAAATAGAACTAGCACCTGGTTCGTGCTTGAACGGCGCCATTCCGGCCTTTTCCAAGTATACCCCCTCATTTTGTGATTCTTGAACAGATTATTCACTATTAGTAGCTGAAATTTATTACAGACATCAGTCAGTCTTTCTCCTCTCTCATTCCTTGCCCCAAGTCTGTATTCCCCTGTAACGTTTTCTTCTACTCCTTCTCCCACAACTGCATTCCACTCCCCAACCACTACTAGAATTTTATCTCCTATTTTCAACCCTCCGATTAAAGCGCCGTCTGTGGCGAAACGAAGAAAATGCTTCAGGCGAAACGTATGTAGATTTCGCCGTAAAATCGTAATCTACAATAAAAAACGGGGGTTCCCACTAAAGATTCTAAATTTCTTCCATGCAATCCACGCATGTGGTTGAATGAGTGTCGAGTGTAGTATCATTGAATTGAATGTCCCTTCATTTCTTCCCTGCAATCCACGCATGTGGTTGAATGAGTGTCGAGTGTAGTATCATTGAATATCCCCTCTCCTCCCCCCCCCCCCCCCCCGTCCCCCCGTCCCAGCACAACAAACTGTTGGATTTATAACTTTTTTTGATCTGATGTGTAGTTTTCGAGATAGTTCAAAGTCTTCAATTAAAAGAACACCCTCTATACACCACAGATGTTTGAAACTTGAAAAGGTCTCTGCAACAATATAATTTGATTTGAATGTAATTGAGTTAAAAACAAAATAGCAGGCGGCCGGATAAATGAGCAATATATTAGTATTTCGGTTTGATACCACGTGTGAGGGATTGTTACATGTCACTCCGTGTATTACCCTCTGGCCACCTTGACCATAAAAATCATTAGATTCTACTAAGTTTCCTAGTGACTGATGAGAACTGTAACGTACATCAACATTTGTTAATGATGTTAGTAGAATAGGAATGCTTAGTAACTCAAGGGGAGAAATATTTATGATTGAAATTCAGGAAAGTTTATTTTATTCAGTAAAACTTAATTTCTAGTGAGAGGTTGCCTCACAATAAAAGTGATAAATGTAAACAGTTTTGACAAGAATACTTTGGCAACAAGGCTCATCTATGTGTGAATGAAGCTAGCATTGCATCTGAGCTGAACATCGCTATCTCCCACAGTAATCAAACACCACACATTGGCACTCAGTTCCAAATTTCCGAGGTGCCTTAATTCTGTGAAAATCGGATATTAAAGATCCTTATTTAATTCTGTAATCATTGAAAAGAAGTTATAAAACTGTCCAATAATATCTCTGTAGTTTCTGTTTAGCACCACTGGTTATGGAGAAATTACCTTAAACATACACTCCTGGAAATTGAAATAAGAACACCGTGAATTCATTGTCCCAGGAAGGGGAAACTTTATTGACACATTCCTGGGGTCAGATACATCACATGATCACACTGACAGAACTACAGGCACATAGACACAGGCAACAGAGCATGCACAATGTCGGCACTAGTACAGTGTATATCCACCTTTCGCAGCAATGCAGGCTGCTATTCTCCCATGGAGACGATCGTAGAGATGCTGGATGTAGTCCTGTGGAACGGCTTGCCATGCCATTTCCACCTGGCGCCTCAGTTGGACCAGCGTTCGTGCTGGACGTGCAGACCGCGTGAGGCGACGCTTCATCCAGTCCCAAACATGCTCAATGGGGGACAGATCCGGAGATCTTGCTGGCCAGGGTAGTTGACTTACACCTTCTAGCGCACGTTGGGTGGCACGGGATACATGCGGACGTGCATTGTCCTGTTGGAACATCAAGTTCCCTTGCCGGTCTAGGAATGGTAGAACGATGGGTTCGATGACGGTTTGGATGTACCGTGCACTATTCAGTGTCCCCTCGACGATCACCGGTGGTGTACGGCCAGTGAAGGAGATCGCTCCCCACACCATGATGCCGGGTGTTGGCCCTGTGTGCCACGGTCGTATGCAGTCCTGATTGTGGCGCTCACCTGCACGGCGCCAAACACGCATACGACCATCATTGGCACCAAGGCAGAAGCGACTCTCATCGCTGAAGACGACACGTCTCCATTCGTCCCTCCATTCACGCCTGTCACGACACCACTGGAGGCGGGCTGCACGATGTTGGGGCGTGAGCGGAAGACGGCCTAACGGTGTGCAGGACCGTAGCCCAGCTTCATGGAGACGGTTGTGAATGGTCCTCGCCGATACCCCAGGAGCAACAGTGTCCCTAATTTGGTGGGAAGTGGCGGTGCGGTCCCCTACGGCACTGCGTAGGATCCTACGGTCTTGGCGTGCATCCGTGCGTCGCTGCGGTCCGGTCCCAGGTCGACGGGCACGTGCACCTTCCGCCGACCACTGGCGACAACATCGATGTACTGTGGAGACCTCACGCCCCACGTGTTGAGCAATTCGGCGGTACGTCCACCCGGCCTCCCGCATGCCCACTATACGCCCTCGCTCAAAGTCCGTCAACTGCACATACGGTTCACGTCCACGCTGTCGCGGCATACTACCAGTGTTAAAGACTGCGATGGAGCTCCGTATGCCACGGCAAACTGGCTGACACTGACGGCGGCGGTGCACAAATGCTGCGCAGCTAGCGCCATTCGACGGCCAACACCGCGGTTCCTGGTGTGTCCGCTGTGCCGTGCGTGTGATCATTGCTTGTACAGCCCTCTCGCAGTGTCCGGAGCAAGTATGGTGGGTCTGACACACCGGTGTCAATGTGTTCTTTTTTCCATTTCCAGGAGTGTATTTTACTTAACTGCAGTGCATCGCGACATACACTGCTAAACACAATGTGCAACCTCACTTTCTAGTAAGCCTCGAAAGATTGTTTTCACAGTTTGGCAACAAATATTACCCATGACTGATGAATTAATTTAAGTTACTCTTTCACACGCGGCTCGGCCGATACGCCGCACAAAGTCTGTCTCCAGTACTGCCTGTCCCGAACTGACGACCCAGCCTTCGATGACGATTCACGCAGGTGAGACCCGACGCCACAGGAGCGCCTATGCAGCGTTGCTGATGTCACACATACACGTTCGTTACAACAGAATTTATATGTCAAATAACACATTAAAGCTATATGTATTTACGCAGATAGACCCCTTTTTGTGGTTATTTGGCGCCCAGAAGCTACATCGTACGTGTACCGGTTCCCCTGTTATCGACAAACACAAAAAGCAAATAAAATTTTTTGAAAACATTATCAGCGATCTTATATTACTATTATAACTAAAAAACAGTATCGATCGCAGATTTCCTTTAATCGGAGTGACTGGCTTGAATCCTTAAGGATAATCTTCAGACTCGAGAACAGCAGGTGGATTTCCATGGAGCAGGCTGCTCCGATCCCAACGCTGAACTGACTTACTCTTACAGGCCATTATGGAGTGCAGTACACAAAGAAGCAGATCAAAGATACAAGAATAAGTCTGAATTACTAACATACAAAAATAATATTTTAGAACTGATAGTCTAAAATTGTACTTACAGGCGTCATTGGGTAGTAAATTATTATCCCTTAATAATCGGCGATATAGCCGATATTAAACTGAGCACGTCTCGTACTAGCGTCAGAATTAAGACTGTAAAGCTTACTGCGTGTAGTGGCAGTTACCTTTGTGGCTAATTCCACGTCATAGGACACTGTATGTTCTCGCTTTCGTTGTTGAACACCATCTGTCACTTTTGTCCACGCTGGGAACAGTTACAGCAAAGATACAGCAATATGAGTCAGTGTGCTCCTAAATCGATACATGAGTCAGAGACATATCCTACTGTATGCTGTTACAAGCATATACTAAAAGGTCAAAATTGTAAAAACCAAATTTAGAGCGACAGTGTGCCAAAGCGTCAAAGGCGTCTGCAGGGTGCGGTGAAATCCAGTACAGCAGTAGAAGGCAATTTATAGCAATTTTTGCGCGTAAAAAACTTAGAAATACACTCTGCCACAGGGTACCTCATTAGAAATATGTTTTAGCATAACTACGTGTCTGCAGCAAACAATATTTACTTAAGCTGGAAAGAGTCGTACATGACTAATGATAGCTTACATCCAAAAGCAGAACAGATATTGTAATACATGGCTCAACAAACGTCATATAAGGTTTTTTTATTTTTATTTATTTTACTTGCTTTATCTCAAACGCTTCGATACTCGTCTGTTTCAGTTTTTCCATTGCGCTTGATTCACTAACGTGTAATGCTGTACTCAAAACGTTTATTCTCAGTAATTACTTCTTCAAATTAAGACCTGTGATTAATACTCGCAATCTTTTCTTCTCCAGGCATGCCCTGTTCGCCTGTGCTAGTCTGCATATAATGTCCTTGCTTCGTCCGTCGTGGGTTATTTTGCATCCAAGGCATCAGAAATCCCTAACTTCGTCTACTTCGTGACCACTAATCTTGATGCTAAGTTTCTCGCTATTTTAATTTCTGCTGCTTCTCATTACTTGCTTCTTTCTTTGGTTTGCTCAACATCCGTATTCTGTACTCATTAGAACATTTCATTCACCAGATCCTGTAATTCTCCTCCACTTTCACTGATAATAGTGATGTTGTCAGCGATTGTTATCAATGACATCCTTTCATGATGAACTTTAATCCCATTCTTGGGCCTTTCTTTTATTTTATCATTGTTTCTTTGGTGTATAGATTGAACACCAGAGACGAAAGATTGAATCCCATTCTTATACCCTTTTCTTACACTCTTTTTAATCTGAACACTACGAGCATTTGTCGAACGCTTTTTTTAGTGCGACATATGCATCAGCCAGGGGCGGGTCTTGTATAGGTTTGCAGGTTTGCGCTACCCCCAAGAAATAATTTTGTTCAACTGTGTTTGCCTTCTAAGCGTTCTCTACTAGTGAAGAAGTAGCGCGCCGTTTATCTCTTTTGAAATTCCCAGGCTCCAAACGCCGAACGCAGCAGAGTTGGACGGAATGTGCCGACAGCGACAGCGGGTTGCACTGTGGCTGCAAACGCGGACTAGGGTGTCTCAGAGGGGGGTGAAGATTCCGGGGCAACGCTAGGCATCAGTGTACTAGTATGCGGGCCTTGTGTGTATAAACACCTCACCTGGGCCACCCTGCCAGCCGCAGGAAGAGGGCCCGAACTCTTCCAAAGGGAAACGGAAGTATCAGATCTTCGAGCAAAGCAGGATTCTCGCGCCACCTTATCAGTTCAGGTGTAGCTGCGAGCGAACTATTTCCTGTGCGTTGTGTTAGCTATTTTAGCTTGTGCTACCACATGAATTTTGAGGCTCAAGTGACAAGTGAATACGTGAAATAATGAATCAGGTAATATCATAGAGCTCTGAAACCTTCAGTTCACGGAAGTTTGAAGAAAAATTAGAAATCAAGAAGGTAGGTAGGCCGACTCCTTCTTTAACATGGTCTAAACACGGAGTCTGCGAGATTCAACACCTCCATGACAAAATTAGAAAACACGAACTTTCTTCAGACCATGTAAATAACGTTTTGAATATGGCAAGTCCAGGCAATGTATATATGGCTACCCAATTAGACGGTGGATACAGAAGGTCCGTGGCATTCCACAAACAAAAAAGTTACCGATAATGGGTACATATTGAATCTGTGGTGCATTGGAAATTACCCTCAGAGGGCATGATGAGACTGAATCATCTTCCAATCCTGGTGTCTTTCGTTCCTTGATTAATTCAAGAGCAAAAAATTCAACAAGTTTACACGAGTAGTATGAAAGAGGGAGAACTGAAGATGGCGCAGCGATGTGTAATTTACTGCGGGAGGCAAAGAAGTATGTGATGTCATATGTTACGGGGCAAAAGAAAGAGTCAAGTTCACTGAACACCTACTTGAAACTTGAAGCCCCTCTCTTTCTACCAGAGAAATTTGCTACTTACTCTTCCAGTTTTCCAGAAACTTCTTTCAGAGCTGCTATTGAATGCTACTCTTTTTTGGAAGCAAGGAAACTTTGAACAGAACTCTCTGTTATTTATGGAAGAGAGGAGGTCAAAAGCGTAGGTGAAGCTTTGAGCTTTCTGGATTACATAACAGACAATAATCTTTGTGATACACTGAGCGAATGTGTGAAGCTCCTGAAAGCGACAATTACAATTCTAGTGATCACATCAGAAGCAGAACGTAGTTTTTCTTCGCTGAAACGCATCAAAACCTTCTTGCGGAATACTATGGACCAAGAAAGACTGTCAGCCCTCGCGATGCTCTCTGTTGAACTAGACCTCGTTTTAGGAATTCAATCAAAGAGTGATTGAAAGATTTGCAAATATGAAGGAAAGAAGAATTGAGTTCCTGTACAAGTGATCACCACTACATCCAGATTCAGCGATAAAATCGAACGGCGTTAACATCAGTCCTGCTGAACAAAGTTAGTAGATCATGCCTACCACTTTTTGAGTACATAGAGCTGCAGTTGATTTTAATTCCTTTCATTCTGCCAAAGTAATACTTTTTTCTGTGTACACCTTTTGGTTTTATTATGAGTAGATGCAGGAGTGACACGAGCGAGCGGTCTGTTTGTATCAGACATTACAAAAACATGAGAACTGTACTGATTTTCTCTCTTTTGCTGATGCTTTCCTTCGTGAGCAAAGTGCACCACTATCTTCTTTCGTCACGAGCCGCCACTGGCATGAGCATATCTTGATTTTTCTTCAGTAGCCGCACGGGATTATCCGAGCGGTCTCAGGCGCTACAGTCATGGACTGTGCGGCTGGTCCCGGCGGAGGTTCGAGTCCTCCCTCGGGCATGGGTGTGTGTGTTTGTCCTTAGGATAATTTAGGTTAAGTAGTGTGTAAGCATAGGGAATCATGACCTTAGCATTTAAGTCCCATAAGATTTCACCCACATTTGAACATTTTTCCTTCAGTAATACTTTCACTATCGAACACAATGTCATAACTGCCTCTCTCATGCCTTTACCTTTCCTACAGCCAGTCTTCTGACAGATCCTTAATTTACTTTTGCTATCTTCAGTGTATTTTATGTCAGCATCTTGGATGGATGAGATGTTGATCGTATTGTGCGATTTTTTTCACTTGTCTGCACTTGCTATCTTCGGAATTGTATACATGATATTTCTCCGAAAGTTTTTCCGGAGCCCTTTTAAATTATCACTCTACTATTGGATCCCTGTAATTTTATTATCGACTGGAGTTTTTCCTTCTGTCAAGTCATCAAGCAATTACTCTCCCTTATACAGACCTTCAACGTATTCTTTCCAACAATCCGCTCTCTCCCATGCATCTAACATTGCGTTCTTAATGTTACCACACTTTCTTTTAGTTTCACCGAATGTTATTTTGACTTTTCTATATGCTGACTCATTCCTTCCGATGTTCATTTATTATTCAGGTTTTTCACATTTGTTCTGCAGTCTTTTTGCTTTCGCTTTCCTTCTCAACCTATATGTTTTATTCCTAAGGGATTTATATTGCCATATTCCTGTCTTTCCCTGAAAATTTTTGTACTTCATCCTTTCTCCGATCAGTTGAAGAATTTCTTGTGTTACCCAAGTTTTCTTTGCAATTACATTCCTCATATCTACGACTGTCTATCCAAAATCTGTCCGCCCCCGGTAGCTGAGTGGTCAGCGCGACAGAATGTCTCGAATGTCCTAAGCGATGTCCTAAGGGCAGAATGTCCTAAGGGCTCATGTTCGATTCCCGGATGGGTCGGAGATTTTCTCCGCTCAGGGACTGGGTGTTGTGTTGTCCTAATCATCATAATTTCATTCCCATCCATGAACAAGTCGCCGAAGAGGCGTCAAATCGAAAGACTTGCACCCGGCGAATGGTCTACCCGACGGTGGCCAAAGTCACACGATTTCGATTCGATATCCAACATCTGTGATTGCGCTTTACAGAAATGACTACGCCTTTTCAACTAACCTGCCTTGACACGCCTTACAATCTAATATCTGATTTCGGAATCTCTGTCTGGCCATAATACAATCCAGCTAGATTTTGTTTCCGGTCTCCCGGTCTTTTTGAATTATTCGTCACCTCATAAGTTTCGAACACAGTATTTGCCGTTATCATCTGAAATTTACTGCAGGTCTTTCTCACCTCATCACTGCTGCGTAGAGGATATTCTCCATGACCCTTTCCTCTATTTCCTTCCTCTACACCTGTGTTCCAGTCCTCCATGATTAACAGGTTTTTATCTCCCTTTGCATACTGATTTACGCATTTAGTATCCTCAAAATCTTTCTCTATATCTTCGTCTTCTGCTTGTGATGTCGGCACCCTTAAGTGGGTAACGTAACGGATTTTAGTTAGACCATTCCTTCCCTTGGGCGTTGATTCTCACAATTTTAGCGGTCGAAAACGACAGTTTTCTGTGTGGTGAGCAACAGATCGAAGTTCTTGAAATCCTTCGACACGCTGACACCCTCCAAACTATTCAATCCTTCTGTAAGCGCATCAAATTCCAGCAGCCCCACTTAACGTGATTGCACCGCTTTGGAGTGCAATGTGCCCACAGTTCTTGCCCTACCGTGCTGGGTGGAACTAATATGGACCGTTCAGAACAAATCCTTTGCGTTGCACAGAGCCTTTTAAACAGGTATAAAGAAAATCACTTATCACCAAACTCTGTGACTGAAGTGATAACAGTATCCTCCACTAGCTATAATGTATTTTACAGCATTTAAATATATGGAAGTCTTTATATTTACAAATGTTGTACAAACCACTACTTCAAATCTCGCAACAACATATATAGTAGAAAAAGCCATAAAATAGTTATGGCTGTCTCAAGTGATCGAGTCTGTATGCCATTCTGAAATCGGTCACTAGATAGAAACACTGAGCAGAAAAACATCATGTGCTCCTAAGTAGACTATCTTCCAGGTACAACACTCTCTCCCACAGTGAAACTGCTGTTTCGCGTAGCCTACATAATTCCGCAAAATTCAGTTAATTATTTGCCATGTGGGTTAGCGCCTAGTCACTGCTTATATTTTGAATAAACAACCTCAGTAGTGGTGGCAGAAGACTTCCGGCATAGAAGTTCCTTGTCATTCTGTCCACAAACTTGCAAAGAAGGTGGACAAGCACGCGGAAGTCATAGCACTTTCTTGCCCTTGGGGTGGTAAACTACCGCTAAAATATGGAAGAATCAGCAATGATCAATGACATGGGGCTGCAGAAGACAATGGAAACCTCTGCATTATAGACACAGAAGGTATGTCCACATGACATGTTGCTTGTAATTGCGAAAATGTCATGATGATCTCTCCACTGATTGCATAAAAGAGATGAAAATCTAGTAGGCATCGGGGATTGAATGCGGGTGTAGAGAAGAGAAAGGGTTACTGGAGTATTTGAGCTTGGTAGTAGGAATGAGAAAGTAATTGAGTTCTGGAATAAATTTCAGATTGTCATAGCGAATACTCTGTTCAAGAATAACAGAAGGAGGAGGTATACATGGAAGAGACCAGGAGATACGAGAACATTTAGTTAGATTTCGTCATGGTCAGCAGAGACACCGAATCAGATTTTGGACTGTAAGGCGTACAAATGAGCAGATATAGACACAGACTCAGAGTGAAGTTTTTAGAGAATTGTATGAAGAATCAGTGCGGAAGGAAGTGAGATACCGAAGTACTGTCGGATAACGAGACCCATTTGACGTTAATTAAAGATGTGGATACTGCCATAAGGATGACCATTGTAGGGAATTTAATTGCAGAGGAGTGGAGATCTGTAAAAAAAAAAAAGGAATCACAGATGTTGGACAGTTACAGTTACGCGCAACGTAACTGCGAAAAAAACTTGGGGTAACAGAAGAAATACTTCAGTGATCGACGATAGAAGGAATTATAAAAATGTTTAGTGGAACATAAGAATACAGAAATATAAATCACTTGGGAATGAAATGTATGGGACGTACAGTGAAGCAAGGACGAAATGGCTGCAGGAACAGCGTGAAAAAAAAGCAATAATAATAATAAAATGATCGTCTGAAGGACTGGCTCAGCACATAGAAAAGTCAGAACAATCTTCGGTGATAATAAACAGTGAGGATGGCAACATTAAAAACTCAATGGGAATCCACTGTTAAATGCAGAGTTGGGAGTAGATAGGTGGAAAGAGTACACAGAAAGCCCCTAAGAGGGGACGAATAGTCTGGTGACCTGACAGAAGAAGAAACTGGAATTGATATGCAAGAGGTAGGAGTTCTAGAAATAGGGCCAAAATTTTAAAGTACTATGGAAGACCTGAGATCAAGTAACACTGTGCGTTTTAAGAATTAACGAGCCTGTGCGGTTGTTACGCATTCAAACATGTCCATGTGCACAAAGTGCTCTGTAACTGTAAATGGTTTTATTTTTGACAACCTGTGTACAGTGTGCTGTATTTTACCCGTCAGAATGGCAACATCGCATGAACTCACAATGAAATATGTTTCACAACAAACATTTTCCGAAGGTATGTAAGTACCAGGAGATGACAGTAACAGTTGTCGAAACAGGTTGTCAACAATAAAGGCT
Organism: Schistocerca piceifrons; assembly: GCF_021461385.2. NCBI lineage: Eukaryota > Metazoa > Arthropoda > Insecta > Orthoptera > Acrididae > Schistocerca > Schistocerca piceifrons. Next base: position 292,970,061 of record NC_060138.1, on the reverse strand, counting down.
AATTTATGGGATTTTGACTATTGAAAGTTTTTTCCCAAGTAAAACACAGATCGGTCATTCTAAGTTCTCAGTATGAGAAAATTCAGTCAAATAAGGCTCAAGGGATAGATACAATTCCATCGGAATTGCTAAAATCACTGGAGGAGAGTGGCAACCCAACAACTATTAAGCTGAAGTGTAGAATGTATGTTCTTATCCCTACAATTCCGAAGACAGGAAGAGCAAGTAAGTGCGACAACTATCGCCTAATCCATTCAAAGGTTCATGCAGCCACGTTACTGAGTCGGAAAATATTCAGAAGAATGAACAAGATAATCGATGATTTCTTACTTAACCATCAGTTTGGCTTTAGGAAAGGTGACAGTACCAGAGAAGCAGTCGTGACGTTGAGCTTGTTAATGAAAGCAAGATCTAGAAGAAATTTCCGACAACGTAAATGGTACAAGATGTTCGAAATTCTGGCAAAAACAGTAGTAAGTTATGGGAAACGACGAGTAATATGCAATACGTACAAGAGGGGCAATATGACTGGAAAGACAATAATGAAGTGCTGGCATTACAAAGTGTGTAAGACAGCGATGTAGCCTTTCGTCTCTATTATCGATCTTTGCATAAATGAAGTAACGACGGGAATAAAAGAAAAGTTTCAGAGCGGAATTAAAATTCAGGGTGACAGAATATCAATGATAAGATTCGCGGATGACATTGATTTCCTCAGTGTAGGTGGAGAAGAATTACAGAATCAGTTGAATGGAATGAATGAACGATCTAGTGAGTACAGATTATAGACTGAGCGTAAACCGAAGAAAGAAGAAAGTGACTGGAAGTAGTAGAAGTAACAATAGCGAGAACTTAATATCAAAATTGGTGATCACGAAGTAGAAGAAATTAAGGAATTCTGCTACCTTGGAACAAAATAATCCCCGACAGACAAAGCAAGGAGGACATAAAATGCAGACTATCACATGAAAAGAGATCATTCCTGGCTATAAGAAGTCTATTAGTATCAAACATAATGTTTAATATGCGGAGGAAGTTTCTGAGATTGTACGCTTGGAGCACAGCATTGTACGGTAGTGAATGGTGGACTGTGCACAAAGAACATGAGTTGTGAAGCTTCAGAAGAATATTAAGTGGAATGATAACGAGTGATGGAGGTTCTCGTCAGAATCGATGAAGAAAGAAATATATGGAAAACACTGACAAGAAGAAGGGACAGGATGATAGGCATGTGTTAAGGAACCAAGGAATAACGTCGACTGTATTTAGAGGGAGCTGCAGAGAGTAAAAACTATAGGAAAAGACAGAGATTTGAATACATTCAGCAAATCATTGAGTACGTAGGGTACAAAAGCTGCTCTGAGCTGAAGATTTTGGCACAGGAGAGGAATTTTTGGAGAGCTGCATCAAATCGGTTAAGACTGATGTCTAAAAAATAAATAAAAACATGGAAATTAATTAGACCACTACATTTGGTAGGAGGGTGGACTGAGCCCGTGGTGATGGTATCATACTGGGGCATGGTGTTTATGGTGGCTACGAGTGCCAGCCGGTAGCATCATCGCCAGAACCGGATGTGATAACATTGTCACTGCAGCTACGGCAACTACTTCGCAGCATCTATAACCTCGCTCAGCGTCGAAGCCCTTCGAGTGACTGCGTCGGCGAATGCAGCCTGTATTACTGGCTTTATTGCTGGCACTGCAACAGCTACAAGCAAGTAACCATTGCCTCCATCAACAGATTTACTGTTTCCACCGTTCCGACCAAGCTCATGATCATCGTCACCATGCCGCCAAGATACAAGGATGAAGGTCGCACCACAGAGACTCCGAAGTCCGGCGACTATACCACCGGCCCTGTAACTACTCCAGTCGCCGCCTCCTACGCAACTACACCACAGGCCACATCACCGCTGTTCTAGATTGTGAATGTGAAACCGACAGAGAGCAGCCATTTGCCGACATCGAGAAGTCGAACGTCGTCTTACATTGGACCGTATCAGGTGACAGAGAAGATGCTCTACCATCCCTCCCTCATCAGTGCATTAAGGCCCGCTCGATAGCAGCTGTTCGTGCTAAATTCATGGGGGACGGATGCTATATCTCTGGTAATCGACCTGGGCGGGGAATCTATGGAGACAGTTCAATTACAGGTGGCGTTACCTAATAGCTCACGTCAACACTAATGGCACCATTCTCGGTCGGTGCCTCGCGTGGCTTTAAGAACGGACACTCTTCACTTGGTGGTATATGGTGAACGTTACAATCGCTGCTGCTGCTCAGTGTTTCTTCTGCGGTGAACTGCCCGCCATTGTGGACTTTATTTGTGGTGAAACGGCCCCTTTGAAGAATTATAAATGACTGTGCTGGAAAAACTCTTACATTATTTGATTTTCAAGCAGCTGAGCAAAACTCAACGTACTCAAACAGTTTTCTCTTTACTTATTCTGATCATCAATACACTGACACACAATATTTTAGCGGAACGCAATCTGGCTTTCAGTAATCCCTACAATAGAATGGCCCTGGCTAACAATAACGTATACCTTTCATGAATCACTTACCTTACAAAAATCTTCGTTACTTGAACTACTGCTATACAGCCAGCGCTAAAACTGGGAGCTCAATAAAAGATTCTAACTACTGAAGGCACTAACAATTGATAGGCATAGTTAGCAGGTGAAAGAGTTTGACAGAGAACAAGCAATGTATTTACCTTAATAGTGTTCAAAAGTCGTGATATATAATTTGTAAAGATGTATGTAATGAATTGGTATATATATATCCATCTTTACAAATTTCCTTTTTCTGGCGGACGCATGTCCAGATCGTCCGCTGATAGTAACTTCTCAAAATTCTGGCATCTCTCTCACCACATCCACCACCGCTGGCGGCTCACTCCAACTGCCCAACGCTACGCGCTGTTCACATCCAACTGCCCAACACTACACAAGCGAATATTTCAACAACGAGCCCAACCAGCCACAGACTGCACACAGCGCAGTCAACGATTTTCATACAGAGCGCTACGTGGCGTTACCAACATAAGAACTTAAACAGCCTACTTACAGAGGATATTCTTGGTATTGAAAGAGACTTTGCCGTTTACTACGTATAATTTGCTATGTGACCAAACTGTCTCAATTCACTATATAACACCGCAGCATAATTCAGCGACAAGTACACGTGCTGATAAGCTTCAGTTTTATTTCATTATTTAGTTCGTCTTTGTTACCATAATTGTTCAATAAACTGCTGTTTCCGCCATCGTAAAAGAAACAGTTATTTCGATTGTCTCTAAACTGCACTCAGTCACGGGCTTAACCATCGTAAACAATAATGGATAACTGTGATCGGTGAAGATATATGTGATTATGTATCCCCTGAAGGGAGACCACCGACAACAGTGTCAAGGTAGTGAAGACACATATTCTGCAGATCATGAGTCATGCAATGTAGCAATTTGTGTTCAATGTTTCCTCTAAATCATCTTAGGCGTATGGAGGAAAGTTTTCAGTTTTAATAAAATCCTGTTTGGTATTCATATCATTCTGTAAAAGTGAATAGTAACTGTAAGGTAAAAGCAAAAGTTCCGAACGACGTGTAGCGACCCTCTTCAGGCAATAAACCTTCTGGGTTCTGAAGGTGGCGTTCCTTATACGCTGAAATTTATTTTGATTTTTGCGAAACAACCGAGATCACTCGTCTGAGCCTAGAGGCCCATGGCTAGATAAATGTACGGAAGGGTATTGCTGTTATTGTTTCAACAGGTGATTGAGAGATAACAGCAAATCGGCAGCTCGTATCGGGGCCCGTGTGTAGATGCAGGAAGGCATCGGCAGCTCACTTGTTGCCACTAGTCTTCTACAACTGCCGTCCAATAAACGCAGGCTGCTGGGCTGGTGTCGCTAGTACCCAGAACGTCGACAGCACGCAAACACACAGCCCTTTTGTAAGAGCGCTTAACGAACTCCACAGCGCCATTTTTCACTCTTAATTAATTTCGTGCCTGTTGGGAAAGGAGATAGTGTTCTGCTACAGTGGATTTACCTTGTTGCAACAGCCGTACCCGGGCTCCGACGCACGCCTGCCTAACAGTCTCCGTGTTACACTCAAATAGTTGGGGCCCTCTGTCACCAAACTCTGAATGCACTTGCCTCTAGGAATGCGTTCGCGGGTCACAAGTGGTAGCGGTTCTTACATTTGCTATCAAATGTACGTTTGATACACCCACAGACGCGCTCCTGCCGTCGCAGCGGAAGGAGCTCTCAGCCGGTAATGGCCTGTGCAACGGTAGCTATTGGGGTTTAGGCCTCGCTGACCGCTCTGCTCTACAGAGAGTTCCCTTGCGAGGCGCCAGTAGCGCTCGGTGGATCGGCAGAAGGTTGAGCTTGCTCCCTTTCGTCGAAAAGCCGCGTAGCTCGCGGAGAAGCTCAATTGTCGCAAGAGTCACTGACTCGCAGCAACCCGTAACTTCGGTTACAAGCTCCCTTAGCGAGACTATCTCGTTCTGTGTTAGGGTTGACCAGTGCCAGGGGCCCGTTCACGTCGGACCACCCCGAGTACTGACGGCCACTTTACTTCCTCCACACCTCCTTTAGGTGCCGCGCCACTGCACCAACGGCGCACGCTAGGCCGTAGGGCATTCCCCCTCTTCAGTAGGACCTGTTTGACAGCTTTTTCTTTTCAGAAAAAGCAAAATTGTCGTGCCCACCCACACCTAATAAAGCTCCTGACAGCACCAAGATGGCAGATTCCGCCGGTGTTTCCCCCACCCTAACCCGCAGCTAGGCTGCAGCAAAAGAGGCGCGTGAGTCGGCTGTTCCCGTCGACGTCAACGTCCCGCTTGCCGCCGTTGAGGAGGTGTTGGCCGACAAGGATCGGCAGATCGATGCGCAAGCGCAGGAACTGCTGAACCAGCGTCGATTGATAACCGACCTCTGCGACCCAAGTGAGTCCCCCACGCGGACAAGCACTCTCCACATTCACTACATTCATCTGCAACTGGTGACTCCTGTACAACCGTCCCACTGCGGCAGCTGACTCCAGCGGCGGAATCAGGGGCTGCAGATGCGGACCCAGAACACCACTACATTGGGCCATGGCAGGTGGAGGGCCCACGATGCAAACCGAGAAACACCACGCAAACAAGCGAGCAGCCACACTCTCAAGGTAGCCGAAAGGCGCTGCTGCCTACACCAAAACCCGCACTTCGGTTAGGAACACCACCACAACAACAAACAGGACCCGACCTGCGGTCAGCAACACCACAGTAGCACCAACCGCAGATACGCCCGCACAACAGAAGACTGGTTTACCCCCAGTCGTAATTCAAAACTACGGGGAACTTAGTGTCCTCAACACAACGTTCGCGGAAAGGCACACACCTTGCACGCTACACACGAAGTACTCTGGGGATAGGGCCTCACTGTACGTATCAACTAACAACGAATATAAAGATCTCCTTATCTTCCTCAAAGAAAAGGGGATCGAACATTATACGTACAGGACTGCAGAAGAACGAACGCAGCAGTACGTGGTAAAGGGAGTGCACCCCAGTGCACCAAACACTACAGTACAAGCGGCGCTCAACTTCCTAGGATTCTACTGCAAAAGTGCTTCCAGGATGACGGGCTTCCGCTCCCACCACCGTCTACCACACTACCTGGTCGAGATTGCCGACACGGCCGCCTCCCGCGGCCTTCTGCAGATAAAAAGCCTTCTGCGGATGGACGTAAGGGTAGAGATATACGAACCGCCACAGGTCCCCCAACAATGTAACAACTGCCAGCGGTTCAGTCATTCGGCCCTCCGCTGCGGCCTGGCACCCCGTTTCCGCGGATGCGCTGGCAAACACGCATCCAAGGCCTGCACACTAAACCACGAAAACATACGTCGTTGCGCCAACTGTGGCCAAGGCCATGCGGCCAACTACAGGGGCTGCGACGTGTATAAAGAGGCGCAGAGGCGCAAAAATCAAAAGTCGAAGCCACCCAACGTCATAACACGTCCAAGGCCCGCACCAAACCCTGTCAGGAACGGAGTGTCGTTCGCGATGGCTACACGCCCTGGAGGAGTGGAGCAGGCCGCAGAACCTCTGCACCCAGCACACGCACCTGACACAACCGCTGCGACAACAACACAGTCGTCTCAGCCAACACACGACACTACTACCACACCGGTACCAACACCAGTCCCCAAAAACAACACAACCCCACACCCTGAAGCCACTGCCTGCGAACCTACACACGACACACAGGAAGACACACTTACACAAGGACCCCCAGAACCAAAAACCCAGAGAAGGCTTAGGCGACCACGCGGTAACAGGAGCGGGAACACACGTGCACCACAACAAAGTACCCAACAACAACAAAACACTGACACACAGACACACAGTCAGCAAGCCAGTGATACCAGCACACACACACTACTCCACCCCCACCACATCTGACACACAGGCACCTCAAAATGTTCCACATAACAACAACACAAGCGCCAGCCCACACATAACGCCAACACCCGCACCAGCGGCCGCCAACACCACAACCGAGCCACAGGCCGACACACACAACACCAACACAACACTTCAGGGTTTATTGGAAACAATATTCCCCCATCACACGACCGATCAGATCTTTAACAAGTTCGCGGCGGCCGTCACCACACTCGTCACACGGCTCTCGACTGCTCAATCTGGGTAGTACTGGGCCGCCATACAAACAGCGCTCACCACACTGTTTACACCCATACATGGATAACACGCCACACCCGGCCCCCATCGCAAATAACCAGACACTGACACAGATCCTGATCTGGAATGCAGATGGGATCATCAAAAAAAGGGCGGAATTTGCCGCGCTCATGGAACGTAAGGGTATCCTCATCGCACTACTGAGCGAAACTAAGCTCAAACCACGCAACCAACTAAACTTCACCGGCTACTGCGTCCATCGTACCGACCGACCGGACGGCTCCGGTCATGGCGGAACAGGCATCATCATACACAAAGACATAGAACACACAAACATAGTGCTCCCTGAACTTGAAAAACTAGAGGCAACCGCCGTCAGGGTCATGTTCAACGGAGCCTACACTACACTGGTATCAGTATACAACAGCCCTAAAAACATCAAAACACGCGACATCAGCACAATACTCAACATATCACCACGCGTAATAGCCGCTGGAGGTCTTAACGCAAAACACCAAGACTGGAACTCACGAATACGAAACTCCAACGGCAAGAAACTATACGAACAGGCACTAGGACGAAACTACATCACACTAGCGCCGACCGAACCGACGCACATTCCCTACCGGAGGGGACACAGGCCAGACGTGTTAGACATGGCCCTCATCAAGGGCATAACAACGACACTCAACGTTGCTGTTGAAAACGATCTGCCCTCAAATCACCAACCCGTTATACTGTACATTGAAGAGACACTGCAGCACATGGAACAACGCAGGATGTTAGACTACAGGCGCGCGAATTGGACCCAGTTCAGGGAAACGCTTGACAGTCGCATCCCACCCACCCACCCGATTAACGAGACAGCCCAAATTGACGAGGCAGTTGAAACCCTCACCGGCCCCGTCCAGGACGCAATAGCCGACACCATACCAATCCGCACACCACAACAACACTGTGCTGCCCAGCCCCAGGAGATCCTGGGCCTAAACTCAATGAGGAACCGCCTCAGGAGACATTGGCAGCGTACCAGGCGCCAGCACTTCAAACAGCACATTAACAGGCTCCAGGGTATAATCCGGGAAAAAATACAAACATTTAAGACACAACAGTGGGACCAGAAACTCGAAGGGCTGGACACCATGCGACCTGGGGTGTGGCAGCTGGCCCGACACTTCACCAGGGAGAAACTGTACACCCCCACGTTACAAGGGCCCGACGGACCAGCATATTCTGCGGAAGTAAAAGCGGAACTGATGGCCCTCACACTCGCAGCGTCATTCACACCGAACCTGGATCCCTCAGATCCAGCGTTCACACTTGCTACGGACCAGGAGGTCGCACGCATCTTGGTCCAACCGGCGCGCAGCATCATCCGACAAGCTAGTACAGCTGAAGTCAAATGGGCCATCATCCATACCACCGCTTGGAAGGCCCCTGGTCACGATGGCATTCAAAACCGTGTCCTCCAGGAGTTCACGGACAAAGCTGTAGACTACCTAACACACATCACGAATGCCATACTCAAACACCAACACTTCCCCGCCTTTTGGAAGACGGCCAAGGTCCTGATGTTCAGGAAGCCGGGGAAAGACCACTCCCTCCCACAAAATTACCGACCCATCAGTCTGCTGAGCGCGCTCAGCAAGATCGTTGAGAAGGTAATATTAAAACGACTCGCCAGGCACTGTATCACAAACGACACCCTCAGACCGGAGCAATTCGGTTTCAGGAATCACCACTCAACAACACAACAACTCCTCCGCGTCGTTGAATACATAACACACGGATACAACACAAACAAAGCAACTGGGGCGGTGTTCCTGGACATCTAAAAGGCTTTCGATCGTCTATGGCACAACGGCCTAATACGCAAACTCAGTGACGCAGGGTTCCCCGACGGGCTCGTACGTCTCATACACTCATATCTCACGGACAGGAGTTTCAACACCGACGTGCAGGGCAAACAATCGACACGACATGGTATCTAGGCAGGAGTACCCCAAGGAAGCATCCTAGGGCCCTTACTGTTTAACCTCTACATTAACGACCTCCCAGCTACACACAACACGACGGTAGCAATCTACGCGGATGACACCGCCATCCTTGCGCAAGGCTGGACGCCGTCTAACATTAATTCACGACTACAGACTGCACTCAGAACGGCGGAGCCTTGGCTGGTGAAATTGCGTGTTAGAGTAAACGTCGGCAAGTGCGAGGCCGTTCTGTGCACTAGAAGACCGAAGCAACTGCCCAAACATCAGCACTGCAACCCAATAACACTACACACACGCCCAATACGTTTCCGCGAGAAGGTCTGGCTGCACAGGAAACTACTCTGGGGGACCACATTCAACACGTGACCAACAAAGCTAACGCGAGGCTCAGACAACTCTACCCTATGCTTAACAGGCGTAGCACACTGAACAGGAGGGTGTCTAGGTCCATGTACATGACACTTATTCGACTCCTGATGACGTACGCAGCCCCTGTCTGGGGATACGCTGCGCCAACTCGCCTGCGCCGTCTGCAGCTCATGCAGAACAAAGTACTCAAAATCATAAGCAACGCTCCGTGCTACACACGCATCGCGGACCTTCACCGGGAATACCGGCTAGATACTATCTTGCAGGTATTCCAAAAACTCTCCACACGACTGTACAATAACACGAGACACTCGTGCAACCCGTTTATCCTTTCTCTGGGTAACTACGACCACAACCATAGATGGAAGCATAACAAACCAAAGACACTACTGGCTAGGAACTAAACGTCTATGGTCCATAGAACGCTAACACGACAGTACTGGCGAGCCCCTGCAGCACAGCTATTACTGGCAACCCCAGATGTTCGACCAGCCGAAAAACAGGCAACCGCAGGGAAACCATACTGTACACAGCACGCAAACCAACCACACACACCCCCTACACCGTCTGTGAGCCGATCCATGACCGATCGCCCACTAATGTACAACGACCTTGAACTGTTGCAGGGACGCAGCAACTGCAGCAAGCGCCGCAACAAGCTCCAACAACGACAAAGGTAACGATGCACGATACCTCGAACTAACACAACCACACCTTGCATGCACTGTCGCAGATAGCAAGGCGCTACTGCCCTTACTACCCGTCCTATTGTCGCAGAGGTTTTTTTCCCTTGGCGCTTGCCTTGGCAATTTTTTTCCTCTGCCCTTACAACCGCTACCCTTCGATCGCTTTCGTCCACTTTCTATCTCCTGATGGACCATGTTAATGAGTAATCTTACCCAGACGCGTGGATAACATCACAGCCCGCATCCTGTGACTCCTGATTCTAAAACTAACATGTTATACGGAGGTGACAGTAGAACTTTTGGTTTGGTCATCACGTTGGTGTGGGCGTGGAGGGGCCCCATCCTTTATTATTACCCACGGCGTAGCATTGTGGCTGCAGAGTAGATGACGCCTTGTGGCTTCCCTCCGCGCCATCGCAGTAGACCTAAAAATACCATAGAGCGGCGCAAAACTAAACACGCAAATTTTTTGCTTAATATACCTGGGTAACATAAGGATACTGACAGGTACCATGATACCATGCACAAGCGACAGAACAGTTCACTGGGGAACGCCAGATACACTTTTGTTTTTCTCGATGACTTTCGGTCAGTTACTACGTAGTGTGTCTTTTATAACTGGAAATCACAAATCCAGTCGCACAGCTGAGACAATATTTCGTAGGCACGCAATTTGATTGTAAGCCGCTTGTAAGGAACAGTATCAAAATCCTTTTGGAAATCTAGAAATATCAAATTGGGATCAAACTAAGATCCCTTGTCGATAACACCTATTACTTCGCGTTGATAAGGGGCAAGTTGTGTTGCACAAGATCGATACTTTCTGAATCCGTGCTGATAGCGCGACAGTAGATCGTTTCCTTCGAGGTAATTCATAATGTTCGAATTTATGATGGTCCAAAATCCTATTGCAATCGACGTCAGTTTATGAGTGTATACTTCTGCAGATTACTCCTATTTCGTTTGTTAAGTATTGTTTTGAACTGTCTTTAGATATTGAGCATTCGTCGAGCGAGCTGTCGTATAAGACTCCTAAGTATAGCGCTGTTGCATAAGCACACTTAAAATGGACCAAATTGCTATACAATATGGACCTCGATACTTGCCTACATGTAGGATATATACTTCAAGCTACTTGTGTTGGCAGCTAATCTTGATTCGAATTATGGAATGTTTACTTCGTCTTCTTTGATGACGTAACATCGGAAAACAGCAGTTAGTAACATTACAACTGCTGTGCCACAATGACAGTACTTATTGCGTCTTGCAGCTGGTGTACTTTACATACAATCTGAATCTCTTTGGATGCTTGGTGAGGTTTCGAGACAGAGTTTCGTTGTAGAAAATGTTAACAGTCCGTGCTAAGTTCTGAGTTTCAGTAAAACATCGCCAGTCTTAGAGATTTTTGCTTCTTTTGAACTTGGCATGTGTATTCGTTGTTTCTGCAACAATATTGTGACTTGTTTTTTGTATCATGGGAGATGAGGTCCATACCTTACTTGACGTGCCACAGGCATATTTTTAGTTTTGTCCACAGGGCATGTGGCCTGTAATTGACAAAGTTCCGTGATCTCTCCATTGGCGAAATATTCCGGGATAGTCCCCCATTCGGATCTCGGGACTGCCAAGAGGAAGATGACCATGAAGAAAAGGTTGAATAATCAAAGAAAAGATAACGTTCTACGAGTCGGGATATGGAATGTCAGAAGCTTGAATGTGGTAGGGAAACTAGAAAATCTGAAAAGATAAATGCAAAGGCCCAGTCTACATACAGTAGGGGTCAGTGAAGTGAAATGGAAAGAAGACAAGGATTTCTGGTCAGGTGAGTATAGGGTAGTATCAACAGCAGCAGAAAATAACATAACGGGAGTAGGATACGTTATGAATAGAAATATAGGTCGAAGAGTGTGTTACAGTGAACAGTTCAGTCACAGGGTTGTTCTAGTCAGAATCGACAGCAAACCGACACCGACAACGATAGTTCAGGTACAAGTGTTGACGTCGCAAGCTGAAGATGAAGAGATGCAGAAAGTATATGAGGATATTGAAAGGCCAGTACCATACATAAAAGGAGATGAAAATCTAATACTCATGGCGGACTGGAATGCAGTTGTAGGGGGAGGAGTTTAAGAAAAGGTTACAGGAGAATATAGGCTTGGGTCAAGGAATGTGAGAGGTGAAAAACTTATTGGGTTCAGTAATGAATTGTACCTAGTAATAGAATCACAAGAGGAGGAAGTATACTTAGGAAATACCGGGTGATACGGAAAGATTTCAGTTAGATTGCATCATAGTCAGACAGAGATTCAAAAATCAGATACTGGATTGTGAGGCTTACCCAGAAGCAGATATAGACGCAGAGCACAATTTAGCTGTGATGAAGAATAGGCTGAATTTCAAGAGATTAGTCAGTAAAAATCAATAACAAAGAAGTGGGATACAGAAGTACTAAGAAATGACGAGATACGCTTGAAGTTATCCAAAGCTGTAGATACAGCAATAAGGAATAGCTCAGTAGGCAGTACAGATGAAGAGGAATGAACATCTTTAAAAAGGGCAATTACAGAAGTTGGAAAGAAAAGTATAGGTACAAAGAAGGTAACTGCGAAAAAATCATGGGCAACACAAGATATACTTCACTTGTTCGATGAAAGACGGAAGCAAAAAAATGTTCAGGAAAATTCAGGACTGCAGAAATACAAGTTGCTGAGGAATGAAATATATAGGAACTGCAGGGAAGCACGAAAGGGCTGCTTGAAAAATGTGTAGAAATTGAAAAATATATGATGGTCGGAAGGAATGCCTCAGTATACAGGAAAGTCTAAACAATCTTCGACGACATTAAAAGGAAAGGTTTTAACATTAAGAGTGCAACGGGAATTTCACTGGAGACAGCGGATAGGTGGAAGAGTACATTGAAAACTTCTATGAGGGGGAAGATTTGTCTTAAGTGATATAAGATGAAAAAGGAGTATATCTGGAATAAATAGGGGATCCAATATTAGTATTTAAGAGAGCTTGAGACGATGTAAGATCAACTAAGGCAGAAGGGATAGATAACTATCTATCACAATTTCTAAAAACGTTGGGGGAAGCAGCAACGATACGACTAATCACGTTGTTCTACAGAATAAATGAGTCTGTCGACATACCATCCGACTTTCGGAAAAATGTCACCCACACAATTCCAAAGACTGCAAGAGCTGACAAATGCGGAAATCATCGCACAATCAGCTTAACAGCTCACACATCCAAGTAGCTGACAAAAATAATTTACAGAAGAATGGAAAAGAAAACTGAGGATGTGCCAGATGACGATCAGTGTGACTTTAGCAAAGGTAAAGGCACCAGAGAGACAACTCTGACGATGCAGTTGATAATGGAACAAGACTAAAGAAAAATCAAGACACGTTCGTAGGAGTTGTCGACTTGGAAAAAGCGTTCGACAATCGAAAATGGTGCAAAATTCTGTAAAACAATAGTGGTAAGTTGTAGGGAGAGAAGGATAGTATTCAATATATACAAGAGCCAAGAGGGAATAATAAGAGTGGAAGACCAAGAATGAAGCGCTCGAATTAAAAATGTTGGAAGACAGGGGTGTAGTCTTCCTCCCTACTGTTCAATCTGTACATCGAAGAAGCAATGATGGAAATAAAAGAAAGGTTCAGGAATGGAATTAAAATTCAAAGTGAAAAGTAATCAATGGTTCGATACGCTAATAACATTGCTATCTCGAGTGAAATTGAAGAAGAATTACATGATACGACGAACATAATGAACAATCTAATGAGTACAGAATATGGATTGAAAGTAAATAAAAGAGAGAGGAGAATAATGAGAAGTAGCAGAAATGTGACCAGCGAGAAACTTAACAACAGGACTGATGGTTACGAAGTAGATGAAGTTAAAAAATTCTGCTATCTAGAAAGCAAAATAATTAATGGTGGACGGAGCAAGGAGAACTTCAAAAGCAGACTAGCAACGGCAAAAAGGGCGAAAGTCTACTAGTGTCAAATATAGGCCTTAATTTGAGATAGAAATTTCTAAGAATGTACGTCTGGAGTACAGCAATATATAGTAGTGAAACTCGGACTGTGGCAAAACCAGAGCAGAAGAGAATCGAAGCGTTTGAATTGTGGCACTACAGGCGAGTCTTGAAAATTACGTGGACTGTTAAGGTAAGGAACGAGGAGGTTCTGCGCAGAAACGGAGAGGAACGGAATATGTGGAAAACACTCACAAGGAGAAAGGACAGGATGATAGGACATATGTTAAGACATCAGGGAATTAGTTCCGTGCCACTGGAGGAAGCTGTAGAGGGCAGACACTGTAGAGGAAGACAGAGATTGGAATACATATAGCCTATAATTGAGGTCGTAGGTTGCAAGTGCTACTCTGAAATGAATAGGTTGACACTGGAGAGGAATTTCGTGGCGGGTCGCATCAAACCAGTCAGAGGACATGAGCCAAAAGAAGAAAGAGTTTTCATTTGTGAACCGTAAGATTCTAATAAAAGGGGAAGAATCGTTACAGACAGTTAAGAGGCGCAGCTAATGACTGGATGACTGGTTCCAATCAAATCTAACTGATAAGGCACAAAGGGTAACAAAAACGCAACCCTCAAAGAAGGCAAAAATTTTAGTGAAACGTTTGTCATAACCAAAGTACAATGGAATAGGAATTCCTTAGTACGGCATATTAGGACAAAAATTGTCCCTGGTGTTAGTTTCCAGTTGCCTCCTGTGACGGACTAGCACAGCAGCGAATTACATATCTAACGTTTTCTCTGTTTTTTGTACTTTGATTTTTTTTAGTTCCTTGCTTGCTTTCGTATTTAAGAGATGTAATCAGTAGTGTAGGTATGCACTAACTCATGCAACTAGAATCCTCACCGTCGCACTAACTGAGCTAGAACTCGGTCATCGGCCTGTTGTTAAAGACGCTACAACACATCACTGACGAGCTTGGACTGTGATGTCATCAGTGACGTCATCGTCCTTATCATTAGGTGGCCATGCACTATGTCCCTCCCCTTCCTGTCCTTAGCTCCGGGCAGTCATAGGAACTGGTGACGTCATCAGTGACATTATCAAATGGTTCTGAGCACTATGGGACTTAACACCTATGGTCATCAGTCCCCTAGAACTTAGAACTACTTAAACCTAACTGACCTAAGGACATCACACACATCCATGCCCGAGGCAGGATTCGAACCTGCGACCGTAGCGGTCGCGCGGTTCCAGACTGTAAGCTGATTCACATATTCAAAATAACACTAGACCGAATGATTTCAGATGACTATAACGTTACGTTCGAGCCGACAAAAGGCCACCTGGAGATCTCGAACATCGGTTTAATGCACCTCATGGAGACGAAGTCGCCATCGTAATTGTGGACAGTGAAAAGACAAGCCGTGACATAGCTGTACAGAGAAGAATGGAAGGACTACAACGCAATGGAGAGACACACTCTTAATATGATGCCCTGCAATACCCTTTAATATTTCTGCACGCAGAGGACGGATGTTATCTTAACGTGAAACAAATCCACCCTGAAACAGGGGTAAAACCAAACAAAAAAGTCACTTCCAAGAATTTCAATGCTCACCGCTTAAGGATCAGAGACAATGAAACATACAGTCACATTCTCAATACTCGGCATTTATACCAACAACTCCTGATCGATAAGTATGCAAAAATAGAAGCGGATCGGAAGGGTGAATCTCTGCGGGATAGCAATGGAAATACTTTCGACGGCAGTGCTGCCAAAGCATACTAAAAACAGCATTTCGAAATGCCTTCACCAAAGAAGACGAAGTAAGTATTATAGGATTCGAAACAAGAACAGTTGCCAATATGAGTAACAGAGAAGTAGATATCCTCGGAGTAGTGAAGAAACTTATATCACTTAATAAAAGCAAGTCTTCTGGTCGAGGCTGTATGCCAGTTAGGTGCGTTTCAGAGTACGCCGATGCAATAGCTCCATGCTAAACAATCATATACAACCGCTCGCTGGTCGAAAGATCCATATCCGCAAACTGGAAAGGTGCACTGGTCACACCAATATTCGAGAAATGCAATAGGAGTAATCCATTATATCACAGGCCCATATCTTTAACGTCAATATGTAGCACAACTAGCTCTTAATACACATGAAGAGTTGAGTGCTGTTGACAAGGGAGCTCAAATTGGTTCCGTATTTTTAGATTTCCAAAAGGCTTTTGACACTGTATCACACAAGCAGCTTGTAGTGAAATTGTATGGTTAAGATTTCCTGTCAGAGAGGTCATAGTTCGTAGTAACTGGAGGAAAGTCATTGAGCAAGACAGAAATGATTTCTGGCATTCCTCAAGGTAGCGTTATGGGTTCTCTGCTGTTCCTTATCTATATAAATGATTTAGGAGACAATCTGTGAAGCCTTCTCAAGTTGTTTTCAGATGATGCTGTCGTTCATCAGAAGATCCAGACAAATTGAAAAACGATTGTGAAAAGACATCTGAATGGTGCAAATTGACAATTGACCCTAAATAATGAAAAGTGTGAGGTAATACATATAAGTGCTAAAAGGAATCGGTTAAATTCCGGTTACACGATAAATCAGATTACTCTGAAGGCCGTAAATTCAACTAAATACGTAGGAGCTACAATTACGAACAGTTAAAACTGGAAGGAACACACAAAAGATTTTGTGGGGAAGGCAAACCAGAGACCACGTTTTATTGGCAGAATACTTAGAAAATGCAACAGATCTACTAAAGAGAATGCCTACACGACGCTTGTCCGTCCTCTTTTGGAGTACTGCTGCGTGGTCTATGTTCTATACCAGATAGGATTAATTGAGTACATGAAGAAAGTTCAACGAAGAGCAGCACGTTTTGCATTATCGCGAAATAGGGGAGAGACTATCACGGACATGATACAGGATTTGGGACAACATTAAAACAAAAGCGTTTATCATTACAGTGTCCTTCGAATGCAAAAACATTGTTTGACGCCGACCTACATAGGGAAAAACGATCATAATAATAAAACAAGGGGGACCAGAGCTCTCACGGAAAGATATAGAGGTTCGTTTCTTCTGCGTACTGTTCGACAGTAGAATAATATAGAATTATTGTCAAGGTGGTTCGATTAACTCTCTGCCAGACACTTACTTGTGATTTTCAGGGTGTCTGTGTAGATGTAGATGTAGTTGTAGATGTAGAAGAGACTACGCACGGAAGAATACAACCACCTTCGCGATGCAATCGTAAATAATGAAAACATTGACGACATTTTAACAATGGTAATCTTGTCCTCATCTTAGATAGGCAGACCGAGACACATGCACGAATACGCTTAAGATGACATGACCTAAGTAAGAAAATATGGACGATCTGACATGCAACTCGTCGTGGGCAGAACAACTAAGATACGGACAAGCCCTCATGCACCGTCATGTCTTAATAGCCCGACTTTTCCGACAAAAACAAATGAGATTTATTGAAGTCATCACAAAATATCACATCTTTGGAACTGTTAGATGCTAGATGTCCACAGTCCGATGGCACAGACAACCATTGCCACATTCATACAGTTTCATATGGCTACACGACAAATTTCTTCCCACGGATATCGACAGAATCATCCAATCTCAATTTACCAATCCAGAAGAAGAACCGGAACTATACGACACAGTAGTGAAAAACATGATTCGCGGACCACGCGGGCGCTTCCATTGAATCCAAAGCGGCTATGGGACTCCTTCACAGAGAGGATGAGTGACGACGTACTGTAACAGTTCAGACAAGCTCATTCTGAGCTGACCATCGAATTCAACAACATCTTTACTGAAACGCTCATTCGCCTAGAAGACAAATGCTTAGCAATAAACAACCAAACTTCAGTACAACTTGGGATGTAGTAAGAAAAGATGTTATCAGTGTGCTAAAGTTCGAAATTACAAAGGGAAAAAGCTACAACATCACCGAACTTTTTCAGTACATTGCTCACAACAAACCACTCTTCACACTTGGACTAGCATCACCCGGCATTGCAGCGACACTTATGGAAGGAGGACGAACTGCCCATTCCGCCCTACGATTACCGTAGAATATAGCCGGAGAATAATTCCCTGTATGTACAGTCTTAAGAGCATCAGGACTGGGTGACCTTTTAAAGCAAGCTAAAATTATTATCTTCTGGGATGAATGCACAATTCCAAAGATGAAAAACACTCGAACTCATGGTCAGAGCGCCGGCCAGAGTGGCCGAGTGGTTCTAGGCGCTACAGTCTGGAACCGCGCGACCGCTATGAACGCAGGTTCGAATCCAGCCTCGGGCATGGATGTGTGTGATGTCCTTAGTTTAGCTAGGTTTAAATAGTTCTAAGTTCTAGGGGACTGATGACCTCAGAAGTTAAGTCCCATAGTGCTCAGTGCAATTTGAACCGTGGACAAAGCATTACAGGACTTGCGAGGAAACTCTGAAATGTTGGGAGGAAATCTATTTATACTCTCAGGAGATTTGCGATAAACACTTCCAGTTATCCCCAAGTGAACACTAGCAGAAGAGATCAATGCATGTTTAAAAAATCGTATCTCTGGCCACACGACCTATGAGAGCTGAATTACCGAAAGACGAAATAGCACATTTCTGCAACAATTTTTAAAAATAGGCGAAGACACATATCCTAGTGGTCAGAGGATCGGGGCCATTAAACTCAACAGTGACTCCTGCAGCACAGCCACTGCTTGAAACGAATTCATCGACCAAATTTATCCAAACATTGTTCACAACTACTCAAATCCGGATTGTGTATATGAAAGGGCAATTTTGGCAACTAAAAATAATACTGTCGACGATATCAACTTTAATATTCAAAAGTAAATTACCGATGGAGAGAGAATATAGAAATCGATAGACATGATGGTAAACGTTGAAGTGTCTGAACTTCCTTACAAAATATCTAAACTCTTTGTGAATACGAGGAATGCCATTACACTGCCTTCGACATAAAACTGAGTGTCAGATCATACTACTGAGAAATCTCAACTCACCAAAACTATGTAACGAAACTAGGATGGTTATCAAACAGCTGTCGAATAACATCATCGAAGCCGAACTTATGACTGGAAAGCACAAAGAAAACGCACTATTTATACCAAGAATACCACTGTCAATTCAATATAAACGACTACAATAACCAATAAAATTAGCCTACAGTTTCACAACCAAGAAAGCAGAAGGAGAAACTTTGAAATTATGCGGCATCAACCTCAATGACTTCAACTTCTCTCACGGTCAGCTATAGTTAGCTTGCTCTCAAGTAGGAAATTCGAAAATTTACCCCAGATAACAAAATGAAAAATGTAGTTTATAAAGAAGTATTGTAAATAGAGTACGTCTTCAATAAAAATTTTCACCTCTTGCTCTTTAACAAGTATTGTAAATAGTTAGAATACCTTTTCAGTAATTTTTTTACCTCTTATACTTCAAAGTTTACCCTTTTCTTCCAACTACCACACAATCTCGTATCAACTACCTGAGCAAAGCCAGGTACCTCAACTAGTATAACGTATATAAAAATGTGAACGGTGTGTCTAGCTGCTGTCAGTATTAACCTTGTGAATATTTGTATTATGTGGGAATATTTGAGAGAAACAACGTAAATGTATCTATTAATGTGTATGACTGGATGTTTATAGGAGTGGCAGAAGAGGAACATGAAGGAAAAAAGTTTTAAGTGGTTCAACTGTGTGTCGAAACATTATAAACACAAATCCATGTCAACCTCTTAGTGCTGCTTGTTGCAAACACAGAAATTTACCATTTCTGCTACATTAAAAATCTTTCGAGAGTAGAACGGAGTAACATGCCTGCTCATATGCTATCCATTATGGTATGGGAACGATGTTCATGCTACTTCCATTGTAAAGAAAAGCTGGCAGCACATTTAGTTGACTGTTCACAATTCAAAGCAGTCAAAATATAATGCGCCAAGCAGAGGAGCAGTTCGTTAAATTCGAGTGTATAACAAACAATTAAAATTACCGTTTGTCTTGTATGCAGACGTCGAATGATTGGTGAAACAAAATTTTGGTAACAAAATTCATGCACATGAACTGTGTAGTATAGCTTTCTCCGTGAACTGCAGCTGTAATGATGATTATTCAGAGTTTACGATGTACCTACGTGCGATCACGTATATTTACAAAGACCATAGACTGTCGCCTGCTACATACGTAGCAGCTATAACCAGGAATACTCTCAGTTTAAACTGTATAGAGGTAGCGATCGCATGGAAAGACTGACTCAACAACTCTATGCAATCGCTGACACTGCGGAAGGTTTTTTATTATCGATGATATCAAGCCGGCAAGAAGAACCGGCGTTTTACTCGGCAAAAGTCTGTGACGCTTGCGAGAAACGCTTCGCGGAAGACGATGTGAAACACTGTGATTGTTGTCATTTCACAGCTGTGCATCGAGGTGCAGCCCATCCCAGCTGGAATGTGAATTATAGTAATTAAGATGAGCCTTTCTTGACCACTAGCCTTTACGAACAAAGACAGTAAATAGTGATGAAGAAATAACATTAAATTCAATTCGTGATTCAATTATGCCTTCGAATACGAAAAAAAATATAGATCTTTCGCTATGATGTTGCAGTAATACATCAGGAGAAGAGGTGAAACACAAATTTCCGATTTATTGACTCATTATGTTTTCTGACATGTTACTTCGAAAAGTGTGCATCTCAACTAAAAGGAGAAGAACTCAAAGCAATGAGAACTTATTTTCTCGATGTTCGTGAGTAAGTTAATCAAAAGGGAGTTTTCCCAAGCGAATATGTAACAGTGAATCGACCCTTCTGGAATATAGCTTGCCGTCAATAGAAAAGTTTCAGACTTTTCTAACAGGCGAAACAATATTTGAGGCTGAGTACCAAAGAGAGTGTATTGTATGGAACACACTCAGATGCAAAAGACTCTGAGAACACTGCCATTTGCATTTAATAATTTAAGAGGTTGCCGACGTCTTCGAATATTTTCACGGCCTTTGTTTTGAGACGTATGAACGGCCCTGCACGTTGTATTACTGAACTCGATTTGGCATGATATGGTCTACTGAATATTATTAAAGGTTAGTTGCAGCTAATAGCCGATATCGAACAATACCAGTGTGGGAACGAGGCATCAGGGGGAATTGTTCACTATTCTTGCAGACATGTAGTTCCCAACATCACAAATTTTGATGCGGAAAAGATACCAGTCGATTCGGACGCAAGGTCCGTACTGGAAGTAGATCTTGAATAGTCCTCATGTCAGGGAAAAATGACGCCACAATCAGAGAACAAAACATCAAGGAAACTAATTTCGACCTTGACTGGTCGAAAAACTGATGTCAGTCATTATGAAAACAGGAAAAAATGTTGTAATAGGTAAATTGGATTTGAAAAAGAGTAATCGAATCCTAACGTTTAGTCAAGCTCCCTGAATGAAGCCATTGTTTGTATTGAGGCACATTCATTCTACCTGACTTGTCTTCGGCAAGAGAAATTTGCAGACTGACGAACAATTAATCGTGATAGGCTCGTTAATTTTTATGAACTTTGGTCTCGTAACTGGAAAAACAGGGATCTAAAAAACATTTGGGATCGTTAAATCCAAGCCTGTTATCTGAGCCGCTCGCGTCATGCTCCGGAAGTGGTTATCTTTGACTTGAGGGAGCGGGTGCAAGGTGTGGTCTTTGGAGACATCGGAAACCGACAGGGAGGTTGCGACGGTTTCGGGGTGAGGACGGGAGAACGAGGGGAGCTTAACGGCGAGAGAAAGTAGCAGTAGTGTCTGCGATGTGGTCGAGTGCGCCCGTCACGTGGGTCCCGACGTTCGTGCCTGGCACGTAGCCAGAGCTCGCGGGGCGGTCTTCGGTGACGGTTATTGAAGACAACGTAAACGGATCAAGGTAGAACCGCCTAGCCAGCAGAAAGTCACTGGTTGTCTCTGTGGGATTCTTCTGCAAGATGTTCCAGTTCCAACACACGCACGCAGGAGGGCGCCGGGCAAGTTCGTTTCTGCATCCCCGCCGTGACCCTTCTGCATTATGTTGGGTGAGGTTCGTGTTTATCGTGTGAAAGCCTGTGTCTATTTCGTTGTGTGCGTGTGTGCCCTTCTTTTGCACTACGGTCACTTCCCTCCATTTCGATTTGTGCTCGGAACCGTTAATTTCGTCCCGTCAAGGATTTGATAGTAAAAGTTGGATCGCGATCTTTGCTCAGCATTCCTAGCTTGAAGTGCTATTAACGTGTTTAATTTTAGCGGTGTTTTTTTTTTTGTTTTAAGAAAAAAGGCTGCTAGTATGTTGCTTGTGTATTTTTCTGACTGTGTATTTTGAGGTGTGTTCCTCAAGAAATATTGCCGGTAGTTTATTCTTTTGGTAATGAAGTTCGTGAAGACATTTCTATTTTTAACTGGCACTGTGTGTGGCTGCACGAGTTCTATTTTACGTCGCTGGAGTTTTCAATTATTGTCACCGCCTGTTTGTCATATTAGCCGCCTTTAGGTGGTTCTGTACGAAGTATTTACCAGGTTCTATCTATGAATAAACCACTACACTGCGTTGCCTCCTCGGCTAACCAGCTGTTATGCCAGCATTCATGGTTGTAATTTCCATTCGGAATTAACAATCGTCTCGTTTCTCTAGACTATTTTCTTGTGTGTTAAAGTTTAGCAAGATACCGAACTCCTCCTTCATTTAAATTAATCACCATTTGTATGATCTTGTTATTTGGCCACATGTTGTGCCAGTCTGTTATAGGAAAGGCGTTTACCCGTGTTTAACTCCCGCCTTTTACTTACTATCTTTTTCTTTAAGTAGATTACTGTACCTTCCTGGTGTTTTATAGTAATTATTACAGAATATTGTCTTATTATGTGGGGGAGTGTGGCAATGTGTTGTATTATTATGTGGGAGAGTGTGGCACTAACTGTGGGTTTCTCTAGTTATTTATCACAGTAGCTCCTTTGTCGTAAGGTTTCTTAGCTCACTTGATTTAGTCAGTGAAATAATTCCCGCTTACACTGCGCTTTTGGTGATCGTTCCACCACCGAGTTTATTGCGTGGGTCTGTAACACATTTGGATGCACACCAGCTTAACTGATTGTGCTGACTAGTATTCTTGCGTTGTTCGCTCTTTATTCAGTTAAAGGAGCTGGATCTTGGGAGAGGATCCGCAATGTCAGCAAATGTTCACATATGTGAAGATCTATTTGCGTCTGTGTTTTAGAGAGCCGGTGTACTTGGGGTGCCATTTTTGGAGCGTCCAGAATTTTCTGGAGACGTCAGGGCATGTTATCAGCAACTGGGTGGCTTGTTCACTAGCTGAATTTGTTCTATGTGTGAATGCTTTCCTTTCTGTTAAGATACTCCTTTACCAGTAATTTTCTCAAACTGAAGCATTGATGTTTAATAATTAGTTTAGAGCAAATATTGATATCTTTTAACAATTTGAACTGAAACCAGGACTAATACTTTCTAGTAACTTTTCTTAAAGGAAACATTAAAATCTAAGAATTTTCTTACACAAATATTAACCTCTTTAAGTACTTTATTTTAAATCAAAGATTAATGTTGTTGTTATTTACCATAAAGCAGGAATTTGTCAGACACTCTAATATTTGATCCCAAAATAGGGTTAATAGTTTTTGTAATAATTTGAACTGAAAGATTAATTTCTTGTATCAACTCACATGAATAGAATATGTAATAATGCAGTTAAAACTCGCTGGGTCACGAATGATCTTGTCCCAGTTCTTCTGATCACTAGGCAACCAGGCATGGAAGCCGTGAACCATCTCTATAACACCAGTACATTTCGTCATCGAAAGACAGACTCGGCAGCAAACCATTTGAGATCATCATCTTAATGTGTTTAGCTAATATTCAGCCAATATAATAATAGTATGGTTAGGTTCTCCGATGAAAATTCCAGCCTACTGAGATGATGGTCCTCCTCCAAATATTCCCAAGCTGCCGCTGATTCTTGCAGATTGTTTTCCTATGCAAGCTATTTGATCAGGCTGCTTCTCATGCAGGAGAACCATAGTCTCTTCACTACTCGCTCAAGAAGACTCCAGAGTCTGTAACATTAAATGAGAAAAAAAGTGTAATCAGAGATTCGACAAAAAGAATGATAGTGTACATAAGAATAAGAAGTACACTTAAATTTTTTCTCAAATTTCCCACTCCCAACTCCTTTAGTGCAGTAAAAACTACAGTGCTTCTTTTTTTGCAAATACAAGGTGCCAATTATTGACCTGTACGAAGTAAAATCGTCATAACTTCTGAACAATTTGGGTTAGGACGTTCAAATTGCTCGGTTGGCAGCGGGGCATGATGGGAATTAGCATGCGCATGCGCCTTGTTGTCGGACATTTGCACGTGAAAAGTCATGGTACATCTGGCCTTAGCGTAAAGCTTCTGTGAATGCCTACTATGTGAGCAATAACAGTCCACCTGCGGCTCTAAGGCAGTTTGTGATGGAGATCATGCTGAAGACAACCGGTCCAAGTGTGCTAAAAATCAAAAACTTGATTCGCAAGTTTGAGAGAAGGGGTAGTGTCGGTGATGACAGTGTTGGCAATGTCGGTCGTCCAAAAAGGGTGAAAACGCCTGAAAACATCGAGAAGACACGCGCTGTGTTTCAAAGGAAATCGATCACACGGGCTGCACAACAGGTGTGAACCAACCGTGAGTCACTGCGACAAACTGTTGTTGGAGACCTGCCATTGAACCCCAGGGCCGTGGGACAGTGGTTGTGTTTCACCAACACTATTTTCCACAGAATTGATGAACAGGGCTTTCATGTGAATGTGGTTTGGTTTAGCACCGAAGCCCACTGTCATTTGGATGGGTTCGTCAATAAGCAAAATTGGCGCATTTGGGGGACTGAGAATCCGCATTCCGTGATCGAGAAGTCTCTTCACCCTCAACAGGTTATTGTGTGGTGTGCAAAGTCTAGCCACAGAATAATCTGCGGAATAGTCGTTGATGGCACAGTGACTACCAAATAATGTGTCAACGTTTTGGAAGATTGTTTCGTCCCCTTTACCCAAAGTGACCCTGATTTCGAGAAGATGTGGTTCATGCAAGACGGAACTCGACACCATCTAAGCAGGAGAGAGCACTTTGGGGACCGCATTCTGGCTCTGGAGTACCCAGAGGCCACTGGCTTGGGCCTCGATTGACCGCCATATTCTCCGGATCTGAACGCATGCGACTTCTTTTTGTGGGACATATATTAAATTCAAGATGTACAGCAAAATCTCCAAAACCGTTGCTGAGCTGAAAACAGGCATTCAGGTCGTCACTCACAGCATCGATATTCCTGCAGTTCAGCAGGTCACTCAGAATTTCGCTATTAGTCGGCGCCACATCATCGTCTAGGATGGCAGGCATATCGATCATGTCGTAACTAAAATCTGAATGTCTGTAGTGACGTTTACATGTTGAATAAAGTCATTGCAGCCGTAATTTGTAACTAAGTTACGTTGTTTTTATATAGTTCAATAGTTGTCACCCTGTATTTCCCAGGTGCTCGAAATAGGTGTTCACAGCTCCAAGTATAAAGCAGGAATGACTTCTGCAAGTTGACATCTCTGCTTTTTATACCCTCTAAATACTTAGATTTCTTAGAGAAGGTTCCTGCTGCTGGGGGATCTGTTCTCTTGCGTGCAAGATCAGAAGCACCACAGATTCTGAAGCATTAAACAAGAAAGAACATTTATTCATGGACATGGCAATCTTAATGTATTTAAAGATACGACAAACATGGTGTCTGAATGATAGACTGAATAGTCCAGAAGCATACTTACTTTTCTACATGTCGAACCTCCGACTTTGCTCTTTCAACTCGCCACTCAACGATGTTGTTGACTGGTTTTTAACTAAAAGCTTTCTCAGTCTTGCTGCATTTATACCCACACCTCCTTGCTGCGTCAATAGCGCTTTCTTGGCTCATGTGTTTAATCAAAGCTTGTCTAAACATATTCCCAGGAAAGGCCAGTTTCCCACAGAGAAGAATTGTGAAACAGATAGGAATGTGAGAAGGTTGTTTGTCTCCGAGAGTCAGGAGACAAGTGAGATGAGACTCCTTGTTACTACAAGTTTTTCTGCTAGGCCTTGTCTCCCGACTATAGGAACCTCCAGCCTCTAGAAACTGAGGAGGTGTTCTGTACTAAATATAAAATAAAGCACTTGAAACCAGTTTTGTATAACACTAACATTTGTTTGTACATAAAAAACCACAACGAAATTCAATGACCACTCACAGATTGACAGGAAAAGGCAATCAACATGATATACCACGTATGTGGTGTGACATGAAATTTCCTATCTCTTGCGTTAATTTCAGTCTGTTCACACTCTTTGTAACGCTTCCATGCTTAGCTACGAGTTCTGTGCGTGACAACAAGTCTTTGTAACCATGCGAGAAGATAAAAAATGCATGTCATTGGAGAGATGACTGAAGGTGTTGGACGCAGTGAATTTGTGAGAACCTTTTAGTCAGTAGGTATTAATGACTATAGTTTTTCGATTGGTTCGTGGTATAGCAACTTCGTAAAACTAAAATGTGCAGAAATTTCTTCTCCACAATTTGCAATTATAAGAAGCAGAGTTGCAGCTCGCAAAAGCTCATTTCTCTTTCACCTTCAGAGCTGTAAAAACTTCGTGGTTATGTAAGTTTTTACTACACATGTGGCACCATTTTCACATATCATGTAAGTACTCTGCTGTGATAAGTTGGAAAAAGAGGAGGGGAAGTGCCCAATTGGTCTCTCTCCTTTTCGTGTATTTAATGAAGGTAGGGAGGGGGATGGGGAGTGACTTGAAATATATGTCACAAGTAACGTAATTTCACGCCATTTAATACCACACTCCCAGTTGTTTGAGGTAGAGGGTAGTGTGAGGTATAAAGTATACACAATTGGTCTGTTTCCAACATCTTGTTGTGCTATGGTTTGAGGGGGTGAGGAGAGGAAACGGAAGGTGTGAGGGAGATAAAGATTTTTTAATTTTGCAGCCTATTTTCTAATAACACACTCTGAAAAGGAGAGCAAGAGGGGGACATAAAGCACAAAGGTGATCCCTGTTTCCACATAAGGAGATTGAGAGAGGATTTTCTATTAACACACTTGTTCTATTTCCGCCATCTTGGATTTTTTATTACTGCACTAAAATTGTGTGGAGATACGAAGTACTGCATTGTGTTACTGGTTTGAGGGGGACTGGTTTTTCAATTTTCTGCTAATGCAGTTGTGCTATTTCCAACACCTTGGAGGTTTTTAATACAACATTGTTTTTGGCTGGTGACAAGGAGGGGGCAGGAATGAGCAGAATGTGGCCTCCTTTGATAAGGATGATAACATCACTTATGATGTCAGCAGTTCAATGTCATCGATGACATCCTGCATGACCCTCATCAAAAGTTGAATAATAAAAGCCTGGAAGGATTTTAACTGTGCCAGTTAGTATATACCTATACTACTGTAATCTCGTTTTTAGTAACTATAAAGTGCAGATTCGCACATTCTCTAGTGCAGTTGTCATTTGTTTGCTTGTAATAACTAGTAAGCATTCGTCTCAGTTTCCAACTACCACATGTGATCAGACCAAAAGAGCAGTAAGTTACATATTTAGCTTTTTCTCTCTTTTCTCGTAGTCTCCTTCTTAATTTCCTTGCGTGATTTTGGATTTAAGATGTGTAATCTCATGTTTTAATAACTGTAAAGTGTAGATTCGTGCAGTCTGCAGCCAGTTGTGATTTGTTGTAAATTGCCAGCTACACAGCTCAGTAACGTATCAACCTCCATTTGGAGAGACATTTGGAGGCTAGAAATTTATCTAGTTGGCTTTCCCTATGTGCACTTATAGTTAATTCTTAAGTTAGTAGTACTAGCATGGATTGGATGTGTGTATGCAGAGTGCAGGGTTGGGAAAAACTAACTGCAGTTCGCAAACAGCTAGACACTTTTGGCCATGGTCAGCCGTCTTCAGTCTGCTGCCTTGGGCAGTAGTGGTGGCGAAGACTCTGGCACATTACACAGGGCACCTGAGATGCTGCTTGTTTCGCCCATCGGCTTTTCTGTTGAGGCACCTTATTGTGTACTTGACGCAGTGGGTTCATCCTCACTGCAGGGTGAGTGGCACGCACTACCACCTCTACAACGACGGCTAAATGCCCGAAAGGAAACTAGACTGCCAAACCCGATTACATAGTCTCAGATATCGCAAATTCTAAGACGCAGGCACCACTTAAGCCAATATAATTAATAGAGCGATGAAGTCTGCAATGCCCGAAGGTACCTGGAAACCGGTGACCTACCGCATTACAAGAGGAAGGTACTTACTGGTCTTCGAAAATATTTGGCAAGGAGATCGGCTGAAAAGCTATTGCGGTACTGCGTAGGGGGTGGGGGAGAAGGGGGCCGGTTCAGCCACAGCATAGAAGTAACAACACGGGCTCACACACTTTAAGATATTCTGTTAACAAACAACAAAGACCTGAATGAGATTTTTCACTCTGCAGCGGAGTGTGCGCTGATATGAAACTTCCTGGCAGATTAAAACTGTGTGCCCAACCGAGACTCGAACTCGGGACCTTTGCCTTTCCCGGACAAGTGCTCTACCATTTTTTTTGCTATTTGGATACAAAATTAGGCAGTTCACAAACACTAAATGAAATGCATCCTCTGCAAAATAAAAAAAAATCGTATTAAAATAAATCACAAATTTAAAGGAACAGGGATCAGGGATGTTTTCTTTTTGTTTATTTATTTTCAATAAAGATCACTCTGTTAAAAGGAACGTGCAGATCATTTCATAGTATAGTATGTGCATTACATATTGAGTGGTGAGAGAAGCGTGAGGTTCATTTTCAGCTGTCAAATGTGCACACCGACTGCACCCGGCACATCCCAACTGCGTGGGGGTCGAGGAAGACTGCCTGAAGATAGTTTGCAAAGATTTTCCGATAGTGTGACCATCTATGAACCTCATTGTGGGCTTGCTGAAAGAAATACCAAAAGTCAAGTCGCGACTTGGCAGCATCCCCATAGAGGTACGCGATCGTCCAACCTTTGACCCAGATGATCGACTGTGATTTAGTCGCCGGAAAGTAGTCACTCTCCGGATGTAAGAAGGAAGCAGGTGTAATATGTTGCGGGGTCACACGGGGGTAGCAAGCCACCATCTGTCTTCCTAGGAGCCAGACGTCCTCCACCTCGATACAAGTTAAGTGGTGATGGTCGTCATCTACTTGGCGACATTTCGGGCATAGTGGAGTGTCCACTAGTCCAATTGCATGGAGCCGTTGGTTGGAGTTGAACTAGCCACAGGTGACAGAGAACCACAGTGCCCGAACGAAGGTGGGAAGGAATTTTTGGTGCACATGTCTCCAAATCTTCGGCCAATGCAAACTGGGCTGTTTGAGTTCAATGACATTACGATTTATCCGTCGTAGCAGCCAAACATAAAAATCCTTCGCGCATGGCGGTCTCGTGCGCGGAAGCTCGTCTCTGATATAACTAAGTTCCACGATAAATGTTGATACATGAGCAAAATGTGGCGTAGTGTTGACCACCGCCACCGGAGGTGTGTGGGACACTGGAACCAGGAGATCCAGTAGGCGGGATGTAAGGGAATCACGCCCGCTACGGCATTGGTTGTACATCGTGGCTAGAAGGAGCGCCGTCACTCGGCAGTGAACATTCGTAAGTCCGAGTCCCCCCTTGTCCGTAGGGAGCGTGAGCGTTTCGTATCGCACCTTGAGGGGCGATCCAATCATCACAAAATAGCCTAGTGCTGATAGAAGTCGACGTCCGAGCGTGAGTGGTAGGGGCAGGATCTGCGAAATACGCACCATTCGAGAAACCACATAAGTGTTCAGATACTCGACTGGCTGCAAAGGATCAAGGCGCCGTAGGAGATGTCGTCGGACCACGGTACGTGTTGTCCGCAAAATACGTTGGTAGTTAACTGCCGCAATATGTTTTACAGATGAGGTAAAGTCTATGCCGAGATAGCGGAATCGTTGCACATAAGGAAACGGACTTATTTCTTCCTGCGTAAGGCCCCTTCCAACCGGCATTGCCACCGATTTGTTCATGTTCACTGCACTAGCCGCCGTCTCACTGTGGTCCAACAACAGTTCAAGCACCGTCTTCACCTCTTCCTCAGAACGAACGATCAGCAGGAGGTAGTCCGCATAGGCACGACATTTGAAGGTGTAGCCTCGTAGTTCCATCCCAGAAAGAGAATTGGTTAGCCTCCCAATTAATGGTTCCAACGCTATCGCGAACAGCAGCATCGAAAGAGGGCAGCCCTGGCGAATGGATCGTCGAATTTGAATGGATCCTGCTATACGCTCATTAACCTGTACCAAGGATTGTGCGCCCCCATAAATCCTTCTAATGAGACCAGTAAAACGGTCTGTAAATCCCATTTGTTCCAGTACAGCGTACAGATAGTTGTTGCGCACTTTATCAAAAGCACTGTCAAAATCAACCGCCACCATCGCCGCTTTAAGCCGGCACTCCTTCGCCAGCGCTATAACGTCACGGCATTCGCCAGTAGCTGTTTGCACATTCACCGATCCACCCAGTGTCGTCTGTTCTGGAGAGAGAACGCTACGAATTAACATACGACATCGGGACGCTAGCAACCGTGCAAAGATCTTATAATCGGCATTAAGCAAGGTGATGGGGCGATGATGTGTGACCGTAATTCCTGGCTTCGATTTATGTACAGGCACCTAGAGGCCTTCCATAAAAGCCGGTGGACTAGGCGCATCGGAATGTAACATCTCGTTGTACATTTCCGTCCATCGCGGTGGCATTTCATTGCGAAATTCTCGATAAAATTCAGCAGGAAGCCCATCAATGCCTGGGGACCGATTCAACGCACCTTGTGCGATCGCATCATGTACTTCTTCACAGCTAATGGCTTCCAGTAAGGTTCCTGCGGCTTCCACCGTCAGTGTACCGAAGACGTACGTGGCTATACGGTCGAGATCATCGACAGGGGCTGCTTCTTCCCGGTAGATGTGTTGGTAATGGTCGAAGAATGCAGAGACAATGTCCGCTTGACGCGTCACTCTTCGGTCTTCGAGGGTAATTTTCCCGTACCCAAACGCGTCGGTGCTTTCGTTCATTCACGACGTGGTGCATGGAAGGAATCTTGTGTCTTATCGTATCGTGACATCTGGCGTGCACCATGGTTCCCTGAAGATGTTTCAGAGCTAAAGCCACCAGTTTAGCTTTTACCCTTTTGCGTTCGATCCAGATGTCCTGTCCCGGCGAACCATCGTCAAGGTCGCGCAGCGCTGCAAAATAAAAATCGGTCGTACGGCGGCGCCATTCTGCCATCTCCCTGCTATATGAGATGAACGTACGGCGAAGCGCCGGTTTAGCACAAGTCAGCAACCAATCAAGCATCGTCGTATACCTTCCAACCCTTCGCTCGCACATCGTCCTTGTCTCAAGGATCCGTTGACGGCATTCAGGATCATGTAGATGTTGAATGTTTAGTTTCCACCGGGCCTTTCTGTTCCACACCTCTCTACGGGGAAGAAGCACCGTACATATGTAAGCGCTGTGATCGGAAAGTGCCAATGGCCAGCGTTCCGCGTCCTGGACATCATTTGCATGGGCCTGTGAGATATAAATGCGATCTAATCTGCTCGCCAAATGACTTGTCACATAGGTGTATCCCGGTTCATCTCCATGTCGTAATTCCCACGAGTCACTAAGTACAAGGTCGTTGACAACGATTCGCAACTCCTGGCTGGTTTGCTTGCGGCCATTGGTCTTTATGGCAGAGAACACAGTTGAAATCTCCACCAATTATTACACAATCATAACGTCCATGGAATAGTGGGGCAATGTCTTCTGCATAAAATCGCGCCCTTTCCCGCCGCCGATTATTTCCCGACGGTGCATAAAGATTGATGATGCGTGTCCCAAACGTCGTGAAAGCCATTCCCCTGGCCGACGGAAGATAACACACGTTTTCCACTGGGAAGCCATCTCGCACGTAAACTGCCACCCCACTCCCATTGTGATCTCCATGTGACGAATAGGACTGGTAGCCTACGATGTATGGGAGTGCAGCTATGTGGACTTCCTGCAGCAAAGCAATGTCCACATCAGATGCCCAAATCGTTTCCTTCAGTAGGCGTATTTTGGCCGGTGAACACACGTCATTTATATTTAATGTCGCAACACGGTTCCCTGGCGTTGAATCCCACTCTGTCGAGACGCAACATCTCCCTGCATCGGCGCTGGGGGCTGAGTTAAAAGACGTTCTCTCGCCCCTCTCCCTTCACCTTCAGCAATTATTATGCCGTCTTCGTGAGTGCCGGCTGCCTCTGTATGACGTCCGGCGCCTCCTCAATATCGTCACACCACATCGTTTCAGGCAGTGATATATTCGTGTCCATAGCCACAGCATCTGCGTCTGGAGAGCCAACTGGCTGTGATTCCTCTTCATCATCACCACGTCCCGGTACCGTCAATGTGACAGACCGCTGCTGGTCTGATCGAACAGTTCCCATTGCCTCATCCTGTTTCGTAGAGGCTGTTGTGTCGTCTTGGTCCACAGGCACATCGTCGTCGGGGCAAGGGGAGTCATCCCGAGGAGATGTCGTGCGACGTCGCCGTTTCCTCATCTTCGGGGAACGTTGTTTGCGTGATCTTCCTTCCGTGTCCTCAGATTGTAGGGAATCACGGCAGCCCGACAGAAAAGCATCCGTAGGAACTGGAAGTGTTTCGAGTCCCATCGTTGTACT
This sequence comes from Schistocerca piceifrons, assembly GCF_021461385.2. Lineage (NCBI taxonomy): Eukaryota > Metazoa > Arthropoda > Insecta > Orthoptera > Acrididae > Schistocerca > Schistocerca piceifrons. The sequence goes on along the minus strand of NC_060138.1, from coordinate 292,937,490 downwards.
TGGCGGGAGTTCGGTTGAAACTGATGTTGTCGTCACAGAGTGCGTTCCAGACGGAACACAATCCGTAGTGGCTGGAAATGCTTCGTGTACTATCGGTGTGCATGGTGGGAGTTCGGTCTCATCTGATGTTGTCGCCGTAGATTGTATGCTCGATGGAGCAGCATCCTCTGTCATCCCGACGTCTGCGACAAGGTTTCGGAGGGTGCCATCTTGATCTTCCACCGGGGCTGTGTCCTTTCGGTCATCAGCGGACGCAGTGAGGGCTTTGGCATAGGTGATCGGTAGTACTGTCATCGCCGGCGACGGTTCCTGCACATCTGAAGGCAGTTGCGTAATCCGCCGTTGCATACAGTTCGACCTGAGGTGTCCCTCCTGACCACAGCCAGAACATGTGCGTGGTTGACCATCGTAAATCACCACCGCCCGACAACCACCAATTGTCAGATAGGAAGGTACATGCTTCTGAAGATCAATAGTGATCTGTCGCACTCCGTTAAGAACGGGGTACGTGGCGAATTGTGTCCAGCGTTCTGCCTTGTGACCATATTCCGTGCCGTATGGCTTAAAAGCCTCGATAACGGGAGCTCAAATGGCAGCTCAAAAACACGTATTGTCCGTACACCCAGATCAGCATGTTCTCCAGTAACCGTGCCGACATTCCCGTCACTATGGCAACATCGGAGACCTGCTTTTGTTGCCTGTAGAATTAATTCACACGCCGCGTCATTTACCATCTCAACATACACCGTGGGACTAATGATGGACAGGTGAATTCCGACAATATCGTTTGGCGGTATCTTGACTTCCTCTCGAATGAATCGTTCCACTGCTAAAGCCTTTGGTCGTTCGTAGTCTTTGCAGAAATTGAATCGTAATGTAGTTTTCCCTTTACTTGTTCGCCATGATCGTTGTTACTAGCCCGCGCGCAGACTAAGTCCACAAGTAAACAAACACTCGCACACGCCGCACAGGCGGAAGTATAGGACCTCCGCTTCGCACGGCCGCTAGTGTAGATCTAGCACTCCTGGAAGGAAGGACACTGCGGAGACATGGCTTAGCCACAGCCTGGGGGATGTTCCCAGAATGAGATTTTCACTCTGCAGCGGAGTGTGCGTTGATATGAGACTTCCTGGCAGATTAAAACTGTGTGCCCGGCCGAGACTCGAACTCGGGACCTTTGCCTTTCGCGGGCAAGTGCTCTACCATCTGAGCTACCGAAGCACGACTCACGCCCGGTCCTCATAGCTTTACTTCTGCCAGTATCTCGTCTCCTACCTTCCAAACTTTCCAGAAGCTCTCCTGCGAACCTTGCAGAACTAACACTCATGAAAGAAAGGATACTGCGGAGACATGGCTTAGCCACAGCCTGGGGAATGTTTCCAGAATGAGATTTTCACGCTGCAGTGGAGAGCTTCTGTAAAGTTTGGAAGGTAGGAGATGAGATACTGGCAGAAGTAAAGCTGTGAGGACCGGGCGTGAGTCGTGCTTCGGTAGCTCAGATGGTAGAGCACTTGCCCACGAAAGGCAAAGGTCCCGAGTTCGAGTCTCGGTCGGGCACACAGTTTTAATCTGCCAGGAAGCTTCGGCAAAGACCTGTGTCGACACAGGAAAAGCACACAATAGCCATAATTCAAGGAACCAACTGGTACCGAAATAGATCAGCGAAAAATGACAATGATCCTGACATACCCACACACATTAACAAGAAAATAATAGTGAAGACCTCAAAATCCAAAACCTAACTGAAATTCACGAATGTAAGTTGAAGCTTTCCAGTTCCAAAGGAGGCTCTGAATTCAGCACAGCAAAACTGGCTTCAACCCTCTCATCATCTCATCGGTATGCCTCATCCCAGAACTGACTGGCCAGGCTGTGCACGGATACGGCACTCGGAGTCAGCCACAGATTCAAATCGGTCCACAAATATGCCCAACACCACTTACCGGACTCCTGCCCAACATCCTTGCAGTGCAAATGCTCGCGTTAGTCTCTGGGCGGATCTCTCACACCGCCCTCCTCGCTCCATTACCACTCCCCAACTCGGCACGCCACAACACGCCCCCCCCCCCCCCCCTGCCGTCAATAACCTCGAGAAAAGAACTTAGTGGCCTCGAATCAGAGGGACATCACACGGCAGATCGAGCTAGTAGCGCCAGGAATTAGAAAAACCAGCAACGGAGCCATGGATCAACCTCTTCCCTTAATGCAATGGACAGTGGTGCAGCCTACAGAAGAAGGAGGGGAAAGTTTATTAAGGTGTACCCTGAGGACGTATCCAGGGGCCGGACGCCTGACAAGTAAGTAAACTGGACCCAGAATTTTGATGACAGAGCATTGGCCTATGAAATGAGGAGTGAACATCCCGATCCTGACAGGCACAGTTCTTCACGAGAACCTATCTCCAAGCTTGCCCTGAAAGGGGCGTCTATTTCTACCCTACCACCATGCCTATGCATCACATATTTTTCTCGTTCGTAGAGCTCAGGGCCAGGACTACAGGTCATCTTACAGTCTGTCCCCTTGCCGGATCTTCGAAACTGCTTTACCTGGTTTCTGGGGGCTAAGTGGTTCACGTTGCTTGATTTCAACCAAGTTTATTATCAGATTCCTCTTACCAAATTGTCCAAACAGATCACCGCGTTCTGCACTGATTGAAACCTTCATCAGTTCAGCCAGGTTCCATTCGACTTGTCCATTGCGACGGCGGTTTTGTCTCGTTTGTTATATCCTGGGCGACTTGAAGTTTCCTTGTGTTTTTAATTACTTTGATGATGTTGTCACTTATAGTCAGTAATTTGAGAGTTATATTTCTCATCTTTGCAAGGTCCTCTCCAAGTTCCAGAATATCAGGTTGACCGTTAAGGCATCCAAGATTATACTTGCTAGGAAATAGGTGTCCCGCCTGGGTCATTTAATTCCCATGGACGGCATTAGGACTGAAAGGAACGAACTAAGGTGTTCAAGAAATTTCCTCAGAATCTAAATAGGAACGAGATATTCAGATTTATTGAGATGGCGAATTATTTTCGCCGTTTTGTCCCTGATTTTGCCTAGATGACCGCTCCACTAAATAAACTAGTAGGAGGGAGGCGAATTTGTCTGAGGCGAAAGCTAACAGGCCGCTTTTGAATCTATCAAGACTGCTATCACCAAACCGGCGATCTTAGTCCACCCGAATTTTGGAAAAAGATTTATCGTTGAAACTGAAGCCTCAAATGCCAGCACTGCTGAACCGTTGTTGCAGGAGGATCAACCTATAACATGCCCTTTAGCTTTCTTGTCGAGAAGGTTGTCTGGTCCCGGGATGAATCTCTCCTTTTGTGAGTGTGAGGTGCTGGCTGTGCTTTTCGCCTTAAAGAAGTTCTATCTTGAGCATAGAGGTTTGATCTCGAGACAGATAATCAGCCCCTCAGCTGGGTGTTGGCACGACCCTTCAAAACTGGCAAGATTGGCAGGTGGGCATTCAACATGTCCGCATTTCATTTCAAGGTGCGACACATAAAAGTATCTGCTAACCAAGTCGCCAGCACACTCAGGTGCGTGTTTCAGAAGGAACAGTCTCTCGAGAGTAGGAGCGTTAGTGAGTCTCACCCAGCTGTGTGTACCATTTTAACTGATATTCCCCAGATTTTTGTCGACCTTAAAACCAAACAGGATCAAGATCCGTTGTGGAGTCCATTAAGAAAGCAACTCTTATCCAGTGGTGAGGTCAGCGACTACTCCGTCAGGAATGGTATACTATGTAAACTCATTAACGAAGCCTGGGACTTTAGAATTTGTTTGCCTCAGGAGTTGGGGCCTCCCATTTTCCATTCATAATTCTCTAGTAGGAGGACATCAGGCCCTCTATATAAACTTGGAAAATGTTAAAGCTCACCTCCTAAGCTAATATAGTTAACAAATCGATGCACAAAGTTATCTCGAAACCAGCACGCAGCTGTATTACGAGAGAAAGATACTTCTCTGGTGTTCGAATGCTTTTGGCAGGGAGGTCGTCTAAACCATTAAGGTACTGCGTGCCCACGGGGAGGGGTGGGGGGTAGGGGGTTCGGCCACAGTATAGAAGAAACACATTATCCCTTCGCTTCGGCAAACACCATAGGTTCATACAGTTTAAGATCTACTGTTAACAAAGGCCAGCATCGACTCAGTAGAAGCAAACATCAGCCACAACTCAAGGAAGCAATTGGTGGTAAAATAAATCAGCCAAGCAATCATAATGGTCCCAACAGACCTTTAGGTATTAATAAGAAAATAACAGTTAAGATCTCAAACTCCAAAACTTAACTGAAGTTCATGAATGGAGCTGAAGGTGGGGCGCAGAATTCAGCACAGAAAAACTGGCTTCAACTGTCTCATCAGTGTGACACATCCCAGAAATGGCTGGCCAGGCTACGCACTTGAAGTCAGCCACGGATTCAAATCGGCCCACAAATATGCCCACCAACCACTTGTCAGACTCCGTGCCAGATGCTTGCAACACAAGTGCCCACCTTGTCACTGGATGGACCTCTCACACTGTCCTCCTTTCTCCATTACCACTCCCCATCGCGCCACGCTACAACGCACCCTGTCCCCCATAAACAACCTTGAGCAAAAATCTTAGTCATACCAAAACAGACGGACATCATACGACAGATATAGCTAGTGGTGTCAGAAATTCGAAAGGTGACGCCAGAAACCCCGCCATGGCTCATCCTCCCCCCTTCAAATAATGGACACTGGTCCAGGCTATGGAGGAAGGAGAGGAAGGTTAATTAACCCGCTTAAATTGATTAAGGTGCAACCTGAAGACATTACCAGGGGCCAGATGCCTGACTAGCAAATAACTGGACCCAGAATACTGATGATACATCATGGGCCTATGAAACGAGGAGTGAACTTCTCAAGCTTGGCACCAACCCTCGCCCAAACCGCACAGTTCTTCATGATGACCTCATCTTCAACCTTGCCCTGAAAGGGGCGTCATTTCCTATTATACCGCCGTGTCTACGGCGGTGAGCTGATCTAATGTTATTCCTGCCCAGTTCCCAATTTTCTCTAAGGTCTTCAGGAGTAACAGAAGAAGACAGGAGGCCATCGACATCCACAAGTTGAAAAGAGGGTAAGTGACGGGATACGCAGAGAATAGACCGCTGCATTGGGTGCTTCATGCTACGATGGTGTTAAATGCAAAATTGAGCCAATGTGAGGTGGTGTCCCACCGATTTGGAGACATATGGTGGTTAGTGATCAAAGCTGACTTTTGGTTGCGGTTCTTTCTCTCCGCAAACGATGGCTGTGGATAACATGGCGTGGTAGTTAGGTACTTAACCGCTCCATGTCAGAAAAACTGTTTAAGATGTTCGGAAACAATCGCCCGAACGTTATCGCTGACAAGAGGTTTAGAGGGTCCAAAACAGCTGAAATGTTGGACGCAAGTGCAATGATAGTATTCGCTGTGACCCTTAGACTAGGGATTAACCGCACAAATTTTGAAAACGCTTCAACAACCACCAGAACATATCGGTTCCCCTTCCCGGTATGAGGAAGAAGCCTCACATAATCAATAAAGAGTTTGTCCATAGGGTTCTTCTCGCTCTCCGATTGTAACAATGCCTTCGGAGGACTATTACTCTGTTTAGCCTTCTTCAATATCTTGATCTCAGACTAGCCATTGCAACCTAAGTTCTCTATTATTTGCTTTATGTATTCGAATCCCTGTCTTCCTCTTCAGTTTTTGCCCTCTACTGCTCCCTGTAGTGCCATGCAAGTCTTTCACTGATGTGTTACCAGATTTCCTATCATCCTGCCCCTTCTCTTTGTCAGTGTTTTCCATACATTCCTTTCCTCTCCGGTTCTGCATTGAGCCCTCTCGTTCCTTACCTTATCAGACCACCTAATTTTCATAATTCGCCTGTAGCGCCACATCTCAAATACTTTGATTCTCTTCTGTTCAAGTTTTCCCACAGACAATGTTTCACTACCATAAAACGCTGTGCTCCAGACGTACATTCTCAGAAATTTCTTCCTCAAATTAAGGCCACTGTTCGATACTAGTAGACTTCTCTGGGCCAGAAAAGTCCTTTTTGCCAGGGCTAGTCTGCTTTTGATGTCCTCCGTCGGCCACTGGTTACTTTGCTGCCTAGGTAGCAGATTTTCTTAACTTCATCTACTTCGTGACTATCAATCCAGATGTTAAGGTTGTCGCCTTTCTCATTTCTGCTACTTCTCATTACTTTCATCTTTCTTCGAATTCCTCTAATTCCATATTCTGTACTCATTAGACTGTTCATTCCATTCAGCAGATCATGTAATTCTTCATCACTTTCACTCAGGATAGCTATATCATCAGCGTATCGTATCATTGATATCCTCTCACTTTGAATTTAAATTTCACTCCTGAACCTTTCTTTCATTTCCATCGTTGCTTCTTCGAAGTACAGGTTGAACAGTAGGGAGGGAAGACTAGATCCCTGTGTTACACCTTTTTTAATCTGAGCACTTCGTTCTTGGTCTTTCACTCTTATTATTCATTCTAAGCTCTTGTACATGTTGTATATTACCCGTCTCTGCCTATAGCTTACCACTATTTTTCTGAGGATATCGAACTACTTGCACCATTTTACGTTATCGAACCCTTTTTCCAGGTTGACAAATCCTATGAACGTGTCTTGAGTTTTCTTTAGTTTTGCTTCCATTATCAACCGCAACATCAGAATTGCCTCTCAGGTGCCATTACCTTAGCTAACTCCAAACTGAATGTCATCTAGTACTTCCTCAATTTTCTTTTCAGGCCTTCTGTATATTATTATTGTCAGCATCTTTGATGCATGAGCCGCTGATTGTACGGTACTTCTCGCAGTTGTCACCTCATGCAATCCTCGGAATTGTGTGAATGATATTTTTCCGAAAGTCAGATGGTACGTCCCCATTCTACTCACCAACGTGATCAGCCGTTTTGTTGCCATTTTTCCCAATGATTTTAGAAAATCTGATGGAATGTTACCCATCCTTTCTGTCCCTTAAGTCTTCCAATATTCTGGATCCTCTATCTTTTCTAAATTGATTCCGGTTTCATCTTCTATCACATCCGATAAATCTTCCCCCTCATAGAGGCCTTCAATGTACTCTTTCCACCAATCCGCTGTCTCCGCTGCATTTAACAGTGAATTTCCTGTTGTACTCTTAAGTTACCATTCTTGCTTTTCGTGCCACCGAAGGTTGTTTTTGCTTTCCTGTATGCTGAGTCATTCCTTCTGACAATCATTTCCTTTTTCTTCACATTTTTCATGCAGGCATTTCGTCTTCGCTTCCGTAAACTTCCTATTTATTTAATTTGTCAGCGGCGTTTATTTCTGCATTCCTGAATTTCCCAGAACACTTCTGTACTTACTTCTTTCATCGATCAACTGAAGCATTTCTTCTGTTACCCATGGATTGTTCACAGTTACCTTATTTGTATCTCTGTTTTCTTTTCCAACTTCTGCGACTGCCCTTTTTTGAGATGTCCATTGATTTTCAATTGTACTTTCTACTGAGCTATTTTTTATTGCTGTATCTATAGCTTTATAGAACTTCAAATGTATCTCGTCATTTCTTGGTACTTCTGTATCGCACTTCTTTGTGTATGGATTCTTTCTGACTAATCTCTAGAACTTCAGCCGACTCATCATCACTACTACATTGTGGTCTGAATCTATATCTGCTCCTGGGGATGCCTTACAATCCAGTATCTGATATCGGAATCTCTGTCTGACCATGACGTAATCTATCTTAAATCTTCCCCTATCATCCGGTGTTCTCCAAGTACACCTCCTCGTCTTGTGATTCTTGAACAGAGTATTCGCTATTAGCTGACATTTATTACAGAACTCAGTGCCTTTCTCCTCTCTCATTCTTGTCCCAAGCCCTTATTGTCCTGTTCCCTTTTCGCCTACAACTGCATTCCAGTCCCCCATGGCTATTACACTATCTTCCTTTACGTACTGTATTACCCTTTCAATATACTCATACTCTCTGTCTCTCTCTCTCTTTCTCTCTTCATCTTCAGCTTGCGACGTCGGCATGGATGCCTGAATTATGGTTGTCGGAGTTGGTTTGCTGTCGATTCTAACAAGAACAACCCTACCACTGAACTATTTACTGCAGCACACTCTGTACCCTACCATGCTATTCATAACGAATCCTACACGCATTATACCATTTTCTGCTGCTATTGATATTACCCGATGCTCATCTGAGAAGAAATCGTTGTCTTCTTTCTATTTCACTTAACTGACCCATACTATATCAAAGCTAAGCTGAGCCTTTTCTTTTTCCCTTTTCAGATTTTCTAGCTCCCCTACTACGTTGCAGCTTCTAACAATCCAGTCTCCGACTCGTAGAAGGTTATCCTTTGGCAGTCCCCTCCGAGAGATCATCATGACACTTTATCAAATACAGACCACATGTCCTGGTTACATGTTCTGTGTCTTAAATGCAGCGGTTGCCACTGACTTCTGCATCTTCATGCCGCTGATCATTGCTGATTCTTCCGTCTGTAGGGACTGTATCCCACTCGAAGGACAAGAGAGTGCATCCAACCTCTGTCCGCTGCTCTGAACTCTTCCACAAGACCATTGGCAGAATGAGAGTGACTTCCTATGCCGGAAGTCTTCGGTCACCAAATGCTGATTATTAATCAACATTAAAGTGGTGGTGGGTTTGGAACGCGGGTTCGAAAACGTTTTGGTTACTAATAAAAAATGCTACCCCTAGACCACGGGTGCGCCAGATTACATAGACTACACAACTGCAAATTTTGACACGTAGGCACTTCGTTAGCAAATATACTTAACAGAGCCTAGCCGCACTACAAGAGGGCGATTGGTAGGGATGTCGGTTGAAACCCAACCGTCTAGATACTGCGTGAGCACGGGGGATCCGCCACGTTATCGCCCTGGCTCACACAGTTTAAGCTATCCTGTTGACAAACAACCAAAGCCTGTATCGACTCAGGAAAATCATATAACAGCCGCGACTCAAGGCACCAACTGGTGGTGAAATAGCTCAGCCAAGAAATCACAATGACTGCGACAACCTACAGATATTAATAAGAAAATAACAGTTAAGATCTCAAAATCCAAAACTCAACTGAAGTTCACAAATCGACGTTGAAGCTTGCCGGTTCCCAGAATAGAGCACAACGAAACTGGTTTCTACCCACTCATCGGTGTGCTTCGTCCCAGAGCTAGCTGGCTAGGCTACGAGTGAAGACGGCATTCGAAGTCAGCCACGGATTCAAATCGTCCCACAAGTTGCTCAGCAACCACTCGCTAGACTCCGTGCCCAAGAAGCTTGCGCAAGTGTTTGCCTTAGTCGCCGGGCGGACCTCTCACACCGTCCTCCTCGTTCCGTTACCACTCCCCAACTCGCCACGCCACAACGCGCCGTGTTCCCCATCAACAACTTTGAGCAAAGATCTTAGTTGCCCCAAAACAGAGGGACATCACATGACAAATCGAGCTAGAGGCGCCAGGAATTCGAAAGGCAACTCGAAAAACTCAGCTGCAGCTCACAGGGTGCTATCGGCTGCAAGTTGTGGCTACACCAAAACGCTACTTCTCATTACTTTTGTCTTTATTCTATTTACTCATTAGACTGTTCATTCCAAACAGGTCCTGTAATTCTTCTTCACTTTCACTGAGGACAGCAATGTCATCAGCGAATCTCATCATTGATATCCTTCTACTCTGAACTTTTATTCAACTCTTGAACCTTTCTTTTATTTCCGTCATTGCTTCTGCTATGTATAGATCGAACAGTATGGGCGAAAGCTTACATCCCTGTCTCACATCCGTTTTAATCCGAGCACCTTGTTCTTAGTCGACCACTCTTAGTATTTCCTTCTGACTCATGTACATATTGTTTATTACAGTCCCAGCCAGATAAAGATGTTTATTTATTTACTGCTGACCGGTTTCGACCACTCTCCTGCTCATCATCAGACCGCTTACTCCATGGGAGTGGCAGCGACTATATGCCTTCTAGAGTGGTGCTTACTGCTCGCCAGATTCAGCAGTCTTCCATGGAGCAAGCGGCCTGGTGATGATCAGAACAGTGGTTGAAACCGGTAGTCAGTAAATAACTTAACATTTATAAGTGGTTGGGACTGTTTTATTATACAAAAAGTAATAAAAAAATGGTATATGATGAGTTTCACAATGTCTGAGCGAGTTAAGACTGGAGTATTGGTAAAATCCTCAGATGCTGCCTGTAGTAGTGGTACCTGCTTCGTAGGTCTATAGTTGTAAAATAATGGAAGAGGCCCAGATTAACAAAAATCTCTGTTATATTAGGCACAGGGTAGACTACTGTAACTGATTTCTGGTTTAAGTAGTGGTAGTTACAACAAAACTGTTATTTATTGTCTTCTAACAATTGATTTGGGACAATGACAAAAAGTGCTGGCCAGGGCTATTGCTCACTTATATGATCCCATTTTGAAGTTGTTGATTTATAAATTTTTGCAAGACAAATTGTAAATACTGTGGAATTGTATACGGCTTCTTACAGACAGGCTATTCATTCCCAGAGGGAATACTATGTTGAGTCAGTGGCGTGACAGTTAATGGTACAGGAAGATCAGATAACTCAGCATAGTCTTCCAACAGTGTCTCTATGTCCTCCTCATCCCGTCTCACTAGATGTGATACTTCCTTCTCACTACAGTTAATTGACACTCTGATGGAGCTGCATGGAATGACAGGAAATCCCTACCCAAAATAATTCACTTTCATCCATCACTTCTAAGCTCACAATCGGTGTACCAAGAGATAGCATAAAATCTTCATGGCTAAAGTTGTCAATGTTGAAATGAGCTCTGCTTCCATCAATTTTCCGTACTTATGACGAACTACATCACGTAAAACATTGTGCTTTATCCAATTCGTCTTTCTGAATGGTTCAGCTACACACAAAGAACTAACTGTAAGATTCATCTACCCAAATTAATTTTCCAATATCTTTCGGCCTGATGCCCTGTGAAATGACTTAACAGGATCATGTGTGTAATGTAGCTGGCTTATCTAACATCTCGGGTGTTCCTAGTGACAGTGATGGTTTTCTGGCCTTAAAGCTGAGACGAAACTGTGTACCATCCAGTTTTACACACAGTTATAAATCAACTCTGGCATAATGCTCAATCAGAAAAACTAAACCAAGAATGATTTTGTAAATTATGATCCTGCCTCTCCCATTTAACCACTGGGATGACCGTTTAGGTCTGCTTCAGTAAATGTACTCTCACTTGCTACCTGTACTTGAGATCCAGGATTTAATAAGAATTTGGGGAACTTTCCTTTCAGGTAGCTGGTCAGAGAAATGGCTGCGACTGGTTCCACAGAAAGATGATCTCTGCTAACCTTTACTGGGAGCATTGCACAGTGGACACATCACCCCCTGCTTCATTTATGAGATACAAACTGTGACCCCCTTCCACGTCTCCGAAAACTTATGTGTACAATTTCGTTTCAAGTGCGCAAATTATTTACATGCTTGGAATTGTTGCTTCTTACAATTACACTTCGTATGACGTGTGCAACACATGTCTGACTGCAGTTGTAAAAGAGCGTGTATGGCAGGTAGGGTGGCGCTGATTCTCCACCAGAGATGGGCGTAAGTACAACAGAGTAGGTGACTCGTGGATACAGGAACCCCTTTATTGCTGTCTACTTCCATTCAGCCGACTTTGATAGTGGTAGTGTTGGTGGCGAGCATGACAAATACACTGTCAGCTTCTCTTGGTACCAAGAGAAAATTGCCGCTGGAGCTGCTGAGCTGTACTGGATCATCGTGCTATCTGGCGTACAGCTGGTTGGCTGGCATGGCAGCTGTCATTAGGAATGTGGCAAGCTGCACCTTGCCCCAGTGCAAGGGCGAAGGGGTACTCTGTTGGGACCTCAGCAGAGGTAGAGATAACTGGAAATCCGTGTCATAGACCTGTGAAGCCGTAAGAGTGCTGTGCTGCCCAAGCAGTCAGGTGGTCTGGCACAGGAGAGAGGTTTGAGGCCAAGCTATAGCAGTCATGGCAGCAATGTTGTTACAGTGCTGACCAACAGAGACTGGACATCATACTATCAACCAGCTTTTCAACGACGATAGGATGGTCCTGCAGGGGTTTAAATGCAGCTGCCCTGGGCTGGCTACGCAGATGGGACCATGTTTCTGCATCATACAGAAGTGTCTGGAACAGACGCCGGTGAGCCGGTGACTGAAGAACAATGCCACCTCACATTAGTGGGTCAATCTGCAGAAGCTTCCTGAAGTTTGGTCAGTGTCTGAGGCCCCTGACACACGTAAGCAGCGATACTGAAGTGGCTTCTTGTTGGCGAAGTTGCTGAACAGGCAGGGTGTTGTCTGACAGCTATCACTGCTCCACATATCGCTCTGTCAAAGGCACTGAGCGCTATTTCGTTACAATACGAACACGCTTTTCAAGCTATAGAAAAGAACCGTAAGAATTATAGCCAAAACAGTAGTAGATCTCATTTGGCATGGCAGGGTAAGTAGCAGTACAGGGTGAGGAGTGCATGTGTCTGGGGGTTGTGACGGTAGATACATTTCTTATCGGATTATCATACAATTAACAAGAGAATCAATGAGACAATTCCAAACAAATGACACAAGCATCTATTAAAATGTTCACAGTGAAGATACAACCTTAATAGACCATGTCTAAGTAATACGCAATGAATATGGGAAATCCTCAATCAGAAAAAAGCCTACATCTGAGATATACTCGTAAGAACAGAGTATAAAGGCTTGCCAAAAAATGCAGAACGGCTAAACCACAGTTTCTAAGTAGCACAGGCCAATGCCTAAAATTCACTACCTATAATTAAAATCATCAATTCTACAACAAAAAGTTATGAGTGAAAGGTCAGTACCAATAATACCAAAATCAGCAGAATTAAATTACACCATACACATTGCTACAAAATCACATAAACCTAGCTCTAGTTTGAAATGCTCAAAACGTTGACACAAAATGAAACGAATCGTAACTTGAATCAGTAGCATAACAATCATTATTGGATAACAAAGCGGAAACAACTACACGTAATCAGGCAAAGATAGTATTAATAATTTGATCACCGGGTAGGCAATCAGTGCTCATATAACCTCCGTTCCATTAGTGACTGTTACATTTTCTATTAGTACACAGTCAACCGGACAATGAGCAGACAAGAAAAAACTATCTTGGACTGGCTTTTGGAAAGCCCTTTATTCAAGCGATACACAGCACAAGACGCTGTTCCTGTCTACGCTCTCTAGAAACAGCTAGGACTGCAGATTTTCTGTGGACTGCTCACTCATGTCAAAAGGAGCCAACCGCCGCTCAACCCTACAGGTATTCTCTCCAAGTTCACGCTGTTCCGCTGCACCCCAGCAGAGTCAGGAACCAACGTGTCCCAGTACGTCTACTGTAGTGAACTTCTCGCATAACTTGACGTTAGATGGAAGAGTTATGTTACTGCTTTTCCATTCATTCAATAATAGAATCCTTATTCCATTTCATAAAATGGATATCAAAATGGCTCTGAGCACTATGGGACTTAACATCTGAGGTCATCAGTCCCCCAGAAGTTAGAACTACTTAAACCTAACTAACCTAAGGATATCACACACATCCATGCCCGAGGCAGGATTCGAACCTGCGACCGTAGCAGTCGCGCGGTTCCGGACTGCGCGCCTAGAACCGCTAGACCACCGCGGCCGGCAGAATGGATATCCTGATACTGAATGTTTTCATCGTATGGTATGAGGCCTGAACTAAAAAAGTCGCTGATCTGCTTGGAATTTTTTTAACAACGCTCCTAAACCGTATTTTGTTGTGTTGGCATTCATCTCACTATGATAACCTTCATCCCCTATCCCCTTTTTGTCCAAAAAACGTAAGGCAACAATTTTCACGAATCCACCTATGATCCCAATGTGACACATTGTAAACCTTTATCCAGATCCTGGCGGTATTTGAATTCCTCTTTCCCAGCCATTTCACTCTTATACACTTCCTCTGATATAATTTTTTGTTCCTGTCGACCAACTTTCTGGACGACTTACACCACAACTGATCTCCATCAGTGTAATAAATAGTTCATCCAGTGCTTCGCGAATATCTTATGTCCCGCAGGAGCCTGCCTCTTTTTCCTGCCACTCCCTTATTTTCTGCCAGCACAAGTTTTTTTTTTTTCTACTCGTTGTATTTGGAGTCCAATTACCTAACAGCACGCCAAAGGGTTGGTTCACTAAAAACGGGGATGTCTTGCAGTTCAGTCCTTAACCTCTCCAATGTGGCCACTGCTGCTAGAAACTGCTTTTCCCGAGAGAAGTGGTGTGGTCTGCTTTTCATGACTCCCTGTGCATACTCGTACAATGCCTATTTTTGTCGCCCGCCAGAAATGAAGACATGAAGACATTAAGTTTACACTCTCTCTAAATTCGTTCCACTGTGCTTTCATTACGAGCGAGTCATCCATTAGTACTTTTTACTGGCTTGGTACAGAACTGCTGGCGAATTGTACTTTTTTTTCAGCCGCAAAGTAAACACGAGCGCTGATCACCGTAAACATTTCAAAGCTCCATTAATGATGCATCATTTCACGCAACCAAAGGGCAATTAATTATGTTGCATCTGTCTAACACGAGTGCACGACAGCGAATGACAGCACGATTGTTTCTATCTGACGGGTGTAAACAGTGCAACCATTAACGATTAAGTGAAAATACTGTTTAGAGCTTGTGGAGCGGTGGGTTGAATGTCATATTAATTAGCCATTATTAGTCATAAGAGGAAATTGAAATTGATGTAAATATAGTTCGCCGTCTTTTACGAGAGCCTGGCAACTATTTCTGTGGTCAGTCAGAAAGCAATGGAAAACACACTGACCATAGCTCCCAGTCTGCAAGGCCACATTCTTGTCCAGCACACTGAAAGGAATATTTCTGTTCTCAATTTGCTCAGCAGGATCAGACTATGATTACAAATGAAGATTTTGAGTTCTAATTGGTACATATATCTCGTAAAGTTTCACACGTACAACATTCTAATATTCATTCTGTTCACACTGACAGTATATCTCTCTATCCTAAACAGCACTATGAGCAGTTCAGAGGCGACCTCTACAGTAAGTTCCTACTAAATACTCTTTCGCTCTGTCTACTGAAAATCGAAATAAATGCTCGCCACAGAAGTGGAAAATATTTGTCACCACTTGCCACTCAGTGGGACACTAACAGTTACTTTTGCGAAATCTAAGCGATCCAGGGCAGTGTACAGTCCTCGCGAGTTCACTATTACTACTGAAAATAAGTGTTTTGTAACAGCCTGTCTCTGACGTCATCCGAGATAGCGCGGACTCCGTCGTTTTACTGACGCAGATCTTACAGTGGCTGGGTGCGAAGTGAAGCCTAGTCTTGCCTCTCGAGCTGTATTTATATATGGTATATAGCGGATGGCCAAGGGAACACCTGCTGTCATCGGTCCTATGTACACGGTAGCAGTCTCTAAACGGCCGCTTTCCTGGACACACAATATTTAATAACAATGTCATGAATCAATTTACAATCTTCGTAATTTTCTGATACTTGTAGGTAAGTTGGTTGAAATTACAGCAGAGTATTAGGTCGCCTGCATTAAAACTTTCCCTTCTAGAATTTTTACAAGGCAACTGGCAGTAGAATATGACCTCTGAACTACTACTTTAAGAGACCTTGTATTGGTTGTTATTAGCATCAAAGTCCTAAAACTTGTTATAGCTGTATTATTTAATAGGTTTTATCACATTCCCTAACCAAAACTTTCTACCATTAATATAACAGATACTTAACTACTACATAGAACGACCTTTTTTGTTCCAAATTTAGTTTTCAGTAAATTACTGGAAGACTATTAGAGGTAGCTTGATGGGGTCACGTAGTAATTATTTTTATGTTGAAATGATGCGTCATACAGATTTTCACATTTCTAAGTCTAACATTTAGCGTTTACTTTTTTCTTGAAACCGTGGATTCTGACTAAAATATTGCTTTAATCACGTTGAGCTTTGTACCAGTTAATTTTGGCATACGTCTTCACATTATGACGAATTTCTGGCGCCACTTATTTTTTTCCTTAAAACGATGTATTTAGGTAAAGTATTGACCTAATAAATCTGATACATGACAGTTTAAACATTATTACACGAACGAATATGTTGAAAAAGTAAGTTTTACTTTTAATTTCATTCTTAATTATGGTGCAATAACTTATGCTACGCACAAATATGTTGTGGTGGTATGGCGCTACTAGACGCGAACTGAGGTAAATTCTGACGCACTGGCTCGCCTCTGTATCTCTGTAAAGATTCAGCGCTTGTTTCGCCACATCACCCTCTATTTCGTTGTGTGAAAAAATTTATTTTTGAACAAAATCAAATATTAGAAACAAGAGGTTTATTATAGTTGACATCTTTTAAATGAAATTGATTTTTAGCAAAATTCCTGAACACTACACATACAAAATAACCATTATATATATACATAGAAAAACATGACATAATGAACTTTTACAAATCATGTACATAAATTACATAGAAATATTGAAGAGAAGTTAAGATGATTACAAAATTATTATTATTTTTTACATAAATTTTTCAGTCTTTACCTGAAAGGGAAACACACAAATTTTTTCACTTTGCAGTACTCTCATATTGCATCACAATAGTACGCGCAAATGTGAGCATCCGTATAACTAACTAAATCATTAGAAGTAGGGGCGTGAATTCACTTCACCATTATATTTTATTACGAAAAAGAAAGGCGATGATTCACTGAAGATTGTGTCGTCCTTGCTTCCTTTTCCACTATAGCTTGTGGGCTGCCTTTTATGAAGCATCCATGCTCCTGAGAAACAAATAACATAGCCAAAGTTCTGTTCTCAGTTTAACCCTAGGAAGGACAAAATACGTTTTATATTCCATTTTCTTGCAGTAGTTCAAGTAACAGAGTTATTACCAGAAGGAATATTGGCAACAAGTTACATCCGAAGAAAAACGAGACGTTCTACGTCATTTTTTAACCTGAATCACAACTTTGCATTTATCTGTTCGTTTTCGCATAAAACATAACTTTTATGCACTAAAGTTGAACTTATTTTCTTAAATAGTGACTTTTTGGCTTGTTGGCGATTTATTTTATTATTTTAGATGTTGCTTTAACTTAGAAACTTGTGTAATTTTATAAATTTTACCTTCATTTGGCTCAATCATTGTACGGATTAGTATACTAAAGAAATCATTTGTTCAACAGAATTTACTTTGCTTTGTTGTACACATACTCAGAAAGCTGTTTTTGTTATAACATATCAAGACGATACGATCTCCATTTCTTTAACACATTTGTTGGATTTTGTTGTCTGTATTTATCAGTTAATTGACCATCTGCCCTAAAGAAGATTAAGCGTTTCTCAAACCTTACTATGAGACGTGAAGGGAATTACTCATCAATTTCCCACCCTTTAACCATATATGTCAGTCTACTGACCTCATTTCTCCTGTTTCTCCCCATTTTTATTTATACATACTTTTCGATGCTTCTTTCTCCCTTTTCTCTTCGTCAACCTACTGGCCTCATTATTTATTATACATTTGGTGTGTTCATCACACCACTTCCACGCATCTCCTTTACTTAATATTAAAAGCCTTCGGCTTGCCTCTAGGGGCACCACATTCTTACTCTATCTTACCTTCAGATTACGTTATTCCCAACTGAAAATCATTACTTGTTGCATAGTCTATTGAATCAGATTTTAGGTATTTTCTGTTTCAATAACTTCTCTTTATTCAAAGTGTCTCACTATTTTCGTAGTTACTAACCATTTTAATGGATCTTTTTTATTATTTATTTATTTTAACCATGCTTTTTTGTATTATTGGTGCAGGAAAGTTACCCATTGTAATTTTAACCTTTAGAATTTACTCCTGCAAACTACCTGTCACTTTCTTTTGTAAGTCATTATTTGGATATAACCGTTTTCGGATATCATTATTATTCACTAGGAAGACATTACAAACTAGTAGCCTACATGCAACATGAAGACATGCGTTCCTTATTTACTACAAAAGAACAGAAGAAGGGAATGAAACTTGAAAGGGAAATAAAGTTTCGTCTAGTTGGGACCGCAGAGTACTCCAAACCCTGTATCTGCCAAAGAATGGCAGACTCCCTACAGTATAAAGTTACTGTTGTTTTTAAATTTATTCAGATCTACAATATTTCTTGGACTTATGTCTTTCTTACTCTTTGGGTATTCCAAACAGTATGCGTTAGCATGAGGTTTACTTATTATCCTGAATGGCCCTTGATAATCATGCATAAAACTCTTTGTTACCGCTAAAATTTTCTTACGTTTTTCTTTAGTCTTGACTAATACTACTTCATCAATGGTAAAACTAGTGGGTGAAGCTCCTGCGTCGTGCCTTCTTTCTCTATCCAAGGCACTATTACGTATGTTTGGCCTAGCTTGTGCCTTCTTTTCGTCTAAAGAGCCCTGAGTTAGGACTGGAAAATCAACGATGCTTGAAATGATGTTATGAGGTTCCTGATTAAACGTTAGTTACACGGCGCAAAGCCTATGGCATCGTGTTTAAGATTGCTGATGATTTCTTCAAAATTTGTGATATGATCGGCCCAAATCGAATGCTTCCTGGCGTAGTGAATTCTACACAGTCTATTTAATTCAGGCATAACTCTCTCGCTCATATTCCCTTGCGGAAAATACGCCGAGATCATTATATGGTGGATTCCGGCCTTTTCAAGACACCCCTTAAATTTTTAAGATACAAATTGAGAACTATTATCTGACAGTATTCTTTGACTTACCAGTCTTTACAATATAGTCCTTTTCTAGCTTCTCTACAAGCGTTTTGGCATTAGCCCTCTTTATTGGATATATTTTGACATAGTTGCTAAAACCGTCAATCACCACAAAAAACATGGGTACATCCTCCTTTAGATGTTGGGAGGGGCCCAAAAAGATCGACTGCACATAATTCCAGAGGTTCACTTGTTTCCACATTGTGCGTATCTCCCTGCACTACGCTATTTGCAGCAAGTAGCTTCTGACAAATAACACAGGATGCTAGTCTTCTCGCTACTCTACGATGCATTAGGCAGAACATCCTCAGAATCATTCCAGAACTCTAATGGGTGAACTTGTGTGTCTGGATCAAAACGTAAAAATTGGCGACATCTGATGAAAGCGGCGTCAACTGAAGTCACATGCTGTACAATAGTATTACTATCACTACCAGAGGTTACTCTATTTTCTATGTTAGTAATATTAGTACTTAGTTCTTCTACTTGTATTTCTACTGCTTTCACTCTGTCAGAACATCTTTTGTTCACATCCCCACATAATTTCTCACACTTAGAATTTACTTTCTTATATATTTTTGACAAGCATTTACTCTACTAGATACTTCTTCAAATCGGTTAGAGCAAAGTATGGATTCGTTGTCTATTATTTCTGACAACCTCCTTTCCAGAAGCTTATCTGCATCTTTGAAATCTTTGCTAACTTTGTCAATTTCGCTTTTGAAAGTACTATGTAGTTTAACTGTTGCCCTACTTTGATTTGTAGATCATGATGATTAGCATCAATTTTATATTTTAAAATTTCAGTTTTGAGGTCAGTTCATTGCCACTGAATTCAGTTTTACTGATTTGATCTTTATCCCTATCCCTCAGTTCTTTATGATGCGATTAAAGTTTAGCCAACAATAATTGCATCCAATTTGGAACCTCTAAATTGCCACTTGGCATTTCCACTGATTTTAAAGGATTTTCTTGCATTTCCTGACCTGGCTCAATTTCAGACTTATTGAGCTCAGTTTCAAGAGCTGATAAAATTATTAATTCTATCGTCTCCTATTTGATCTCTCTTTCAATTATTTCGTCATCAGAAAATGGTTCAGTATCATTGAAATTCAAATCCAATTCTACTTTTGAGAAATCACACTCCGATTTTCGATTTATTGGTTCGACAGAACAATCATCATTAAATCCAATTTCTGATTCTGAGGGTTCACTGTCAGAGGCTGGTTCCATCTTAACTTTCACATAGTTCTCCATTTTCAATAGCTTGTTAGCAGCAACTAACAAATACTTTAAACATTCTTGACTGAACTTAATTGCTTGACCTCGACGAATGGTGCTGGCGCGGTTTACCATCGAACGTAATGCAACGCGGCGCGACATAATGCAGGCAGCAGCAGCAGCTGTGGCGGTTGAGGATGGCGAGGGTATCGCATACTGCTATAGCTCCAGTGCGTTGGCACCGATGAGCATGCGCAGCAGCTTGCAAATGCCTCGCAGGTTCACACAGCTACGTGATGACGCACCGTCTTCTAACCTCAGCACAGGAGGCCGTCGCGATCTAGTATTATCTTCTTTCCCCCTTTCGCTACTGTGGCTAACATTCACAGTTTATTTACCGCAATCGAGAGTAAATCTTAGCACTGTTATAGCACTGGTTTACATCGATATCCTGTTAATGGCTACCAAGTTCATTGTTTCCTACCGATAACTTCCCCTGTTCATTTTTCCCGGACGATAAGCACCATGTGTGGGTCAGCGGATTGTTAGTCATAGGAGGAAATTGGAATTGTTGTAAATATTGTTTGCCATCTTCAACGAGAGTGTGGCAACTATTTCTGCGGTCAGCCAGAAAGCGATGGAGAACATACTGACCATAGTTCCCAGTCTGAAAGTCCACTTTCTTGACCAGACCACTGAAAGAAATGTTTCTATTCTCTATTTGCTCGGCGGGGTCAGGACTATGATTATAAATGAAGATTTTGAGTTGGAATAGATACACATATTCGGTAAAGTTTCACATGCACAACATACTAATATTCATTATGTTCACACTGGCAGTAAATCTCTCTATCCTAAACAGCACTGTGAGCAGTTCAGAGGCGACCTCTGCCGTAAGTTCCTACTAAATGGTCTTTCGCCCTGACTACCGATAATCAACATAAATGCTCGCCACGAAAGTGGAAAATATTTCTCACCACTTGCCACTCTGGTTATTAACATTACAGACAGCCCACTAACAGTTACTTCTGCGAAATTTGAGCTAGCCAGGACGGTGTACAGTCCTCGAAAATTTGCTTTCTATTGTTACTAAAAATAAGCATTTTGTAACAGTCTGTCTCTGACGTCATCCGAGGCAGCCCGCACTCCGGCGTTTGACTGATGTGGATCTTACAGTGGCTGAGTGCGAAGTGAAGCCTAGTCTTCCTCTCGGGCTGTATTTATATATGTGATGCAACGGATGGCCAAGGGAACACCTGCTGTCGTTGGCCCTACGCACATGGCAGCAGTCTGTAAACGGCCGCTTTCTTGGACACACGATATTAATAGCAATGTAATGATTCAATTTAGAATCTTCGTAATTTTTGGATGCTTTGGTTAAAATCACAGCAGAGTCTTAGGTCGCCTGCATTAAAATTTTGCCTTCTAGAATTTTTCGAATGGGTCTGACAGTAGAACATGACCTGTGAACTACAACTTTAAGACACCTTGCACTGGTTGTTATTAACATCAGAGTCCAAAAAACTTGTTATAGCTGTATCATTTAATAGGTTTCATCACGTGCTGTAAGCAAAACTTTCTAGCGTTAATATAACAGATACTTAATCTACTACAAATAAGGACTTTTTTGTTCCAAATATAATTCTCAGTAAATTACCCGAAAACTATTAGAGGTAGCTTAATGCGGTCACGTAGATATTATTTTTATGATGAACTGAAGCGACATACAAATTTTCACATTTCTAAGTCTTATATTTATCGCCTTCAATTTTTCTTATAACCGTCGATTCAGACTAAAATATTGCTTCAATCACGTTGAAATGTGTACCAGTTAATTTTGACATACGTCTGCACATTATGACGAATTTCTGGCTTCCTAGCTTTATTACTTATCGCCACTTACTTTTTTTTCTTTAAACGATGTATTTAGGTAAAATATTGACTTAATCAGTATGATACATGACAGGTAAATCATTATTGCAATAAAGCATATGTTGATAAAGTTTCAAACGTAAGTTTGACTTTTAATTTCATTCTTAATTATTGTGCAATACTTGTGACTTGTGTGCTACGCATAGATGCGTTATGGTGACGTGGCGCTACTAGCAGTGAACTGGGGTAAGTCGCAGCACACTCTCTCACCTTTGTATCGCTCTAAAGATACAGCGCTTGTTTCGCCACAAGGTCCGACAACATAGCGTATACCAGCACGTGGCGCATAAAGACGACAAAGAAAACATATTAAAGCCGTAATACCACCGATTACAGAAAAATATTAAAGATCAGACTGACAGATCACATCACAAATGAGAGGCAAGAAATTTGTGGCACAACTTCACAAAAGAAGGGATCGATTGATAGGACGCATTCCGAGATATGTAGGGACCAGTAAATTGGTGTTGGAGGGACGTGTTGGAGATAAAAATTTTAGAGGGAGGCCAAGCAGATTCAGAAGGTTGTAGGTTGCAGAACTTATTCGGGGATGAGGAGGCTCGCACAGGATAGAGTAGCATGAAGAGCTGCATCAAATCAGTTATCGGACTGAAGACCACAACAATACCATACCACGATTTGAGGTAGATTGATACTGATGAAACATGACAGCTGAGACAGACAGGAGCAGAACTTGGATTTACACTTTTCTTGTTAATAAGTGTCATCATCAGGCGAACTGCTGCAGTCTACATCCACAATATTAGGACAAAACGAATAAGTAGAGAATATTCTGTCTTTAGACTACGCAAAGAAAATTTTTGTCATAGTTACTATCTGACATCTTTAGCTCCTCAGAGTTGCCACTCGACAAAAAAATGCTCGGAAAAGCACGATTTCTCATAAATATTAAAGCGTATGTCGCCACTTTTCAGCAAAAATATAATATTCATACACCAAATAAACGTAGATATTTCCAAATACGACATGCAGTGTCCGTCATGTGACATAACCTGAGTACGAGACCCACGTGAGGGGTGAATAATTATGAAATGGATAAACAGGAGATTCACGAACAAAAAAAGTGGTCCCTCCATTGGCAAAAGATTCCAGAATAGTCCCCCATTCTCTAGGAGCGGACAGCCGAAGGGGAGGTGAGCACGAGAAAAAGATTGAATAACGAACGAAAGGGTAAAGTTCTACGAGTCGGGGCGTGGAACGTCAGAAGCTTGAATGTAGAAGGGAAGCTAGAAAATCTAGAAAGCGAAATGCAAAAACTCAATTTAGATGTAGTAGGAGTCAGTAAAAAGAAATGGAAAGGAGACTAGAATTTCTGGTCAGTTAAGTATAGGGTAGTATCAACAGAAGCAGGAAATGTTATAACGGGAGTAGGATTCGTTATGAAGGGAAGGTAAGACAGAGAGGATGTTACTATGAACCGGTCAGTGATAGGGTTGTTCTTATCAGAATTAACAGCACACCAATCCCGACAGGGATAGTTCAGATACACAGGGTGGTCCATTGATAGTCACCAGGCCAAATATCTCACGAAATAAGCATCAAACGAAAAAACTACAATGAACGAAACTCGTCTAGCTTGAAGGGGGAAATCAGATGGCGCTATGGTTTTCCCGTTAAATGGCGCTGCCTTAGGTCAAACGGATATCAAATGCGTTTTTTTTTTAATAGGAACCCCCATTTTTTATTACATATTCGTGTCGTACCTAAAGAAATATGAACGTTTTAGTTTTATCACTTTTCCGCTTTGTGACAGATGGCACTGTAATAGTCACAAACGTGTAAGTACTTGGTAACATGTAACATTCCGCCAGTGCGGACGGTATTTGCTTCGTAATACATTACCGGTGCTAAAATAGACCGTTTACCAATTGCGGAAAAGGTCGATATCGTGTTGATGTGTGGCTATTGTGATCAAAATGCCCAACGGGCGTGTGCTATGTAAGCTGCTCGGTATTCTGGACGACATCATCCAAGTGTCCGGACCGCTCGCCGTATAGTTACATTACTTAAGGAAACAGGAAGAGTTCAGCCACATGTGAAACGTCAGCTACGACCTGCAACAAATGATGCTGCGTAGGTGTTTTAGCTGCTGTTGCGGCTAATCCGCACATCAGAAGCAGACAAATTGCGCGAGAATAGGGAATCTCAAAAACATCGGTGTTAACAATGCTACATCAAAATCTACTGCACCCATACCATATTTCTATGCACCAGGAATTGCATGGCGACGAATTTGAACGTCGTGTACAATCCTGTCACTGGGCACAAGAGAAATTACGGGACGATGACAGATTTTTTTGCACGCGTTCTATTTAGCGACGAAGCGTCATTCACCAACAGCGGTAACGTAAACCGGCATAATATGCGCTATTGGGCAACGGAAAATCCACGATGGCTGCGATAAGTAAAACATCAGCGACCTTGGCGGGTTAATGTATGGTGCGGCATTATGGGAGGAAGGATAATTGGCCCCCATTTTATCGATGACAATCTAAATGGTGCAATGTATGCTGATTTCCTACGTAATGTTCTACCGATGTTACTACAAGATGTTTCACTGCATGACAGAATGGCGATGTACTTCCAACATGATGGATGTCCGGCACATAGCTCGCGTGCGGTTGAAGCGGCACTGAATAGCATATTTCATGACAGGTGGATTGGTCGTCGAAGCACCATACCATGACCCGCACGTTCAATGGATCTGACGTCTGCGGATTTCATTCTGTGGGGAAAGGTGAAGGATATGTACTATCGTGATCCACCGACAACGAGTGACAACATGCGTCAGCGCATTGTCAATGCATGTGCGAACATTACGGAAGGCGAACTACTCGCTGTTGAGAGGAATGTCGTTACACGTATTGCCAAATCCATTGAGGCTGACGGACATTATTTCGAGCATTTATTGCATTAATGTCGTATTTACAGGTAATCACTCTGTAACAGCATGCGTTCTCAGAAATGATAAGTTCACAAAGGTACATGCATCACTTTGGAACAACCGAAATAAAATGTTCAAACGTACCTACCGTACCTACGTTCTATATTTTAATTTAAAGAACCTACCTATTACTAACTGTTCGCTTAAAATTGTAAGCCGTATGTTTGTGATTATTACAGCGCCATCTATCGCAAAGCGAAAATAGTGGTCCAACTAAAACATTCATATTTCTTTACGCAATACACGAATATGTAATAAAAATGGGGGCTCCTATTGAAAAAGAACGCAGTTTATATCCGTTTGACCTATGGCAGCGCCATCTAGCGGACCAACCCAGGCTGCATCTGGTTTCCTCCTTCTAGCTAGACAAGTTTCGTTGTTTGTAGTTTTTTCGTTTGACGCTTATTTCGTGAGATATTTGGAAGGTGAAAAGACAGAAAAAATATATGAGTCTACTACGTAAATAGAGATGAAAATATAATAGTCATAGGGGACTGGTATTGGGTTGTAGGGGAAGAAGTAGAACAAAAGGTTACAGGAAAATATGGGCTTGGGACAAGGAATGGAAGAGGAGAAAGGGTAACTGAGTTCTGTGATAAATTTCAGCTAGTAATAGCGAATAGTCTGTTCAAGAATGACAACAAGATGTGGTAACATTGGAAAAGACTGGCTGATAGGGAAAGATTTTAGTTAGATTACATCACAGTCAGATAGAGATTCCAAAATCGAATGCTAAAATGTAATACATATCAGAAGCAGACACAGATTCAGATCACAATGTAGTCGCGATGAAGAGTAGGCTGCAGTTCGAGAGATTAGTTGGGAAGAATGACTACTCGAAGGAGTAGAATATGGAAGTACTAAGAAATGACGAGATACGCTTGATGTTCTCCGACGCTATAGATACAGCAATAAAGAATTGCTCAGCAGACAGTACAGTTTACAAGGAGTGTAGTATGAAAAGTCTGACAGATAGCCAACCAACATCTAAAAGCATATTAAGAGAATTTCTGGATGACAACTCCTTCTACTCAATAGATGAATTCTTAGATATGAAGTGGTAACTACAAAAAATATTATTATTTTGTGTAACGAAAACTTACGTGAAAGTGACGCGTTCCATACCATTCGGAAATGTCGTATTCATTATCTATGGAACAAGGATTTATGTATGTATGCATCTCTAAAGAAAGGCAGTCACAGGTGTTGGAAAGGAAAACAGAGGTATAAAGAAGGTAACTGTGAGGAACCTATGGGTAGAAGAAATACTGCAGTTGATCGATGAAGGAAGTAAGTTCCGAAATGTTCTGCGAAATTCAGGAATATAGAAATGCAAGTCGTTGGGGAATGAAATAAATAGGATGTGCTAGGAAGCTAAGTCGAAATGGCTGAATGGAAAATGTGAAGAAATGGAAAAAGAAAATTATGGACGGAATGACTGTCTCAGCATACAGGAAAGCCAAAACAACCTTCGGTGACATTAAAAGCAAGGGTGGTAACATCAAGGGTGGATCGAGAATTCCACTGTAAAATGAAGAGGAGAGATTGGGTATGTGGAAGGAGTACACTGAAGGCCTTTATGAGGGGAAAAACTTGTCTGCTGTGGTAGAAGAAAAAAAAAACTGTCGATATGAAAGAAATACGGGTTCCAGTATTAGAATCAGAACGTAAAAAAGGTTTGGAGGATGCGGCGGCGCTGTTCCTTTCTTTCTTTTTAGCAGCACCTACCTGTGAACTCGTTGCAGCAGATCGCCAGTAGGACAGCCGAGTAGAAACCTACGGTACTGCTACCCGCACTTGGCTGCTTACAACGTAACTATGCTAAGAATCGGGAAAAGGTTTTCATTTTGAATGAAAGGCGAAAGTGCTGGCAAAATTTCCTTATGTTCTGAAGTCGAGAATTAAAAGTTCACTGCCAAGCCCGTGCTAATCCTAACACAGTCACGTACAAACCCATTCGTCCACGTTAGCAAGTTTATGGCTAAGTATTTCCCGAAATCTGAACAGCTACTAAGCACGAATTGTTCGTAAATGAAATTGCTCGCCATACTATTAAGTTTATCGGTGGCTAATGCCTTCAGGTTTTTAGTCGCCGATCTGCTCAATATGCCACGAGGTATTTCTGTCTTTTCTCATACAAAAAATTACTTAAAAAATCCGTACTTTCTAAAAAACACTCACCGGAATAAATATGCCTTCACTTTAAAGCACTTTCCAGGCATGTAGCACAACTAAAACAGGCAAATTATAACTTCCTTCGGAGCTCATACTACAAACGACCGTACTATTGAATGGTTGGGCTCTGATTACTTAGGCTGCTGTAAGAATTCTATATCTCCAAAAGTATAGACGCGCCTTGAATACATCGTTCTGATTGGTCAGTTTTCTTTAAGGTCATTCGAAAAACATTATTCTCCCGCGTCAGTCCACGTTTTTCATGACTAACCAATCAACAAATAACACAGGTTCGAAGGGTATTTTTCCCCGAAATAAATATTTAACATTCTGATATTTTGTTTATACTTTAAGTTATTAACTATTTTCATTTCCTCTCGAATTAGCTTTCCTATTACCATAAACTTACTTAACCTATTATGATACAAAATTCCCTTCGTACAACGTTCATTATCAGAATAATGATCTACATATTTACTTTAGCCCACATTCGCGCATCATTCACACAACTAAAATTGAATTCAAAAATGTCAAACAAAAACAAAAAAGCCTTCAAGAAATAAACAGAACAATTGACAAAAACAATCTCTTGACCTGTTTCTTGAATGTCTCTGTGCACAGCTGTACTCTGGTGGATGAACCCGCTCCAGACCATCATTCACTGTGCATGCATGAGTTATTCTCCCGACACACTGACTTTAGACAGGAGCCCTGTAAAGTGTTACGCCTCACACTCCCTATGATTATAAAGGATTTTTCTAAAAATTTTAGAATTGTAGAAATTATTGATGCTGGCTTCAAATTTTAAATCTTTCAAAAATTTCTGATTTAATTTATAAACTAAAATTAAAAATTTCTTACTCCAGACTTGGCAGTCTACAACTAATCTAATCTAATCTTTTAATTTCTTTATGTAAAATCGTTTTTGTTTTTGACAAAATTGATGCAGATTTTCAACGTTTTAAAAATTTTTCAACATTTTTAAATTCATGTTTCATGAAAGTCATTTGAAGTCCCATTTTTCGCTTTTTTATTTAAAATCACTGCGATGTGTGTCATTCAATTCACTAATGGTATTCTATCCTACCTTAGCCCAAGCACAAGTCGTCACATACATTTTCTTGTTTTTTTTTATTATTTTGGCACCTTCGTATTGTAGCGTCCATTACATTCCTCTATTCACCACTTATCTGTCCTTCCAGGGTTTGCATGAAACGTTCTCTCTGAAACCATACTTCTGTTTAAGACTACTTTCTTTACATACACAATAACTTATCATTACAAGAAATTATTTATAACTTTTATATTTCGTTTACCTTGATTTAAAATGAAAGTAAATTAACAGAATATTGCTCTGTTGCCTTTTTTGCGCTAATCATTAAGATATAATCCACTAGAACATTTTTTAAAAAACCACTTTTTGTTGAAAGCAAAACTTAAACTTTCATTTACTTTAAATCAACTGGAGCAAATCTAATTACGAAAAACACATTTCACATAAAGCAATTGTTTACAAACATTTTATAATACACGGTTACCACTACTGTCGCAGGTTCGAATCCTTCCTCGGGCATGAATGTGTGTGATGTCCTTAAGTTAGTTAGGTTTAAGTAGTTCTAAGTCTAGGGGACTGATGACCTCAGAAGTTAAGTCCCATAGTGCACAGAGCCATTTGAACCATTTGAACATGGTTACCACTTTTATGCATTGCCTCTTTGCATCACGTCTTCATATTTTTTACCACTGTTGAACAGAAATCAAAACTTTTTATTTACAATATAAATGTAACTCCCATTCATTCACATTCTTTTCACAATAAATGTTGTTCACCTTTATCCAAGTATATTTTTGTTCACGTTTGTTAAACTTTCTTTACCTATGTGGTCACTATATTTGTGTTTTCATCATTACAACATGCCTTTTCCTGACAGCAACACTTTAGTGTTCATCATCAAAATTTCCTTTATTAACTGCACTTGTCATGAATGTTTCTTTCATTTCCCTACATTTCACTCAGCCTCCAATTTATTTTTAAATATTTCAACAGGATATTCCTTCCTACCTGCCATTATTTTAACTGATACATTAATGCAATGTACACTTGCACATACCATGGAACAACTTCTCAAGTTACTAAAGTTAATCCTTACTGTCAGCTTTCAGCAGGATAATGCATACTTTTTCTGTTTTCCCTTTAAGTAATCACTTTCGTACCTTAATTATATTCTTATGTCAACATACTTATGTCATCACTCCTCTCCATTACAACTTGACCCCCATTTTTCCCACCATAAAACTGACTTTGTCATGAGACAGGTGACAGATTCAGCTCAGAGTGACAGAAGAGGAAGACTGACAATACGAAAACAATCTGAAATAGCATTGTCAGTAACTAGAGCACCTGGTATTCCTCAAACTCGTAGCATTGCATAGGTTGCAACCTCTTCTGAGGACTCGAAGCTTAGCTAACATCTAACTCTCGCACCTCTTTTACATTTTGTTCTACTTTTTCTTGTGCCACCTTCATTTCCTTATGATCCACCCCCACATCATCCCCATACTCATTGTAGCCCTCTAAATCTTCCATCCTTCTACAATACCTAACTGGTATAATAGCAACTTCTTCTTTGGTCAAATTATTTTTTCGAAAAAATTGTACAACCACATCTTCCCCATTTATTTAAAGAATTACTACATTTTCATTAAAATTTCATCTCCCTTTGTAATTGTTAAACAAAATTGTGCCAATTAGCATTTTATACATACATCAGGGATTATAAGAAAGTTCACGAGTACTTGCACACCATTCATTTTTACTGGCAACAGAACTTCGTGTTTAACAGGTTTTTTAACTTTTCCTGTAGATACAATTATCTGCACCCACTTTACTGGCCTTATTCCAAGTTCACTTCTATTTGGCGACGATTCTAACCAACTTTTACTCACAGCACATATATCACTCCCACT
Organism: Schistocerca piceifrons; assembly: GCF_021461385.2. NCBI lineage: Eukaryota > Metazoa > Arthropoda > Insecta > Orthoptera > Acrididae > Schistocerca > Schistocerca piceifrons. Next base: position 292,907,354 of record NC_060138.1, on the reverse strand, counting down.
ATCTGCTAAACACTATACTTCTTCGTTACACACTTGCAGACTAATTACTGGCTGACTCAACACCTTTCTTTCATTGCTAGTGTGAGAACCTTCCTCCAACAAATTGTTCACAATCTCCCTTGTATCGAAACCTTCCATGTTTCCAGAAATTAAGGAGATTTTTGCAGAATTACTCTCATCACTTTTCTCCTCCATACTAACTATTCTGCCCACTAATGACAGCTCAAAATTTTTTCCGGCGTTTCGCCATTATGCCTTCCCTCTCTCTTCGTTTTCTCCACAATTAGCTGGCTGACCCCTCTTTTGGTCATCATTTTCCTGTGTCTGTGTCTGTGTTGTTGTTGTTGTTGTTGTGGTCTTCAGTCCTGAGACTGGTTTGATGCAGCTCTCCATGCTAGCCTATGCTCTGCTCTGCAGGGTTCTTCATCTCCCAGTACCTACTGCAACCTACATCCTTCTGAATCTGTTTAGTGTATTCATCTCTTGGTCTCCCTCTACGATTTTTACTCTCCACGCTGCCCTACAATAATAAATTAGTGATCCCTTGATGCCTCAGAACATGTCCTACCAACCGATTCCTTCTTCAAGTCAAGTTGTGTCACAAACTCCTCTTCCTCCCAATTCTATTCAATACCTGCTCATTAGCTATGTGATCTACCCATCTAATCTTAGGCATTATTCTGTAGCACTAGATTTCAAAAGCTTCTATTCTCTTCTTGTCCAAACTATTTACCGTCCATGTTTCACTTCCATACATGGCTACACTCCATACAAATGCTTTCAGAAGTGACTTCCTGTCACTTAAATCTATACTCGATGTTTACAAAGTTCTCTTCTTCAGAAAAGCTTTCCTTGCCATTGCCAGTCTACATTTTATATCCTCTCTACTTCGACCATTATCAGTTATTTTGCTCCCCAAATAGAAAAACTCCTTTACTCCTTTAAGTGTCTCATTTCCTAATCTAATTCCCTCTGCATCATCCGAGTTAACTCGACTACGTTCCATTATCCTTGTTTTGCTCTTGTTGATGCTCATCTTATGTCCTCCTTTCAAGACACTGCCCATTCCATTCAACTGCTCTTCCAAGTCCTTTGCTGTCTCTGACAGAATTACAATGTCATCGTTGAACCTCAAAGTTTTTATTTCTTCTCCATGGATTTTAATACCTACTCCGAATTTTTCTTTTGTTTCCTTTACTGCTTGTTCAATATACAGATTGAATAACATCGGGGAGAGGCTACAACCCTCACTCCCATCCCAACCACTGCTTCCCTTTCATGTCCCTCGACTCTTATAACTGCCATCTGGTTTCTGTACAAATTGTAAATAGCCTTTGGCTCCCTTTATTTTACCCCTGCCACCTTTAGAATTTGAAAGAGAGTACTCCAGTCAACTTTGTCAAAAGCTTTCTCTAAGTCTACAAATGCTAGAAACGTAGGTTTGCCTTTCCTTAATATATTTTCTAAGATAAATCGTAGGGTCAGTATTGCCTCACGTGTTCCAATATTTCTACGGAATCCAAACTGACCTTCCTTGAGGTCGGCTTCTACCAGTTTTTCCATTCGTCTGTAAATAATTCGCTTTAGTATTTTGCAACTGTGACTTATTAAACTGATAGTTCGGTAATTTTGACATCTGTCAACTTCTGCTTTCTTTGGGATTGGAATTATTATATTCTTCTTGAAGTTTAAGGGTATTTCGTCTGTCTCATACATCTTGCTCACCAGATGGTAGAGATTTGTCAGGACTGGCTCTCCCATGGCTGTCAGTTGTTCTAATAGAATGTTGTCTACTCCCGGGGCCTTGTTTCGACTAAGGTCTTTCAGTGCTCTGTCAAACTCTTCACGCAGTATCATATCTCCCATTTCATCTTCATCTACATCCTCTTCCATTTCCATAATATTGTCCTCAAGTACATCGCCCTTTTATAGGCCCTCTATATACTCCTTCCACCTTTCTGCTTCCCTTATTTGCCTTATACCCTCACAAATGTCGTTATTCATAGACGCTAGTATTTCCGCTACACTGCCATCACTAATCTCCCGTAATTCTGCAGCTTCTGTACTTTCACCTTCCCCAGAATATGACTCGACTTCAACTTGGTTGCTAAAGACTTTCTGGCCGTTAGGTTCTGTCACATTTTCCGCTAATTTTTTCGTCTGCAATACAGTGCTCATTTGTTTAAGTCTGTCAAAAAGCTCCCTTAAATCTCCGTTAAATGTACAGATTTTTATGTAACTCGCTTCGTCTGTTGTTACGACCTTCTTCTGCACCTCACTTACAATCCCTCTCTGTTTAGTTCTAACATGTGCCAAGGGTTCTGCTAGCGGGTTCAAATGACTACTTCCCGTCTTGTAAACGCTAGTCCTTTCACAGACGGCATTTAGTTTAAAGGATTCAGGAATTTTGTACCATTTCTTATATTTACTCCCATTTGATGTCGCCTTTGTGCAACTTCATCCTCTCGTATACGAGCGATTATTGTGTACCTGCTCCCCATTATTTCGCCTATCATTTGCTGGATGGCACCACCTCCCGGCACCTCTGCTCCTGCTGTTTCCTCAGTGCACGCCATTCTGTTAACGCTTACATCCTGCCGCGGTTCTGCGTTATTTGGTGGTCTGACATTACGATTTCCATGATCCTCCTCATGCACAACTTTTCAGCTCTCTCGAAATAATGAATCTATTAACATCCCTCGGAGCTGCAATAATATTGCTTCGCCAGTTAACCTTTCAGCCCCATAACAATTTGTTCTGGCTAGACTTTATTGTTTAAATGTGACAAATTTGTCACCCACTTCAACGCAAACTTTCTTACTCTTTCCTTTCTGGGATTAAGCTTTTCCCCAGCCCAGAAGCTATTTATGAAATCCATTTGTTTTCGCTTGTCCCAATATTCTTTTAAAAAACGCCTCTTTAAATTTATCTAGAGTACCGTACTGTTTAGTAGCGATAATCCCCCAAACTTCTAGCCTCTCCCAACAATTTAGACGTAATAAACCCTTTTTTTGTCTGTCTGACCACTAACTAGATAGAACACCTTCAAAGTCACTCCAAAATTCTTTTGGATGTACGTTTCCTGTTGGATCAAAGCGTAAAAAGTGCCGTTACCAACATACTGTATTTCAGAAGAATCTGCTACAAAACTACACCCACTACTGTTAGTTCAGTGTCTGGGGTTAGTTTCAACTTTTCATAATCTACTGGTATGCTCATCCACCTTATTTTCTGCCTCTTCTACCTGGTTAGTTAGCTGAAGAACATTCTCTTCAGACGCACCCACTCGGTCAGACACTACTTCATTCATACATTTGGCGTATTCAGAACTGATTTTACTGTGTAAAAATTTGTGATCTTTTACACACATAGACTCTACCGCCGCTATTTTGATCTCTACTTTCTGCACAATTTCTTTGTCAGTTCTACCCTTTGTTTGTTTCCGCACAGCAACTTTTGTCAAGGCATCTGCTAATTCACTTTTTACAGATTTAATGGACTGTTGGCATTTACTCTCATCCACTTTAGTTTCTAACGACTGCAAATCGTTTTTCCATATTTCTTTTAAAACCCAATTCTGTCTTTAAAGTTTTTCATTAAGATCACTAGTTTGCTTTTCAGTTTTTTCATTTAAACCACTAGTTTGTTTTTTGAGTTTATCAAGTTTAATGATTTTCTGGCCAATTGTGTCAGCCAAATTAGTATGTCCATCTTTTATAGAACCCATTAATACTGCAAACATTTCTTGCAGACTTCCAGGTTCTATTTTCTGCATTACTGTTTTCTGTTTCCCATGTTGTCCCGGTACTATACCATATTTGGTACCCACATTTGTTGCAGTAACACTACCCATACTGTCATCATACAATCGGTTGTTACCGATTTCACGGTTAATGTCACTTTCAGTATTGAATTAACCCCACTAGTTACATTAACTGACATACTTGAAGCAGACTTTACTCCACTGTCCGTAAACAGCAAAGAAATATCGTCAGAAACCTCTTTTACTTTTACATCTATGAATGGGAGCCCTTCCTCTTTTATCGCATTTACAAAATCTTTTAACACTTTCCATGTTACTCAGTCGTTCAGCACACACACACAACAAATGTAACAAGCTTGTCTTTCTTTGAATGCTGCGGCCTCGACGTGCTGAAACTGCGAGTCCGACCTTCTTCATCTGCCGTACTAGTTTCAGGGTCCCCGCTCGCATAACTTGGCAGCGCTGCTCAGCCGTATTTCTGCTCGTTGATACCGCCAGGACGCCATCCGCTGCTTCGATGTGCCCTCGTTTTTCTTGTGACTGTTTAACATCTTCTAGTAATTCTCTCCGGTGACTCGGAAGGGGTTCCGTTCAAAATTCCGCATGTACCGATTTACTAAATTTTTTCATTATCGTTCACAATACGGTCTTCTACAAAATTTCTGTCAACCACGGATTCAATGCACTAAGGCATTTTAACTGTTTTCCCGGCACAGATGCACCATGTGCGGCGGCGTGTTTCCTTTCGTCCTTTTTACCAGCACCTACCTGTGAACCCCTTGCAGCAGATCGCCTGTAGGAAAGCCGAGCAGCAACACGCCGCACCTCAACTCGTACCAGGCTGCGTACAACCTAACTACTCTAACAAGGGAACCTCCCCATCGCACCCCCCTCAGATTTAGTTATAAGTTGGCACAGTGGATAGGCCTTGAAAAACTGAACACAGATCAATCGAGAAAACAGGAAGAAGTTCTGTGGAACCGTGAAAAAAATTAGTAAAATATTCAAACTGAGTAGTTCGTATGTAAGATAGGCAACATCAAGGAGAGTGCGAACTCAGCAGCGCCTTGGTCCCGTGGTTAGCGTGAGTAGCTGCAGAACGAGAGGTCCTTGGTTCAAGTCTTCCCTCCACTGAAAATTTTACTTTCTTTGTTTTCGCAAAGTTATGATCTGTTCGTTCCTTCATTGACGTTTCTGTTCACTGCAATAAGTTTAGTGTCTGTGTTTTGCGACCGCACCGCAAAACCGTGCGATTAGTAGACGAAAGGACGTGCCTCTCCACTGGGAACCGAAAACATTTGATCGCAAGGTTATAGGTCAACCGATTCCTCCACGTGAAAACACGTCTGATATATTCTATACGACACTGGTGACGGCGCGTGCGTCACATGACAGGAATATGTTGTCGACCCACCTAACTTGTACACTTAGCGAATGGGTAAAAAGATTCTTCTACCTTGCCCGATTTAGATTTTCTTGTAGATGTGATAATCACTCCCAAAATTGTGATGAAAACATAAGAGTTTGTCACGTAAACTGAAAATAAAAAATTAAAATATTCACTCGAAGGAAGACTTGAACCTAGAACCTCTTGTTCCATAGCTGCTCTCGCTAACCACGGGACCACTGCTCACCTAGAGTCCCTCTGTCCTTGATGTTGCATATCTTCGCATGGACTACTAAGTTTGTATATTTTACTAATTTTTTTCATAGTTCCATACAACTTATTCCTGTTTTCTCGATTGATCTGTGTTCAGTTTTTCAAGGTCTATCCAATGTGCCAACTTATAACTAAATCTGAGTGGGGTGCGATGGGGAGGTTCCCTTGTAAGAATCGAGGAAAGGTCTTCATTTTGAATGAAAGATGAAAATACTGGCAAAACCTCGGTATATACTGAAGTCGAGAATTACAAGTTTACTGCTAAGCCCGTGCTAAACCTAACACAATCATGCACAAACCGTTTCATTCAAGTTGCAAGTTTATGGTAACGTATTTCCCGAAATCTGAACAGTTGTTAAAAGGAAATGCTTCCCATACTATTGGGTTTATCGACGTGTAATGCATTCAGGCTTTTAGTCGCCGATCTGCTCAATATGCCATGCGGTATTATTGTCTTTTCTCATACACAAAATTACTTGAAAATCTATACTCTCTATAAAAAACACCCTGGAATAAATATGCCTTCACTTTAAAGCACTTTTGAGGCATGTAGCACAACTAAAACAGGTAAACTATAACTTTCTTCGGAGCTCATACTGCAAACAACCGTACCATTGCAAGGCTGGGCGCCGGCCACTTAGACTACCGTAAGAATTGTGTATCTCCAAGAGAAAAGACGCGAGAAGGATACTCCGTTTTGACCGGTCAGTTTTCTTTAAGGCCAATCGAAAAACATTATTCTCCCGCGTTATTCCGCGTTCATCATGACTAACCAATCAACAAATAACACAGTTTCGAATAGTACTTCTTCCTGAAATAAATAGTAAACATTCTGATATTTTGTTTATACTTTACGTTATTAACTATTGAGCCGTGAATCGATTCGTGCTACAACTTGTGTTTAGATTGCTTTGGTTTTCCTTTTCTTCCCCTGACATGTTTGTTTGATATGTTGTCTGTCATTAAGTGGCTGATTGGTTGCCTTTTCCCTCTGCTGTCGATATCTGCGTTTTTGCTTCCGGGAAACTTCCTTGGAGGAAGTGAGATCTTTGACCCGTTGTAACCTCGTTTGTGGCGCGGAAGTAGGGGGCGTGGCGCGCAGAGGGAGTGTGGTGGACACAGGAGGGCAATGTGGCTCTCCAGCGCGAAGTAGGCGTGGTCGGTTGTACCGTGTCGCCACGTGATGTATGTCGGTTGTGTGTAACGAGCGGGTCGAGTTGACGGAAGAGCTCGCCATGTGTTGGTTGTATACAGAATCGCCCCACGAGTAGTTGCTGTTCATTTCTCCTTAGCGGGACGTTAACAAGCTTCTTTAAATCCTCCGTTTCAACACTGGAGTTTAAAAGGAGACACTTAACATGAAGGAGCGCTCACTACCCGTCAACGTTGCAGAGAAGACGTGAACTCAGGTGACAGAGAGTGTTGTCGCGTGACCGTGGCGTGTTGGGTACGCTGGCGACGCGTGCGCGGTCGGACGTGTGGATCCTTGCCATCGGAGGTCGTGTACTGCCTGTTCGACCATAACTACAAGTTAAGTTCGTGGAAGGTTTAATCACATTTTGTGTAACCAGCGTCTCTTCTGCCTTGTGGCCTCCGGCCTCCCTGGCACCGGTGTAATTGAAGACAGTGATCTTTCCTCCTCCTCTCGTTACTGTCGGATAGGAGGTGTAGTTTCTGCAGTTTAATTGTTTCGCTATTCTGGCGTGGGTTATGAGTAAATTCATGCTTCTTGTTGGTTGATCATGTGGTCGCTCATTCAGGACTGTGTGCTGTAATGTTTCCTTGCACGAGGGTAGCTCTAATTCTGTCAGCAAGTTATGCCATCTTATAATACGTTTTCGCTGGCTAAAAGTCAGTGCAGTGACCAGCCAGAGAGTGGCAATTGTGTTTACGGGCGTATTTAAATTGGTCAGTATTCTGTCTAGCCTGAGCATCCTTCAGTGGGTAATTTGTGGCCACCTTACAAGGCTCCGTCATATCTGTTATGTTCTAATGATAGCCCAGGACACTTTCGTTTACAATTTTTTTTAAATTCCTCTTAGTTTGCAATTTTTTTTATTGCCATTAATCGTATGTTTGCTGAGACCTGTTTAATTTTTTTAATAGCGGTGTTGGTAGCTTCACTACCTCACCGTACCTTATTAACGACGTTCTGTATTTACTTTAGTAGCCTGTTTACTAATGATCTTTAATTTTTTTTTAAATTGCTGTATTGCTATAAATTACTTTGATTGGCGTTAGCAGCATGTTTTAAAAGGTTGTTTATTGCCGTACTGCTAGCTTCTGCGTTTTTTAAAAAAAATTAAATTGTTGTATTGCTATAAATTACTTGATTGCCGTTAGCGGCGTGTTTAAAAGGCTGTTTATTGCCGAACTGTTAGCTTGTGCCCGCATCTCGTGGTCGTGCGGTAGCGTTCTCGCTTCCCGCGCCCGGGTTTGAGATGTAGTGTTACACACAAATGTTCAGAATTAGGTGGACTGATAAGTACGCTACAGGCCATTAAAATTGCTACACCACGAAGATGGCGTGCTACAGATGTGAAATTTGACGTGCTACAGGAAGAATATGCTGTGATATCCAAATGATTAGCTTTTCAGAGCATGCACACAAGGTTGGAGCCGGTGGCGACACCTACAACGTGCTGACATGAGGAAAGTTTCCAACCGATTTCTCATTACGTTTCCGACTTTGATAAAGGTCGGATTGTAGCCTATCGCGATTGCGGTTTATCGTATCGCGACTTTGCTGCTCGTGTTGGTCGAGATCCAAGGACTGTTAGCAGAATAGGGAATCGGTGGGTTCAGGAGGGGAATACGGAACGCCGTGCTGGATCCCAACGGCCTCGTATCACTAGTAGTCGCGATGACCGGCATTTTATACGCATGGCTGTAACGGATCGTGCAGCAATGTCTAGATCCCTGAGTCAACAGATGGGGACGTTTGCAAGACAACAACCATCTGCACGAACAGTTCGACGACGTTTGCAGCAGCATGGATTATCAGCTCGGAGACCATGGCTGCGGTGACCCTTGACGCTGCGTCACAGACAGGAGCTCCTGCGATGGTGTACTGCCGGCCGTAGTAGCCGAGCGGTTCTAGGCGCTACAGTCCAGAACCGCGCGACCGCTACGGTCGCAGGTTCGAATCCTGCCTCGGGCATGGATGTGTGTGATGTCATTAGGTTAGTTAGGTTTAAGTAGTTCTAAGCTCTCGGGGACTGATGATCACAGCATTTAAGTCCCATAGTGCTCAGAGCCATTTTTGATGGTGTACTTAACGACGAACGTGGTTGCCCGAATGGCAAAACGTTATTTTTTCGGATGAATCCAGGTTCTGTTTACAGCTTCATGATGGTCGCATCCGTGTTTGGCGACATCGCGGTGAACTCACGTTTGAAGCTTTTATTCGTCATCGCCATACTGGCGTATCACCCAGCTTGATGGTATGGGGTGCCATTGTTCACATGTCTCGGTCACCTCTTGTTCGCATTGAGGCACTTTGAACAGTGGACGTTACATTTAAGGTGTGTTACGACCCGTGGCTCCACCCTTCATTCGATCCCTGCGAAACCCTACATTTATGCAGGATAATGCACGACCGCATGTTGCAAGTCCTGTACGGGTCTTTCTGGATACAGAAAAAGTTCAGCTGCTGCCCTGGCCAGCACATTGTCCAGATCTCTCACCAATTGAAAACGTCTGGTCAATGGTGGCCGAGCAACTGGCTCGTCACAATACCTCAGTCACTACTCTTGATGAACTGTGGTATCGTGTTGAAGCTGCATGGGCAGCTGTACCTGTACACGCCATCCAAGCTCTGTTTGACTCAATACCCAGGCGTATCAAGGCCGTTATTACGGCCAGAGTTGGTTGTCCTGGGTACTGATTTCTCAGGATCTATGCATCCAAATTGCGTGAAAATGTAATCACATGTCAGTTCTAGTATAATATACATGTCCAATGAATACCCGTTTATCATCTGCATTTCTTCTTGGTGTAGAAATTTTAATGGACAGTAGTGTAATAAAGAAGTTGCGCGCAGAATCGGAGAGGAAATGAATGTGTGGAAAACACAGACAAGGGATAGGACACTTGTTAAGACATCGGGGAATGACTAGAGAAAACTGTAGAGAGCAAAAATTGTAGAAGGAGACGGAGACTGGAATACATACAGCAAATAATTTAGGATGTAGGTGGCAAGTGCTACTCTGGGACGAAGATTTTGGCACAGGAGAGGAATTCCTCGCAGGCTGTATCCAACCAGTTAGAAGAATGATGACTCAAAAGAAAAACAACCGAGGCAACATTCGACTTTCAGTGTGTTGTCAACCAGAAGCCGCTCAGCTTCTTTCCAGCTCGTCTTCCGGTGCACGCAGGACTGCTCAATTGTTGCTCGCTCATCGATACTGGTGGCGCTGCTTAATTAAAGACCTCTGTACAAAATGGGATAACTCACATTTTGCAAAGCTGACGTCAAACATAGACGGTGGTCTCGTTAACGTGACTGGACCGTGTACATTCAGTACAAAATAGGCATATCTCCAGTATTAATGCCTTTCTCCTACCTTAGTGACAATGGGATTAGATTATATAGCTAATAGGGTACGGTACATGTTACGGGGAAAATATACGGATTAATCTCCTTTTGCTCTGAGGTCTTCGATTGGTCAGCGCGACGTGTGCAGCATCAGGCACACACTTCCGGCTTTGGCGCCACCTGCCGACTGGGGCGGGACTTCAACTGTGCAGAAAAATCACGGCACACATTTTAAAGATCTGTTCAAAATACTGTGGGTTTTATCCACACAACGTGAGCACATTTACCACTCAGTTACGCACTTCAAAACTAACATAGACAGTTGCTGCACAAACAGCTCTGTCCATAACATTGCGACAAAGCAAGATCTGTAATGGACTTCCATTTACCAAGAAAAAATAAACGTAAAGCTGAAACGAGCGTTTTCTACTAAATAATAAAATTATACAATAAATTGCCCAAGAACACCAAAGAGATTACTAAAAAGAACTTATTTAGAAACACAGTTACAATCTACCTATGAAGCAAAAAGTTCCATACAACGAAAGAATAGTGTTGAGACACAGACCAAGGGTTTAGTAAGAAATTCAAACGCAAGTAAATAATAATAAAAATAGTAATAACAATAATAAAACATTAAAAATGGTTCAAATGGCTCTGAGCACTATGGGACTCAACATCTGAGGTCATCAGTCCCCTAGAACTTAGAACTACTTAAACCTAACCAACCTAAGGACATTACACACATCCATGCCCGAGGCAGGATTCGAACCTGCGAACCGGTTCCAGACTAATAAAACACCACATCACACTTTCACACAATGTAGTTTTATCTGGAAAACCTTACTCCTAGAGCTATACAATATTAAGACATACCAGCGCCTTATCCTCAACATCTCTCTCACTATAGAAGGATGCTGACTCAGTTTTTCGTGCTATCAACAGGATAGTTTCGGTGTAAAAAATGCAGATCAAACATACTCGTTGTGATCTTGATGTCATCTGATAGTTTGTGTTATGCTTGATTATGAACTGGTGTGTGTAGTTTGTGCAGTGACTGGTAGGGAGAAATGAATGTACGGTATAGTACTGTACTTGCACGTCATGAAAAACTTCTTCGTTAAACAATATTGTGAAGTAGGGATAAAGCGAATGTGGTAGCGTTATATTAAACAAATAGGCCTTGTATTCAGCCGGACGGGGTGGCCGAGCGGTTCTAGGCGCCACAGTCTGGAACCGCGTGGCCGCTGCGGTCGCAGGTTCGAATCCTGCCTCGGGCATGAATGTGTGTGATGTCCTTAGGTTAGTTAGATTTAAGTAGTGCTAAGTTCTAGGGGACTGATAACCTCAGAAATTAAGTCCCATAGTGCTCAGAGCCATTTGAACCATTTGAACCTTGTATTCAGAGGGATGGACGCTCCAGTCTTCATCCACCCAACACGATTTGTTTTACAAGGTCTTCCAAAAGGGCTCCATCTCCATGGGGACGTCCAGCGGTGCCGTGGTGACACCCTCTGGCGGCTGCTGTGGCCGTTCCCCCCTCTGGACCCGTGAATCTGGGGGAAGAGAGACTGAGAGATCATCGCGTACATGGCAGAATCGAAGTTGATTTTGATGGCGGCGCTGCAAACCATCTGGACTTGAAAGAAGATACATGCAAGCGCCAAATCGCGCCCACCGTCTGCTGCCTCTAGAAACCCTGTAAATTACAATATCATGCGGCGCGAAGCGGTAGTTGCGGCCTTCCTTTGGCACCAGATGCTGAGGAGGGTGGAGTAATGTCCGATGGCGGCAGCCGTGAAGCAATGAGGCGATATGAGGCGTGAAACAATTTCAATGCTTGACCCCTAATGTGTGCGGAGCGAAGTTTGACCATCTGCTGCTTGAATGTTCTGACAAAACGTTCCGCTTCGCTGTTTGACAGTGGACGGAACGGTACACTAGTTAGATGCAGTATGTCACTGCGTTCATAGAATAATTGAAATTCATTTGACGTGAACTGAGGTCCGTTGTCTGACACTATTACTTCAGATAAACCTTCGAGGCAAAAAACCTGTGACAACACCTGAATTGTGCTGCGTGACGTTGTCGAGTTCATTGGCACAGAAAAGGAAACTTGCTATATGAGTCAACCACAATCAACCATCGAGTGTTCATAAAAGGTCCCGCAAAGCTTATGTGCACTCGTTGCCATGGCGATTGCGACTTAGGCCAAGCAGAGAATTTTTGTGGCGGAGCCGACTGATTTTCCGCATATACGTGATACTGTGACGTCATCTGTTCCGTTTCGGTGTCAATACCCTGCCAAGTTCAGTGCCGGCGCGCTGTTTCGTACGAACAATCCCGCAGTGTCTTTGGTGAAGTAACTGCAACACTTATTTTTACAAAGCTTTAGGGATCAACACACGTGACTGTGCATTGTCATTGTGAACAAGCATCACACCTGTCTGCATAGCGTTTATATGCCGAAGGGCAACGTATCAGCGCACTACAGAGTTCTGTATGCTGTTCAAGGAACGAGGCCAAGATATGGGAATATATGTTAGCAAAATCTTCAAATCTAGATCAGCGTCCGTGGCCTGTGCAATTTTCTTGTAGTTCAGCGGAAAAGACTGATGCAATTCAGAATCCTTAGCGTCGATGTGACAACAATATGGAGCAGAAGCGTAAAAGTCTCTATCAGGACTAATCGGAAGACGTGAAAGCGCGTCCGCATTACCATGTTGAGCTGTCGGACGATACATTCTCGTACTGGTATTGACACAACAAAGCGCATCTTTGCAATTTTTGAGCAGTTCGCACAAGAAACTGTTAGGTCGGATGAAACAATGACTGCGTAGGCTTGTGATCCGTTATTAAGTAGAATTTTCTGCCATACAAATAGTGGTGAAATTTGGTGACACCATACATAACAGGCAAAGCCTCTTTCTCAGTTTTTGAATAGTTACACCGAGCTTTGGACACCACTTTTAATGTGAAAGCAATAGGCCTGTCTTTATCACCCATTCTGTACGAAAGCACGGCACCGATTCCGTAAAAAGAAGCGTCAACTTGAAATACAACTAGTTTGGCAGGATCAAAGTGAACTAAGCATCGCTCAGTTTTTGAAAAGCTACTTGGCGCTCATCTGTCCAAACAAAACGGACATTCTTGCGACGCAATGGCGTTGCGATTTGTGCAGCATCCGGTATAAACCGAATATAATAGCTCATTTTCCCTAAGATTGACTGCAGTTCTGTGACATTGTGTGGAACTGGCAGGTCACGTATGGCTAACAAATGTGACTGAAGAGCATGTACACCTTGACTGTATATGACATGACGAAGATACTGCAACTCAGGTTTAAAAAAAAGCTCACTTGTCCAGTATACACTTCAGTCCTGCACCAGATAACACCCAAAACAAAGCACGTAAATTTTCACTATGTTCTTTGGGTGTACGACGTGCTACTACAATATCTCCCAAATAGTTTGAACAGTTGGGCCCTAGTACAGTCAGTTGTCCCAAATACCGCTGTAAAATAGCGGGTGCGGAAGCACTGCCAAAATGCAAACGCAAATATTTGAACAAACCCAAATGAGTATTTACTACACACACATTTTGAGATTCCTCATCGTGCGGTATTTGAAGATATGCATCGCGCAAATCAATTTTTGAAAAGTAGCGTCCAGCGCCTAATCTATGAGATCCTCTGGGCAAGGCAATGGATAAGTATCCATTACAGTTACTGGGTTGGCTGTAAAGTCAACATTGAAGCGAATGCGACCTGAAGGTTTGGGGAGCAAAACAAGTGAACTTGCACATTGACTAGGTGATATGGGCGCAACAACACCGTTAGCCTGCAATTCTGTAAGTTCAGCAGTGACTTTGTCAGGTAATGCAATGAGAACAGTTCTGGCCCGGCAAAATTTCGGCTGAGCATTATCTTTCAGCGTAATAAGTGCAACAAAATTGTCAGGTTTGCCTAAACTTCCAGAGTTCCGGGAATTCTTTTAGCAAGCTGGTTACACTGTCTTTTTCATGGAATGCAGACGCTGACAACACATTGTCCTGAACGTTAAAGCCAAACAAAGCAAAAGGATCAAGACCAAATATGTTCTCACACTCGCGTGATTGTAGCACAGTAAAAGTTACTGTTCCCGTATGCAAGGGATACAAAGCACACTTTCCAAGAACAGGAAAATCTTGTCCATTATGAGCCGTCAGTGTCGTGCTAGTTTTAGTCAGGTGTGGAGAGCCTAACAGTTCATGTTTGTGACGATTGAGCTCTGTGACAAAGGCATCTGTGTCCAACTGAAATTACAGACGTTTCGCACAAATAAGTAAATGAACAAAAAGGTTTGTTTGACTAGCGTATCACTGAAGAAACGGCACGCTTGCCTGTTGCAGACCTAGAATATACTGCATTAATGACATGGGCCTTGTGACTGGTTTTTATGAGTGGGACGAAGTAATATATTTGATCCGTTGCAAACATACGGATTGTACACGTTCTTTCCTACCACACGCGTAAGACTGAGCTTGTCGGGAGGGGCAGTCGTGGCGTTTGTGCCGTGAATGACACCAAGGGCAAGACTTAATTCTGTTCGCCTGTGTAGCCGCCTGTTTAGTGAACTGCTTACAGAGCGTGGAAAGTTGTTTACTCGGCGTGGCTATCCCAAGCTGCCGGTGAGGAATGGGGTGATTACAAGGGACTCAACGCGACAAATAGCTGGCTGCTCAAAGTTATCAGGCTCTAGGGAACCGGAATCGTACTGATCTAGTACTTGCACTACCTGCTGAAATGATGGATTCGACTGTTTCAGAATTGTTCTCTGAGTTTGATGTCAAGCACATTGTGCACGATCGCATCACATAACATAACATCTGAATATAAGGCACCGCAAGCACATTTAGATTTGCATTTCCTTGTCCTACCTTGCAAATATGTTACCCACTCGCAATAAGTTTGTTCTGACCGTTTTTTGCAATGAAAGATTGGTACCTAACCGCTGCCACATTCACTTGTTGCTCATAATAGATTTTTAGCAAAGCAATAAACTGCTCGTAACCAAGTTCACTCGGAGTGGCCTTAGGAAAAAGTTTTCGAATTAATCTGAACACTGCACTTCCTACTGTTGATAATAGATAGGGAAGTTTCACAGAAGTTGGCTAGCAGGTGTGCCTCAAATTGGTGTAACCACTCGAGCCATTCTTCTTCTTGTTCACAAAACTGTGGAAAAGGTGGCACAGCAGGAGCAGTAGTAGGTGGTGCTTGTTCCGTCAGGCGCGCAGCGTTGGCCAGTAGCTGCTGCACAGTGCTGAGTAGTGCAGAAATCTGCTGCATTTGGAACTGAAACATCTGCATTAGCTGTGTGCCATCTAAATCTTGCGGCTGTGGGGCCTGAGCAGGGGGCGGGACAGGTGGCGTGGGCATGTTCAAAGACACAAATGCTACAAACAGACAAAAAAAGCAAGAAAAATTCTGTAACGCCTACCTGAAAACACTGATTAGCAAAAACGGTACAAAACTGTTAAAGAGATAAGCGCCCCTGCCAAGTAAGACAAAGAGAGAATTAAGGCACCTGCACATAAAAAAAAGGTCCGTGGCCGTCGGCATGTAGTTCGTTTGGAACTCCTCGTCGCCAAATGCGGAGTCCTGCCCACTTGTCACGTATAGGGTGCCTAAGGAACGCTGCGTTCTCGGAATGCTATACAACAACTCAACCAAATATCATTACTAGTTTTATTTCAATAAAGCACATTGACAATACTTAACTTTGTATTTAAAACAGGTGTCGCAAGCAATGGGCGACAAGTAAACAGTAATGTTCTTCGCTATAGACAAATTTCAAACAAGCAATAATTGGTATCGTAGCATTCTCTGCTAGGCTGTGCTAACACTCCACTAACGGCCGGCCGTGGCTGTCAGGAGCGGCGCTTATATTCACTTCTTGCAGAGGTCGCTCCTGTTGTGGCGCGGTCCTTGTCAGCTGGCTATTGGCTGACGTCGCCTTACCGTCTTCTCTGGTCTTGCGTTCATCCTCTTCATTCCGGCGCTTTTAGTTATGCCAGATCATATAGTATCTGATAGTATAGTATACAGTCACCTACTAGTTGACATTAATATTGGATTTGTCCACCATTCACTTTCACCACATCTTGAGCCCCGCTAGGGACATTTTAAATGAGATGTCGGAATGTTAGAAATGGCAGCCAATTCAGTTTCAACATACAACACGAGACAAGGTTTAGACGTTGGGGTCCGGAACGAAGTCGACGTCCTAACTCACCCCAGAGGTATTCCATCTGATTCAGGTTGGAAATCTCGTTAGGCCAGTACATGTCAGGAATGTTGATGTCCAGAAACCATTGCCTCACAATGCTGCTTTATGACAGGACGCACTGTCCACTGATACAGTTTTCGTGTCCAAGGTATTCCAGGATAAGCAGTACACAGTGCCCTATGCTCTAAGATGTGTTGATATCTGTCTGTCTTCAGCATTTTTTTCAAATGCAATAATGGGACTACAGCCTAACCGTAACACCGTCTCTTCAAGACCACACTATTGTCACTAAGCACGACAATGGATAACGTTCTCCAGTCATGCGCCAAACCCAAACCATTCCATCGGACAACAGGATGTAGAGTCATTCATCATTCCAAATAAGTGGTTCGACCATTGTAGCTAGATCTTATTAACTCCCTACGCACAGTCTTTATGCACTGCTGGTAGCACTCTGGAACTCATGAGTCATTCCTTTCGTTGATTTCATGTGGTTTTTATTACAATCACCCTCCAAAATTCGCGGTGCTCCCTTCCCGTCAGTATTTGAAGTGTAGCTGGTATTGGCTTAGCTTGTGGTTGTTCCTGCGCGTTTCCAATTCAGAATCACTTCATCAGTCGACTTGGGTAGCTATTGAAGAGTTGATACGTTCGTTATGGATTTATTACTCAGCTGACACCCGGCGAATAGTCTACGTTCGAAACTACTGAGTGGCGAGTGCTCTGCCTGCTGCCGCTGCTGCTTCTGCTGCTGCTTCTGTTGCTGCTGCTTCTGTTGCTGCTTCTCTACCAAGAATGCTGTACTTCCTGCCTTCTCTGATAGTCATGGGTTTGCCTCTCGTGACAACTACTGATCAATTCCGTATTACATAGAGGTGTACAGAATATGTATATCTTAAGCGAAAACTATGCAGTTTTACGTTCTACTTTTACTTGTAATTCTAATCTTGACTTTCGGAAAGCATTCGACTCAGTTCCGCACTGTCGTTTGCTTCAAAAAGTGCGCGCTTACGATCTATCCGATGATATATGCGGTTGGAGAGTAAGATTTCTAACAGACAGAGAGCTGTATGGCGTCCTGAATGGGGAGACTTCAACAGAAACAAGCGTAACATCTGGTGTGCCCCAGGGCAGCCTAATAGGTCCGCTGCTTTTTACGATTTACATAAACGAACTGGTTTATGGTATTGATAGCGACATCAGACTGTTTGCCGACGATTCTGTAGTCTATAGGATAGTAGTATCACACGAAAGTTGTGAACAAATCAATGAGGATTTGCAGAAAAATGAGTGATGTAATGACTGGCAGTTATCTCTCAATATTAGTAAGTGTAACCTACTGCATATAACAAAGCGAAAATCCCCATTAATGTACGAGTACAAAATAAATGCCTAGTCTTAGGAAGCGGTAACATCCGTCAAGTATCTGGGTGTGACTCTTCGAAATGATCTTAAATGGAATGATCAGATTACACAAGTAACGGGTAAGACGACTCTAGATTGCGGTTTATTGGTAGAATCCCTCACAATGCTTTAGTTCGTCCAGTCTTAGAGCACTGTTCGTCTGTATGGGACTCTTATCAGTTGAACCTGATTCAACAGATTTAGAAGGTCCACAGGAGAGCGGCAAGAATCGTGACTGGTACATTTAGCCATCGCGAGTGTGTTACAAATCTCATAGAAAGTTTGAAGTGAGACACACTTGCAGGAGACGACGCGCTAAACGGATGGGGCTGCTCACTAAATTCCAAAGTCTGTTCTTCGCCGAGGATGTAGAGCATATATTATTACCACAAAGTTTCAAATCGAACAATGATCGCCATTCAAAAATAAGGGAAATTAGAGCTCGTCCTGAGGAGTTTTTCCCTCGCGCGATCTGCGAGTGGAACAGAGGGTCACGGGAGGCGGCGGGGGGGGGGGGGGGGGGGGGGGGGGGGAAATTGGGGGAAATTTGACTTTGGAACGAATAAGTGCCCTCCGCCACACGCCGCTTGGCTTGGTGGCTAGCGGAGTGTAAATACAGATATAGATATGTAGATGTAAGCTATTAATTTTTACTTGTACACATTAACTCTTCAACTGACTCAAGCACGTATTGTCTATTCGCAGCCACAAAACAGAAAATGTTATGTTATTACATACGTCTTCCCCCATGGACAGTGGTTGACATGTGCCCAAGTGCCACTATTCTAGATAATGACATAAATATTAAACACCATTGATAGTGCACCGGATAATATTAAACAACTGTTTCTTAACTCTTCCTCTTTTTAACAATCTTACTTTTGTCGTGTTCTTCTTTTTATTGCTTTTTATAACTGTAATGCCTTTTATACGTTATAAGCATATTACAGACTTCAACTATTGTATGCACCTTTATTTTCGCTGTGTAATTATTGGAAATTGGTGTATGCCGACATTAGCGACATCTGGTGAACTTACAACACAAACCTCTTGTGGCTCCTGTACGGCAGCATGATTTAAACAGTAGTACTACTGGCAACATGACTCGTGCGTGTGATTTTATTTATATGTATTTGACGATGCTGGTGCTGATTCGGCATTTAACATTTGACGATGCCACTATGACTGCAGTACATTAGGACTTTGTTTTTATGAGACAGATATCCCTCTTGATATTTAAAGCGCACTTTTTCATTATGTTCTATATATTGTTCTTAAGCTGTACACAGTTTGCGAGTGTATTTATGTTTTTCCCATTTTTGCTGCAGATCTGATGATGGTCATTAAAGACCGAAACAGGTAATCTGTTAACAAAATGTTTGTGACCACAGACGTAAATTAAAGGAAACTTATTACATATACGGGTCGCTGTCTTTTCGCTACGATGTCGCAGCTTGTGAAATACTGTTGAGCTGGGGCTGTGGCTTTATACTAGTATGGCCAGCATGGGCTACGAACTATCGTCAACCACCACACGGTGAAGCCTTCGGCAATCGATTTCATATTTCTCGAAACATCACTGCCAGATTTCACGTTCTCAGCTTTTCTCCCTTTCTCTGTCACTGTAGATGTTTCGTCCGTTTTAAGTCCAATAAATATGAAGTTAATTCGACCACCAAACGAATGCTATACGTCCGTAAATTCCTCAACACTGACTTCGTGTTCCCAACTGTCATTTTGATTCGCCATTAAAGGGACGGCCTGTGCAATGGATCGTAAATAGTGAGAAACTTCGGCTTACGTGCGGCGAATTATTAATGCCGAGAGTAGTATAAACTGCCTGCGATAACTGGACGTTCCGTGCTACAGACGAATCTCTCTGGACTAAGTAACCAAAGATGTATATTTGAGGACTTCGTGTGAAGCGATTACAGAGATCGGACGTGTTTTTATGTTGGAGAGAGTCTGCTACTATTGTGTGACGTTATTAAGCTCCATTGTGAATGTTTAGTTAGTCGATCGCACAATAAACAAATTCAAGAGAACAATGCGCATTCGAGGGGTGTATTTATCAATTTATAAAAGATTTGACAAACATTCTTTAGATATCACGTGACGTAGATCGATCGGACGTGCACTGTGGAATGATAGTGAGAGCCTGCTCTTTTCAAGGTCAATATTCTTTGAGAGAGCATCTCAGAAGCAATAAAGTTTTCGTTGATAAAAAAGTTAGACACATCGATCCATACGCATCATACAACGTGGCACCTAGTTGTGCCGAACGATCTTCATAGCGAAATAAACATTTTAGAGATTTCAGGTGGAGCAGTTCCAACGAGGAGTATCAGCGAGATCGACGCTGCGGGACATATATCTAGCTCCCCTGTGGTATTTAAAACCAAAGAGTTATACTTAACTTTTAAAAGACTGAAGCTAAAACCTAAATAAAACCACTGGAAATCAGAACTAAAAATACCAAAAACAAGTAAGAAACAGAATTTTCTTAAACAAAATAAATTAATTAATTAAAATATAATAAAATGGCGTCCGAGTACAGGACGGCCACACATAAAATTGTTATATATATATATATATATATATATATATATATATATATATATATATATATCCACAGAAAACACATGGTCCGTCGACGAGTGCAGTGGCAGCAGTGTTCTTCACAGTATTCTTCTTCTTGTCAGCTGCAGATGTTGTGAATTCTATATTCTCTATCGTCTTGTAAACAGTATTCCTTGTGCGTCGACGGTACCTCGGCATCGTGGCGGCGTTCAATGCAGTTGCCTGTGCAGCAGCTGTAGCGCGACTGAGCGCCTGCGCATGCGCAGTGCGTCAGCGTGGGGACTTAGATTATTTTCACAGTGCCAGCAGAGCGTTATCCCGGACGGGAGCACTAGCCGTACTAGGTTACGTCATCACCGCAGCGTGGCGGCGCGCCAGCAGCGGACGGGAGCACCTAGTACGGCTAGTGCTCCCGTCCGGGATAACGCTCTGCTGGCACTGTGAAAATAATCTAAGTCCCCACGCTGACGCACTGCGCATGCGCAGGCGCTCAGTCGCGCTACAGCTGCTGCACAGGCAACTGCATTGAACGCCGCCACGATGCCGAGGTACTGTCGACGCACAAGGAATACTGTTTACAAGACGATAGAGAATATAGAATTCACAACATCTGCTGCTGACAAGAAGAAGATTACTGTGAAGAACACTCCTGCCACTGCATTCGTCGACGGACCATGTGTTTTTTGTGGATGTAGACTTAACTTTAGCATTGACATTAACTATTCTTTTACTCATGGTAATGGGTGGCTTACAGTAGCCATTGTACGAGGTGGTACAGGAGTTCCTAATGTTCCTGGCCTTGAAAGTTTTGTAGACAGAGACATTATAGCCTACCGTACCTATCATATTGGTGAACTGGCAAATAAAGACTTTTGAAAATCTGTGTATATGTCCCCATCCCCATTTTCTTTGTATACCCGTAATAAGAGAAAAATATCTGTAAATGAGTCTGTATTCATTTGGATTAAAGGCAAAGGTGTATGTGAATATGTAAAATTTGTTGGAGACTGTACTTCGTATTTTCATAAATAAACGTCATAGCCTATCGAACATATCACGTGACTGAACTTGCAAATAAAGACTTTGGTAAATCTGCTTATATGTCACCTTCTCCTTTGTCCTTATATACACGTAACAAGTGAAAAATATCTGTAAGTGAATCTGTATTTGTATGGGTAAAAGGTAAAGGAGTATATATATATATATATATATATATATATATATATATAAATTTGTGCATTTACTAATCTATAAATTGTGTGTATGTGTTTCATGTACAGTATAACTGGTGGAGTCCAGTCGTGTGAGCTGAGCAGTCCCGATCGCCACCGCAGAACTTCTCAGCGCTGCAAGCTAGATAAGGCAAGCACACACAACTATCAGCAATCTCGTCTCAATCTGGTCTTTTAAGCTGAATAGTCTCAATCTGTATAGTGTAACATAGTTCTATACTTTCACTTAATCACAGTATTTTCGTCAGAAGTAGTCACAGACACTTATTTGGTGCATTATTTTCAGGAGGAATTTTTGTATGAGATAGTGTAATTAAGTATGTACAAGCATATATGTATTTTGTGTTCCCTAATTTTGTTATGGTCAAAACTAAATCGCAATTGAAAATGGATAAAGTGTTAGATTTTCAGAAAACTGGTGAAAATACGAGATTAGAGGAGATAGCAATTTCGTCTCAACAGGAGACAAATCCTATGCCTCAAATCTTCCTCAAATCTTAGAGCAACTTAGACATCTGCAGTATCGGTAATGACTATGTCAGGTGTGGTACAAGCAGTATCACTAAAGCAGGAAGACATGTCACAGAAGAAAATTGATATGTCATTGGTGGTACAAACAGAATCACAAAAGCAAACAGACTTGTATCAAAAGCAAACAGACATGTCAGCTGCAATTCAGGGATTAGTTAGGCAGCAACAAATAATCTCAAATGAGATAACAGAGTTGAGAGGTGCGCAAAAGCAATTTCCTTTGGAAATCAAAAGGATTACCGTAGAAATGCAAAATATGAAATCGAAGCAGGCGGAAGTAGAAACTTCCGTAGTGGAATTAACATAAACTGTGACGACCATACCTTCTGCATGTGATCAGTTGATATGAGAGAATTTCAGTAAACGTCAACATTATTTCTCAAATAAACTAGATGAATGGGCATCCGCTAAGGGAAACCAGGTGATGCTATGTGTAGATACATGTTTAAAAGAAGCGGTAAGCAAATTGCCTATTGACAGCTTACCAATTGCAGAAAATATTAAAGAAGGCATTAAAGACGTAAAAGAACAATTAGGGACGAATTTTAAACAATGGAAGGGCGAAATAGTCCATTCTGTCGAAAATGTGTCCAGAGATATGGAACAGATGCGAAGTGCAGTAAGAGATGTAGAAACGAGCTGCATGAATTAGAACGAACGCAGGGCTCAAGACATAAATCATGTTATGGTAACGGATATGCTTCGCCGGAGGAAAATATAAATTATAATGGAATGCATGCGGAGCCGCACGCTAATAATGTGCACGCTGCAATGTTAATGGAGGAAAAATTGTTGAAACATAGGCAGTTTCGGACGTTCTCATCGGACCGGAAAGCCATAAACTCAATGGTATTTATACGAGGATTTCGGAAGCACTATCAAGGCCATGGACTGAAGCGCAAAAGATCAGTTACGTTTCAGGATATATTAAAGGTGATGGTGCGTTATGGGCCACGGATATGTTGGATGTATGCGGAACGTACGAGGAATTTGAGAAGGTGTTCCTTGCTAAGTATTGGTCATGGGATGTGCAAGAACGATTAAGAAATGAGGTCTTTAACCCGGAGCCGTCCTGTGTAAAAACAGGAAGCCTACGGCGATACTTTGAGAAGTGTTTAAACAAAGTAAGATACTGGGATGAACCTATAACGAACAAGGATATTCTGCGGATTTTTAAGGCGAAACTTCGGCTGAGATGAGAGAGAAGTTATACACGCATCGGAGGAGAATTTAGAAGAACTCATGTCAGTCTTGGACTCCATTAACTTGATCCAAGAAGATATTAAGGTAAGACCAGACAGACACAGCGCGTGCTCGCAGTCGAATAATGCTTGCTTCAGCCGAGCGAGCAATCAGCTGATTCAGGAGACAAATGCAAATCGCGCTCCACCGCACTGCAGTAATTACGACCTACATCGTAATCCGCGTAGCGGTAATGGAAACAATTTCAGGTACTGGAAAAACAGACAGAATCAACACGACAGAAGGCACAATCCAGGTTATAATGTGAACTCGAATTCCACGAACTGGCAAAACAATAATAGGCAGACACGATCTTCTGTGCCAATTGATAATGACTAGAGGCAACGAACACCAGTTGTTACAGTAGTGAGTGAGAGTGCGGTTCGTGCAAATGTATCGTGCTCAGAAAACTGATTCCAACCAAATCGTGCCCCGGAGGAGCGGTCAAGGAAAGATATAGGTGCTATGAGCAGAATGTAAATATGATGAGGTACAATGAAGAAAGATTAATAGAAGAAGATCTTTGTGCTGACACAACTAAATGTATGGAGGAATACTCATCAGAACCAATTTCTGCAATGAAAGTTGAAATATAGGGTATTCCAGTAACGGTAGTTTCGGATACTGGCGCATCAGTAAACGCAATATCAATGACTTTATTTAATAAAATAATGAAGAAGACCCCGTTATCGACATTTCCTGCGCAACACTGTAAATACTAGGAGCGTTTGTCAAGCGATCACAACCTGTGAAGACACAGACGTTGCTTAAATTGGATCTAGGAAATGCAGCGATAACATGCAATAGTAGATAAATTAACAGTCGACTGTGTTCTGGGATTATAAACTATCTGGGAGAAGGACGCAAAATTAGACTTATCTCCGGGAAAGTAATTTTTTGGATCGATGGTGCCCTAGCCCAGGTAGATTTGCTAAGGACAGGAAGAAAAATGGAAGATGCTGCAGAGGAAAAAAGTTGCAATTGATAATGAAAGAGCATAGGCAATGCAGAACAAATTTGAGTAAAGTCGTCCAAGTAGTAAAAATATCCGAGCAGATAAAAAAAATACAGAGGATGTTAGATTGGAATCTAATTGAACCTTCAATAAGTCCTTACTGCAGTCCACTTCTCGTTGTGCTGAAGCCAATTTGAAAGATACTTCTTGTACTCGATGCCCGCATAATTAACACAGTTATTGTACCAGTATGTACTTACCCAGAAAATGTAGATGAGTTGATCAAAAAGTTCAATGGAATGAAGTATTTTACAACAATTGATTTGCGTGCTTCATACTGGCAGGTAAAGCTAGATGAAGAGTCGAGAAAATATACTGCACTTGTATATGCTGGAAGAAGTTATCGTTTCAAGATTCTTCCGTTTGGTTTGAATATCAGTGCAGGAGAATTCATATACGCATTGGTTGCAGCATTTAGGACCTGAACTAAGGAGTCAACTAACATTGTTTGTGGGTGACATCTTGATAGCTACAAATACCTGGGAAAAACATGTCAATCTACTGACACAAGAGATAGAGAGATTTTCTAGTGTGGGAATGACAGCTAATCTTCAAAAGTCACATTTGTGCCTGGAGAAAATAAAATTCTTAGGGCATTTAATAAATTGAAGAGGCATATTACCAGATGAAAAGAAGATAAGTGAGATAAAAAATTTTCCTGTTCCTAGAACGAAAATGCCGTTAAAAGGAATTTTAGGTCTTGCATAGTTTTTTCGTCGGTTCACAGAGGATCAGTCGATGGATTCTGTGCCATTAATAAATTAAGGAAGAACGTGCATTGGCATTGGATTGAGGAATGTCAACGAGCATTCGAAGCAATCAGGCAAGTTTTGGTTAATGCAAAGATTCTGTATCATCCTGATATGCCCTTGGAATTTGGATTAATGACGGATGCTTCATCTGTTGGTTTGGGCATTTGTTTGTTCCAAATTCGAAAACTTGATGGCAAGCCCACCTTTTGCCCAATAGCTTTCGCTAGTGGGACGCTGTCAAATTATGAGAGAGCGTATACTAACACAGAACCAGAGGCTCTTGTGGTAGTGCGGGCATTCAAAAAGTTTAATTATTATTTATATGTAGCAAGAACCACTTTGTATTGTGACCATCATGCTCTTAACTTTTACAAACCTGTAAGCTAATACATGCAAGATTAGGAAGATGGACGGCTGCTCTTCAAGAGTACCAATTCCGTATTTTGTACATACAAGGGAAGGAGAATATAATAGCACATGCGTTATCCTGTCTTCCAAAAGGATTAGAAGAAGGCATCATCTCGGATGAAAATGAAGATGAATTTCCAATATTATTGATGAGAGATCAAGTAAACCGAAGATACTATTTAGAGTTATGTGGTCATACGACGAGACTCCAACGAAGTGATCCAAGATGGATGAAGATTTGACAGAAATTGGAAGATTCACAAGAAGATAAAACAAATCAGTACTAGAAGGTAGTGAATGGATGTACTGTTCCATCGTCAGAGTAATATGAGTCAGAATTTGTGTGTATGTATACCTCAGGCATATGAGCAGAAATTAATAATGTAGACTCACAACACCTGGGGACACTTTGGTGTTGCAAAATGTGCGGAAAAACTGAGAATGTACTGTTACTTCCCAGATTTACGTAGTAAAGTATGGACAGAACTGAGAAAATGTGTAATATGTTAGAAAACAAAACCAATTAACAAAGGCAGTAAAGCCCTGTTACATTCAATTATTCCGGAAAAGCCGCTAGCTATTTTACCAGTAGATGTATGTGGACCATTACCGAGGGCTAGAGGAGACTGTAAATAAATGGTAGCTTTCTTGGAGATATTTGCAAAATATGTCAAATTCTATCCAATGAAAACTACTACAGCAGTGCCAATTCTGAACCGTTTATTCGATGACTACATCCCGCGCGTTGAAAAGCCGAACGCAGTGTTATCTGACAATGCTAAAAATTTCACTGGGTGTAAGTGGAGGCATGCATTAGTTGGAGCCAACATCACACAAGTATTAACATCCAGATATAACCTGGACTCGAACCCGCTCGAGAGAACTTTTCACAAATTAAAGAGATTTATGTCAACATATTGCCATGCGAAGCAGACAAGATGGTTAGAATACATCGACACATTTGAGGAAATCATGAACAATTTGCCTCATATGACAAAAAGTTTACACCTGCTGAACTAATGTTCGAGAGAAGAGAAAGGAATGAATGGATAGATAAAATACCAAAGATATCAGAAGAAGAAACCCAATGGCAGGATAAGATAAGAACAGCTTTAATAAATGTGACCGAAAGTGCTAGAAAGGGGAAGGTAGATCTTGGCAAAAGAATATTACGCAGACAATCCTTTGGCGTTGGCGAAAGAGTATTGTTATGTACACATCCTTATACGTCGCTGCTAAACAAGCCAAATAAAAAATGGCAATTGATGTACGAAGGACCATTTGAAGTGAATAGGATACCAAATCCTGGAGCATATGTCTTAGGACATCCTGAGACCAGAAATATGAAGGGAATATATCCTCATCGCGATTTAAAGGAATTTCATTCCTGAGCGAATGAAGAAATATAAGAAAAGGAAGATAATTTTTGTAATAGCAATGTAAGTAATTTTTTCATTATTTCTGATAAGATTATGATGGGTCGACAGGGATCCATAAGAGATGAATTGTAATGATTGTGTATATAAGTTTTCTTTCAGCAATGTAATTTTGTATATTCTTAAGAAAAAGTAATTATGATGTTTTTTAGTTTCAGTAAAAAATGTAGTTATATTGGATATCTGGTTCAGTTTTCATGTAAGTGTTAGGTTAGGTACATGGGAATATTCATGTTAAAGGCATAGGAATATATATATATATATATATATATATATATATATATATATATATATTCAAAGCAAAGACACGGAACTATAGCTGATTAATTACTTTAAAGAATAAAGTCAATTCACTGGGTGGAGTTTGAGGAAATTTTATTGAGATATATTACCAACGAAAGTATTTGGTAGGACAATGCTGGACCAGATTGTGAGGGATATGTGTGATCGTTGTGGGGCGTTTGGTATTAAATTGTAATTTTTTTAAGTATGATAAATGAAGAAGAGAAACGATTGGGCTGAATTTGTGTAGATTCGGGGGAAGTTGGTAAATTTATAATTTCATTCTGTAAAGGTTAAAACTAATTTCAAAG
Source organism: Schistocerca piceifrons (assembly GCF_021461385.2). Classification (NCBI taxonomy): domain Eukaryota; kingdom Metazoa; phylum Arthropoda; class Insecta; order Orthoptera; family Acrididae; genus Schistocerca; species Schistocerca piceifrons. Next base: position 292,879,935 of record NC_060138.1, on the reverse strand, counting down.
ACTGATAGAAATGCGGAGTAGTGATGGATTCCGTAGACAGCAACGAACTGCACATGTAGTGTTGTGTGTTTCCAGGTACAAAATAAATCATGAAAATGTGCTGGTGCAGTGTCATAAAAAGAAACTAGTGATGAGACACAAGAGTGGTTATCTGTGAGCTAATAAGCAAGGATATACTGATGTGCATCATATTGGAAAACTTTTTGTGCTTCATTGAAGAAAAAAGTGAACTCACGAATGAGAATTATCACTACAGTTTACCAAGGATAACGAGTGGGGACATGGTACTCTGATATTAATAAACAAATGTATAAAGGAGAAAAGAATCAATAACTGTGGCAAAAGATTACCTGAATATTGAGTAATAAAATGTGTATTACCAAATTCAGACGAGTAGCATGAGAATGAAGAGTATATGTACTAACTCGTTCTCTCACAGTGTTTTCACATCAGTAATGATTAGCACTGATACTTGTTCCAGGGTATGTTACATGTTCACACATCACAGTCTTGTGAATGGCCCTATGAGGGCATGATCCACCCGTTCTCCTACCTGAGGATCAACCGTGTTCCTGACCATCCCTACCATCCCACACACACTGGCAAGAGAGTCATCCTCAGTCTCTACACACACGTGTCCTGCAACTTCCATCAGACGTTGTGCTGACGTCGCTACCAAGACATCTTTACGTTTACCCGACTCTACGAATGCCAGAACACCCTATTATATAACGACAGTGTCAGATCTGTTATTTAAACTTTTAATTACTTTTTGTAAATTACTGAGTTTAACGTCAGGTTAAATTACCATTGTTCCAGGTTTTCCATGGTTTCCCTCACGAATCCTTGCCCGAATGGGAACGCTCTTCTGATCGAAAGACCATGGCCACATGAACCGTTTACAGAGTTACTTAAACGGCTAATGTCAAAATGTTTAACCTTATGAGACGTTGCGAGTGAAAAAAGTTCATAAGTGGCAAAAGTTGTCATCAGCCGCCAGCATATTCCATTCAGTAATATTGTAGGAAACAGTAGGGTCCATTTTGTTACAGTTTTAGCCTCGTATTGTCTTATAAAGAAATTCCGCGCCAAAAGTGCACTGCAATGGATCGTAAATGATGAAATACTTTGACTCAGGTGCGGCCAATTATTAATGCCGAGGATAGTATAAACTGGCTGCTGTAATTGGACGTTCCGCGCTACGGACAAAACTCTCTGGAATTAGTAACCAAAGGTGTATATTTGAGGAATCTGTGTGAGGCGATTACAGAGATCGGACGTGTTTTATGTTGGAGAGAGTTTGCTATTGTGTGACGTTATTAAGCTCCATTGTGAATGTTTAGTTAGTCGATGGCACAATAAACAAATTCAAGAGAAAAATACGAATTCAAGATGTGTATTTATCAATTTATAAAAGATTTGACAAACATTCTTCAGATATTACGTGACGTAGATCCATCGGAGCTGCAGTGTGTAATGATAGTGCAAGCCTGCATCTTTTCACGGTCCATATTCTTTGAGAGGGAATCTCAGAAGCAATAAACTTTCGTTGATAAAAAGTTACACACATCAATCCATACGCATCATACAACATAGCACCTTGTTATGCCGAATGATCTTCGTAGCGAAGTAAACATTTTAGAGATTGCAGGTGGAACAGTTCCGATGAGGAGTATCATCAAGATCGACGCTGCGGGACATATATCTAGCTCCCCTGTGGTATTTAAAACCAAAGACTTATATTCTTAACTTTTAAAAGACTGAAGCTAAAACCAAAATAAAACCACTGGAAATTATTACCAAAAATACCAAAAATAAATATGAAGCAGAGAATTTTCTTAAAGAAAATTTCTTAAATAAATAAATTAACTAAAATATAATAAACCTGGAATCGTTTATGAGTACAACGAGGAGCGGTGTTTCGGCCTAGCTACTTACTCGACGAATGTATCCTTGGGAAGATAACGCTGCTGCGTACACGTGGATGAGACGTCATTTTATGATCTGAAAAATATAAAAGTCTTCCCTGCAACACTTAAATAACTGTACAGATACTGCTGTTTTAACTAGTAAACCTACGATTTTACGATCTCGTAGGAGTAATAAGCATGTCGCACAGATAATTAAGTCTTCTGCAGCTGTGTATTTATTCCACATATTTTATGTTTCGTTTTTCCACATATTGCGGCCGGATTGTGGTAGTGTCTTGCGTATATCTGCCCAAAGGATGGCGTGCGTATAAATGAGACGAGGTGAGGCAAGATCATAAACACTGATCAGCCATAATACTTCTACAGACTTTCCAGCCTGTTGGTCAACCTGTGGCAGAAAAAACTGCGTATCATGTAGTAGAGAAACCTGACCAAAGGTTAGTGATTATTGTAGACAACCAGCATACGAATTGTGAGTTCTAAACTGTGCAACGTTATGCATATGTAGGCGAGTTATTCGGCCACTTAGAGTCTCTATGTGGTAACGTGAATTTGTTTGTGCATCTGAGTGGAAGCAGGTTGGCCAAGGGTCCAAGGTGTGGCATGGATGGCACAGCCAAAGCGACAAGTATGATCAGCCCAGATACAAAAGCGATCAGTGTTGCCTGATGTGAGTAAATACCAGAGCAGGAAGGATTCGGATGGCAGTTTCTTGCACAGCCAGAGTGCAGGAGAGATATCATAAATGACCGCGTTTAAGGCAGTCTGAAATATGATTACTTACTACTCTTAGAAATTGAATAATAAATTACAGTTCCAAAACAAAGCAAAATTTGAAGACATCTGGGATCTGAGAAAAATGAGGTGCATCCAGTGAATCAATAATATTTTCAATACCTTGAAAACTACGAAAGCTAATAATTCACAATGACTAAATATTTTCACAATTGAACTTAGGATTAACAACTTTTAAACACATCAAGCGGTTTCAACAAACAATATTCCAGACGACTCTATTGCATGATAGGTATCATCCCTGAAGGCTGCAGATCTGTATCTAATTTATTTATTGACTTATTACATATTTCCATCTTTTTCATTAGTGAATGCAGTATGTATACCGCATACCATATCATAATCGTGTAGTTATTTAAGGAATACATTATTATTTTACCGATAACTTTACTCAAATGCGATCATGCTTGGTATATATTTTTTTTAAATTGTAATTTAAAGGTGGTCAATCACATGCCTTAACTGACACCACAGCGGAAAATAGTGCCAAAAGATTCTTCTATCAAGCAGATATAAGTATTTTTTAAAATCATATTTAACAACATTTTACTGTCATTTAAAGTGAGTGCACATGCACAAGAATCCTGATTTATTTATTTGCTATCAAATTATTACTAATATTTATTGTAACTGGTTCTGAGAGTGACGAAATATTTACAGTATTCGTTTTGTTAAATATTGTTATAATATTTTAGTTTACTGCGGAAAGTGGTCTATTTGAGTCAAATCAGCCTGAAGAACGTTAGAACGACGTATTTTGTGTAGGGATGGCCATCGGCCAATCAGTTAGACAGAAGCCTGCTGGATCAAGTGGAGACAGATACTTTTGAATGTGGCGCTCAAGGGAGAGATTCAGGAGACTTTTACATTATATCTCGACAAAGGTTGACATGCAGGAGGTAACCCTTGAAATTAGGCGTATGAGTTATGTATTATGGGCGGCGAACGTCCGCTAAAATAAACTTTCGAAATTACTTCAATTGTCGAGGAGTCTGTATCTGCTCCAGTGCAGAACTTCCTGGCTTGCATAACAGAACTGAGAATTAACGGAATATGAGTTGCTACTCGTTATCTCTCATGTGTTAATGTATAAATCGTCGCGCTGAACTCTGAACTCTCAATTATTTTGAGCTGACGAACATGTCGTGTAGTTATTTCTAGAAATGGACTTAGTTTTTCACGTTTCTCAGGGATTCTGTTACCATTCTTGTTACGCACTCAGCGCAACTTCACTGCATCGTCATCAATTTTAGACGTTAGAATAGAACCCCTTTATTAATTATTCATTTAAATTAAACTTATTATTTTTGATTACTTTTTTAATTCGCAGTTCTAGCCAATTCGTAATTTATTTGGCAACAGGATGACAGCTAAAGGTTTTTTTCAGTGAGTTAACTGCTTGGCATGAAAGCAGAACTGCACAGCTCGATGCTATGACTTCATCGATCCATTTTCTTAAACAGAACCATGTGTAGCCCAATTGCCTAAGGTATAAGTAATCGCACGTAAAGTCACAAGACACCCAGAAGACGTTTACCTTTTAAGAATACCCTTCTTCAAGTATTAAAGAATTACGAGAGGTATGAAAGGAAACTAAAGATACCCCATTGAGTCGAGTATTCTTGTTTTTATTCTTTTAACTCTTCTTAGTTATATTAAAAATATAAATTTTCAAATGCTGCTCTTCTAGCTTTTCAGATACCATTCAGACTCGCTCAATATTTATACGACACTAACATCCACAAATAGCTGACAACAGTTTGGAAATATTGTTTACCAAACATTTCTTTTACAGTCAGTGTCACACGCTGTCGATATTTCGTAAGCTCGTCGAAAACCTTCTGAGATTCAGTGCTTACAGCATCAATCTGGGTCCCATTGTCTACAGCCCTCTGAATCTTACAGTCGAACAGAGCGAATCGATTTTTGATTGCCAAGCACAAATACATTAACGCAATGACATGCAACTCTGACCACAGAAGCCGGAATATAGCGTTACTCCAGTGACCTACGATGAACTGCTGCTAGAACTGGAGCTAGTTGGTTTCCAAATTCTATTTAGGATGCTACAGTTGTCAGACACCTAAAGTCCAGCTGGCTTTCGTCTGTTGAGTGACTTATTCGATTTACTATTTCATCGTGAAAGTACTCAATATCTGACTTTCGGCATTCATGCTGTGATTTAAAGGGGATGCCATATTACAATCTTCCTTGGTGTATCAGTTTCGGAACTTCAATTCACTATTTAGGTTTTCTGTGTGTCATCCTCTACTTCAGTGCCAGTGTGATAAGTGAGTTACTCTACAGATGATTTTGAATAATTTACTTCTTTGCATAAGGCCATAAGTTGACGGTCACTTTTTTGGTAGCTCGTGTAAGGAGAGTCACAGAACTCTCCCTTACATTTAACAATATATCCAACTTAACGCTATTCTTTGCATTATGTAAGCACTCAGATATCGATAGGAACAATCTTAGGGCGAAACATGGGACCGTGATTCTAAGCATTGTTGCAAGACGAAGGTCTGTCTGCGAGAATGGAAGAGTAGTGTCGGTCGAGAGCTAGGAGACAGAAGACGTGTCAACAGATGTTACCACACTCAAGGCCTGAAGTCGTTTATGTACGCAGGAGAGATTTAGATGACTTAAATACGGCTGAAGATGGAATTCAAGCTAAAATTCGCAAGCACAGCGCAAAAGCAATTGCAGTGTTAGCTCGTGATTGTTAGTCCGAGTTTGCAATACTCCCATGTTTTGCTTGTCAGTGAAAGAAGCCTCCTTACCCTCCAAATAATAATTATTATTCTCCACATCTAAATAATATGCTGTGGTTACTAAATGTTAACGTAACTTTGAAATTGAAATAATTTGTTAATCAGGCACTCAGCCATTATTGACATATATGTCCTTTGTCAATGTCATTGTTAATCATGATTCTTTAGTTTTAAATGGATTTAATTAATGAAATACTTGCTCAAAAGTCATTTAATAGTTAACAGGACCCAAGCAAACTCTCCTTTATTGAGTTCATTCATAGTAACAATAAGATTTAGCCACTTATACTGCTGAATTGGTTACACATACGTTATATATGGCGAACTCTGTTGCTAGATGACACCAATGGAAATTGTAAAAACGCAGTCCGATCAACATTACACACACAGTGGTTACAACTGGGGTGCCTTGTTACTAATTATATATGTACTATGTTTTTCAGCAATAATTGTGGATTATTGTCCATCTGTGTTAATCATGACTTGCGTGTGATATATTTCACGACTCATTGTCGTGGACTAAGAGTTACGAACATCATTTTTTTCCGTGTGACATGATTGATGCTAAGTGGCAGGCAATCTATCTTGTGTTAGTAGAAATTATTATCTTTGTTTCGTAAGTGATTTTGTAATGAGATGCATTCGTCGGTGAGAAATTATCTGTCACACTTTTCTGATTATTACTAACGATGGCTCAGAACACGAAATACGCTAGCCGCATTAGGGACCAACTTCCATATCCATACACCACTAATGATGAGATTATCTCTCCAGAACATTCCCAGCCTTTAGCGACTGAAGCGGAAAGTGTTCACACAGATAATGAGAAACAAGTTTCTACTGCCTCATTACAAGGTCAAACAATGCAACGGGTGACCTCGGCGGTAATGCAGAAAACACTGCCGAGTTAACAAATAGTGAAGTATCATAGCACAGTGACACATCATGACATATCTTTTCAGAGACAGTAAATTCAGATTCCGTAAGTCATTCTGAGGTACAAGCAATTGCTCAGACGGCTTCACATAACAGCAATGTTCAATTTGTTACGAGTGACTCATTGTAAACGCTGCTAGAAACCATGTTTAACAAGTTCCAAGAAGACGCACATATGTCCCAACAAAATCCCAATAGGACACACAAACAATGATAGAAGGCTTGAAAACTCAAGTTAAACGACTCAAACAGAAATTAGAGCAATTATGAATGAACTGACCAGAACACTGCATGAAAAATTACTCCCTAAAGTTCAGACTTTAGAAACTAAAATTAACACCATTGAGACTGTGGAAACTCAACAAACAGAACGAATGTCAAGGATTGAGACAGGTTTCCAAAAGCACAAACATGATGTGTTAACTGCCGTTAAAGCAGCAATACCTTTGATCACGGATCTCAAACAGTACTGCGATCGAAACGCCTGTAAAATTACAGAAATTAGCACCAAAACAGACTCTGCAGAAGACACAGTTCATTCTATTGTAGGGCAGTTAGAGTTCCTCAGAAAACTGACGACCTAACTACAAAAGTTACAGACTTGTCCAACAATGTAGAAGCAAGCTCTGACTGCGCCTGTACTCTTCTCCCGAACAGAAGAGCATTTCAAAATGAAACGTCTACAGGAAGGGCAAGTGCTCATCAACACGAAAGTAAAGATAGATTAAATTCTTGAGAACCAAATATTTTTTGTGCTGAAAAAATGTCAGATCCTAATGAAGAATGAACAGATTGTGAAATTAATCAGCAATCGGATTGCGTCAGCGGTCAGATACCCGTCGACTTCAGAACGCATTTGCAAAGTGTCCGTCAACTTGAAGATTATAGTAGGCAACAAACAGAACAACCTAGGAGATCTTATCCCCACAATTTTGAACTACGAAGGGACGATAGGATCGAGTACAGACACTTCCTTCAGGTACGAAAACTTAAAACATTTCGTAATGCTAGTAAAGAAATACACGCAAAGGCCTGGCTTGATCAATTCCATTATTCGTTACCCCCTGAATGGCCGATTGTAAACAATTCATGTGCTCTTATTTCGAAAATGAACCGGCTTCTAGAATGCGTTCAATAGCGCAACAATGCCGATAATTGACAGAATTTCAGCACACCTTTTTGTGGACGTATTGGTTTCCCACAATGCAATCACGGGTAAAAACAACCATATTAAGCCAGAAACCGTTCGAAAGAACGGAATTTACCACCCCAACATTGCACTTTGAGGAAATGGTGCGTGGAAACCGGCATTTAGACAATCCGTACAATCCAGCAGAACTTACCGGTATATGCTTAACAAAACTCCCCATTTACATAAAACACATCATTGTAGCTAGTAGATGCAAAGACGATATTGACGAGTTCACAGGACTTTTGCGAGAACTAGAAGATGACGATGACAATGATTTCAATATGCACGGCTCTAAAAATAATAAAAGTAGAAATAATAGACAAATGCAAGCTTCTGTGAACCAGTACGGTAATAATGGCACTCAAATGAGCATTATAATAACGAAAATCATGCATGCCAACATGACTATTCACAACAATTCGTGAGGAACCCACAGTTGGCGCAGAACAATCAGCCTATGCAAGATTTTAACAGTGGTCCTAATAACTGCAACAATTACGACCAACAAAACCATCAGAAAACATGTTATGCTCATGGTAGTGTGCCGAATCAACAATTAAATGGCAACTCTGGTGATTTCCAAAGAAACAGACGCAATGGAAATTTCCAGAATGTACCCTTGACTGGTAAGAAATTTTTTAGAAAGGAGGTTAATAGAAGAAACAATTGTTATAACAGTGACAGTTTCCAGGGAAACAATGCACCCCAGAACATGCATTATAATAATGCAAATGAGTATAGTTTGACCAGATAGCTACAACAATGAGTGTCATTCGTCATATAATAGTCATGGCAACGCAAATCGAGGTCCGGCAATGTCGACTCAGAGTAACAGTAGTAATGATTCTGCTCCCAATTTTCACAGAACATAGCCACAACCGCCAGCAACAGATTGGCAACTCAACGATGATGTAAAGCAGCAAAAGTAGCGTGAATTTGTTGAAATAAGGTCATCAGATCCTGTGAAATAGCATTGTGACTAGCACAGCCAGTAGCAAAAGCACATTCTAGTAGAAACGAAAATGACATAACACAAAATACTGTACACTTAGAAGATCCAAGGGATTTTCTGTTAGAGGAGAAGGTAGATAGTAGGAACACTATTGTACATCCAATCACATCAGTTTCAGTTTTAAGCAGCTTTAGACTCAGGCAGTCCTGTTTCCATTGTAAGTCATGTCATGTTTAGTCAATGTTGTAAAATAACAGACTGTCCAGTACTTTTCTTGCTAAAGACATGAATTTAGGGTGCCATTGCCGGGAAGAGTGTGGATGTGAGGCAACAGACGAACATAGATTTTAAGTGTCTGGGTCATAGTCTCATCAAACTCAGTGATTGTGCCCCTCCTTGCCACTCAAATGATCTTATGAGTAGACTTTTTAAGTGCAGATAAAGTGGTATTAAACTTCAGTGAAGGAGAAGTAGAACTAGAAATAGAGGTAAAACTTGTTTGTCTACAATTTGAGGAATGGATCTTACATCAAGAGGAAGATGCTAATTGTCTATGTTTTCTAAGAGAACAATATCCGTACACCTCATAAATTAGTATCTGTGACGAATTAAATTTAGAATATGATCACGGCAGAGCACTAATAAGGTCATAGATATAGGTCACATAATTCATGACGAAGTAGAAAGCGCACAACAGTGCCCAGAGGATGACAAACAAGACCTTGTAAAGTTATTGCATAATCATGCTGACTTCTTGACCTATCGTCCTGGCACCATTCAAGGCTTTAATTATAAGTTCCAGGTCAAACCTCACATAAATTTAGAGTGACATCATATATTATTCCTGCACACTATAGAGAAAAGGTTAAAGCTGAAATTCAAACTATGTTACAACACAGAAACATTGTGACAGCAGTAAGCTCCTACAATGGACCATTACACATGCTTAAGAAGAAAGATGCCTCGATTCATTTGGTCTTGGATTCGAGACAAATGAATGCCGTTATAGTACCAGAAACTGATAGGCCTCAGACTATGGGGAACTCCTCGGAAATTTCTATGGAGTAGAGGTCCTGCCTTCAGTTGATCTCCGATCAAGTTTTTAACAAACTGAACTTCATCCAGATTGCCGGTAATGCACGGCATTGTTGTGACATCGGTACATGTTACCAATTCTGCAAGCCACCCTTTGGGCTCAACAGTTCTACAGTAGCGTTTATTCGAGGGCTAAATACTATTCTCCCTGCTTATTTGAAAAACAATTTTACACTCTATGTTGATGACATTCTTATAGCAGAAAAATCTTGGCACCAACATAATGGAATTCTAAACTTTTTCTCGATGCAGGCGTTACTGTAAATCTGGAGAAAATTGCATTTGGAAAATCTAAGGTACAATTTGTAGGCTACGTCATTTCATCGACAGGCATAGAATCGGATCCTGACAACCTCGAATGCATAAGGTTAATCTCTCCACCCACCAATAAGTGAGAAGTTTGCAGTTTCCTCGAATTAATCAATTTTTATCGTAGATTTCTGAACTTAAGGGTTATGCTCTCGCAGGGAAAAACGCACTCTGGAAATGAGATGAGCAGGCTGAAATGGAATTGCAATGTTTAAGGAAAGCTGTGCTTGAAGCTAAAATATTACGTCACCCTGACTTTGTTTGTCCACAGACCCTTTCAAGGTTGGACTTTGGGGCTTACCTATTTCAAGAGGTGGGGGAAAATGGTGTTATTGCAGAAAGGAGCATAGCCTTTGGTAGTCGCATTCTTTCAAAGTCATAACGAAATTACTCCATCACAGAACTGGATCTATCAGCCCTTGTATGGGCTTCTACGAAATTTTATTAATTCCTATATGGTATTATCTATACAGACCATCGTGCATTCCAACCTCTAATATCTTCAAAACTAACAAAAGAGCGCTTAAGACAGTGGACTCGGTATCTTCAAGAATTTCAATTGACCATTATCCACATCCCTCGTGACCAGAATGTTGTTGTAGATACACAGTCTCATGCAACCATTGGGCTATCTACAAATAACAAGGTAGTTCGGCATGACAATAATTTCAGTCTTCTTTACAGAAAGAAAGTCATGTTTGAGAATTTCGTTTTATCCTCATTACGGAACATTGGTAAAGAGCAGGATAATGATCTAGTATGGCACGACATTAAAGAGAAGTGGTAAGACAAAGCTAAAACAGAAATTAGGCATTATTACATGGTCAGAAACAATATTCTCCTTAAACTTATCTCTGATAACAATTCTTTTGGGTGATATGTATACTGGATAAACTAGTTAATAAACTCATCTGGTACATTTACCTTAGTTATGGACATTATGGTGCACGCAAGCGCTTCCATAAACTTTGTGCAACATGCTGTTTTAATAATATGGCGCAGAGAATTAAAAATGTCCTCAGCGCCTGTAAGCTCTGTCATAAAGCAAATCCACCGAATGTGGCACTTCACGCCCCATTGTTTCCTATTATCCCTGTAAAGCTGAGCATTTAGCAGCAGTTGATTTATTAGGACCTCTTGTAAGCTCAGAAAACTGGTATGCTTACATTTTTGTAGCAGTTGAATTGACATCAAAATACATTTCTCTCACTCCCTTGAGAGAAACTACCACAAGGACAATTGCTACAACTTTCTTGAAAAATTTCCTAAAAGAAATAGGCCATGTTGATAAGGTTATATCCGATAATGGCTCCCAGTTTCGCTCACGTACTTGGGTATGCATGCTACGTATTGGCCAACATCGAATACAGCCGAATGTAGTATGAAAGAGATCAATAAATTGTGCAGACTGTACTGTGACATTAAACACAGAACATGGGACATCCATATTAAGATATTTCAGGACATAATAAACAAGTTACCACATGACTTAACGTCATTGCTTCCCTTCCTAATTATTAAAACCTCTGAATAGGTCCAGCCACAAGGAACTAGGAAGTTAAGGTACTGAATAAATGTAAATCTTGCACTCCCCCCCCCCCAAAAAAAAGGCGAGGTGGCAGAACAAAGAATTCAATCTCTTTCTAAAAGCACCAGAGTAATAAAATTTCCTGTTATTCAGAAGGTATTGGTTTCCTGTTTTACTGGAAACTTTATGTACTCATAAGACCAAAGGCCTACATTATATTTCACACATAAAGCCATTCATTGAATAAGCTGTGTATTTTCAAGTGTATTCGTCTATCCATATTTTCTGCATTGTGTGTTAGTTTTAAGATGTATTTTCTTCATTATATTAACAACCAGAGTCCACTCCAGGCAAGAAACAATGAGACCACAATGAGCTTTCGAGAGACAGTGAGGTGAGAGTGAAGTATTTAATTTTTTTCCTTTAACTTGTCGCAGCTGGCCACAAGGTAGGTTAAGGCCAAAGGCATTAGCGGGAATTCGTCGCCCAGCTTAGGATGCTGTTACTAGTTCACCTTTTTTTTGTATCTCCAGCACCGATCGTAAATAAGTCACAGTCCTCGCTGGAGCGTTCCTTTCAAGAGAGAAAGAGATTTACTATCTTGTGAAAGGAAGTGGTAACTGTTGTCTCCACGGAAAAAAATTCCTCTGTCCTTCCACCTTTAAGTAATAAACGAGACTCATTGTTATATCAAAGCTTCATAAAAGAATCCAGCGTTTAATAAGTGATGAAATGATTATTCTCACAGATTACGAGAAGACGTGTTACATATAGAAACTTGCACTTGCTAAAGCACAATGTTAGTTTTCAGAACATCCCAGAAGTTGATGCATAATACCATTTATCAGTTCTATGAGCTGCCATTGGCAACAGAAGCGGAAACCACAATTAAAACAACAAGATGACACCACTCCCAGAAAAAAGATTAGTGTTAAGTAATACAAGAGGATTCAAAGGAATTCCTCAACATTAAAGTAAGGAAATGAAGGTAAGATGTGGTGAGGGTCCATTTTAGACGCCTCCAATAATAAATGTAAGGAGGTCTGTGGAAGACACTTCGGTTATTACATTGTTAAAAAAGCGTCCTTCTTACGATTATTCTAGGGTAAGCAAATTTTTCTAAGCACTCAAGGAAGTGTCATAGTTCAGGGCATAGCTCGAAAAGAAAAAGGCAGAAATGCCAACAATGCAAATTATGGAGAAAGGTAAAACAAAAATCGTGGAACAAGGTAACATTCAGGTTCATCTCATATAGTTTTTCACTGCCACAAGTAAACATAGACAATTACAGCATTGTTGAATTTATAATGCATATATGGATGCCATTAATGAAATCTTTTCAAATAGTAGTTGATATCAAACAAGGAAGGAAAGGACCAGAGATGGAAGTAAATTCCACTAAAATGAAAGCAAGTGAATGACAAATGGTTAATTAAAAAACCATAAAAATATTTGATGTACTAATAATCTGTTTGCATGTATCAGAGGAAACTGAAATTTGCAGTGATTACAGAAAGAAGAAAACTTATTACTTGTTAGCTTAGACACTAACGAATTTCTTCCTTTCAGAACCAAAGTGATGACAATAAACGTGCCAGCACACACTGTAATGTAAACCATGAATGTGAAAATAAGAATTTTATGTAACATTTATACTACTGTTAGTATAAGAACTAATCTATTTTTTCAGATGAAAAGAGAAGAGAGCACATACATTCAACAGTATTCCACAGTGAGTACAAATGAAAAAGCTAACTATACCAAACACCTTTACTGCAATCCATATCCATTAGAAAGATGGGTCCATTTTGTGTGAAATATAGATCCCTGTGTGTTTTGTGGTATTAGGCTGCGGGCATGATATTACCTCCATTTCCCAACAAAATTGCCCTTCTGATCATAGAAATAATTGTTAAGATTTTTAATCAATATGCGCCTGTACAGACCAATAATTTTTTTAGCACTCTTCCATATAGTTGCCTGAAGTAGCATATCCTATATCCATATACATGTACAAAGCATTTTTATGCAATATTATATTTTTTGTGTCATTTTGTGTACGACACTGCAATATGCAAAGCATTTCTTAGACAACATAATTTTTTCGTCATTTTTTGTATGACACTGTATAACGAAACACACTTTGTTTCATGTTTATGTTACAAGGAGTCACTGCCTGTGCATAATTACTTAATATTTTATATGTTGACCTTCATAAAATTCACAAACAGATATCTGAATTACTAAGTAGAGTTCTCATAATGCCATGCATATGAGTTCTATTTACAATAATTTTATATTCATGTTAATATATTTGTGTCTCATATGAAACAATTTACCAACTTTCATTCATATAAACTGCAAGTGCAATTACTTACTTGTCTATTTTCACTTATGTTTGCAAGAATATGTAAAAATTTTGTAAAGTTCTTACAATAAGTATTGTCTGTTCATAACTGGGATCTTACAGGGCACAAACAAATTACAAAATGCGTATGCACACATGATATCACTTCCAATGACAGCAGCAACCGAGAAGGTCTTTCGTAATGAAGAATATCTGCAGTAAATATCTGTTCTTGAGTGGCAATGAGTAACCAATGCTAAGCCTTGCCTTCCAGAGCCACAATCACACATTGCTGTCTCAGTGAAAGAACACACAGTATACGCCATTGTTTCAAAAATTCTGAACTTTGCCTTCGAGAGCCACAGTTACACAATGCTGACTCAGCGAAAGGCCACTGATAATACAAGCCACTGTGTTACCAAAAATGCAGTTTCTCCAACTGAACGTGTCAGTGAGATAGGCACTGCACACACTGCTGCATGACCTTACTACACTCTACATTTCTACCCTGAGGTATAAGTGATATAGACACTAAAGACACCTCTATACAAATTTTACTGCGTTGCTTCTCCTCTCGTGTTTCTACAACTGTGCAAAATGCAAAACAAAAGACTCCCTATGCAGATAACATTCCCTTTCTACAAAACAATAACACTTTACATGTTTTTCTTGTTGTGTTTGTAAATTTTACAGTTTGAAATTTTTCATGTACACAAATATGCCTAATTACTTATTTTAAAAGGCTCACAAAATGGTCATAAGATAATTGAGCCTATAATGAACAATCCTTCTAACATCTTTATGTATTTTGTTTAGGTATTTCAATTAAGACTATTTAGATCAGTTTGTCCTATTTGTTCATGTTCCATTCAAATTCATAAAGAAGTGCCAGGAGAGCTATGCAAGGAGTGTCAGAACTCTTCGTAAGATAAAACAGTGTCTCCAACTTAATGCTTTTCTTTGTATTGTGTAAGCACTCAGATGTCGCTAGTAACAATCTGAGGGTTAAACATGGGAGCGGGATTCTGAGCATTGTTATGAGATGAGGTCTCTCTGCAAGAGTGGAAGAGATGTGTTGGTCGAGAGCTCGGAGACAGAAGATGTCTCGCTGCCCTCACGTCGGTGATGGCAGATCTGACCACACTTAAGGCCTGATTTCGTTTATACGTATAGCCAGGAGAGATTTAGATGGCTTACCTACGCTTGAAGATGGAATTCAAGGTAAAATTCGCAAGCATAGCACAAAAGCAATTGCAGTGTTAAGCTTGCAATTGTTCGTCTGAGTTTGCAATAATCCCATGTTTTGCTTGTCAGTGAAGAAAGCCTTCTTATCCTCCAAATAATAGTTATTCACCACATGTAAATAATATGCTGTGGTTACTAAATGTTAATGTAACTTTGAAATTGAAATAATTTGTTGATGAGGCACTCAGACATTGACATATGTCATTTGTCATTTGTCATTGTCATTATTAATAGTTGTTGATGATGATTCTGAAGCTTTAAATAGACTTAATTAATGTAATGCCTTCTCAAAAGTTATTTAGTTGTTAACAGGACCCACGCAAACTTCTTTTTATTAAATTCATTCTTAGTAACAATAAGTTTTAGCCGCTGCTGCTGCATGTTCCATTGCTGTAAACCACTTGGAAAAAGGCAATCATCTGAAGACGAGGGCGCAAGCCTTCGGGCCAAAACAGAGGCATTGAAACACCATAACATGTCATGTACTCTAGTCCAGTAAATTCCGTTGCACAAGTCAGATTCTGTATCACTTGTAAATACTTGTTCAAAAACACAGTCAGATACTCGCAGCTTATCCAAATGTTAGTTTTTCATGTAACGATTTGTTGAGGGCTCAAATGACAGTGAAACTGACCCATGCAACACACACACAATGTTATGCAGGTTAGATTATACTTACTGATAGCTCAGGTTGCTGTTCGACTCCAGTTTCACAGACGAACATAGGCAACATTGGCTGTAGCTACGTTACAGATTTGTTGCATATACATTACACTCGTAAATGGACCATATCATTCGAATCCATTGTCTGTGCATGATGCTGCTCTCCATAACTTGACCTTAACTCCATCTCTTTCGGTTTAATGAGAGTATGATACAGGCATGTACTTTCTTGAGTATATTTCCCCAACACTTATAAACGTTACTAGTGCTTGATCTCCTTTTAAATGTTGCGCCAGATTTGAATACAATTCTCTCAGCAACGAATGTACCAAGAAATCTTGGCTATTTGTGACCACATTTTTAAACCATTTTTGAAAACTTAAAATGACATGAGTAAAATTTTGCATTTTTTAATAGTCTTTTAAATTTAATCTTTCAAAACTGTAGGAAACTGTATTAATACGTCCACACCGTATTACTTAGAATGTGTATAACTGAGGAACTGGTAGGTAACAGACACCACCGTACATACTTAAATAAGAAATTGAAAACCAATTTTTATTAACTGTCACAACGCATATCTTGCATATGTAAGGTATTAAAATGTGGTGACTGTTGTAGATGGGTATGACACAACTGCACGACTCTGCATGTTACATGTGTTTGGTATTAAGCAGGTAGGCAGGATTCTGTTGGAATGTCCTTCTTATTCTTTGTTTCCAAGATACCTGAAGATCATCATCGATGTCTGAAATTGAACAGCTGTAAACAGAGAATTTGAATGTGTCTGTCATTAAATTTGCAAAAACATTAGATCAAGTGCATCTTTTTTGAGTAGGTACAATGACTGCGGGGTTTTGGGCCACTTCATTTTCATTTGTGATCAAGATAGTGGCTTTGACTTAGATTCTGGAGCACTTTGTTTACATAGCTTTACATAGGTAATATTGTGAAACTTCACAAGCTAACTGGATTGGGGTTCTGTTGACGCTTAAACCAAGCATGATATTCACTGAACTTTGAATGCTTTAGAGGTGCAACCAACTGTTGATGAAGACAAGCGACAGAAGCATAAAAGCGGCAGTTAATTTTATCTCGCGTTCTTGAAGTTTTGTGGAATAGCATTTAAAGTAAAACTCATGTTTGTCAAATATGTATTACTAATTTGTTAATGACACTGGCTTTCAGCTATTTGTGGAGTATGTGCTATGTACACATTCAGATATTCCATGGCAAATAATATCTAGCTATCAATGAAGTTTACTGATGTGACTAATGAGCCAGTCCATAAACGATTTGTTGAAGTCAGTAATGAATACGTAATTTTTGCCATTGCACACAACTCAGATACTTTTGTGAGCATGTGACATTTTCCATATGTAAGTCGTTTATATACTTTTGCACACAGTGCAGAGGGGCTATGTTGTACTTGGTGGCTGAAACAACAGGCTAAAATACTAGGCTGTGATTGGGAGAGAGAAGAAGGAGTCATAAATTATTTAGCGTGTGTGTGTGTGTGTGTGTGTGTGTGTGTGTGTTTTTAAAATTTTCCGCCCGCTGCCTTTTTAACTTTTTAATTTCCTGCCAAATCTCGGAATTACTCGGAAATATTCAGAATGAGACAAATTTTGGTAATTCCCAATTATGATGTCATCCAAAGGCGCCAAAAAGCATCAACAACACAGAAACTGAAAAGCTTACGACAACTAGTGTCGAAAACTTATTCGCGATCTCTAAAGTGTGCACCACAATGGTATTTTCGTTTTTACACAAATGTGTTCTGCTAAAGAAGCAGGCAAAATTCTTATGGAGTTCGATAACAAGTATAAACATATTCTCCACAGAACGTTAAAAACGAACATTTTCTTGCGCAATGTAATTAACGAATTAGTAGTATGTAGTTGTTCAAGATGAATTTTACTTTAAATATTATTCCGCAAAAAATCAGCTAGTACTTAATGCTTGTCGTCACGGTCAGGTGGTGACGAACACAGTTTAATCTGAGTAATACCCTTGGTGTACGACAAATTAATAATTTACACAGCCATTATGATATTCAAGTGTCACAATGTTCATTCTACGTCTGAAATGTCTGCAAAAATACGTCCGTAACACAAGTTTACGTCAAGTACCGCAATGCCACTTTCTACATACATCTCACATCAGTGCCTAAAACAAGTATTTCAACTCTAACGCCAGTCGCAAATTGTGACCCTTTAGAGCTTCTGGAGCGTCGCACCGCAGCACATAATTTTTGTAACTTCACAGGTTCAAATTGGACCGTGCCAGTTGGGACGCGACGTTATGTGGTTGCGGTACTGCTGGAGGGATGAGGTGGGGAGCGGGAACGAACTCCTGCCATATACTCACTTCCACTTAATCCATATGGGCAATGGAAGTTTTGCCCCTTCCGAAAAATATAGCCTTACAGTGTACTGAAATTTGTTACTGAGTAGTGTTTCGGTTTTTGCCATTTAAGAGCTCCATCTCTTTTCGTTAGTACATAATAGTTTTCAGTTACAAATACCTGTATTGTTTTTGTTCTGTTTATTCTCATGTCAAGAACAGTGCACAGTTCAATAACTGGAGAGCCATTAACCGATGGGATTATATCTTCTGCCTCCACAGTGTTGTCAGACCTTAAAAGGGGACAGACGATTCATCGTGAGGGTAGTAAATAAGGAAGCAAGAAATATTACATAATCATGTGATTTAGAAGCAAGGCAGGAAAGTAAAACAAAGTTATCTGTGTGCTGTGCGATTTGTTACAAAAGTTAAAAAAAAAGGTGATTTTCGCTAGTGTGACCCCGTTGTGTTCCTGGTAAAAAGCGTCCAAGGTCTAAAGTGTTTAAGTTGCACTGTAATTATCTGGACATGGATGCAATAAGAGGCGTTATATTACGTGCATGTGGAAATCCACATTCCCACTGCAAGCAAGAAACAGTTGAGACGTCCCCACGAATGACACATGACGAGAAAAAGCATTTCACTGGTTGCGCACACAGTATCAGCATTAATAAACCGCTTATACAACAAACTACACAAGCGTAGAAGTGGTCGGTATTATTCCGAAAGTATGAGTATCCTGAAAGAGTATGATCATTTGATATACACTCCTGGAAATGGAAACAAGAACACATTGACACCGGTGTGTCAGACCCACCATACTTGCTCCGGACACTGCGAGAGGGCTGTACAAGCAATGATCACACGCACGGCACAGCGGACACACCAGGAACCGCGGTGTTGGCCGTCGAATGGCGCTAGCTGCGCAGCATTTGTGCACCGCCGCCGTCAGTGTCAGCCAGTTTGCCGTGGCATACGGAGCTCCATCGCAGTCTTTAACACTGGTAGCATGACGCGACAGCGTGGACGTGAACTGTATGTGCAGTTGACGGACTTTGAGCGAGGGCGTATAGTGGGCATGCGGGAGGCCGGGTGGACGTACCGCCGAATTGCTCGACACGTGGGGCGTGAGGTCTCCACAGTACATCGATGTTGTCACCAGTGGTCGGCGGAAGGTGCACGTGCCCGTCGACCTGGGACCGGACCGCAGCGACGCACGGATGCACGCCAAGACCGTAGGATCCTACGCAGTGCCGTAGGGGACCGCACCGCCACTTCCCAGCAAATTAGGGACACTGTTGCTCCTGGGATATCGGCGAGGACCATTCGCAACCGTCTCCATGAAGCTGGGCTACGGTCCCGCACACCGTTAGGCCGTCTTCCGCTCACGCCCCAACATCGTGCAGCCCGCCTCCAGTGGTGTCGCGACAGGCGTGAATGGAGGGACGAATGGAGACGTGTCGTCTTCAGCGATGGTAGTCGCTTCTGCCTTGGTGCCAATGATGGTCGTATGCGTGTTTGGCGCCGTGCAGGTGAGCGCCACAATCAGGACTGCATACGACCAAGGCACACAGGGCCAACACCCGGTATCATGGTGTGGGGAGCGATCTCCTACACTGGCCGTACACCACTGGTGATCGTCGAGGGGACACTGAATAGTGCACGGTACATCCAAACCGTCATCGAACCCATCGTTCTACAATTCCTAGACCGGCAAGGGAACTTGCTGTTCCAACAGGACAATGCACGTCCGCATGTATCCCGTGCCACCCAACGTGCTCTAGAAGGTGTAAGTCAACTACCCTGGCCAGCAAGATCTCCGAATCTGTCCCCCATTGAGCATGTTTGGGACTGGATGAAGCGTCGTCTCACGCGGTCTGCACGTCCTGCACGAACGCTGGTCCAACTGAGGCGCCAGGTGGAAATGGCATGGCAAGCCGTTCCACAGGACTACATCCAGAATCTCTACGATCGTCTCCATGGGAGAATAGCAGCCTTCATTGCTGCGAAAGGTGGATATACACTGTACTAGTGCCGACATTGTGCATGCTCTGTTGCCTGTGTCTATGTGCCTGTGGTTCTGTCAGTGTGATCATGTGATGTATCTGACCCCAGGAATGTGTCAATAAAGTTTCCCCTTCCTGGGACAATGAATTCACGGTGTTCTTATTTCAATTTCCAGGAGTGTATTTACTTCGTGCTTTACTGTACATTCAAGATAATGTTTTTCGAACGACGTGAACTGTTCGCTGCACAAGGCAGACCTGACTACCTTCCGCATTACTGTCTCTTGCAGTACAAGATTATCTGCTGTGCAGCGGATCAGTAGTTTACTTATTAAAGTGGTAGAAGAATAGTTAATAGAGATAGTGAGGGAACGCAGGGAGCTTTATGATACGTTTTGCGTCGATGGGTTGAAAATAAAATATCTAGATACATGGGTACAACATTTTATGCCACATTAAAAAGCAAAATGACTGTCAATGTTCATCAACTACCTCCAGAGTGCTGCCAGTTTTTTTTTTTTTTTTCCCGGTTGCAGTCGGGTCCTGCGCGTTACATACATTTGCGTCACTGGTGTGCTGTATAATTGCGTCTACTTCAGAAAACTGCTTTTTAGTCCTTCTTAAGTAATTTGTAAAACCAGCATCAGTCATCTTAATTGTAGTTTGAAATTGTCCTCTTGTCCTTTCAAACATATTTCTTTGATGATATGAATTTTTTATTCGTTAATGAAAAAAGCAACACTTCGTCCGAACCATATAGGGAACTGAATTCTAACAATAGCAACTGTTTTATTTTATTTGTGAATCACACTGACGATAGCACTGTTTTATCCGTGAATCACACATTGTCGGTTTGGTAAACTCCATGTAAGTAACCAGCGTCTGGCATGAGCACGTCACTACGCTTGAAGGATACGCTCGTCAATATTTTAATATATATAAACCGAGCGAGGTGGCGCAGTGGTTAGCACACTGGACTCGCCTTCGGGAGGACGACGGTTCAATCCCGTCTCCGGCCATCCTGATTTAGGTTTTCCGTGATTTCCCTAAATCGCTTCAGGCAAATGCCGGGATGGTTCCTTTGAAAGGGCACGGCCGATTTCCTTCCCCATCCTTCCCTCACCCGAGCTTGCACTCCGTCTCTAATGACCTCGTTGTCGACGGGACGTTAAACACTAATATCCCCCCCAATATTTTAATATTTCTCAGATAAAGAAGCTGAATAAAATCGTTTGGTAAGTTTCCATTCCAGTCGTTCAGTGTTAAAAATGAGATGGGTTACGGGGATTCCACTAAAACTGCAATAGAATTGGGGATTTATTTTTGTGTGAATTGTTAACCTTTTCTCATTCGAAGATGCATCACCATTTACGAATAACGGTTACATTTCTTTCGTTGACATGTTTACTTGTGCTTCTTTTACGAAAATACAGTATAATTTGCACAAACTCCTCATGCACCAACTATTGTGGCTTAATTCTGATTCAGTGTGTCTCATTAAACATTTGGCGGCTGGAGAGGGCAATAGCTTACGGAAAACCTCATTCTCTTGGTTTGCAGTAACACAAGAGTACAAATTTCACTTTTATTTTCAAACTAGGAAATTTTCGTTTCACTAGCTGTCGATAACTCTTAAAAAATTAATCACTGGAATGAAAAAAGGCATAACTGGTAATCACCATAGGTGAGAAAGGGGCATGTGTTTACAAATTCGCAAAATGCTCAACTCCTTGCGTGCTATAATTCACGAAGATCTGGTTTCGAAGTCTTGAGTGGTTTCGCAGAAATGAGGGATGTAGTGATTATATCATTCTGACGGGCATGAGATCAGGAGTGAACGCGCTACATAGGAACAATTTTTTCGAGATCGGAGACAGAGACCTTTTCCCAAGTCTAAAGAAAAATTCAATAAGTTAGCTATATTTCGTACGCAGCAGCATATGGTGCAATACGCACCAACCCCTATTTATCATTGCAAACTTTTCGAATTTTGCTTAGTGTCTTACTAAAATGTGTATATCATAATACGAGTAAGTATCACCATTAGCGAGATGATGGGCACTTCGTCACGAATCTGACATATAGCAACACAAATGAGGCAAAAATCAAATATTTTTTCTGTATGGTTTCCGTAAAATCGTTTGAGAAAGATTAAAGGGTGCACCTACTTCGATTCTGTCAGCGCAGATCGTCGCCGACGCGTTTTAACATGAGCAGGACCAGAGCGGCACGTGTGAAACGTGCTATACGTGTTGCCTAAAGTGAGTACTCCTATGGTATTTCCATGTCTACATGCTACTAACAGCATGATACACAAACAGCTGGCATTAGAACTTAGCCCTAAGAGATCGATGGCATAAAACTAACCTGACACACAAAATCAGCATGGGTTTCGAAAAAGACGATCGTGTGAAACCCAGCTCGTCCTATTCGTCTACGAGACTCAGAGGGCCATAGACATGGGTTCCTAGGTAGATGCCGTGTTTCTTGACTTCCGCAAGGCGTTTGATACAGTTCCCCACAGTAGTTTAATGAAGAAAGTAAGAGCATATGGACTATCAGACTAATTGTGTGATTGGATTGAAGAGTTCCTAGATAACAGAACGGAGCATGTCATTCTCAATGGAGAGAAGTCTTCCGAAGTAAGATTGTTTTCAGGTGTGCCGCAGGGGTGTGTCGTAGGACCGTTGGTATTCACAATATATACAAATGACCTTGTGGATAACATTGGAAGTTTACTGAGGCTTTTTGCGGATGAGGCTGTAGTATACCGAGAGGTTGTAACAATGGAAAATTGTACCGAAATGCAGGAGGATCTGCAACGAATTGACGCAAGGTGCAGGGAATGGCAATTGAATCTCAATGTAGACAAGTGTAATGTACTGCGAATACATAAAAAGAAAGATCCTTTATCATTTAGCTACAATATAGCAAGTCAGCAACTGGAAGCACTTAATTCCATAAATTATCTGGGAGTAGGCATCAGGAGTGACTTAAAATGGAATGAGCATATAAAATTAATCGCCAGTAAAGGAGATGCCAGACTGAGATTCATTGGAAGAATCCTAAGGAAATGCAGTCCGAAAACAAAGGAAGTAGGTTACAGTACAATGCTTGAATACTGGCCACCGGTGTAGGGTCCGTACCAGATAGGGTTGATAGAAGAGATAGAGAAGATTCAACGGAGAGCAGCTCGCTTCGTTACAGGATCATTTAGTAATCGCGAAAGCGCTACGGAGATGATAGATAAACTCCAGTGGAAGACAGTGCAAGAGAGACGCTCAGTAGCTCGGTACGGGCTTTTGTTGAAGTTTCGAGAACAAACCGGGGAGTCAAGCAGTATATTGCTCCCTCCTACGTATATCTCACGAAGAGGCCATGAGGTTAAAATCAGAGAGATAAGAGCCCACACAGAGGCATACCGTCAATCTTTCTTTCCACGAACAATACGAGACTGGAATAGAAGGAAGACCCGATAGAGGTACTCAAAGTGCCCTCCACCACACGCCGTCAGGTGGCTTACGGAGAATGGATGTAGATGCAGATTTCAGCTACACTACCGCCATCTTCAGGTGGCTGATACTGATTGACAGTTAGTGCTTTTAGTACTCAGGCTTCTAGAGGTTATGTAGCTTTTGAGGAAAGTTGCAATATTTACCAATTGGAACCATGGTGGCAAGGCTCTCTAAACTTATTTGGACTATGATCAACTGTTAAATAACAGGAACATCTTATAAAAATACATGATGTGAGAACTCTCACTAACACATATAACATAGCCAAGAGACAAATAAATTGAGCAAAGTAGTAAGTACGTAATAAGGTGTTTTGGCGATTTTATTCAAACGGCTCTAAGCGCTATGGGACTTAACATCTGAGGTCATCAGTCCCCTGGATTCAGAACTACGTAAACCTAACTAACCTAAGGACATCACACACATCCATGCCCGAGGCAGGAATCGAACCTGCGACCGTAGCAGCACCAGCAGCGCGATTCCGGACTGAAGCGCCTAGAACGGCTCGGCCACCGCGGCCGGCTGCGATTTTATTGCTATGTAATACTTGAACTCTATGTTTTTTCGACAGCGGTAACTTATCGTATGTTTACACACATATCAGAATCGAAGATGCTGGCAGAATGGAGACATCCTCAAAGTATATGATAAAACAAGACAGCGTCAATATTTCTAAAGTTAACTCAGTGATGAAACTATTTATCATGTACACACACACACACAAACAACTTGCTGAGTTAACATAATAGGCCATCATACCTGTAAATACGACGTTTACAAAAATTCTAGCAAAATGAAATTGCATTATTTCTCGAAATACGTAAAATGTCGCACATTTTGCAATCTCTGTGAATCCTAAAGTTAAATATTTCCGCATCTAATTTGGCTGTATTCCTCCCTAAACTACACGGCACTCACTTCTTGACACTACTTTAATAAATTACAGGTTAGAAGACGACAGTAGTCCAATCTTTGCACCACGCGTTAATTTCATCGACTTACACAGATGTTAGTTGCAAAAACATACACATGAGCACTTCTGCAGATATGACTTGAAGCCTACAGTACAACGAGAATTAACAAAGTAAATAATGACAACATCGCAAAAGGTAGTTCACCACACATGTTGGAATGCTTTAAGCATAGCAACATGAACAAAACGTTGTAGTCTCCCGCTGTTACACAGTGGAGAACGAAATGTAGAGAACTATATTCCCCTGTAATTATCCCATGATACTGTTAGGTGAAGAGAATGATGGTCGCTGGAAAACGATGGTCTGTGGTCAGTGATGTTCAGTGGCCAGTGATGGCCAATGGTCAATGATGATCATTGGTCAAAGATTGTCAATAATTATGGCGGACGATACGGATGGCAGGAGCCTGCAGGCACGTTGAAATCATGCTCTCAAAGGTCAGAGTTCTCCACCCAGGTAGTAAATAGGTTGCCGTCTTCGCCATTCATGTATTGTCACGAACCCTGTTTTGTCGTATAATATTCAGGCCTGCATGTTTCTATTGGAAATGAAATTCTCGCAAACGATAATACTCACCGAGATCGTGTATGAGAGAGTAACATGATCGGCTTGAGAAAACAGTAGTTGAATAGAAACGATGTTAATATGATAAAGAAACTGGAAGAAGCGCATAAGAAATGATCAAGTAACTGTCCATCAAAATCTATTTGAGATTTGCGATTTGCATAATTCAGAAGAACGCTCAACCCGACGAGAACACGTACACACTAGTACAACCAGTGCTCCATTCTCATGACACAGCGAATGAAAAGTAGAAAAAAAAAGGTAGTGAGACAACTGATGTGTCCAGGAAGTACGATAATCTCACGATAAACGAAGCACGAAGAAGGAAAGAGCATATTGTCGCAGGCGAAAAAATTTGTGTCAAATATTGACTTAAAATTGAAGACGGTTCTGAATCTGCTTGCATCACAATAATATATGTAGTTGAAATGCAAGGGGCAAACTTATTTGTAATTATAGGTACTGTAACTAGTTCTACATAAGAATACTGAAAGTCCACATTTCAGACTTATGATGCTGAATACAGTGCTGGAAAAGTCATACCTGAAAGTAGGTTAGGTTCTTGGAGGACGTGTAGAGGTGACCGTGGCACCATGGTGAATAGAGGGAGGAAAAAACTACAAAGGATGAGAAAGACTGGAATATGTTCTTAAGATAATATCCAGCGTAGGGTATAACTGGGATATAGAGACGAAAGCGCTGGATGGCAGACAGCACAGCATCGAACCCATCATAGCACATAATCCATCCCTGCAACTACCTAGCTGAAAGTGAAGTTTTTTGATGTTTGATGTTGCTGTGTTGCTTCGCACACAAAAAGAAGTTTTAGTTAAAACTGGAAAATTTTAGCTTGAAAAGAGGTGCTATTATAAGTAAACAGATTTTGTAGCAGTCTAGCATTGGTTACAGATTTGTCTAGAGGATTTTTGAGTATATAGCCGTAGTGACCGACTTGTTGAGGCTTCAGATAATTGACACGTAAAAATTATTAGTAAATTTGACTTATTTCCTGTGGACTACTCATTATAATTTGAAGTGTAGTCATAATTATTTCGTGAATATTTTCGACAGCTTTCGAAGAACTCCATTGATACTCTTAATTTATTAGTTGATTTTTTTCTTGTTTATCGCAAAAAACACATTATCATTATTGACATGCTAATTTTAATCGAATTTGAACCACAGTTCTTTCACGTAGTTCCTCATGTGCACAAGTGTTCATAACTTGTTTTGCAGGTACGACTGAGTGAGTATCGGTGTAACCTTGTAGAAAACGAAGCGTTTAGTGTGATGTACAATCTGTTTGCTGCTCCCGTAACTATCAGCATAGTTACAAACAGACGTAAATACGCACAGAACGCTATCTTGCATGCACTGTCACTTACGATTCCACTTAAGTTTAAAAGTAATTATTCAGTACTTAAATATTGCGTATTTTTTTCTGATAACTGTCTTGTAACGATAAACCAAAAGCAGCGCACTGGTGTAGAATTTGGGGGGACGAAATGAGGGTAGAGGGGAGGCAGAAGATAATAGTAAAGCGGAGCACTAAACAAACATAGTCGAGAGAAAGATTTGATTATTTACGAGGTCTGAAAAGCGTGAAAATAGTTCTTACGTTGTGTAAATTAAACATTCGATCCAACGCTTTAAAGAAACTCCTGCAGGGTGTCGTTAGTTGACCTCAGAAACGACCTTTGCCTCAATATAGTTCTTAGATGCTATCCATAGAATTAATAAACATGCTACATGATTGACATAAATGTAGTACAAGTGGCAACAGGATCTCAACCGTATCTTCTAAGACGATGAGAAATAAAATTAAATTCCTAATATTGTCTTACCGTCTCATTCATGGGAAACATTTTGTACCAGATGCTCAGATATTTTGAGAAATATGGCAATATAATCCCCACGAAGAATAAGCTGAAGCACACACTGTCACACGTAGTTTAGATGGGAGAAAAATGCTAAAATCTTGGAATTCACATTATCAACTGAAGTTGTGAATAGTTTTTCATTTGAGATGAAGGAAGGGTAAATGATTGTACTTCGGACATAACTGAAATCTCCATTCACCAGTTGTTGGGGTTGTTGGGTTGTTTTGGGGAAAGAGACTAAACTGCGAGGTCATCGGTCTCATCGATTTTAGGGAAGGACGGGGAAGGAAGTCGGCCGTGCCCTTTCAAAGGAACCATCCCGGCATTTGCCTGGAGCGATTTAGGGAAATCACGGAAAACCTAAATCAGGATGGCCGGACGCGGAATTGAACCGTCGTCCTCCCGAATGCGAGTCCAGTGTGCTAACCACTGCGCCACCTCGCTCGGTCCCATTCACCAGAAAAAATGGCATAACTTAATTTCCAATGAAGACCTAGAATTCGTAAAAGCCATAATGAACATTCACTAAAACTGCGTCTTTCCCACTGAACGAGCTGATACAGTGACTAAGGAATGGACTCATTCGTAGCGAGGTTTAGTTTATACTCCTACACATCCACACTTAAGTTGTCCGTTATGTCGATTAGGACGATAGCTGGGACGATTCATTTGAAAAAGATACGTCTGTTTTCCTTTCCTATCGCTGTTCGTTCTTAGCTCTCGCTAAACCTTCAGTGACTTCGTCGTCGAAGAGACGTAAAAACCCTAAACTTACTTTTTTAATGCCTCTCTCCGTAACATCCCACAGGCGTTTGGAAGACCCATCACCTACATGTGGATGAAGGACTGCAGCTGACCGGTAACTCGTATAAAAAGGATACCAACAGCCGTAGTTCTTCCTGAAAATTTATTACGTAAGAAACTAGTTTCGACGCTTCATTAGCGTCATCTTCAGTGCCCTACGAATCACTCAATCGTAGTGGTGGTACCACACTAGCTGAGCATAAGTAACGAAACATTTCTTTCTCGTCCAGAATCAGTGGAAAAAGATGCGGAATTTCTTGTGGAAGTCGTGGAATATTGCTTCTTCAGCCCCTGAAATTTCATGAATTACCCGTACTTGGTGGCGCTATATGTATCCTATAAAATGGCGTCTGTATCCAAGCAGAGAGGTGTCATTGAATTTATTTTGGCGGAAAACCAAAGCATCGCCGATATTCATAGCTTGGAGAAAGTCTACGCAGGCCTGAGAGTGAACAGAAGCACGGTGAGTCGTAGGGCGGGGCATCTCTTATCATCGCAACAGGTCGCGCAAATCTCTTCGATCTTTCGCGTGCTGGCCGGCCGCATCCAGTTATGACTCCTGCGAAGTGTATTGTGCTACCCTCGAAACTGAAGACATTTCAGCGTGGTCGTTGCTACGAAGATGCAAACCAACTTCTTGTTCATGACAATGCAATGCCACACACAAGAGAGCAGCTCAAAAAACTCATTGGACTGTTCTTCCCCATCGACGTATGTCATATCTTCCGACTTCCATCTTTTTGTCCCAATAGAGGATGCACTCCGCGGAAAGCAGTACATGGATAATGAGGAGGTCATCGATCTAGCAACACATTCGCTCCGATGTCGACCAGTACCAGTAAAGTCGCGTATGGCCGTTGTAATGAACGGAAACAGCATTAAAAAATAGGATTTTGTAGCCAAAAGTGTGGGGAACAATAAGTATTTTTTACTCCTGAATAAAACCAATTTTCTCTCAGAAAAAAATATTAATGTGCTGCATTACTTACTGAATGCTCCTCGTAGGCAAACCAGTAGGTTTTTCGTAGAACAGTTCCACATTTAATAGTGAAAAAATGTGTTATGTTTTGTAGTAAATGTCATTTCGACTTGTTTGAGCTGTAGATAATGTCATGACCGAGTGCCAGTATCTGTGTATATTCGAGTCATATTCATGTACGCTTGCAATTTGGTACCTGACAATGGTCTAATAAGCCGAAAACCGATAAGGTAATTCACTTACATCCAGGGGCCTTGAGCTCCTGAGAATTATGCCGGCAGCAAAAAGCTCATATCTTAACATGAAGATTGAGGCAGAAAACTGATAGTCAATAGGAAAGCAATAGTATTCTGGAATTAATGTCCGATGAGGTGTATAAAGCCACTCGTGTTATGCAGAAAGAGAAAGCATCGGAAAATGAAGGTACTTCAGTAGATTTGAAAAGTTATACAAATGGATCTTGCAAAATTATGTATTGGTTGTTAGTGAAAGGAGACGACTTCCGAAACCGCGAACAGTCTCATAATTATTGTCCTTCACAGGAAAGGGGCAGACGAGGTATAAACCTGTAGACCGATGCTCTAAAAGTATCACCAAAAGCGCTTAAAACACGTTGGACTTCATTCCTCAAAAGCCAACAATTTGGATTTATGAAAGGGTATGTAATTCAATGGACCAAGTCTCTCCTCAAGATTTGCAACGATTCTCAGAACAAATGAGGCTGAACTAAGTTGTTTCACGAGTTCCGAAACCTTTTTTTCCAGTTTCAATTCCCATCAGTATGTACTCCTAAGAATTTTGAAGTTTCCTCACCGTATGTTATATTTACCAGTGGCACATCTTCTCTAGATGTGCAGAACTGAATATGTTGTCTCTCTAAAAATTGGGGGGGGGGGGGGGGGGGGAGATCAGTCGAAGGCAACCAGTAAATGATACCTTTAAAAACACTGTTTAATATTGCTTCCGTTTCCATATGTATGCTTGGACCCTAGTGTCGTCTGCAAAAAGAACTAATTCAGCTCATTCTGTAATATATGGAAGATCGTGATCAAGACTGTTTTTAATAGTAAATATTTATAAGACATTGATCATTGCTGTTCCCGTAATGCTTTCAAAAGTAATTCATTTATTGCCAAGTCAGGTATTGGGAGATTACAAGAAGTTTAGAGGGTTACGCACTAAAATTATGAAACTTAATTCCAAAATATCTTTTAACAAACAATGCCTAATGAATAATGTGATTCCTAATTATGTAAAAATTAGTTTTAATACCAGATCAAACATAGAAAAGTTTTTACGACAGAAGAGTAGCATTCTGTGGATTAGATCTGAAATTAAAGATGCGTATAAAGAAAAAGATGCATTAAATCTTGAAATGTACAATTTACATTTAAAAATTAGCAATCAGTTGTCACCATTAATATTTTCACAGCTACTTAACTTTACAGATGACAAAATTAATGCAGTGCGAGAAACTTCTTAATAAGCATAATAAGAAAATTGCAGCCCTTGTTAGCCACCAAAATGTGTGTTCACAAGATATTTCACCAAATATACATAACTTTTATCCAAGAGTAACCAATCTATCCAAAATTTCTTTTACTCCTGCTGAGACAACACTTTTAAACAAAGGCCTAAAATATAATTTAGCTCCACAATTGAGCAATGCAAATATTAAACGTGTGATTGCTGATGTAAAGACTGCTGCAAAACATGCACAATTTAGTAGGTCTGAAATATGTGACATTGCACATAAAACTAAGAATGTCAGTACTAATGATAAAGATAAAAATAAACATAATAATGAATTAAAACTTGTAAAGCAAATCAATCAGAAGTTAATAACTAATAAAGCTATTGCAATCAAGGCGGATAAAAGGAATACTCTTGTCATTGTTATCGAAGATGATTATGTTTCTAAGACTTTACCATTTTTTAACACTAATGGAATAACTGAGGTTAATAAAGACCCGACTTCAAGATTTCAAACAAAAATTAAAAAGCTGATTGATGATAGTGACTCTTTACTTTCACCTAAAGATAAAATAACACTTAGAATTATGAACTCCACCTTACCTAAGTTGAGATCGCAAATCAAACTACACAAACCAAATTTACCAATTCGTCCAATTGTTAATAATACCAACAGTCTTTCTTATAACCTGAACAAAAAGCTTAATCAAATCTTAAATTCCTTCTACATTTATGAAGAAAATTATAGTATTATTCGAATTAACTAAGTTAATTTATGATGTGGGTATTCCAATAAACGCAAGGTTCGCATCGTTGGACATCACAAATCTTTACACAAATATACCTATTCAAGAGACTATCTCTATTATTAATGATAACTTAACGCATCAGAAAATCATGAGCCCCAAAGAAATAGTAGAATTCATCGAACTGTTAAGAATTATTCTAGATTTTAATTATTTTTCATTTAATAATAAAATATACACACAGGAAGATGGACTTGCAAAGGGGAATTCCCTGGCTAGCACTACAGTAGATATCTTCGTCAACTACGTTGAAATCCAATTTTTCAAAAATAATCCAGAAATAACAAATAAGATTATATGCTACAAAAGATATGTTGACGACACACTGCTATTATATAACGGCTCTAAGGAAGAAATTGATGCTTTCGCTAACAACTTAAATAATTTATATCCAAAATTTGTATTTAGAGTAGAACACGAAAGTAACAATAGTATTAATTTCCTGGACCTCACAATTACAAATCAGAATGGAAAACATAATATTTCTATTTGTAGAAAACCCACATCCACCGACGTAATAATAAATGCTACATCATGCCATCCATCAAGATACAAAATGGCATTTTTTAAAACTATAATACATAGGATACTGAAATTACCTCTCCAACATGATGCAATCCAAAAGGAAATTGATACATTAAAACAGATAGCAGTTGCTAACAATTATAAATCCCATCAGGTTGATCTGTTATATCAAAAATTACAAGAAACAAATGATGCTGTTATAAATTCCAAGAAGAGATTTACACAAATGACATACATGGAACCTATCTCAGATAAAATAAATAAATTATTTAAGAACGCAAGCGTGACAATAGCATGTAAAACTAATAACCCCCTACAGATGAAACTGAAACACACAATTGGAGACTCAAATATATACCAAAAGTCAGGAGTTTACAAAATGATATGTAATGACTGTGAGAAACAGTATATTGGCCAAACTGGCCATAATTTTTTAACACGTTTCAAAGAACATACTACTGGTACTGCACGTACCAAATCAATATTTGGTCAACATCTTGATGGATACAATCATTCTGAGGGTTGCATTTCTAGCAATTTGAAAATATTACATACTGTGCCAAAAGGACCACTGCTAAATACCTTAGAAGAAATTGAAAACTTTTCACTTCACAAAAGTAATCCATTACCTGTTTTAAACGAACAACTTCAGTTCAAAGACAAACATTTCTTTGAGCTTTTCGATGATCTTCTTTAGAATGTTTACTCTTCTGTGTTTTGTTTTAAAAGGTTTAAAAAATTTTTTTTAATTATTAAGACTTTTAGCAAATATTTTACCTTTACATTGTAATTGTATTTTACCAAATCAGTAGTGATTCTCCAACAGAATGAGGCTCCTGCTCAATGGTCAGAAGATGACCACAGTAGTGGTCGAAACCGGTCACCTTGATAAATAAATCGTGATCAAGACTGTTTTTAATAGTAAACATTTATAAGACATTGATCACTGGTGTTCCCGTAATACATTAAAAAGCAATATGGAAGATCGTTTACATATTTGAGGAACGATAGCGAATCTAAAATTGAGCCTTGGGTATCCCTCATCAGATGTTATAGTTATCAGTGGTGCATCTCCCCTAGAAGCGCAGAATGAAGTCACGTAAGTAGCTGATGAATTTCAATATTTATAACAGTTGAAGACAAGGTCCGCATCCGTCGAATAGAAACGGAAGAGTAAAAGTAGAGTGGAGAACATCCAGCTCATTAATACCATTTTCGTAACTATGATTCAAAAGCTTCTGGAAAGGGAAGTTTACAATCCGTTTGTATTACGTGGTTTCACTTATGGCAGTGGACTTTTATGCAAACACCTTGTCAAGAACTGAGGATTCCTCGGCGAGCAATGGACAGATGCATTAATCGAAGTGACATGAGAAGATCGGTAAATAAATGTAATGTGTCAGAGAACATGCTGGATAGGAAGGCGCGCGGTAAATGTAGCCGGGTGATTTGGTAATTGGACGGAAAAAGAAAATTTTCTCTATTACAAAAGATAATAAAAGGAACAAGAGGGTGCTGTAATGGAAATGACATTTGGAAACATATGAGAGCATCAAGAATGCATATAGCTTACGACCATTATCCATCTGCAGATTTTGAGGAGGCATTTAGCCAACACAGGTTGTCAAATGACTGATGATGATGATGGAGCTATGGTTCCGAAACGTGATGTGAATAATAAACATAAATTATAGTGGGTGATCACGGTGTCTTTAGATTGCTCTAACTATTCAACATACACAAATGGACAAAGGCATCGCATATATGGTTTACACTATAAATTCGAAGACTTATTATTACAAAGCAGAAGATTGT
Organism: Schistocerca piceifrons; assembly: GCF_021461385.2. Classification (NCBI taxonomy): domain Eukaryota; kingdom Metazoa; phylum Arthropoda; class Insecta; order Orthoptera; family Acrididae; genus Schistocerca; species Schistocerca piceifrons. The sequence goes on along the minus strand of NC_060138.1, from coordinate 292,846,481 downwards.
AAGACCAGGCGCTTAACATTAGACGAAAAACCTCAATGCAAAGATTATGGAAGGAGGCAAGTTGTGGAAACTCGTCTAAGAGGGCAGTGTGGCAAACACGTTCTCGAATGACACATGGGATATAGAGACATGTTCCTTTTAAACACGCATGGGCCACCTTAGCTGTAGGCGGCATTTACCAGGAATAATACTAAGAGTAATAATAATATATCGCTACAGAGAAAAATGTTCTAGAAGGCAACCGCAGACGTCTGTCAACGTCTCTACAGCTCGTTCCACAGAACACTTAAGGTACTTCGGAATTACTTGTTTCTTTCTACAACACAGGTAGTGTTTTCTTGACAGTCACCTCAGCAGTTTTCGCAGGTTAATGAGCCCAACTCCTTTCTAGAACATCGGACGTATCACAAGAACACATAGACACGCGTCACTGATGTCTGTCACTTCTTCAGCGCAGATAGTGAAACCACATGTGATATGCATGAGTTGGGTAGTGGTCTACCGGTTACGTGGTAAGATAAAAGAGCGCACAGCCTTAGGAAAATGAAAACCGTAAACTAACACAAACAAAGTTCTCGATTTGACAGAACCATTGTTGTCTACCTACATCAATTGAAATGTTAGAACATACAAAAAAATTATTTCCCAAACAACGTATTTCGAACGTCCGTCGAGACTTTTTCGTAACAGAATAGATGACAGTTTAACTTTCGAAATGTCTTTCATTTCGCACCGTGTCGGTTACAACACTTGGCTTCTCGAATTTCTCAAGGCACTAAAACTTAAAATGCAGTGTAGATGCAGCAAGATGCATTGGTGGCATACCCGGCTTGGGGGGGGGGGGGGGGCGGGGGTGATCAAGGAAATATTTCGTATTAAATGATTCTGTTTGAAGGTGCTTTCGGAATAAATAACTACGTACATTTTTCAGTACTAGGAGAAAGGACTAAATTTATTGCTTCTCATTTATACTATCTGAGAAAGTGTTAAACACCGCTACCTAAATCCTTATTTACCTAATGACGCGAATTATCTAACAGAGAATTTCAATAGAAAAGTACGATATAGAAGCTACTTGTGAGCAATTCCTTCTCATCCCGTAAAGAATTTTTCTTTGTAGGCAAATTACATTCTTACTTCCATCTTTAAACTAAACATTTTTCCCAAACTGTAATTATATAATTTCACGTTTGAAGGAATTTTCTGATTCTAAATTTTCTCGCTCTACGCCATACAGTGTTCCCATTTCGGATAGTCGTGCATGTTAAAGCGCATTTTCCGGGACGGGAAGATGCGCCGGAGGATTACACGGTTCTCAAACACTTAAAAAGCTTTTGCTAAGTTTTACACGCAGAAAGTTGGAGTTCACAAATTCCGTCCCACGAGGGAGGGAACGGGGCAGGGGGGCTGTAGTGGGATGACGAAACAAAGGGCATCTAGCCACGCATTAAATTAACCGTGCCAAATTCGTAAATAACAATGCCACTTTGCACCCGTGCAGGACAAAGGGAAAAGGAAAAAGAGATACAGGATGTCCCTTTTCTCCGATGTTTCAGCAGATATTTTCAGTTTTATGTCCATAATGTCTATATGGAGACTGCCCAGACAAATAATGCTCATCAGCTCTTTCAAGCAACGCTACGTGTCAACAGAAAGCGTCGGTTTGTCTTCTGTTACAAAAAATGGGTTTTAAAACGGAAATAACCTTGCCCCATTCGTTAGGTCGGTCGCAGACTAGTTTGTAGTGATAATTGTTTTATTGATATGTATTAGAAGGGACAGTAAAACACGAAGAATAACAAGTACTCCAGCAGTCACTGAGCAGCAGTTACACGGCGGTAGCAGCAGCGTGGGTTAGGGCCCTGTTCAATCGATGATGGAGTACTGGCTATTTTTCGTGTTTTACTGTCCCTGCTAATACATATCGATGAAACGAATATCGCACGAAAGTACACTCTTGGCCATTAAAATTGCTACACCACGAGAATAACGTGCTACAGACGCGAAATTTAACCGACAGCAAGAAGATGCTGTGATATGCAAATGATTAGCTTTTCAGAACATTCACACAAGGTTGGCGCCATTGGTGACACCTACAACGTGCTGAGATGAGGAAAGTTTCCAACCGATTTCTCATACACAAATAGCAGTTGACCGGCGTTGCCTGGTGAAACGTTGTTGTGATGCCTCGTGTAAGGAAGAGAAATGCGTACCATCACGTTTCGAAATTTGATAAAGGTAGGATTGTAGCCTATCGCGATTGCGGTTTATCGTATCGCGACATTGCTGCTCGCGTTGGTCGAGATCCAATGACTGTTAGCAGAATATGGAATCGGTGGCTTCAGGAGGGTAATACGGAACGCCTCGTATCACTAGCAGTCGAGATGACAGGCATCTTATCCGCATGGCTGTAACGGATCGTGCAGCCACGTCTCGATTCCTGAGTCAACAGATGGGGACGTTTGCAAGACAACAACCATCTGCAGGAACACTTCGACGACGTTTGCAGCAGCATGGACTGTCAGCTCGGAGGCCATAGCTGCGGTTACCCTTGACGCTGCATCACAGACAGGAGCGCCTGCGATGGTGTACTCAACGACAAACCTGAGTGCACGAACGGCAAAACGTCATTTTTTCGGATGAATCCAGGTTCTGTTTACAGCATGATAATAGTCGCATCCGTGTTTGGTGACATCGCGGTGAACGCACATTGGAAGCGTGTATTCGTCATCACCATACTGGCGTATCACCAGGCGTGATGGTATGGGGTGCCATTGGTTACAAGTCTCGGTCACCTCTTGTTCGCATTGAGGTACTTTGAACAGTGGGCGTTACATTTCAGATGTGTTACGACCCGTGGCTCTACCCTTCATTCGATCCCTGCGAAACCCTACATTTCAGCGGGATAATGCACGACCGCATGTTGTAGGTCCCGTACGGGCCTTTCTGGATACAGAAAATGTTCGATTGCTGACCTGGCCGGCACATTCTCCAGATCTCTAACCAATTGAAAACGTCTGGTCAATGGTGGCCGAGCAACTGGCTCGTCGCAATACGCCAGTCACGACTCTCGATGAACTGTGGTATCGTGTTGAAGCAGCATGGGCAGCTGTACCTGTACATGCCATCCAAGCTCTGTTTGACTCAATGCCCAGGCGTATCAAGGCCGTTATTATGGTCAGAGGTGGTTCTCAGGATCTATGCACCCAAACTGCGTGAAAATTTTATCACATATCAGTTCTAGTATAATGTATTTGTCCAATGAATACCTATTTATCATCTGCATTTCTTCTTGGTGTAGCAATTTTAATGGCCAGTAGTGTAGTTTGTGACCGCTCTGTCGAATGGGGCGTGTTAAATTCTGCTTTGAAGAGAACTTTGTAACTCAAACCAAAGCGATGCTCTCTGTTGACGCTCTTTGTCACATGAAAGACGTGACGAGGTATATTTCTTTGGACTGACTGCAGTTTCTCAACGCAAAAGCGAAAGCGCAAATAACTGCCGAATAATCAGAGAAAATGCACCTGGCAATTCTTAGGATGGTTCAAAATGGTTCTAATGGCTCTGAGCACTATGGGACTTAACATCTGTGGTCACCAGTCCCCTAGAACTTAGAACTACTTAAACCTAACTAACCTAAGGACATCACACACACCCATGCCCGAGGCAGGATTCGAAACTGCGACCGTAGCGGTCGTGCGGTTCCGGACTGAGCGCCTAGAACCGCTAGACCACCGCGGCCGGCTCTTAGGAATATGTTGTCATAAACAGTCTGAAAAGCTTTTAAAGGTGTTGCAGGGTAGGCCGAGCTGAAAAATAATCCGTTGGGTTGCACTGTTTCCAAGTTAACTGACAATGAAGTCGGTCAACCAGGCCGTCGCGAGTAAATTCAGAGCGCCCACCAGTCACAGTACCGCCAAACGTGTACTTCGTTTGGGTTCCTGAAACCAAACAAGAGAATAGGACTAAAAGTGGATAACGATCGACTCCGAACTGAAGGCTGAGCAGTCTCGTGAGCTATTATCTACGCTATGAGAACGGGCATTAATTGTATCAGACAAGTCGATTGGGTTTGTAACAACGTGTTTTATACCGTCAGTCCGTACGTCCCGATTTTCTGCAAACTGGATCTGTCAAGGCCAGTTCTCACAGGTGCTAGTTTCTTGGAGGAGGCGGGACGATGTGGACTTTGGAATCTTGCATGGCATTATAGTTTTTCTGAACCCATCGATTTCATATTCACATAACAGTCGTAGGATCCGGAACACGGCGATCAGCAACATCGCGCAACGGTACACCAGTCTCGACTTCTAAGATCCGCCGATGTTGAATTCCAAGACAAGCCAGTGGAGGCACATTTTTCATACACGAGGCATGACGCGATCTTCTCGCAAACAATCGCTACAGAAATGTTTCAGAATCAGGAACTTAATATTTAAACATTTCTACTTAGCGAGCTTCCTCTGAGGTGCAAATATTTTGCGTTTTCCAGACATGTACTACGCGATGTCTTTTTGCACGCCGTCTTCATTGCGCTGGAAATCTACTGGTCAGCAGTAAACGTCCCACAGGAAAATTTACAAATCGCTATATGAAGCAGATGCACATACCAGTACATCACCGGGACAGCATGAAGGTTCCAGTTCGCAGTCTTCAGCTATGGAAAATTACACTGTATTAGGAGCAACATAATGCAAAACCACATTTGCACTGTAGTATGCAGAACACACCTTCTTGTGCGAGAAACAGGTCCTGCTCCCAGGCCATAGATATTAGATCAGGCACAATGCTCTACGATAGGAAGGTAAACCCGAAGCACGGAAAGAAGATAAGAATGGTATTAGCAAGGCACGAGCTGGCAGAAAAGTAAAATACGGTTTAGGGTGAAATTCACGGTCGAGGGATGCTTTATGGCAAGTCTTCCACGGTCATTCAGTCGTATATAACACGGATAATTACAGGCTAATCTTGGACTCTTACTTCTCGATCTAAAGTAGTTATTTAATCGCATGAAAGTGTGGCCCTCAGGCTCTCTGTTACAGAGGACAAGGGTTCTACTCGTACAGTGCTTTTTAAATCACGATTACTTAGTGGTTCAAAAATGGTTCAAATGGCTCTGAGCACTATGGAACTTAACATCTGAGGTCATCAGTCCCCTAGAACTTAGAACTACTTAAACCTATCTAAACTAAGGACATCACACACATCCATGCCCGAGACAGTATTCGGACCTGCAACCGTAGCAGTCGCGCGGTTCAGGACTGAAGTGCCTAGAACCGTACGGCCACCGGGCCCGGCGATTACTTAGTGAAGAAGTGTATAGTACGTAGCAATGAAGTAATAATACACGGTCCAGTCTTATTAATGTGACCGCTCCTATGTTCGTCTCAACCTGCAATAACCACTTAGAGGCTGTAGGCAAAGGAACTAGCAGTGGAGGGTATATGAAGCTTGTCGGGGGCGACGTGAACAATACTACAGTCGTTGTCGTAATGAGGAAACTGAGCGATTTATCTGACTTCAACAGAGCAAGCCAGGGAGGGTGTAAGGATTTCCGAAACGGATAAGTTCGTAGACGGTTGGGCTGTAGTCGTGATTAAAGTGTACCGTATGCGGCAAAATGGCGCTATCCAAAACCGACATCGAAGTAACACACATAAACACAGCTTGCCTTTACTGCAATGGATAGAACTGCAAATGCTAGAAACGAAAAAAAGTATATTTACCACTTTCGAAACGTTAACATCAGTCACTGATTAACAGCCCATCAGACAGTAATACACACTGAGGCGACAGGAGTCATGGCCGGCTGGAGTGGCCGAGCGGTTCTAGATGACAGGGGTGAACAACGCTGAGACGTGTATGGGCGAACAGAGGCGCAACTGTCGTGCGCGTACCGCCCTGGTGAACGAAGGGGCTACTGGCAGTTCTCCTGCATGACCGCTCAGCAGACGTTGCTGCGTACTGGCCTAAGCGGTAGGCGCCTTGTTCACGCACCCATACTGACTGCTACCTACCGACGACGACGAAGGCTGGAATTTGCACACCAGCACCATCACAGCCGGACGTCCGTTGGCCTACACGTGGCCTTTTCAGGTGACTCACGTTTTATGTCCCATAGGACGGATGGCCGTTGCCACGTACGGCCCTTTAACAATCGTCGGAAAGGTTCAGGCCGAAAGATAGAGCGTTATTGCCTGGGGGGCATTCCCTGGGCGAGGTCGTCATTCTAGAAAGTATAATGGATCAACACAAGTATATATTTATCCTTTGGGACCTCGTCCATCCCTACATGTTGTTTGTTTCTCCTAGCGACGATAGCATCTGCCAGCAGGACAATGCAACATGTCACATTCCTTGTAGTGTACGTGCATGGTTCTAAGAGTACCAAGATGAATAAGTCGCACTCCCCTGGACTCAAAACTCTCTGAATTTAAACCCAGTGGAGAAAATTAGGAAATTTGTGCTAAGGACTATGGGACCAAACTGCTGAGGTCATCGGTCCCTGGGCTTACGCACTACTTATTCTATCTTTAACTTACGCTAAGGACAACACACACACACCCATGCCCGAGGGAGGACTCGAACCTCCGACGGAGGGAGCCGCGGGAACACGCTAGATCGCACGGCTACCCCGCGCGGCCCAATCAGGAATCAGTGGGACACTTCCATCGGGCTGTTCGCGCCGTGGATCTTCAACAGAGAAATGTGGCGCAGCTGGAAACGGCGATGAAGTCGGCACGGCTCCGTATCGCTGTCAGTACGTTCCAGAACCTGACTGATGCTCTTCCTGCACGTCTCGCAGCGGTCTGTGCTTCAGAAACGTATTATTCAGGCTTTTGATAGGTGATCACATTAATGTGAGTGGGCAGTGTTATACATACGAGGGTTGGAACTTAAATAGAGGCAACTATTTGTTCACAATCGATACAAAAGATATACATGTTTGCACCTGTTACTGCCATTCAAAGTAGTCATAAGCGTTTTGTAGAACCCGTTGCTAGCGACGTGGAACGCGTAGTATACCGATAGCAGAGCCTGTGCTGTTGATGGTGCGAATGGAGCAATCTGCTGCCTGTCGAATCTCTGGAACAGTTCTGAAGCGAATGCCATGAAGTGGTTCCTTCATCTTCAGAATCAAATCAAGCATTACGACGGGTTCCACATGACTTGACGGAAATGCAGAAATGGATGCGTTACGAAGCTGCTCAGACGCACTTGGGTCGCTGTGAGCGCGAAGGAGAGGCCTTCTTACACTGGATGAGACATGGGCCACGTCGTACTAGCCACAACTGAAACGCTAACCGAACGAATGGCGTCGTTAGGGGTCGCCGCGAAAGTCAATTACTGGATTTGAATCAAGCCTATTTCCAAATACCTCTTGTGGAGAGCTCCAAGCGAGTCGCAGCATTTACTACAGATTGGAATCTGAATTTAACCGGGTCCCATTTGGTTTGGCGACGGGAGCCGCGGTTTTGAGTAGATTGTTAGATTGAGTGCTTGGTGACTTGAAGTTTAATTGTGTGTACAACTATTTAGATCATCTTGTTATTTATAGTAAATCATTCGAGGACCATTGGGAACGTCTTAGGTTGGTATTAGAGCGGCTGCGACTGGCGGGGCTCACGGTTAGGCCGTCTAAAATTAGTTTGTGTAAGAGAGCTGTGTCCTTTTTGGGGCACATTGTATCGGATCGGGGAGTCGAGATTGATCAAGAGAGGACACGTGCTACTAGGGATTTTCCCCCTCCTAAGGACAAACAGGGGATAACAAGTTTCATTGGCATGTGTAATTGTTTTTGGTAATTTGTGCCGCAGTTCGCTGAATTAGCCGCACCTCTTAATAGCTTGCGTGGGAAGGATGTCGAGTTTCGTTGGCGTGAAGAGCAACAGTGTGCCTTTCAGGCCTTGAAGACTGCCATTGCTAATCTGCTTGTGCTAGCCTTACCGGATTTTAACCGGCAATTTGTTGTTCAGACCGATGCTTCTCGAGGTGGTGTAGCTGCTGTGCTTCTCCAATACGAGGAAGGCGAGCGGCCTCCGCTGGCATTTGCGTCACGACGTTTATCTCGGGCGGAACGTAACTATTCGATATATGAATGTGAGGCGCTCGCGGTATTATTCTCGTTGGAGAAATTCGCCTTTTATTTAGAACATTCCACCTTTATTTTGGAGACGGATAATCAGGCGCTCAGTTGGGTCCTAGCCCGCCCCAGCAAAACGGGACGCATTGCCCGTTGGGCAGTACGAATTTCATTCTTCCGTTTTCAGGTCAGACACATCAGAGGATCTGATAATTGCGTGGCCGATGCTCTGAGACGTATGTTTACCGAGCAGGAGCAGGAGGTGCAAGTAGGTGCCATCTTGACTGATGTCCCAGAGTTGTTTTGCAATCTCTCTAAGAAACAGGTTGAAGATCAATATTGGGGACCCATTTATCAACGTGTTAAAGAAGGTGAAATGGTTCCCGATTATGAGATATGTCGTGGGGTTTTGTGTAAAAGGCAGAGTGTAGTTGTTTGTGTATCTCTAAGTCTCTAGTAGACATGGCAATCAAATATTTCCATCATTCGGCCATAAGTGGGCATTCCGAGTTTAATAAAACCTTGAATCGGGTACGGGAAAGATGTTTTGGACAAGAATGTATGCTGATGTCAAACGTTATGTGGCATCGTGTGAGGCTTGTAAGTGGGCAAAGCCGGATGTCGGGGGGAGCGTGTGGGTTTGTTGCAGTCAGAGAGATGTTTCGCGCCTCTTGAGCGATTGTTCATTGATTATTTGGGACCCCTTCCCCGTACCAAGCGAGGTCATGAATATATATTGGTAGTTGTTGTTGCCTATTCTCGGTTAACCTGGCTCCTGCCCACCAGGGGAGTCACTGCTGATATCACTATTAAATAGGTGATCTCGGTTTTCTCTTGGTTTGGTCCATCCTGCTCACTTGTTACTGACAATGCTCCGGCTTTCCTTTCCGCAGCTTTTAAGGGATTCCTCTTTTCTCAAGGGATTCGCCACGTCACTACTACTCCCTATTACCCCAAGGTATCCTTTGCTGAACGTGTTAATCGGAATCTTAAGGCGGCCCTCTGCATTTTTCATGCCTGTTCTCCCAATGGTTGGGATTTGACCCTGCCCTGCTTAAACCAAGCGTTTAATTCGGCGCGTCATGAGGCAATAGGTAGCACCCGTAATGCTCTGATGTTTCAGTACTCGGTGAATTCTCCCTTGCCCAATCTGTGGAGAATTAATGATCTTCTTCCCCAGCAAATTGATCCGGCTAGGCTACGCGAGAATTGGCAATGGGCGCGTCGCAATATATTACAGGCGCATCAGAGGGAAGCCCGTTACTATCATCGGGGTAGGCGCCCCTTCAGGGGCAAAGTGGGAGATGTGGCTTTTGTTTGTCATTTTGGGTCCTCAGGGGCGAGTGCTGATAAAGGGAAGTTGAGACCACCTTAACAAGGCCCCTTCCGTATTGTGAGGATATTGGGTCCGGTGAACCTCCTCGTTAAACAGCCGGGATCGGGGAAGACTCGTCGTGTTCACGTGTCTCAAATTAAGTTTGCTCCTAATGTTTAGCCAGAGGGAGGTTGCTGATATCTCTGTTCTCTCTCTCTCCGTTTCTCCTTTTCTGCACACAACCTCTGGGTGTGTTTTGCGGCGGGGAGGTTGTTACGGTGCTGGCTTGTTTCCAATTCCGTACCGATCTTAGCGCTGAGTTTTCACTCAGACGGCTCTTTGGCGTTAAGCGGTTGTGTCCGCGTGTGATCGCTGGCCGCAGCTTAGCTGGAGGCACGTGAGGAGGAAAGAGTGGCGTGAAGACAGTTCGGCTCGGCTGGGGTTTTGCGTCTGGACGCCGAGTGGGGCCCGATCGGAAGAGCGGACCGTGATTTTACGGTTAATAGTGCAGACAGCGGCGTGGTGTGCCGTTTAACTTGATTCGCAAGGGGAGCGAAATCTTACCTGTTGCAGTTTGTCGAGCCCGAGTTTGAAATACCTTCTATGTGCGGCGGGATGTCATTTCGTCCTCATGTCTCTCCGTCGCTGGGATTGCTATCCTCGTTTATCGTCCCAAGGATGTATATCGATGGGGTACGCTGCTCTCCGTACTCTACTAGACGCTGGTGATGGAAGTGCGTCGTTCAGCGGCACGTAATCTGGGTGCTTTATGTTTGATCCTCAAGTGTACAGTCTTCGAGTGGCACTCTTTACAGTTTGCCTTGCGCAGTTAGATTGGATTTTATTTTATCTTGCGGTGCTTCCGCTTTCCGTTAACGAAGGTTAAGCTTGATTCGGCAACCCGTACGACGCTTGGAACCTCAGCAGGCGGGTCGAAGGCACCTTCGCGACTAAACGGAAACCTTTGGACTGAGAGGTGTTTTGCATATTGTTCATAAATTGTTGTTTTGGTATTAAGTTGGCTGAGGTTTCTTATGGATTTCCCGGCATTTGGTCTGTTGTCCGGCCCGGGCTAGGTGTCGTTATTATAAAATTCGGTCCTTGTTTCGGCTTAGTACAATTTTTGTTTACTGCCTGGTGGTTCTAGTAGTACACCGGATCGCTGTGATTGTGTTGCATTTTGTATGCGGCTGTGTGCTCGGAGCCGTGGAATACCAATTGTGTGAACTGCTTCACTGGGGAGTACTGATCGGGCCATTCTTGGGCCTCTGCTGTGTGAAAAGAATTTTTTTATTAATTTAATTATCACTTAAATGGTTTAATTCTTGTTGCGTTAATTGCAACTTGGGAACTCAGAAATTTAGTAGTGTAATTACGGAAGATTTAATAGTGGCACATGCCCCTTTACCTGTTTCGTAATCTGTTAATTACCGAAAGACCTTAAGCTCATATCATATGATGTGATTTTCTTAAATTATTGTATTTTTATGTCATGTTATTGTTTTTTTTTAATTTGCTGATCACTGGTGTACTGTTCCAAGTATTACAATGTTTCAGGTAGCTATTACATGGGTGGAACGCGCGGAACCGCAACGGAGTGTGTAGTTGCGTGCCGTACGTGTCCGTTGTTGGCGCGGCCTGGTGTCCGTTGTTTGTTTTGGTGCACTTGAGTTGAGTAATGTGTTGCCTCCTCCCTTGCGGCCCCGTCGTGTTCTTCTCATAAACATTTCCTTCAAGGCATTTTACTTAATTTTATGCTAGTATTATTTTAATTTCTTACGTAGGTAAAATTGGGCGGACTTCATTATCCACACTGTTTGTCATAGCGGAGTTGATGTGCCATTGTAATTTCTTAAACTCCATTGTGTGATACATATTGTTTGTATGCCAATTGTAATGTCTCATATATCATGATGTGCGTGTGTAATGGTGCAATAAATGGATGATTGTTATTTCTGTTTTTGGCGCTCTTCATGCCTCCTTTCTTGTCCCTATTGGTACGCTATTCTTGTACTTGTGTTGGAACCCCATATCAAGTACGCTACAAAGGCAGACCTTAATGTTACTTTAGTACCTATAACATTATCTCCCTTTCTAAGCTGGAGATATTACGTAGTTATTTGATAGAATGAGACAGATCATTCCACAGTCGGGTTCCTGCTTCTGTAAAGGATTTAAAGAGGGCAGCTGAGCGATGGAGTGAGACAGGCAGGAGTTTGCTCTGATGGAGTGAGCGTTTGTGCTGTGTTGTTCCGACAAGAGCGTTAAGATCGAGGAAAGATGACAGGAAACCTGTACAGCGTGCGGTGTAACGCTTCTACTACGATGGACAGAGTTTAGAACAACTTGCCTTTACAATGAAATCAGATGAACCGTGCTCGGATTTCAGTTACCAGTGCGTAAGCTACAACAAAATTTTTGAAGTGAATTACTGGACTGCAAAAAATTGCATTCACCTGTTCTTGTAAAAGTTGCTGATTTTTACAAATCAACAATATATATCGCTGAAATGCGCACCAAACTCGTTTATCTCACGCTGTGTTGGCTTTCTGAACAAAATTCTTTTGATAGTTCTTTAGAGTTACATGTATGCACAGCATATGGACTGCCGTTAAATCCTCTTTTGAACGTATAATTACATTAACCACTCCATAAGTAAGTAAGCAGTGAAACTAAGTTTCAACTCAAAACACGTTTATTGGCGTCGTAGTACATAAGACAATATGAGTGACGACTAGCAGAATTCAGCAGATAGACTGACTCACTACATGTTTATACTTCCATTAGACACATACAGATTTTCACTTTTTTCATTTAATTACATTATATAAATTAGTGTTCAACGAAAACCATAAGTTAGCAACAGTCGCCTAGATACAGTCGACGGTAGGATCTCCTTGCTATCGCAGGCTGTCGCATCAAATGTGGCAGTGGGCGGATGTAGCAACTCTGCCGCCGCAACGAGGTTGATGTTAATTACTTCAGCCAGTCACTTGTATCCGCCTTGGGTGGTAAGGACAACGGTTATCTTTTAGACCACATCCCCTTTTATAGATGACAGCAGAGTACATACACATACAGTTATTTAAATACCATTAACTTACGTTTCTGAACAACAGGTTCTCCTTCATATAGTATCTACCTGACTACTCTGCGATTCACACTCAAGCGCCTGGCAGAGGGCTCATCTAACCAACTAAAGACTACTTTTCTTTATCGTTTCACTCTGGAACAACGCGTGGGAAAAATGAACACTTAATTCTTTCCATAGAAGCTCTAGTTTCTCTTATTTTATTGCGATGATCAATTCTTCCTATGTAGGTTGACGTCAATAAAATATTCTCATATTTAGGGGAGAAAGCTGGTGACTGAAATTTCCTAAACGATTCCGCCGCAATGAAAAACACTCTTGTTTTAATGAATGCCACCTCAGCTCTCTTGCCTCATCCGTGACACTCTATTTCTGACTCGTAAAAAATGAGCTGATCTTCTTTGCACTTTTTAGATGTCCTCTGTCAATCCTGTCTGGTAAGTATTCCTTACCGCACATCAGTATTCTATCAAATGAGGGACAAGCTGAGTCGAAACAAGCACTCTATCATTGTAAGAGGTACAGAGGCGGGAGAGTGTACCGAGACTTGCCCGAGTTCACTATTACCAGCAACAGGTCATCATATCACGCCTGTAATTAACGTAGAAAGGACTGCACCATAATTTAAGAGTGAAATTAAAAATTAAAATAACTTTTACAAAGTTGATCAGTGTGTGCTTAAGTATATTAATGTTAACATCATAAGTTTCAGAACGATCAAATGAATAGGTAAGTTTGGCAAAATATACAGTGTTAAGAAAAAATAAGTAGCGCTGAGTAATAAACTAGAAACATAAAAGTTAATTAGAATATGCAAATGTATGTCACAGTCAAAAATTACAAGTCTCAAGTTGATCAAAGCAATAATTTGGTTAAAATCCGGCGTTTCCACGAAAAATTGAAGACGGTAAATATTAGCATCAGGAAGGGGAAAATTCGCATGTAGCCTCAGTTTCATGTAAGAACATTAAATATGAGACACCAATAAGCTACCTCTATTATTTCTCAAGTTATTTACTAAAAACTAATTTGGAAAGAAAACGTCCTTATTCATGATAGATTAAGTACAACTTGTATTTGTATTAGAAATTTATAATTTCTGCACTGAATTACATTCACGAAATAATAGAGCTGTGCCAAGTTTCAAGAGAATATTGTAAATAACAATGGTTACAAGGAATGTTCAAAGGGCAGTTCAGAGGTCCTGTTCTACAAACAATGCTGTTGGAGAAACATCCGCATCTGAGCATGCATTATAACAGAGGCTGGAAATACTGCTACAGTTGTAAAGTTCTTTTATTAATACACGACCGGTTTCGGGCTCTTATGGAACTCCTGCTCTGCGCTCATAGTTAGCACACCGCGCCTCGTACACGTTCAATGCAGCGCTCGGGGGTCACAGCACCAAGTTACGACACCTGAAGATGGGCGTATAAGAGCCCGAAACCGGTCGTGTGATAATAAAAGAACTTTACAACTGTAGCGGTATTTTCAACCTCTGGTTGTACAAAAAACAAGAAGATAGCAAATTTTAAAACGACAAAACCATTAATTAATACGTGTGCTAGAAATGGGCATCTTAGATACTCCTACCTGAGCCTAGTGCGGTTGATAGCATATGTTCCGTTAGGCGGTCCGCTGCGTTCATATACAGTGCAAATACAGCAAGACAGGCAGTGGTAGGTCACACATCGCAAACTGCCCATGTCAGTCAAACGCCCGCATGCGTTCTTGGAAAAAGTAGGAAGCGTAATCGCAAGGATTGTACACAGTCCTAGATCGCTTAGATTTCACGGAAGTAACTTTTTGTGTATGCCCCGTAATGTTGTCAAAATTGCGTGGCAAGACGCGAAATTATTTTCCATTTTTTAAGGCGAACAATTAACTTTGGCGATTAGAAGACAGGGCGATAGACCATTTTACTTGGGACTTGCCGAAGAGGTCTGCTCTAAACTGTTAATAGTGCTGTTTTCGTCAGGAATATTAATTACATTACTGAGACTCATATTTTGTACTTGTGAACTATTTCGGAATATGTCAAAACGCTAAAACTCAAAAGTTTTAATTATAGTCATAGCCCTCATCCTTCTGAGCAAATAGCGAATAGAAACATTTTCTTTCAGTGAGCAAAAAGCATAATGTGGACTTGCAGACTGAAAATTATGGTCATAATGTTCTCCATCACTTTATAAGTTGCCGTAAAAAACTTTTTAGGCTCTTGTAAACGGCGAGGGTAGGTGGAAAGCATGCACAGACAATTTAAGAACCTTTTCATCACGAAGTAACGACCATCTGATTATTACACGCCGCCCCCTCCCCCCCCCCCCCCCCCCACCGCCCCCGACACCAAGCGTAGTATAGACGTTGTCTTTAGTGGACCTGTTGCGTGTTGAAGTGTTATGTCAACAGATCGCGCTCCCATTCTTTGCTAACCTGTAAGTCCTGTTCTGTGCGACAAAAGCTGTGAAGTTTTTGCGAAGAGGGCTTTCATTATATTGTTCACAACATCGCTGAAACTGATGTCTAGTAACACAATTATCTGTACCATTAATCAAATATTTATCGTTTGCATTTCACTTGTTCTGCTTTGGAGAATATACTTGAATTGTACTGCACTCGTCAGCACGCCCTCCTTTGGTAATTTGCACACTGTTGACTACGTAAAGTTTGCGTGCCAACATTTTCTTCCAACTTCTGTGCGTCACACCTTTCTCGATCTCATTCGCTAGCAAAATTAACGACGTTAACATTAAACTATAGCGGCTTCCCGTCAAAGTACTTTCCATGATCGCTTTTCGTAATCACTTTCCGCTCTTACACTGCTAAGTAAAAACTAGCAAAACTTGGAAATGCTTAATTTTATCTACAGAAGGGTTACCGCGTAATAAAACTGGAGCATGCTATCTCGTTAATTTCACCACTGGGTATCGCGTAGACGTTTAATTCAACTGTAGACAACAGAAGCGACATCGGCTGCTGTTTAATTACTTGTTAAAGATAAAAAAATTACATTTAAAAATTTTCCCTTTTACCTAGTTTAAATTTCAAGCAAATCAATTGGCAGCAACATGGGACAGTAATAAACACACGCCCACAATTTCAGTGCACAGATCACTGTCAACATAACGCCGTATTTCACAAACAGAGCAGCATAAGCGAAATGTAAGTTACAATTAAGAGGAAAACAATCCCTCCCTCTCTCTCTCTCTCTCTCTCTCTCTCTCTCTCTCTCTCTCTCTCTCAGGTTCACACACGACAGCACAGATTAAATGTAGCAACGAAGTTGTAGTAAGCTGGTTCAGAGCAATACAGAAGAGAATCATTTTCAAACTATTTTGAAAACTGTTAGAATTGTTAGTTTCAACGTTATAAATGAATTCAGAAACGCAAGCAATCAAATTTCCGAATTCATCACAGTAGAAGACCACGGTTATTCTGCACGAACAGACATCCCGTTTAACATGCTTAAACCAAAATATTTCGTGCGTTATTCAGTTTTAATTTAAGGAAACGATTCGGACTTGTCTAGTCAGTACGAGGTCCTCCTAACGTTAGTGCCTAAAATATTGGTATGGTATCGTGAATGTGACTGAGATGAAGTCGTCATTGTGATCCTTCCATGCAAAATTGTGTTTAGTACACACTTCATCCATAGTTGTAAGTTTAATGGGAGTGTCTAGAAATTTTTCTCAGGCCAATGTATGTAAGTGCTGTATTCATCGCAGATTCTTATCCAGACCCCTGCAGACGTCTGTTCGTTGGTGTCGCTATATTGCTGTTTGATTATAAATAAAAAAATCATTCCTCTCAAACAGTTACTTAAACAGCTTTTCTTACAGGTACTTCAAAATTTAAAAATTCTTATATTTACAATTTTGTTGTTTTGTCTCGGTACGTTAAATAAATTTACATCAAAAATAATAAAATATCATGAGTAAGTAGTGTAGCGCACAAATTTTGATACCGAAATCAATGATGCATCATACGCCGCCATTTCTGGCCTACTTAATAACTATATATATAGAAATATTCTTTACGTCTATAGCTACTTTATTACAATATCAAGAAACGAAATTTCGTATTATGTATAGGATAAGACATGGTTGCAATTTATCACACAACTGAAACTTATGGTCCGTGTGAAAGAAGGTACAAAATGAAGATAAAAGTATTTAGAACAAGAGCAAAATTACAAAGAACATGGATGCAAAAGCTAAAGATCAATAATGACATAGACTATTTTCTCGAATATAAGGAATACATATTGATTCAATTGTCACTATAGTTGATGTAGAATTTGAGGCAATGATAAATAAAAATAAAATGGTTTTGAGTTGTTAACATTCAGCACCCATAACAATTATTAACGCCAGTAACGATTAAGGTTATTGGTAAGCATAGCCCACAACTTACATACGGCGTACAGTGACAAACCGGGATCTAACGGCTGATATATGCATATGCTAGCAACAGCACAACATGATGTACGGAACACCAACCAGAAAAGTTTTTAACACGTCGAAGTTACTGGGCACAAAGCAAACAAATTACCCTACCGTGACCTTGAACCAAAATGTTGTCATCCTCTAATGGTGGATATTTTTGCTACTTTTTTATTATTATTTAATTTTATCTTATTCTGGCTATTAAAATTTTTGAAATCAAATTAAAATTATCTTTGGCTAATTGAATCTTCAATTAAATAAAAAAAATTACTTTGTTGAAAAGCCATCTAAAAATATTTTTTAAATATTGAAATTGGAATATAATTATCATCATATGATTCAAATTTTTTCAGCTAGGCTCCTCTACCGATATTGTCTGTTGGCGACGTGATTGACGCCTAAAAGTTATCGGACTTTGTTCTGTGAAAAGTGAAACTTTAGATGCAGGTTCTATTCTGAAAACAAACCAAACGTATTACACTGACTGGTGCCGTTAATACGCTATCATTCACTAACAGACATCCCCACACAAGGTAAGCAACATTTAACTATCAAATTCATGAAAAAAGCTGAGGAAAAAAGGTATGATTAGTCGTAATAACAAATACAATGAAATTAAATAGATATTATTAGGCAAAAGGAGCACAAGTAGCAAAATCTCTACACAATACTGACGAATAATTTATTTGACAGTACCAGACAATGGCTACCCAGAAAAATGGTTCAAATGGCTCTGAGCACTATGGGACTTAACAGCTATGGTCATCAGTCCCTTAGAACTTAGAACTACTTAAACCTAACTAACCTAAGGACATCACACAACACGCAGCCATCACGAGGCAGAGAAAATCCCTGACCCCGCCGGGAATCGAACCCGGGAACCCGGGCGTGGGAAGCGAGAACGCTACCGCACGACCACGAGATGCGGGCGGCTATCCAGAAAGAGAGAAAAAAAACAACAAAGAAGTTGCGAATACTTGTTCGTTTGAATTACATAGACAATCGCAGTGTCTTTTATGAGCGATAAAATCATCTCAGCGCTACTGCACGAAAGCACACCGTCACGGAATCCGCTAGCACTTGGGGAAGCATAATATAGCCCCCAAAATTTTTAAAAGTTTGTCAAATCTTTGTAAAAAGTTTTAAAAATTTACAACGCTTCATAAACTTTTAGTTTTTAGATTGTTCTTTTTTCATTATTTTATTCGTTTGAGTCGTATACTGTTTTAGCTTTGCCAGGAATGTAATTTGCCTTCCCATTCTTGTGTGATCTCGCCGAGACCTGGCGAAACGACAGATATACTGTTCCTATTTCACATGCTATGTTTTCTCATAAAATTTTAAAAACATTACACATTTATCATTTAGTACATCAATCAGAATGAACAAATTACATCGTTAGGAAAAAACATCAATGTAGTAATTTACATTTTTAACAGTCCTTGTGATTTTAGTTTGAGTTTTGAAATGCTCATATTAAACACTTCGGAATCATTGTATGGGTTTTCGTTATGGAAATACTTGTGGTTTTTGAAACAGTTAACAATAATCACTCAGTTGAACATCGTCCATTCTTGCGCGACGATTGTAAAGGCGACGCATTGTGGGCGAAATTAGTGGTGCTGCAGCATTCGCCGTGCTCCGGTGTAGAGCTGTCACGGCGGCGTGCTCGCGATGTTGACAAATCTGCATACGTGTGACCCACGACGATCTGCGATGGAGCAAGAAGACTGCGGAGTTCTGGACCGGTTGTGCTCGACGGGATCCAGTCAGTTCAGGATACAGGGATAACATGAAACATTCGTAGATTCGGGCCAGCAACACAATTTTTAGTACACATTCCATAAAAAGAATTTTGATTAGTGTGTAGTTGTAATTACTTGCAACACTAATTTACATCAGTTTGTTTGCTGATAGCTGTGGATTATATAGTATACATGTTTGCGTTGTGGTACAAAAGCTCTAATGTATGGTTTTTGTTGACATCAACACCATTTCCGCAAAAAACACATTCATGTTAGCTGTGGTTTCAGCACATTCATTAGTCTCCTCAGAATACCGTATATTGCACATGTTTGTATAGTGTTTATCAAAGTTTCCCTTCCTTAAGCGCTTAGCCTCGGGTCGGCGTGTAATAGTCACACGTGACGTCACATTCATAAAGTTCCAGCGCTACAGTTGGTTCCATAGTCTACGCGCGGTACACACTATCTGAGTTTCAAGTAACAACACTTCACTGTGTTCCACTTCAGCGGATCATCACATCACTTCAATGCTGTAGTCTGGATGAGTACACAAATTAAATTCACTTGCCACAAAGAGTGTCGCTCATATTAGACATCAGTGCAAAGTGTTTGTATTTATTTCACCAGGAGAAATTGTGTTATCACGTATATAAAGTCCCTTGATAACACATTCTTCTCTTTGCTCTTGTATAAAGAGTTCTGCCGTGAAATGCAGATTTACGTGCACTACTTCACCACTGATAGTGCTGTTACCTACTAATGTGCTCAAAGAAAAATCCCACAGCTTATGTGCTCTGTTGCAGGTACTAACTGTATGATTTACATAGTGTTTATGTTCTAATACTTTCTTTTTTCTCTTTCAATTCATCTCGACATTAATTTCGTTGTGCGGCTGTTTGCGGTAGTGAAGCCTAGCTTTACAGTGTTTTTTCACTATGTAATGCGAGTTTAGTCATTACTACTGGAGCTAAGAACATCACTGGCGGTTTTTACCTCACACAAACTGGTGTGTACCGTTGAAATTGGTCGCGAGGATTAGTGCAGAATACGAATCTGCTTATGGCACAATGTTGCCATTTCACTACTATCGGACTAAAATATTAATAGCTTTATCACTTCACTTTAAAAACACGACCCACAGTAGCTTGCTGTTTATGTTTGCAAACTACATGCCAGACATAAACAGAAAATAATTTTATACTACAAATCATTGTATCTGTACAAAACTTAAAATCAACTGAAAGAAAAACTTGGTATCACCTGTATCGCTTCTGCCTTACTCTCTTTACTTAGAATTGGATGGCAAAAGAAATGGAATAATCGCATCCATGAAAATGTTACTACAATTACATCAAAATAAGTGTCTTGTTACTTTTCTCTTCATAATGTTAATAAAATGACTTTACTTGAAAGATTATTCCTGAACTTCTACTACGAATATGAAAGTTTGTTGTTCAGCAGAAGGTTTACTTAATATCTACTTATGCACATGAAGAAAATAAATTTGTCGTAAGACTACTATGTACACTGTGAAATGTCTTACATACTAACATATTTAAAAATTCTCGTAATATTTACATAGGTAGATACACTCTAAGAAACGTTTACTTGGTTTAGTCACTGCAAGTAGTGGACTACTGTATCGTAACATGGATCGTTCTATAATACCCCATCCTAACATGCGACAGTTTCCATTGGATACAGCTTCCTTGTTGGCCCACGGGACGGAATAGGTAGAGTGGCAAAATGTTTCGCGTGGCTTTACTTGCATTGTATACACATATCCTTAAATTATATCGGGCTTTTCATCAAAATAGATATATATTTGTTTAAAAGGTCAATCAGTTCGTTTTGTTGTATAGTGTTTAAATAAACTGATTCATAAACTTTGCTTAGTATTTCTTGTCTGCAAGACTGTACATCAGATTGCTGTTGACTGGGCTGTGTTTGATCTGGAAACATAGGAAATTGATTGTCACATAAAATCACCTCTGGTTTTATGTATTTGATTCGGACTCCTTGGCGTAACTTATTGTCAACCGGCCTGCTTTTAATAAGTGGTAGGAGTATCCCCTTCCCATTCACTTTTAAAACACATTTGCCACAAGAAGGGTCAATTACTGCATCTCTTTCTAGTAAGATAAACCTTCACAAACCAGGAATGTGGTCTCTATAGCGCCATCACTTGCCTTAACTAATACATTAGTTAGCGTACGTAATCCCTTCGACTTATTTCCAAACGCACCAATGATCCTGCAATTCTGTACCGCATGTGGTGTCTGAAGTTCACAAATCCTATTATAGAATTCTAAAGCCATACGATTTGTAGCCGCGCCCGTGTCAACAGAAACTGTGGTTGGTTTTCCACCTACTACTGCGTGAAACGAAGCTTGGATTGTTTCCTTCTCTGTTAGTTTACGCAAATGGTTCTCTTCGCAAAGTTAATCGCTCAGATTTTTGCCCTGATCATATTAAATACACGCTCTCGCGACATTTGCCCCCTGCTTCTTCCGCGACCGCCATTTGAGGGCTGTATGAGGTCGCATTTAGTTTAACGCCTCCGAAATTCGGTGCCGTTAATACGCGATCATTCACTAACAGACATCCCAACAGAAAGTAAGCTACATTTAATTATCAAAGGTATAATTAGTTGTAATAACAAACACAATGATATTAAATAGGAATTATTATGCAAGGTGAGCACAAATAACAAAATCTCTACAGAACATTGACCAACAAAATTTTTTTTGACCGTACCAGACAATGGCTGACCAGGAAGAGAAAAAAAGTTGCGAATCCTTGTTCGCTTAAATTACAGAGATAATAGCAGTGTTTTTTGTGAGCGATAAAATCGTCTCAGCACTACTGCACCAAATCAAACAGTCACGAAATCCGCTAACTCTTGGGGAAATATTATAATCCGTGAAGAACTACAATTGCTATGCCCTGACGCCCATCTGCAAGCGCTTTGTTCCAAACCAGTGCTTGTGCAGCGAAATAAAATCAGTTGAGTATCAAAGCATGTGCCACCTAGCATCTGAAAACGTGGCCAGTTGAGCAACTCATAAAACTCAAATTAAATTATGTGGTCTAATACACCTGCAGCCAACTGCACTGTATACGAGTCCCAGGACAATTAATGATAAACGTCGCTTTGCAAGTAGTAACACTGCCAAAGTTGGATTACACTACAAAATATGCAGCCATCATTCGTTGCAGTACAGGGTGCTCCCGTTTTTTTTTTCACATTTTAGCCACTTGCCCAACTGTTTTTCTTAATTTTAAATCTAATCTTTCCACTTGGATGCCAACAGAAGATCAGCTAGCATGCTGCTCCACCGAATCTCTTCGGCTTCGGCATAAAGGGCACCATCAGGCTCAGAACCAGGGATTGCCTACACAGAGCTCAATCGGCTTAAACAACGATGTCTTTGCTGACCGGTGTGGCCGAGAGATTCTAGGCCCTTCAGTGTGGAACCGCGCAACCGCTACGGTCGCAGGTTCGAATCCTGCCTCGGGCATGGATGTGTGTGATGTCCTTAGGCTAGTTAGGATTAAGTAGTTCTAAGTTCTAAGGGACTGATGACCTCAGATGTTAAGTCCCATAGTGCTCAGAGCCATTTGAACCATTTTTTGAACGATGTCTTTTATAATAATCGAGCAACCACCGTGTAGATCACAAATATTTTTATTAACGATTACTCGTTTAGATCTGACCTGCATTTCATCTCCATGTTCGACATCGTGTTGTGCTGTTTATCACTAGTGTTATGGATAACCTAAACATGATCTGTAGGAAGGTTGAAACCAGTAGTCGTTAGTGAATAAACTGTGATCCATACGGTGTTTCATAATTTATTATAACAACTGAGATCATGCTTCCTAAGACGTCGTATCAGTTATGGGGTGTCTTATGGTTGTAGCTGGTGTTACGAATTTGTCGGTTAGTGATAAAAATCAAGGAAGAGCACTATAAAGGTCTAGCGTGATACGTTTAACGTCGTAACTGGGAAAAAAATAGTGTAAGAATTCCGTCTATGGAGCATGATTAACTAGGAGGGTTAAGGCATATGAGGATACGAACAGGCTAAGGAAACTTCCTCCAACGGAAGTTCTCCGCTTGCATCAATTATTATAAACGTAATGGAGAAAGATGTTTCAAAAGTATATTTAGCACCTCAGCGAAGTCAAATGTCGTTTGTTGGAAGAGTAGACAAGAAGATAAGGGACGCAAAAAGTAGGAAAGAGGATTAGTATTCCATGTCTCGTTGACGACGAGCTCGTCAGAGATGGAACTTAAGTTCACATTGTGGAAGAAAATGGACCTGTTCTTTTCAGAGAAATCGGCCCGACATGTGACTTAATCTATTTAGGGAATCATATCAAACTTAAACATGGGCGGTCGGAGAGGAATTAGTCCTGCCGAATGCTAATCCATTGTATTACCGGTGACACATAGGCCCTTAAACGGTAAGCATCTGAAATTGGTGGAATTGGAAACACAAAAAGTATGGGTAAAACAGACTACAGAGGAAATTTGAAGTAATGGCCATGTAGGCATAATAGGTATGCAGAGATAGGTGTAAATCAAAAACGTTCAGTGACGCAGCAAGAGCATCAAACAAATCAAAAGTCTGACGGTTGGAAAAGTGAAAAGATACGAAATATCTGGAAATCGATTTACAATCGCATATCTATCTGTCCTACGCAGCACGTACAGGCAGTGTATTGTGGATGTACAGAGAGAAGTACAGGTTCAGGAACATATATATCAGAAATTCGAGGACGTTGCACGTGTTTACTGAGAGAGTTTTCCCACGGTGAGCAGATTTATTCTGTTCACGCTTGCAATCGTGAGGGAAAATAAAAGTAAACAGCGTGTGGAGATACTGTGTGGGAGGAACATCCGCATGCTGTTGGGGATATTCGCTCTGGGGACAGCGACAATATTCAAATACTAGACTCACGTATAAAATTAGTGGTTGCACGAATTACAGAAGAAATTAGCAAAAATAAATGTGATGTAAATAATAAAATACTGCACAATTTAAATTTTTTTCTTGCTAAGCATGACACGTTTTGAGTATTTACTCTCATCATCTATTGCAAATATCTACATTTTATATTCTATGTCCGGTTTGCAGGTGTGTTGTACCGCCCCTCTTGCCCTGCAATAGTCTCTTAGTTTTACTGCAGCCGGAAAATCGAACAAAATTAATCTTGAGATTTTATTATGCGCTTGTGTTGAAACTAGTACTTTTTGTGTGTATGCTTTCATGTACACTGTCTCATTCATTGTGCAGAAATTCGCAGCCGGCCGCGGTGGCCGTGCGGTTCTGGCGCTGCAGTCCGGAACCGCGAGGCTGCTACGGTCGCAGGTTCGAATCCTGCCTCGGGCATGGGTGTGCGTGATGTCCTTAGGTTAGTTAGGTTTAAGTAGTTCTATGTTCTAGGGGACTTATGACCTAAGATGTTGAGTCCCATAGTGCTCAGAGCCATTTGAACCAGAAATTAGCACAGAATCAAACCACCACTTACAAAGTACTAGTATTGAAAAACTATGTCCGAAGAGCAGCCACAAGTTACGAATAAAGCGCTCGGCAACTTTTAACATTTTTCTGTTTGTGTTACGGTGTATAGTGACAGTCCGTGTTGCGTCAATGTTTAACGAATGTGTGAGGTTTGACCTATATAGGATATTCCACACTGGCAGAGAGTCTCACAAACACACTGCATCGTTGTCAGAAATCAGAAAGGCACGTACGTATAAAAACGGTGATGATGATGGGTTTGTGGGGCGCTAAACTGCGCGGTCATCAGCGCCCGTAGAAAGTCCCAATTTTTACACAGCCCATTTGTTTTCGCAATCGCATCTAGTCCCTGTCACAAGTGATGCTGATGATCATAAAACAATGAGGACAACACAAACACCAAAAATCCCAAACGCGGCCGGAAATCGAACCCGGAACCCCGTGATCCAGAGGTAGCAACGCTAGCCACTAGACCACTCGCTATGGAAATCTCAAACGTTGAAAAGCACTTTCAATATTGTGCTCTTTCAGAAACCTGAACATCTTAGAAACAACGCTGTTGCAAAGGAACATAATCAGTTTTACGACCAATTACGAGTATATTTTCTGATTGCAGCTACGCAGGTGCAGGTCAAATTGTAAACTAATCGGTGATTAGAAAGAGTCGCATCATATTCTCAATTCAGATAAATTTAAACATCGCTTCAAGAACTTGGAGCTTCCGCTATGTCGTGAAGCATTATTCTACACAAGTGCCTTAGCAATGATACAGAGCTAAAAAAAACTATGTTTATTTTTTGTTGATAACCAGCACCTCCATTAATACGACGCTCTGGCAGTAAGGACACTTTCGTGATCTACTCCACCCAACTTTCTCAAACAGAAAATAAGTTGTGATTCTTCAGTTTCTCCCGGCGTATTTGTTGCTAGAACAGTCCACGGGTATACTGCCGGTTCGTAGTGTCCAACGGGCACAATATTTCGGCGATCAGACATGTCGCCATCGCCAGGTGCGCTGACGAACTGAGCTCCTGTCAGCAAGAAGTACGAACTGGCGACCAAGGCGGACGTAGCAAGCACATCGACACTACGACAGATTCCGACGCCCACGTCTTCGCGACCGCCGACGCGCGGGCGCGGGCGCGGACTGCGAAGAGAGCGGCCCGCGTGGGGAGGGGACTTAACTCGGCCGCCCGCCCTCAGGAGGTCAGTTCGTCAGCGCACCTGACGATGGCGACATGTCTGATCGCCGAAATATTGTGCCCGTTGGACACTATGAACCGCCAGTATACCCATGGACTGTTCGAGCAACAAATACGCCGGGAGAAACTGAAGAATCACATCATATATCTTTACGGGGAGGAGACGTATCGGAGCATGAAGAAACTCGACAAGCTGCGACACCGAAGATGCCGTTTGCTGAGTACTCTTGCATTCCTGAAGAGATGTCGTACCGAGCAGATTGTGCTGAACTTTGCCAAGGTCACGCATCACATCGATTCTGTAGCAGCCAAGAGAATTAAGAGACGGGTCAGCCTTGCCTTGGTACGTGAGTGGGTGCGCTTTACTCGCCGCAGCCTTGAATACAACTACCAGAAACTATTTAAACTTCATCTTAAACTGGCCAATCAGTTTAATTCGTGGACCTGGGACTGGGTGGATGGTGTTACCTGGAAGACAGCCGATTCTGCACACAAAACGGCCACTGGAAGTCAGATTTCAACACTCTCACGTCTCTCGCGTAAACCATTCCTGGAGGCACCATACAAGACGATCATCAATCTCACTGACATGGAGCTGTCTCATGAGGCGGTTTCGGTTCTGGAGAAGCGACTCAACTTTGCTCCCATCCCTAGGTTCACTCCGGTCGCGGACATCGTCAGTGCAGTGGAACACGTTACCACCTGAAGCAGCAGAAGAAGTGCGTCGGGAAACCTGCCGGGCTCTGACCAGAACTAGACCTACGAAGACTAACATTACCAGTAGAGAGAGGGCGGCCATTCGGGGCCTAACAGAATGCTCTGAGATTGTTATCTTACCTGCTGACAAAGGAAATGCCACTCTTGTTCTTTCCCGTAAGGACTACATTGAGAAGACGGAGCGCCTGCTAGATGACGACTACTATAGGAAGATCGACGCTGACCCCACGAAGAAGGTGGAGAACAAGACCAGGGCTCTACTCAAGGACGCGGATGTACCAGAGGGGGACGCCAAGAAATTGTCACCTCAAGGACCTGTACTACCAAGATGTTGTGGACTTCCTAAGGTCCACAAAGAGGGGGTAGCTATGCACCTGATAAAGGCACTTACTTGCTGGCAAAATATCTGGCTGAATTACTTAGCCCCTATGTAGGTAAATCCGTGGATTTCGTGAAACGTTTCGACAACTTCAGCCTGAAAGACACTGATATCCTAGTGAGCTTCGACGTGGTTTCACTGTTCACCAGGGTCAGTCGAGCTTATTGGGCAGAAATTTGACGAGAAGACCACCGAACTCAACGTATTTTCTGTTTAGTGAGGAATACTATGAGCAAACGGATGGAGTCACAATGGGAAGCCCACTCTCGCCGGTGGTCGCGAATTTGCACATGGAGTAATTCGAAACCTACTTGTTTCTTCCGTTATGTCGATGACACGTTCGTCATCTGGCCCCATGGTAGGGACAAGCTCCTGGATTTCCTTACACACCTAAACTCCATACATCCAAACATCAGTTCACTATGGAGACCGAAGCAGAAGGAAGATTACCATTCCTGGACGTCATGGTCAAGAGAAGAGCTGATGGTACCCTGAGCCACGGTGTGTACAGGAAGAAAACGCACACTGCCCTGTACCTGCATGCAGACAGCTGCTACCACCCTTCTCAGAGAAATGGAGTACTAAAAACATTAGTACACAGGGCGCGCAGCATCTCAGACGCAGAGAATCTGCCCCAGGAATTGGAACACCTCAAAACCGTGTTCCGAAATAACGGGTACTCGGAATGGCAGATTAGACGCGCTCTCCGTCCCACCACCACAGCACAACCTGTGGAGACCGATGAAGTCACGGAAGAAGAGGTAGCCACTGCCTTTATTCCGTACAATGGCGCACTATCGGGGAAAATCGGCCGTGTATTAAAAAAAACACCGAGTTAGAACCGTCTTTTGCGCGTCCAATAAAACACGGGCATTACTGGAAAGTGTGAAAGACGACGTCTGTTTGAGGAAGGCCGGCATATGCCAAATTCCTTGTGAGTGCGGGAAGACGTAGATCGGGCAAACAGTACGCACCATCGAAGATCGTTGCCGAGAACATCAAAGGCACACTCGACTGAAATATCCAAATAAGTCTGCGGTAGCAGAGTACTGTTTGTCCGAGAGACAAAACCCGTGGTGTCTCCTTTTTCCTTACTTCGAGGATTAAGCGTACTTCCCCGTTCACGGTTGTCTCCGTCGTGTTCTAGGTCGTTCTCGCCTTATGTTTCCCCTTCGCATGTAATCCTGCGCTGCCTTGGGATGTCTGGTATTTCCATTTCAAGTGATCGGTCCAGTTCTGTTAGTTAATATTTTGTTATTAACTGATTCTACACATAAGTGTTTCTTAGTATCTTCATGTCGTATTCTATCCATCCTCCTACCGCATTTAACACTCCTTAAAATCCGCATTTGTGTTGATCATATTTTATTCTTGTTTTTGAGTCGGCACCCAGACCTCACCGGCATTAAGCAACATGGGTAAAGCCATTACTACATAAAATTTCATCGTTTCTTTCTAAACTTTATTTTTAAATGTTCCGTTAATTGTTCCACTTATAGCTTGAAGTTTGCTCACTTTTTGCTCAGTGTCATTGTCATTATAAAAAAAATGTCACAAGCGAATATTTAAAAGTCGATACTTGCTCTACACTACTCAACAGAATTAAAGGATCACTTTTTCGAAACCCCGAAGTCGTCTCCCATTGCAATGCATATGTTTCAAAATTGGTACAAAGCTGTTTAAAACCTTCCTCTGGTGCAGTAGTGTGGCGCTCGATGACGTCATCCTCCGGCTCGGCGACTCTTCGAATGGCAATGCGTCAACGCGTGCTGAAAGGAGGCCAGAACTCAGAACTTCATGTCACGTGTAAAGTGATTTCGTTTTGTCACTTTGGCACCAAATTCCACCGGAAATCTTCCCAACGCCACCGGGGACATGTCACACGATAGGAAAGTCGTCACACCCCCTCAGATTCATATTCCACCCGTTCTTTTGACACCCCTGTGACGGAGCATAGCCTGATGCGAGGATGTTTTTGCACAAGTTTTCTTTGCAGTACCATATTTATTATTCCTGAAAAATTATTTAGCTTCAAGTTTTCTCTGATATGCACTATGTGATCAAAAGTAGCCGGACATCCCCAAAATAACCGTTTTTCGTATTAGGTGCATTGTGCTGCCACCTACTGCCAGGTACTCCATATCAACGACCTTAGTAGTCATTAGACATCGCGAGAGAGCAGAATGGGTCGCTCTACCGAAACCATGCACTTCGAACGTGGTCAGGTGATTGGGTGACTGGGTGTCACTTGTGTCATACGTCTGTACGCAAGATTTCCAAACTCTTAAACATCCCTAGATCCACTGTTTCCGATATGATAGTGAAGTGGAAACGCGAAGGTACACGTTCAGCACAAAAGCGTACAGACCGACCTCGTCTGTTGACTGACAGACAGCCGTCCGTTGAAGAGGGTTGTAATGTGTAAGAGGAAGACATCTATCCAGACCATCAAACACGAATTCCAAACTGCATCAGGATCCACTGCAAGTACTATGGCAGTCAGGTGGGAGGTGAGAAAACTTGGATTTCATGGTCGAGCGGCTGCTCATAAGCCACACATCACGCCGGTAAATGCCAAAGGACGCCTTGCTTGGTTTAAGGAGTGTAAACATTGGACGATTGAAAAGTAAAATACGTTGTGTGGAGTGACGAATCACGGTACACAATGTGGCGATCGGATGGCAGGGTGCGGGTATGGTGGATGCTAGGTGAACGTCTTCTACCAGCGTGTGTAGTGCTAACAGTAAAATTCAGAGGCGGTGGTGTTATGGTGTAGTGTTTTTCGTAGAGGGGCCATGCACCGCTTGTTTTGTGTGGCACTATCACAGCACAGGCCTACATTGATGTTTTAAGCACCTTCTTGCTTCCCACTTCTGAAGAGCAATTCAGGGATGGAGATTGTATCTTACAACACAATCGAGCCCCTGTTCATAATGCACGGCCTGTAGCGGAGTGATTACACGACAATAACATCCCTTTAATGGACCGGCCTGCACAGAGGCCTAACCTGAATCCTATAGGACACTTTTGGGATGTTTTGGAAGGGCGAAATCGTGCCAGGTCTCACCGACTGGCATCGATACCTCTCCTCAGTGCAGCACTCCGTGAAGAATGGGCTGCCATTCCTCAAGAAACGTTCTAGCACCTGATTGAACGTATGCCTGCGAGAGTGGAAGCTGTCATCAAGGCTAAGGGTGGGCCAACACCATATTGAATGCCAGCATTAGTGATGGAGGGCGCCATGAACTTGTAAGTCATTTTCAGTCAGGTGTCGGGATACTTTTGATCTCATAGTGTAGCTTTGTACGTCAGCAGATCAATACCTTTGCAATCTCCAGGTATGTGATTTCACCGTCTCAGCGTATCCAGGCGTATCATATTTCAATTATATGTGCCAGAAACCTTCGCCTCGTCGCCTGTGAGCCGTACAACATCCCAAATTCCGAATCTGGTTCATAAATGCATCTGCTTGACTTATAACAATAATAAATTTAGGTGCGAAATTACCGACTGCCTGGTGTACAAGCGCGCATGCTTATGTGGCACGCGTAATGCCCGCTCGGATATCAAACAACGATATCTTTCCGCGTCACCAGTGAGCAGTCGCTGTCGTGGACCGGTCACATATTTCGTGTTACGCTTTTTAATAACGTCCTGATGTAGCACAGCGAGGAAAAGCGGTACTGCTGTGCAAAGCAAATCTGGAACATCGTGTCAGTTATCACGCTTTCTTCCCTCCACTGCGATAACATTCAAGGTGGTAAACACAGCCCAGCAGCTTTTTAAATTTAAGAGGCATAATGCAGCAGTGTCTCTTTGTTTTGTTTTGATCCTGACGGAGATAGTGTTTGTCGTAAACAAAGCCATAAATGATTGTTCCCTCACGGACTTCTACATTTTACTCTTTCCTTACTTTCAATGTCATAGGATAGTAAGCCTTCGTGTAGTTCATAAAAATCAAGAGTTCAGATGCATTACTAACGATATTAAACTGATATTAACGAATGCATGGAAACGTATTTCTCAAACACATTTACATTTACGACAGTGCTGGTAGCTAAAGCAATGAATTAAAATTTGTACCAGTGTCAGGATTCGAACACAGGTCTCCTGCTTACTAGCCACACCACAGTTGCAGGGATTACACTAGTTGTTCTTCCCCCCCTCCACCCCCACGCCAATAAAAATTACAACTCACACCTCAACCGCCGGCCGGGGTGGTCGAGCCGTTCTAGGCGCTGCAGTCTGGAACAGCGCGACCGCTATGGTCGCAGGTTCGAATCCTGCCTAAGGCATGGATGTGTGTGATGGCCTTAGGTTAGTTAGGTTTAACTAGTTCTAAGTTCTAGGGGATTGATGATCTCAGAAGTTAAGTCCCATAGTGCTCAGAGGCATTTGAACAGGTTTTTGAACCACACCTCAGCCCGTTGATATTCCTTTTCTAGTATAATCCATGCAATTGTAGCAGCCGCAGGGCCAGTTCGGCATGTAATGGCTAGCTCTTCAGCCTAGTTTGCAGGAGACCTGGCTTCGATTCGCAGTCCTTCATTTCTTCATTTTCAGTGTTGGTTTCTGAACCAGTACATTACATCTAACATGTCTGTGTATAAAGATACTGACAATATGGCGGTATTTGCATGAGTACAACACCTGTCAAAATATGTAAAGAAACTGGCAATACAATATTTCTACGTTTGTGTTATAAACTGTAAAAATATGAGTTCCAAATAAGATTTACATGTCAGGACTGAACAGATGCTGTAAGGTCGCCGGGAGAAAAATTTTGCTCTAAAGATGTAATGAAAACCTACAGCGTATGTGTAACTCTATACAAACCCACGGTGACTATTTCAAATGGAGCCAAGAGACCTATGACGGCAGCTCAAACAACGTGCTTGGGAAGAGAGACATGCAGAGCCAGCTGACTCTTTAGCCACTGTCGCACACAAGCCAGTAACCCACTGTTATTTGGATTGCATCACATCATCTTGAATCGTTGCTGTTGGATACTTTAATAACACCACAAATTAATCATAAATGAGAATAAATGTAGGTTAATGATTTGACTGGTGCTTGACGAACTGCAGTTACATCGACTCAAGAGTTTACATAATTTTGAGAGACATACTCAATTTGAACATTTTCGGGGGACAATTGTGATCATCATTGTTGATGTTTTAATAACAATGATGAAAACGGCTTTAAGTAGTCGGTTGGTCGCAAAATTATGGTCACAGGATGTTTCTGGGCCCATTTATTACGATTTCTTTTTACAATCTTGTGAATTTGTATATGTCTTAAAAGAGGAGCTATGTTAAAACATGACTGAACAACAAAGACTCTTAAAGCGTAATACACACCGTTTAGTACAGAATGAGCAGCAAGTAACTTTATGTCACGTCTGTACTGCTTGCAGCCGAGTAACGTGGCTGCCAGATGAACGCCATAAGAGAGCTCGTTGACTCTAAAAGGCGCAAGTGCTGTGACGCTGCCGTATATGACCTATACATAGTTGTAAGTGGTAGTAACATTATCTATCACAAAATTTATAAAAAAAAATTCTTACGCTATTAATAAAGTTAATTCCAACCTTTGTCAAAGACAAATTTAAAAGAAATCCAAGGTTTTAGTTTCCCATAAGAGAGCTTAGTGACGCTGAATGGCATAAGTGCTATGACGCTACCGTATATGACCTGCACGTAATTGCAAGTGGTAATTTCACAGCATACTACACTATTTGACATAGAACGGATACAGACTTTATTCTTACGTTATAAATAAGAATTAATGCCAACACGAGGCAAAGACAAGTTTAATATACATACAAGGTTTTGCAATAAAAATATTTTGTGTAGAAAACATACAATAAAAAAAGAAACAAACCTAGGAAACTGCGTCAAGAGGTAAAAAGTACTAAATAAGCTATAAAATGTATTGGAGGAAACAACCTAACCGAATTAAGTATGGAAATGGAAATTTTCGTTCGTAATTTACTTTATTTGTTCAGCAACAACTCGCCAAAAATACTAAGGAACCATTGTCTGCCGCAGGTGATCTATTAATCAATTATTAGATTTGAGGTTGAGTCGCGGTAATCTCTTTGAGGATTTCTAGTAATCTACCATTTCGATCCGAATTTAAAATACTCAGGCTGTTTCGATTGACCAATGATTTTGTTCTTTAAGGCGACAACGAAGGGCACTGTAGCTTCTGACGGAGGTGTGCTCCCAAAATGTTATCTTATGTTCTCTACCCGTCCGGCCAATACAGAAACTATCACAAGACACGCATATTATTTTGTAAACACCTCTATTCCTGTATTTTTGTGTACCCTCATATAGGTTGTCGCGCAAGAATTTTCTTAGTTTGTTACTTGCTTCGAAATTTATTTGTAGGTTAGATTTTCTGAAAGTTTCGGCAATTTTTTGGGAGCGTGAGCCTACCTAAGAAAAAGAAATGTGGGGGACTGCAATTTTAGTATTGGCTGTTTGCTTCGCCATCTTCTTGTAAACTGTTTTACCTAACTTCGTAATTGCTTTTTCTATCAATCCAATTGCTACCCCAACTTGGACCACTGCATCAATTTCCATAGAAGCTGTATCACTACCTAAATCAATTTTTTCGATCCGGCAAAACGTTGAAGTACAGTAAGCTCGTTTATGTGCAGCTGGATCACAAGAGTGTGATGAAATGGTGAAGTCTGTTACTTTGCAATTTCTCACAGATACTGAAATTGTAGAAGTTGAAAAGAAGCCTCTTCTCACTTTTGACAATCACCTCAAAGCTTGTGTAAATAGCTGTAATGTTATACTAGATTCAGAATGTAGCAAAAATCGTTTAATAGCGATGAATCCCAAAATGTCGAAGCTGTGTTCGCTTATTCATCCTCGTAAATAACGTTTCCTTAATCGTCCAGTCATTAGCGTATGCCAGAACCCAAATTCTTTTGTGAATGGTTGTTGTCAAGCTAAGATTCTCTATTCCTATATTTGTGTGTACCCTCATCTAGGTTGTCGCGCAAGAATATTCTTAGTTTGTTACTTGTTCGGAAATTTACTTGTAGGTTAGAGTTTTTGAAAGTTTCGGCAATTTTTTGGTAGCGTGAGCCTCCCTAAGAAAAAGAAACATGGGCGACTGTAATTTTAGTATTGGCTGTTTGCTTCGCCAACTTTTTGAAAATTGTTATACCTAACTTCCTAATTCCTTTTTTATCAATCCAATTGCTACCCCAACTTGAACTATGGTGTTAATTTCCCTAGCAGCCGTATCACTACCTAAATCGATTTCTGCGAGCCGGCAAAACGTTGAAGTAAAGAAAGCTCGTTTATGTGCAGCTGGATGACAAGAGTGTGATGAAATGGTAAAATCTGTTACTTTTCAATCGTTTACAGATACTGAAATTGTAGAAGTTAAAAAGGAAGCCTCTTCTCACTTTTGAAAATCACCTCAAAGCTTGTGTAAATAGCTGTAATGTTATACTAGATTCAGAATGTAGCAAAAATCGTTTAATAGCGATGAATCCCAAAATGTCGAAGCTGTGTTCCCAGATTCATCCTCGTAAAGAACATTTCCTTAATCGTCCAGTCATTAGCGCATGCCAGAACCCAAATTATTTTGTGAATAGTTTTTGTCAAGCTAAGATTAAGAAACTGTTCACATTTCAGTATTCGTATATATCAAAACTAACCCTGAAATTGTTGAACTACTAAAAAAGTTTGAAATACCATAAACTGCTTTTTTACCCTCATCTGATTTTAAGAACCTCTATATAAATGTACCTGTAGATGAGATATTAGGAACTGCTACGAAAAATCTTCTTTCACTTGGCAAGGTTGAAAAAGCATATGCAGTAGAATTTATTGAAGTGACAAAATTTTCTTTGTCTTTTAACCGTTTTACATTCAACCAAAAAAATTATCTAAAAACAGGCTTGCAATGCCATCCAATCTTTCGGGTATCCTGTCCGAAATTTTTGTTAATGATTTAGAGAAAAACTACTTTTAAAGACCAAAGCCCTTAAGGACCTTTGTAAAATAATTATTTTGTATCGTAGGTACGTCGATGACATCTTTATTATTTTTCAGGGCTATTATGGTTAAATGTAGGAACTACCTCATTTTCTTAATGCTACGCATGAAAATACGCAGTTCACTACAGAATTTGAAACTAAATGGTTCCCTCAACATTGATCTGGAAATCACGAGAGCGGATACAAAAGAAAAATATTAATATTTTACGTAAACCCATTCCACTTTAACAAACTTAGCCCTCTCGTCGGACCCTTGTCATAAACGATCTTACTTTACTTCATATTTTTTAGGATCGTATTTCCTGTTGGGTTAGCAAATGGGTTTACCGAACCAGCAATTCGGAAAGTAGGTATGAAATTTTTCAAAAAGATGGAGGAGTAAATAGGCGCTAAAAATGCAGTCGCTCATATTTCTCATTATTACGTCGACACATGCTCCGAAAAAATTGCCGTTACTTTAAAAAAATATAGTATATAAGAAGTTTTCCGAACAAGTAACAACCTAGGACTATTTTGCGCCACAGCCTAGTTGAGAGTACGGAGAAATACAATAACAGAAGTATTTATAAAATAACGTGTGCGTCTTGTGATAGTTACTACCACGGTCAGACGAATAAAGAATTAGGACATAGGGAGCACACACATGCCAGTAACAAAAGCGCCCGAGGTTGTCATATGAGAGTACCATATCGGTAGTTACAATCAACCGAAAACGTTGTGTAAATTGGCTAGATCGTAAAAAATCTTTTACCAAGTTGTCACCATATCATCTGAAGATGGGCAGAGTCCGAAACTCGTAATGAATAACAGAACCGGCCGGTGTGGCCGTGCGGTTCTAGGCGCTTCAGTCTGGAACCGCGTGACCGCTACGGTCGCAGGTTCGAATCCTGGATGTGTGTGATGTCCTTAGGTTAGTTAGGTTTAAGTACTTCTAAGTTCTAGGGGACTGATGACCATAGATGTTAAGTCCCATAGTGCTCAGAGCCATTTTTTGAATAACAGATGAACTCAGAAATATCCTGTGTCTATTATTTTGCGACCAACTAGTTACTTAAACCGATTTTCACCGTTGTGATTATAATGGTTGCACAGCTTTACTATGACTTTCAGTCAAGTCTACGTATTTTTTTATCATGACCAACAGTCATACTACTTATGGATGAGGGTTATATGAATGACTGAGAAAACAATGCTTGATGTTTCGTTATGCAGCTCATACTTTTCGCCAGTGGACTGGAGTTAGATAAGTGACATATGACGGCTCCCTGGTAGACATCGGTAGCTCTGACCATGCTAAGTAAGCACATTTCTTGTCGAAACCAATCTTAACTTGCAGGCACTGACATGTCACTGAACCTGTGCTGCATGTCAATTTCATGTTTTACTTTTAATAACAACGTGATTGTACACAGTTAGGAGAAGAGTTTCTGCTGCTCAAGGCAAACGTGGAACATCCTGTAGAATCATGTCAATTTCCCCGTCTTATTGCCCTATTTTCGTAATACTCAAGTTGGTGAATACAACTCATCAACTGCTACGGTCGCAGGTTCGAATCCTGCCTCGGGCATGGATGTGTGTGATGTCCTTAGGTTAGTTAGGTTTAAGTAGTTCTAAGTTCTCGGGGACTGATGACCACAGTAGTTAAGTCCCATAGTGCTCAGAGCCATTTGAACCAACTCATCAAGCTTTCAAAATTAAGAGACACAGTGCTGCCATCTTTGCAGCTTTTGTTTGGAGCGAGATAAACTGTACGTTGTAAACAAAGCCACAGTACAGATCCCAATTAATTGACTGTGTCTTGCTTGGTGACATACGAATGATCAAAGAGCATGAAGATAGGGCTTACTTTTGCATCACCTTAATGTTTGTTAAGAATTTTAAGCAAATTATTTTCCGTAATTGTTGAATAAAACGAAGCATTTGGGGTAATAACAATCACCATGATTGAGGGATAAGGGCAACCATCCCGCAAACTGACCATCATTGCCCCATCCAAAAGAATCCAGGGTAATGGCACTCACTCTTTACACTAACCATCGTTGT
Organism: Schistocerca piceifrons; assembly: GCF_021461385.2. Classification (NCBI taxonomy): domain Eukaryota; kingdom Metazoa; phylum Arthropoda; class Insecta; order Orthoptera; family Acrididae; genus Schistocerca; species Schistocerca piceifrons. The sequence continues at coordinate 292,809,901 of NC_060138.1, read as the reverse complement.
CCCACTAAGTAGTACCTGGGGTAATGGTAGTCACCTGTGAAGTGAGCTTCGTCACCCCACCCAACTGTATCTGGGCTGAAGTCAGTCACCCCGCCAGTCGACTGTCACTGTCCCGCCCTTTGAATCTGGAGGTAATGTCAGTTACCCCGTCTATGACGATCGTTACCCCATCAAAAAGTAACCAATTTTATATTTTTTATGTTTCAGGTACTTAGAGAATATATGAGGTAGACAAACTGAACTAAATGGACTGCAAAAGATTTAAAAAAAGGATGCTGTTGCTGACGTTTTCTCAATTCGGAAGGCTGCTAAAAATGACGATGACGATTATGATGATTTCCTCCTCGCCGTGTCCGGCGACAGTGACTCCGACCGTCGTTTAGTCCCTATTGTGGCGGTCTCGGATGTGGCTTGCCAAGCCAAGATTTGCTTTGAAGATCCGGTCGCACGAAGAGCTATACAGTTTCCCAGTGGAGTTGTACGTACAGACGTGATTGGGCTTGGGGTTGGATTTGCGAAGCTTTCGTTTATCACAAACTGCCTATTGGCTTTTGTCTCGGGTTCTTAGGACGACGTTCATCTAATGATTTTTCTGACGTTTCGCCAGCACGAGTTGCTGGCATTGTCAAAGCTTCACCCTCCATTGCCGGTGGTGAACTGGAGGCGAGCTCGCGGCCGCAGACTATATGTACCTGGCGCGCAAACGTCCGAGGGCTTCTCCGCGGTCATTTCCGGTGCGGTTCTCCTCTTGCTACCTGCGACGGTCGTTCGCTGCAGTACGGGCAGCCAGGATTATCGTCCAGGTTCTTCAGGCGGATATGCTCGAATTGTTCCACACTCTTGTGTGCGTTGATCGGTGCAGTGAAAGCTCCTCCCAACGTTTGCTCGGAATGCCACAGGCTGTGAGGTGGCGTTTGATGGTGTCTTCATATCGCAGGTGATGGCCGCCTTGTCGCCGCTTTCCACACGAGCGCTCTGAGTAGAACACCGCCTTGGGAAGTCTACTCTCGTTCATGTTATGATACGGCCACTCGATCTCAGTTGGTGTTTCATTAAGTGAGCTTCAATACCAGGCAGTTTTACGCGACGCAAAATCTCAGTGTTTGGAACACGGTCTTCTCATTTCATGCGGAGAACTGATCTCAGATAGCGAAGATGAAAGGTGTCTAGCCTCCTAATGTCAGCTTGATAACACTACCAGGGTCCCGAGGCGTAGAGTAAAGCTGGTAATATTATTGCTTTGCAGACCGCAATTTTAGTTTGTAGTCTGAGATGGGTGATTCAGTTTGCCGAAAACTGAGGCTGCATTGGCTATACGAGATGCAATTTCTGTTGTCAGGCTGTTGTCGCTTCTAATTTGGCTACCTAGATATTTAAAGTGTGAAACGTTTTCCAAATGTTTATTGTCCAGCTTAATACTGCAGTCGTCTGTATTAGAACTCCTAAGTGATTGTTGGAGGACTTACGTCTTGGTGATGCTTATGACCAAACCAATTCTTCCGCAGGAGTCATTTAGCAGGTTCATGTATGTTTGGAGAGATTCTGGAAAATTAGCCATGATATATATGTCGTCTGCGTAAAGAATTTCTAAGATAGACATTTTATTTACTCGACTTTTTGTTCTGAGGCGAGAGATGTTGTAGACACTTTTGTCTGTTCTCGAGTCAAGACCCATTTGACCACTGCAGGCTTCGGTCGCTTCTCTCATAACAGCTACGACATAAAGTGAGAAGAGTGTGGGAGCCAGTACACAGCTTTCTTTTACACCACATGTCACGGGAAACTGGTCTGAAAGCTGGTTTTCATGACGGATTTTTGCCATCATGTTCTCATGAAACTGTCTAATCAAGTTAATCATTTTGTCAAAGCAGCCGGCTTTCTTTTGTATAATCCACAGAGCTTCCCGTGGGTCTGGGTCTAATGCTTTTTCCAGGTCATCAAGGCACATGAACAGAGGCTGATGTTGCTCTAAGCTTTTCTCTTGCGTTTTTTTGACAGCAAATATGGCATCCATTGTGCCTCTGTTCTGGCGAAAGCCACACTGTGTCTCTGGTAGCACTTTTTCTGCAAGGTGCGTTAGCCGGTTGTTGAGGATGTGAGCCAACACTTTCCCTGCTGCTGAGAGAAGAGAAATTCCCCTGTGAGAACTGCAGTCAGTAATGTCACCTTTGCATTTGTCAATCTTGCAAATGCAGGCATCTTTCCAATCTTGTGGAATTATTTCGCACTCGCAAATCTTTGCAATCAGAACAAACAGTGGGTTCGTAATGTTTGGTCCACCATATTTATAAAGTTCTGATGGTAAGTTGTCTAATCCTGCTGATTTGTTATTTTTCAGCTTAGCCAAAGCTGAAATGAATTCACTGAACGAAGGGGCATCAGCAACTTGTTCGTCGACTGGCAGGCCTTCAAGTGATTTTAATGGAATATCAGTCGTCTGATGGTTGGGATTAATAACATCATCAAAATGCTATGCCCACCGAGCAAGGACATCACCCTGTTGCGTCAGATGACAGGTTTTATCTTTGTCATAAACAGGTGCTATCTTCCTTGATTTTGGGCCAAAGATAGTTTTCAGGCACTCGAAGAACCTGCCTGTTTGGTTTGTGTCAGCGTATGATTGCATTTCATGGCTTTATTCAACCACCATTTGTCTTTGAGGGCGCGCACCTTCACTTTCAGGTTGTAATGTGCTACTTTATGTTTGTCCAGATCAGGACTGCGAAGAGATGCTCTTAAGTCATTAAGCAGAGCCTTCCTTTGCTGATGGTTGCAATGTCTGTGTGAACAGGGAGGGGAGGATTTTTATAGCTTTTTGTACTCCTCTACAAGTACACTTTTCACTATAGAGATCAAGGTGGTGGTCAGCTAAGTATGGGTAGCCAGAAAGTAGGTGTAGTTTTGATTGTATCAGTTATAAAACACATGTCATGGTTGTGCTGCATGTCAACAAGTCTTGTGTAAATATTGTTCATCCAAGCTGGGGAGCAATATCCTATAACATGGTACACCTATACAAAAGGTGAAGTAGGAGCCTCATGATGTACCATGGAGTTTCTGGAGAATGATATTTCAAGTTTTGATTTCAGCTGTTCTTAATAGATGTGTTTGAAGTTGACTGTTTTACCAAGCATGATACCTAGGTATTTCTGTTATGAATGAATAACCTTTCTTCAAAGTTGACCATGAGCTCTTTGTTAGTCCACTTGTTGTTCAGATGAAATGTTGAATTACTTTCTTAAGTACACTTTGCTGCAACTTCTGTACATAGAAATATTTAGCAATAATTGATAAATCATTGGTCAGTATGGACACAGTAACATTACTGTGAGTGCCCAGTCGTCAGCATATCCAAACTTTCTAGATGTGGTTTTACTCATATCTGAAAGGTGTAAACTGAACAGGAGAGGGCTCAGGGCAGATCCTTGTGACAGCCCATCATTTAGCTTCATCTGTGAACTCATCATTTGTCTTTGAGGGCGCGCACCTTCACTTTCAGGTTGTAATGTGCTACTTTATGTTTGTCCAGATCAGGACTGCGAAGAGATGCTCTTGTCATTAACAAGCTTTTTAATCTCTGCATCTGAATTGTCAAACCAATCTTGGTTCTTTTTCTGAAGTTTTCCCAAACTTCTATGGCACATTACGCAGTTTGGTAGCATATGCATTCCAGTGCTCATTACGGAGGCAGACGGATGTTAAAAGCCCATCAGAACCGAATGCTTCGTCCAGTTTTTCTCTCATAGTCTGGTCCTGGACCAAGATTTTGCAGGATAATTTTGATGGTATTTTGTGTGACGCTCGGCGTGGTGCTTTCAAAGTTATGTTTAATTTAGACCTCACAAGTCGATGGCCTGTCCAACCCTGAGCGCCTCTCATAGCACGTGTGACAAGTACTTCACCAAGATCCTTTTTTCGTACAATCACATAATCTAGAAGGTGCCAGTGTTTAGATCTTGGGTGCATCCACGTCGCTATATATTTATCGGGCATCCGAAAATATGTATTTGTCAAACAGAGTTCTAATTCAGCACATAAAGTTAAAAGATCAAGACCATTTGAGTTGCATTTTCCAATTCCATGGCGACCATTGACTCCATTCCAAGCATTGAAGTCACTGCCAACCCGAGCATTGAAATCTCCGAGCAACAGGACTTGATTCGCAGGAGGAATGGCCTGAAGTACGTATAGGAGATCTTGGTAGAACTTGTACTTCTCTTCATCGGGAGATGGCAGTGTAGGTGCGTAGACACAGATCAGGTGAATGTATTTCTTAGATGTTACTTTAAGTCTGAGCGTTATGATTCTGTCGCTGATGCCTTTTGGAAGTTCCGTCAATGAAAACGCCAGTTTACTGCGTATGGCAAAGCCTACCCCACTTCCCACCCTTTCGGTAGACGGTTTCCCACTCCAGTAGTAGGAATAACCTCCGAGCTGTTCACACAGCTCTCACGAGTCACTAAGATGTGTTTCACTTAGGGCGTCTATGTCGATGTTATATCTAGACAGCTCTCTAGCAATAGGTGCTGTCTTTCTTCTGGACATAAAGTGTTTAATGCAAGTATTTCCTTTATTATTTTTTCTACTGTAGATTTTGGTGATCAAGTGACGGCGGTTTGCCACTCGCACTGAGTTGAGATGGGCTATGTTTAGGCCACCTTTTCTAGGCCACTCCCTGGATTAGGGAAAGCAGAGCGATCCTAAACAGGGCTGCTTTGTCGTCTGATGAACTGCTGAACCAGTCCTCCCGTCCCTGTCGAATTCCAGAACTACCATCACCTTCTAACCACCTAACGTGCAGAGCACCAACTGAGGTTCGAGCACACCAAGCTCTTGCCTCACCGTCAGTACTCCATCGCCGCATGACATAAAAAAAAAACCTCGTAGCCCATGAAATTTTGCCGGAGTCACCTGCGCGTGAATATACCGGGTGATCAAAAAGTCAGTATAAATCTGAAAACTTAAAAACCACGGAATAATGCAGACAGAGAGGTAAAATTGACACACATGCTTGGAATGACATGGGATTTTATTAGCACCAAAAAAACAAAGTACACAAAATGTCCGACAGATGGCGCTGGACAGCAAAACGTCAGTGACTGCGCATGACAATCGTCTATAAAAGGAGCTGTAATGCGAGAGAGAATCAGATGCGCCAGCAGTCGCAGCATGTTGACGTTACCTGAAAATGGCGCTTTTAGTGAAGCTGTATTATCAGAAAGGAGAATGTGCTAGTTTAGTGTTACGATCCTATCGCCATAGGAAGGGGATTCGAACGGGTAAAGGTCCGTTGACATATGCAGCTGTGGCGAGAATGATTTCGAAGTTCGAAGCCACGGGTTGTTTAGACGATAGACTCCGTAGCGGCCAACCGAGCACAAGGCGTAATGCTGCTGAGACAGTTCAGGAAGAAATGGAGACTGTAGCGGGTTTGTCTATGCACGGGGAAGGCAGCACTCGTGCAGTCGCACGTCACATCGGCATTCCATACACTACTGTTTCGTTAGCACGTAGGCGTACCCTCCGATGCAATCCGTACAAAATCCATCGGCATCATGAACTGTTACCTGGTGATTTAGTGAAGACGAGGGCATTTTTGGTGTGGGGGTTTCAAAAGATGGCGGAAGATGACAATTGGTTGAGTAACGTATTGTGGACCGACGAAGCTCATTTCACGCTCCGAGGGTCTGTCAACGCCCACAACTGCAGAATTTGGGCTACCGAAAATCCTAGAACTGCCGTGGAAACTCCATTGCCAGACGAAAAAGTCACGGTATGGGTTGGGTTTACCACATCTACAGTTATCGGGCCGTTTTTCTTCGAGGAAATGCGTGATTCTGCTTTTGTAACTGTTACAGTGACGGATGAGAGGTACGCCGTTATGTTACAGAATCGCATCATCCACAGTCTGGCTGATAAACACGTGCTGGAACGTACGATGTTTATGCAGGATGGCGCTCCACCTCATATTGTTAGACGCGTGAAAGATCTCTTGCGTGCGTCGTTTGATGATGGTCTTGTGCTCAGCCGCCACTTTCGTCATGCTTGGTCTCCCAGGTCCCCAGACCGCAGTCCGTGCGATTACTGGCTTTGGGGTTACCTGAAGTCGCAAGTGTACCGTGATCGGCCGACATCTCTAGGGATGCTGAAAGACGACATCCGACGCCAATGCCTCACCATAACTCCGGACATGCTTTACAGTGCTGTTCACGACATTATTCCTCGACTACAACTATTGTTGAGGAATGATGGTGGACATATTGAACATTTCCTGTAAAGAACATCATATTTGCTTTGTCTTACTTTGTTATTCTAATTATTGCTATTCTGATCAGCGCCATCTGTCGGACATTTTTTGAACTTTTGTATTTTTTTTTTTTTAGTTCTAATAAAACCCCACGTCATTCCAAGCATGTGTGTCAATTTGTACCTCTCTATCAACATTATTCCGTGATTTATTCAGTTTTCAAATTTATACTGACTTTTTGATCACCTGGTATTTAAGTGGACAAGCAGTTGCGCAGGTGCAGTTCCACTCTCTCGTCAGACGGCCGCGGTGGTCTAGCGGTTCTAGGCGCTGAGTCCGGAACCGCGCGACTGCTACGGTCGCAGGTTCGAATCCTGCCTCGGGCATGGATGTGTGTGATGTCCTTAGGTTAGTTAGGTTTAAGTAGTTCTAAGTTCTAGGGGACTGATGACCACAGATGTTTAGTGCTCAGAGCCATTGGAACCACTCTCTCGTCCTCAACCTCGGTTGACAGTGGATCGCAAGGCCGATACGACTGCCGAGAGGCAGAGGATGCAGTGAATGACCGCATGCCAGTAGGAGTATCCTGACATACGCCCTTGAGGCATATCACAGACGCCTTACCTCATCGATACAGGAGCCGTGAGTATTTGTCTATCGACGTTACCCGCCTCCTACACCGATGACTTATGACAAAGGATGTTAGGAGAAAGAACTACAGGATGAGGGTAGGAAAATGGGGATAGATAAGACGTTGTGGGACATAACGGATCCGGAGGGCTATGCCGGCGGTAGCTAAGTACCAGAAGGGTCACCCAAGCCGGACAGTCCGAAGGGGAGCAGCCAGACAGAGTGATAAAAATATATACCTCTTAGCAGGCTGAAGTTGAGATCAAAGTATGTAACTGAATTGGATCTAAGTTAAGGTGGGCAATGTGACTTTCCTCCTGCACATAAAGAAGCTGTAGCTGACCATGTTAAAAGACTGAAGCTACAGTGTGTTTCGAGATGCTATTAAAGGAGCATACGCTTCCACTTCCCAACAGTCCTACTACTGATGAAAGTGGATTACAACCACAAAACAGCAAACACGGCGACCTACTTCGATATGCTTCTTTCCGACGTCCCTTCACTCTATAGTAACAGATAGGTGATACGCAGTGTAGAGCAGCGTCGATGAAACCACTATCTAATACCTACCAGTCCGCCGATCGTGGTCTTGCGGTAGCGTCCTCTCTACCAACGCACGGGGCCCGGTTTCGATTCCCGGCGGGGTCAAGGATTTTTCCTGCCAAGAGATGACAGGGTGTTGTTGTGTCGTCTTTATCATCATCATTCATCCCCATTACGGTCGAAGGAAGGCAAAGGCAAACCACCTCAATTAGGACCTTGTCTAGTACAGGTGCGGATCTCCCGCATCGTCCCCTACGCTCCTCGGAGTATGGGACCTCATCATCATCATCATCATCAATACAGATGGTCTCAAGCGAAAACGTATCCGGTACGAAATTTAATTACTTTAAATTTCTTTCAAAACGGTCCTGCTCATTTTTCCTATAGGGCTAACACACTCATGCTCATAAATTAAGGATAATGCTGATACATGGTGAAACAATCCTCTGGTGGGCGGTTTAGTGGTTTAAATCAGCTAGGGGTATGACCGTGCAGTGCATTTGACCTGCGACTGTCTCGCACAGTAGTGCTGGCAGCTGTCCACATTCGGAGAGGTTTGTTGGTGCATGTCAGAGTACGATGCAGTGAGTAAGTGTGCAGACGTTTTCAGACGTGCAAATGGTAACTGTGTGTTGAAAATGGCTCAAAGAACACATATTGATGACGTTATGAGGGTTAGAATACTAGGGCGACTGGAGGCTGGTCAAACACAGCAGGTCGTAGCACTGGCCCTCCGTGAGCCACAAAGTGTGATCTCAAGATTATGGCAATGATCCCAGCAGACAGGAAACGTGTCCAGGCGGTACAGTACGGGACGTACACAGTGTAAAAGACCACAAGAAGACCGATATCTCACCATCAGTGCCCGCAGACAGCGACGGAGTACTGCAGGTAGCCTTGCTCGGGACCTTACCGCAACCACTGGAACACTTGTCTCCATACACACAGTCTACAGACGACTGAAAAGACATGGTTTATTCGCCCGGAGACCTGCCAGGTGAATTCCACTGACCCTGGTCACAGGAGAGCCCGTAAAGCCTGTTGTCAAGAACACAGTACATGGTCATTGGAACAGTGGTTCCAGGTTATGTTCACAGACGAATCCAGGTATAGTCTGAACAGTGATTCTCGCCGGGTTTTCATCTGGCGTGAAACAGGAACCAGATACCAACACCTTGAAAGGGACCTGTATGGAGGTCGTGGTTTGATGGTGTGGGGTGGTATTGTGATTGGTGCACCCATGCATGTCTTTGACAGAGGAACTGTAACAGGTCAGGAGTATCGCGACGTCATTTTGCACCACTGTGTCCGCCTCTTCAGGGGTGCAGTATGTCCCACCTTCCTCCTGATGGATGATAACGCAAGGCCCCACCAAGCTCCCGTCGTGGAGGAGTAACTTGAAACATAAGATATCAGGCGAATGGAGTGGGCTGCCTGTTCTCCAGACCTAAACCCCATCGAGCACGTCTGGGATGCTCCCGGTCGACGTATCTCTGCACGTCTTCAAACCCCTACGACACTTCAGGAGATCCGTGGTGCAAGAATGGGCGGCTATACCCAGCAGCTAATCGACCACCTGATCCAGAGTGTGCCAACCCGTTGAGCGGCCTGTGTATGTGTGCATGGTGATCATATCCCATATTGATGTCGAGGTGCCGGCCGGTGTGGCCGTGCGGTTCTAAGGTGCTTCAATGTGGAACCGCGTGACCGCTACGGTCGCAGATTGGAATCCTGTCTCGGGCATGGGTGTGTGTCATGTCCTTACGTTAGTTAGGTTTAAGTGGTTCTAAGTCCTAGGGGACTGATGACCACAGATGTTACGTCCCATAGTGCTCAGAGCCATGTGAACCATTTGATATCGAGGTACATGCGCAGGAAACAGTGGCGGTTTGGAGCACATGTGTTTCGGGACAGTTTTCTCAACTTATCACGAATACTGTGGACTTATAGATCTGTGTCGTGCGTGTTCCCTACGTGCCTATGCTATTAGCACCAGTATGTGAAGTGCCAAGTTGTGTGGCACCACGTTCTGCAATTATCCTTAATTTATGAGCATGAGTGTAGTTCGCACATTGCGAGCGAGAGAATACGAATATCTTGTATATGGCATTTGAACGTGTTGCGGGATGCAAAAAATCCAAATGGAGGGGCAGCTGAATCATCTCGTATATACCAAATCTATTCATCCATGTACAGTCGTGGACAAAACGAGCGAGACCCCTCCCCTTTTCGTTATGCTGATCCGCACGGCTTTAAAGTCTGCTACACAGCATAACAGGCAAGGCGACGAAGTGCTACCAACATTCTATGCACAGGCGTGAAATTGACAAACTATACGAATTTTCTCAGACTGTTTTCAATCATGTGTATGACTATATTAATGCTGATTAGTGTGTTAAACACAACATGTAAATATAAGATATAAATGAAAGAAGAAACGCTAATTAGTATGAACTGTACTAATAAAAACTAATTTCAGCTTACAGAGATAACATAACTGTTTTGGTAAGACGAAGTACCCCAGATCGTTACGAATTAGCAAAACGGGTTTTAAGGGCTGGTTAGACAGACAGACAGACGGTCAAGAAAGTGAGACTAGTAGGGTTCCATTTTTACCGATTTAGGTAACGAAATGCTAACAAAGATTTTAGCTACGACAGTCACTGAAGATGAGGGCCGCATAAATAACCCCCCTTATTCTTTATTGGAAATCTTCCAGTTGCAGTCAATACATCAGTATATTACTCGTAGCTATGCTTTCGATCCAAATCACGTTTACAGGAATGCAAATAAAATACATTTGCCTATACACGTGGTAATTCAGATCCCAGTATTAATGCCACCACGTTTTAGAAGTGCAAGCATTCCCATTGCCAGGTAGCTTAAGAAACACTTCGGCTAATGAACGTTTTCTGGCTGTGGCGAGTCTAATGGAGAATTCGATACGTTGTAGAATACGTTTGGCAGCTATGTAGCCGTTTATTTCCTGGGGGTGGTGCAGTATTATCCTACAAAATTTACTGGCTAATAACGGTATTTTGTTATTTCGATTAACATCCCGAATGATTGTCACATAAGCGATGACATAAAGGTAGAAAAGTCTTGTTTTTGTGTGCAGAAAGCTCTGTGCAACGGAAACTGCAGATCATTTTGCCATTTTCATTGCGAAATTGCCGGCTTATTCAAGTCTGGGGTAATAATTGAGGGCTATTTGCCTGGGTTGTCTGCTTCCGCAGTGAAGGGTGATTGCTACTGCAGGGGAGGTCTGGTTGGTTTTCGGTTCTAATCTCGATGGAGGCAGATAGACTGGCAGTAAAACAATTTTAAAAAATTCTCGCGCCCCCAATACATTTTATTCCTACCTTTATTCTGTACCGGCGTCCTGTGGATGTAAATATGAATATCTTGTAGAATTTCATACTTCTTACTGATTACTGATAACTGAATTGACTTATCTGTGGCACTGAATGATTTTTGACTGAATATAGTTATGAATCTTCATGCATTGCTATATTTGCACATTTTCATGGTAGGTCAGCAACGGTAATCCAGTATGAATGGTCTGAACGTTGATACGGACCGTTTAGCAGCCGAATATGCATAATATTTTGCTAATTCGTAACGATCTGGGGTACTTTGTCGTACTAAAACAGTTATGTTGTCTCGATAAACTGAAATTCATTTTTATTAGTACAGTTCATACTAACTAGCGTTTTTTCTTTCATTTACATCTTATACTTACGTGTTGTTCGGACAGTCTGTCAATTTCACGCCTGTGCATAGTACGTTGGTAGCACTTCGTCGCCTTGCCTGTTATGCTGTGTAGCTGACTTTAAAGCCGTGTGGATCAGCATAACGAAAAGGCGAGGGGTCTCACTCGTTTTGTCCACGACTGTACACGTAAATTTTCGGGAAGACATTTGAAAACTAGCATAAGATTCATATATCATATTTTCGGACAAAGAGGATGTAATATCACCCAATGAAGTACTACTGATTTCGGTTTCTATTGTTGATGACATTACTTGTGATGAGCAAGCTCACATGAATGCATACTTTTCTAAGGATGGTCATTGAAGTGTAGACTGGTTTTAATTAGAGGCGATACTGATGCAGTCATCCTTTTCAAACAAAATGAACATAATTTGAGGATGTATTGAGCGATCACGATAACCCTGATAAGATCTTAATGCATTCCTGATAATGCGTAAACAAGCTTGCAAGCAATTTTCTAGTCATAAGCAAAGATGACGAGTTTCGTAAAGGTTGTTATCGTACTGGTTTCAGCAACTATTTTCGTATTTAATACACCAATAGAAGAGAAAAGACAAATTGTGTCCGGTATGTTATAGAGGTTTTATGAAAACGTCTTTGTAACCTGTTGACATAAAAGTCTCTCGAGTACCGCATCGTGTCGTAAAGTAGAATACTGTACTACAGAAATCACTTTACCTGTAGCCGATAAGTTGGTTGCTGCTGTACAGTTTCTTTCATTACGACGCGGTACGATACTCAGAAGATTACTACGTCGACTGACACCTGGCCGCGCAAGCCTGCGGAACTGTATAATTATAATCTATTAGTTATACATGTCATCGGCGACCCTCAAAGTTTTTATTTCTTCTCGATGGATTTTAATACCTACTCCGAACTTTTCTTTTGTTTCCTTTACTGCTTGCTCAGTATACAGATTGAATAACGTCGGGGATAGGCCACAACCCTGACTCACTCCCTTCCCAACCACTGCTTCCCTTTCACACCCCTCGACTCTTATAACTGCCATCCGCTTTCTTTACAAATTGTAAATAGCCTTTCGCTCCCTGTATTTTATCCCTGCCACCTTCACAATTTGAAAGAGAGTATTCCAGTCAACATTGCCAAAAGCTTTCTCTAAGTCTACAAATGCTAGAAACGTAGGTTTGCCTTTCCTTAATCTTTCTTCTAAGATAAGTCGTAGGGTCAGTATTGCCTCACGTGTTCCAATATTTCTACGGAATCCAAACTGATCTTCCCCGACGTCGGCTTCTACCAGTTTTTCCATTCGTCTGTAAAGAGTTCGCGTTAGTATTTTGCAGCCGTGACTTATTAAACTGATAGTTCGGTCATTTTCACATATGTCAACACCTGCTTTCTTTGGGATTGGAATTATTATATTCTTCTTGAAATCTCAGGATATTAAGCCTGTCTTATACATCTTGCTCACCAGATGGTAGAGGTTTGTCAGGACTGGCTCTCCCAAGGCTGTCAGTAGTTCTAATGGAATGTTGTCTACTCCCGGGGCCTTGTATCGACTCAGGTCTTTCAGAGCTCTGTCAAACTCTTCGCGCAGTATCATATCTCCGATTTCATCTTCATCTACATCCTCTTCCATTTCCATAATATCGTCCTCAAGTACATCGCCCGTGTATAGACCCTCTATATACTCCTTCCACCTTTCTGCTTTCCTTTCTTTGCTTAGAACTGGGTTTCCATCTGAGCTCTTGATATTCATACAAGTGGTTCTATTCTCTCCAAATGTCTCTTTAATTTTCCTGTAATCAGTATGTATCTTACCCTTAGTGAGATAAGACTCTACATCCTTCTCTAGCCATCCCTGCTTTGCCATTTTGCACTTGGGCGGAATTAGATTAGAAAATGAGACACTTAAAGTAGTAAAGGAGTTTTGCTATTTGGGGAGCAAAATAACTGATGATTGTGTAAGTAGAGAGGATATAAAATATAGACTGATAATGGCAAAGAAACCATTTCTGAAGAAAGAAATTTGTAAACATCGATTATAGATTTAAGTGTCGGGAAGTCGTTTCTAAAAGTATTTGTATGGACTGTAGCCACGTATGGAAGGGAAATATGGACGATAAATAGTTTGGACAAGAAGAGAATAGAAGCTTTCGAAATGTGGTGCTACAGAAGAATGCTGAAGATTGGATGGGTAGATCATATAACTAATAAGGAGGTATTGAATAGAATTGGGGAGAAGAGGAGTTTGTGGCACAACTTGATTAGAAGAAGGGTTTGGTTGGTAGGACATGTTGTGAGGCATCAAGGGATCACCAATGTAGTACTGGACGGCAGCGTGGGGGGTAAAAATCGTAGAGGAGGACCAAGAGATGAATACAGTAAGCAGATTCAGAAGGATGTAGGTTGCACTAGGTACTGGGAGATGAAGTAGCTTGCACAGGATAGAGTAGCGTGGAGAGCTGCATCAAACCAGTCTCAGAGCTGAAGACCACAACAACAACAACAGTTATACATGTATTATGACTATATAATGTACCACATATCTCATTGTTTTCCTTGCGATCTTTACCTATCATGTCCTGTTGGAACTTTTATAACAGACACAATGTATCATCTCCAGCATGCTTTGTCTGAATCCTCTCATGTAATAGCTTTCGGAGTAAGGGGTGATCTCGATGGCGTCAATCACATGTAGACATTACGCGACATGTTGTCATGTTTCTGCAAAGTGATACGTGTCTAGATTTGAGAGACCTGTTGATGAGGCGTCCTGTTGCCCTTCTCCCCTCCACCTGGCACAGTCAGCTTTCGACCATCACGTCAGGATGATACTGACTGGCTATGAACACGGAGCAAATTTATGCCAAATTCATATCGTTCGCGTACTTTGAAGATTGCGCTAATTTACGCAAAATACATATAATTCAGATACTTTGAACGTGACATTAATTTACACAAAATTCTGAACGTTTGGGTAGTTTCGAATATGGTGGAATATTGGTTGGCCATTTCATCTTAATGACCTATGAAGTACTGGACTGTGATTCGCTGTTTCATTTTAATTGCTGAAAGTATTTTAATTTTACCATAGGCTTTCTCGGATTGTAACCTCATTGCCATAATTCTGCATCTAGGCAATCTGAGGTTATTGGGAAAACTGCCTTTACTAGCTCTTGAGAGCGGGACCTCTAGATCTGAGGGGTGTACTGGAGTCGCTCTGAGTAGCTACTGAAAATATACATTTTCCGAAGTTTACTGATATTTAAGAATAATTAATACAGACCTTTTCATTGATGAGTTTGCAGCGTCGTATGGTCTAAGCACTCTCTCCGTTACACTATATTGCTGCAAAAACTGCCACGTGCTTGTCGAGGGAACTGTGCTAGCTATTGCTCGCAACGATCTCGGTAACGTATTGTGGACCTTCCAGAAAAATATATTAACAAGAATTTGTGTGTAAAAATTCTTTATTTTCCATTACTAATAACCGTCTGCGATTTAATTAAATTATAAGAGAGCTTTCTTAGGGTTACTTTATTATAAGCTAAAATTGACAAGTTTTCTAAGTAGTATCCATGTGAACTTTTTCCATATCGAAATTTAGTAATTCAGCTAACCTAAATAGAAATATAAATAGTGCTACAGTTGCAGAAATGAATGTCGTAACACACACTATCCTACTTTTGGTAACTAAGGCACGAACACCAATTCCTGACGTATTAAGTTAAATATGACGTATTGAGACATCAATATATCTCCGAATCGAGAAAATTAAATCCCTTCCACCTAACTGACGTCATCCAACTGCGTTTGCGAAGACTTACTAGTTCTATATGAATCTGGCGTAATCTTAGCGACTGGTGTAACCGTGTGACGTTTATTGATGAAATACGCAAACACCCAGTCGTGGTACACCGAGTTTCCACGTCGTCAGTCCTTGCAATTCCCATTAACTACTCGTTGCAGCATCAGATTAAATATTACAAGATGCCGTAGCAGACGTCTCAGGCTATCCATACAGTCTCTCCAAGTACATGCTTTCTAGTATTCTTGCATTTCGTACTTTATATGTCGACTTAATTGTTAACTTCTGCATCTGATCCAATATTTGATGTTACTATAAGCCCTGTTTGTGAAACAAAAGTTCGACGAAGCAGAATTCTTTATTCTGCAACTGAATTATCAGCTGACAAGTCTGTCCCAAGGCCAGATGCTGACCAAGCAGCCCTTTGAGAAGTGCAAGTACCCGCTGAAGAAAACACATTTCCATAAGTAATGAGGAATTAACAGGGAGCTTTGATATTTTACATTAGAGAAAAGAGTGTAAATGGTTGGTACTTAACGCCAATTCATGTTTAGTAGTCAGAGAATGCCCATGACGATTCTGCCTGTCTTAATAGCCACGCAGTCTCAACGGATTCCTGAATGCTTACAGATAATCTTAGTTAATGAAACAACTCAGCTTACATTCCGTCACATAACACTGCAAAATTTAGTTGTGATTTTAATTAAAAGCATTTAAGCAATGCTCTCCAGATATTATTGCTGAGACCTTGGTGAAACAGTACGAGGTTGACAATTTTTTTTAATAGTTCATTTGCACAAATAAGAAGAAATCGTTACAAACATTGAAACCTCGTCTATTTTGACCACATTACTGTTATACCCACTCTCAACAGAATTAGGTTTGCTGCAGTCCCTTCCATCAGAATATCATTCTGCAATGTTTCAAAGACAGCAGAGTAACACAAACGGGGAGCATCTCACAGCTAACAAATATTAGAGAGAGAAGCAAATGTAGATCGTTACCAAGCGAGGCGTGCCGCTGCTCTTAGAAACGAAAAAGATAATGCTGCCCGTGTACCCAATGGCAATGGACGCGGTAACTTGGGCCCGCAATTTGGTTAATGGTGCTATGGAGGATGTGGAGTTTCCTTTGTATGGTTGTTTACAGATGACACAGAATGAGAATTAATCCAAAAAACAGACGACGACACATCAAAGTGGTCGTAAAGTACATGACTTAATAAAGTTTCTGTCATGTATTAATCAATAAACACAGTCGGAATTTCGAACTGATAAATGTAGCCGAGTAAATATGTGCTTGACCTTCTCTGAGGCCACATTTATATTTTTATTCCGAGATGAAAGTGGAAAATCACTGCAGAGAGGATTTTCACGTTTCACAGCGCGATAAATATACCATTGAAATTTCATTACGCGTCTAAAGGGCGATTTTTTTAAAAATAAATACATTTTTAAATTATTACCTGATGCACTGCGTTATTATAGCGAAGGAGAGAACTGAAGGGGTGAGAGAATGTGTGGTGACATCTCTAGGTAAAATTCGAAAGCTATAAGGATGTGTCACCAAATGTAGTGTCATCTAATATCTCAAAATGGAAAACAAATACTTCCGGTCACACCAATCCAGAACATGTAAAATAGGAAAACATTCAAGGAGAAAATGGCACGCGCAAAGTGCACACAATAGGATGGAATGCGATGAATTATGTTGGTTTTGGAGAACTTGTGCTACTATAAATTATTATTACTTCTGTGTGTATCGGCAGGACCTCTTTGTGTCTTATCTCAATTTAAGGAAAGGCGTGCACACATTTTTGTACCTGTCCCTCTACTCCTCCTCCCATCTCCTCAGCCATTGGGATCTTTGTTTTCCCCTCTCCACCCTCTCCGCCCCCCTCACCCTTCTACCCCTCTTGGCAGGTCCCCGGACTCGCACACGCTACGTGGACTTTCGCGCGCCGGAGATCGTCGCCATCAGTGTCTCGTGTGTGTGTCGTCGTTTTGTGTTTTTAGTGTCCGCCGTCACGCTTCTACGTTCACTTGTGCCGTCGGATTCATCAGTGTTATGTGCGCCGTGTCAACGTGTTTTCAGTGTCGTTATCGTCGTGTGTGAACGGCTCCGTGTTTTTTGTGTATCTGTGACCACTATTTTTTGCCCATCACTATGTTCATTTTAATTCTCCATTATTGTACTGTTATTGTCAAAACTATGGCTGAAGAGCGGCGTAGCATGCCGCTGCCAGCCTACCTGATTGTTCAGGTGTTAAAATAACAATAAAGAAAAAAAACACATTTTTGCAGTCGACACACTGTCACGCGTAACGCAGGAATTTATTTCTTTTTGAAAGTTGGAAATAAACATGCACCATTCCGTGTCAAATAGAAAATAATGTGCTATTCTACAGACCATAAGCTACATTGGTAAATTTGGATGAGGTAGGCGTTATCACTTCAGGGATGCCACTTTGTTTTATTAACTTATTTGGTAAATTTGGATGAGGTAGGCGTTATCACTTCAGGGATGCCACTTTGTTTTATTAACTTATTTTAAGGCGAACTAAATCAGAACAAATGTTACTGATTGCACCATAAATTCACAGAATCCGTAAATAAATGGATCTCTGTTTACCGGATTTTCATTCCAAATTAGTATTTTCAGAGTAGCTCATTTTCTCGGCCATTAATGTTATTGTCTGACTTTCTGTGATCTAGTACAAACATACGAACACATGTCATGACGTGAAGAAAAGCAATAGAAAAAAATATGTTTCTTTCCATTCTTCATGTGAAGAGTGAGCCAAATATTATGCGAGCTAGAACCAGGGGGGAATTTGGGAATGTTTAGCAGGTCTTATGTTTTAAAATATTACAACATATGAGCCATGAGTGATACAAGTGATTCCACATTCCAACACTAATGAAGAGATTATCTCTGTCCAAACCGGTCATCAAATAAAATACTTATGTAGCGATCCGGGCTTGTAAAGTTTACTTCAGTTACCATACAATGCAAACAACCCTCATACTGATAGTCTAACGACTATATAACATTGAGAATTATTTAAAGAAATTTATAGCTATGGGAGGAAATTTTGGAAATATTATATTACATTTTCTTGTTGTTAGCCAGCACCATAGCTACCATTTTAACTGTTGAAATGTGGTGTCCACCAAGTGTAAGTTTATGTATATATATTTTTCATAATAATAGGATTTTCATTAGTTTCTGTTGCAAAATTTTCATGACACAAGTTGCAAAACGAGTTAGCAGCGTCACCAAAGCGAATAATTGCCTGTCAGTTTTTCTTTTTAACTTTCCAATATATTTACTCTACATATCTAAACACCTATCCAATATGACAAGAAATTCAAAGTCAGCAGCAAAGAATTCTTTCGGAATCTAGTGCATCTAACTTCTCGGCCTACGCCCTCAACGTCTTCCAAGAGGCCACCAACGGAGTATATGCCGCGGCTGAGCAGGGAATGTTCCAGGTGACCCCAATGAAATATTTGTAAACCCTCTAGTGATAGTCTTGCTATGAAAGTATGAGCACGATCTTCTTGAGAAATGAAGCATGCTGATAGGAGTTTGGGATGTTTGAAGAATACTGTAAGCTTACAGGGCCTCTTAAAACTTCACCTGAATATTCTTAAAAGATTAAGAAACCGGCTAATGCCCTGTCATGAACACCCAGATACAGAAAATAACCCCTTAATAATCGACCTGACTTAAAAACCCTGTTTGGAGGTGGGAAAGATTACACAAAGGGCAACGAAAGTAAAAGGCAAATGGGGAGCAACACAGTTGACTACTGAACTAGAATGGCAAACCTCATACGACACTGCCTCAAAGTATGTTATAATTGCGCCGTATAAGCTCGTTTAGTGCAGGACAAATACATTTCTCTTGCCTACATCAGCTAACAACCTGGAAAAAGTGAGCTTGTATGACGTCGTTCAAAAAATGGCTCTGAGCACTATGGGACTTAACATCCGTGGTCATCGGTCCCCTAGAACTTAGAACTACTTAAACCTAACTAACCTAAGGACATCACACACATCCATGCCCGAGGCAGGATTCGAACCTGCGACCGAAGAAGTCACTCGGTTCCGGACGTATGACGTCGTCTCTCACGCTGTATAATTCAAAGAAAATCAAGAATAATTTTCTGGATTTGCTGAAAAACTCTTACGGAGGAGAAACGCATGTGTGGCGTAGCCCATGAGTTAAATGCAATGTAAATGAAAATGGAATACGCTTTGCATGAAACAAATATTAAATATTCAAACGTCGAAGCAAGACACATGCAGAGCTACTTCTAAACAACTGAAGGGTGTAAGATGAATTCTGGAGGAAGAGTAGGCTGAAGTCTAACAGATTAGTCAGAAAGAATCAATAGCCAAAGAAGTGGGATACGGAAGTACTAAAGAATGACAAGATACGCTTAAAGTTCTCTAAGGTTATAGGTACAGCAATACAGAATTGCTCAGTAGGCAGCACTGTTGAAGGGAGTGGGCATCTCTAAAAAGGGCAATTGCAGAAGTTGGAAAGGGAAACATAGGTACAAAGAAGGCAACTGCGAAGAAACCATGGGTAACAGAAGAAGTACTTCAGTTGAACAATGAAACAAGGAAGTACAAAAATAGTCAGGACAATCCAGGAATACAATATACAAGTCGCTGAGGATAGAAATAAATAGGAAGTTCAGGGAAGCTAAGACGAAAAGGCTGCATGAAAAATGTGAAGAAATTGGGAAACAAATGACTATCGGAAGGACTGTCTCAGCATGTAGGTAATGTCAAAATAATCTTCGGTGCAATTAGAAGCAAGGGTGGTAACACTAAGAGTGCAACGTGAATTTCACGGTTAAATGCAGAGAAGAGATCGGATAGGTGGAAACAGTACATTGAAGGCCTCTATGAGGGGGAAGATTTGTCTGATGTGATAGAGGAAGAAACAGGAGTTGATTTAGAAGAGATAGGAGAGCTTTGGAAGACTTAATATCAAATAAGGCAGAAAGGATAGACAACACTCCATCAGAATTTCTTAAATCATTTTGGGAAGTGGCAACAAAATGACTCGGAAAAACAACATCCACAAAATTCCGAAGAGCTGACAAGTGCGAGAATTATCGCTCAGTCAGCTTCACAGCTCATGCATCGACATTGCTGATAAGAATAAGACATAGCAGAAGGGAAAAGAAAATTTAGGATGTGTTATATGACGATCAGTTTGATTTTAGGAAAGGTAAAGGCACCAGAGAGCCAATTCTTAGGTTGGAGCTGATAAGGGAAGAAAGGGTAAAGAAAAATCAACACACATGCATAGGATTTGTTAAGGAATTCTACTACCTAGGCAGCAAAATAACCAATCACAGACGGAGTATGGAGTATGCCAAAAGCAGACTAACACTGGCCAGTAGAAGTCTACTAGTATCAAAAATAGGCCTCAATTTGAGGAACACATTTCTGAGAATTTGCGTTTGGAGCATGGCATTGTATGGCAGTGAAATTTGGAGCACAGAATTGTATGGCAGTGAAACACGATCTACGGGAAAACCTGAACAGAACAGAAAATGGCTCTGAGCACTATGGCACTTAACATCTGAGGTCATCAGTCCCCTAGAACTTAGAACTACTTAAACCTATCTAACCTAAGGACATCACACACATCCATGCCCGAGGCAGGATTCGAACCTGCGACCGTAGCGATCATGCGGTTCCGGACTGGAGCGCCTAGAACCGCTTGGCCACTCCGGCCGGCAACAGAATAGAATCGAAGTATTTGAGTTGTCCTACTACAGACGAATGCTGAAAATTAGGTGGTCTGATAACGTAAGGAATAAGTAGCTTCCTCGCAGAAACGGGGAGTAAAGGAATATGTGGAAAACAATAAGAAGAAGATGGGACAGCATGATAGGACATCTGTTAAGATATTAGGGGATGACGTCCATGCTAATAGAAGGAGCTCTAGAGGGCAACAACTGCAGCGGAAAGCAGAGATTGGAGTATACCCACAAAAAATAATTCGGACGTTGGTTGCAAGTGCTGCTCTGAGATGAAGAGGCTGGCACGGAAGAGTAATTTGTGGCGGCCCGCATAGAACCAGTCATAAGACTAATTACTGAAAAAATGGAAGAAATCGGTACCAAAACGGAATTAAATCATCCAGTATTGGATACGAATAATTGATTATCGATATAAATAAGCGATACATGTTGGAACACTTGAGAGGCAGTGGTAAAATTTCCTGCGCTTCTGATCACAGGATAAATATTCATAAGATTAGTTCCATTCATTTTAGTGGAATTAGGTTGCTTATTATCCAGGGGTAGCGTCTTTGATTCATAATCAAAACGTATTCGGAGTTCGATGCCCGCCACTGCCTAAATTTTGATAAATAATCTACATTGGCGGCCGAAGACTTCCAGCATAAGAAGTCAACCTCATTCTGCCAACGGCCTTGTCAAAGAGGGCGGAGGAGCGGATAGAGGTTCAGGGCACTCTCTTGTCCTAGGGGTGGGAAATTCCCCCTAAAGGCGGAAGAATCAGCAATAATCAACGACATGAGGATGCAGAAGGCAATGGAAACCACGTGTATCCACAGGACATGTGGCCTGTAATTAAAGAAGTGTCATGATGATCTCTCCATTGGCAAAAGATTCCGGAATAGTCCCCCATTCGGATCTCCGGGAGGGGACTGCCAAGGGGGAGGTTACCATGAGAAAGAGATTGAATAATCAACGAAAGGATAACGTTCTACGAGTCGGGGCGTGGAATGTCAGAAGCTTGAACGTGGTAGGGAAACTAGAGAATCTGAAAAGGGAAATGCAAAGGCTCAATCTAGATATAGTAGGGGTCAGAGAAGTGAAGTGGAAGGAAGACAAGGATTTCTGGTCATATAAGTATCGGGTAATATCAACAGCAGCAGAAAATGGCATAACAGGTGTAGGATTCGTTATGAATAGGAAGGTAGGGCAGAGGGTGTGTTACTGTGAACAGTTCAATGACTGGGTTGTTCTAATCAGAATCGACAGCAGACCAACACCGACAACGATAGTTCAGGTATACATGCCGACGTCGCAAGCTGAAGATGAACAGATAGAGAAAGTGTATGAGGATATTGAAAGGGTAATGCAGTATGTAAAGGGGGACGAAAATCTAATAGTCATGGGCGTCTGGAATGCAGTTGTAGGGAAGGAGTAGAAGAAAAGGTTACAGGAGAATATGGGCTTGAGACAAGGAATGAAAGAGGAGAAAGACTAATTGAGTTCTGTAACAAGTTTCAGCTCGTAATAGCGAATACCCTGTTCAAGAATCACAAGAGGAGGAGGTATACTTGGAAAAGGCCGGGAGATACGGGAAGATTTCAATTAGATTACATCATGGTCAGACAGAGATTCCGAAATCAGATACTGGATTGTAAGGCGTACCCAGGAGCAGATATAGACTCAGATCATGATATAGTAGTGATGATGAGTAGGCTGAAGTTCAAGACATTAGTCAGGAAGAATCAATACGCAAAGAAGTGGGATACAGAAGTACTAAGGAATGACGAGATACGTTTGAAGTTCTTTAAAGCTATAGATACAGCAATAAGGAATAGCGCAGTAGGCAGTACAGTTGAAGAGGAATGGACATCTCTAAAAAGGGCCATTACAGCAGTTGGGAAGGAAAACATAGGTACAAAGAAGGTAGTTGCGAAGAAACCATGGGTAACAGAAGAAATACTTCAGTTGATTGATGAAAGGAGGAAGTACAAATATGTTCCGGGAAAATCAGGAATGCAGAAATACAAGTCGCTGAGGAATAAAATAAATAGGAAGAGCAGGGAAGCTAAGACGAAATGGTTGCAGGAAAAATGTGAAGACATCGAAAAAGATATTACTGTCGGAAAGACAGACTCAGCATACAGGAAAGTCAAAAACCTTTGGTGACATTAAAAGCAACGGTGGTAACATTAAGAGTGCAACGGGAATTCCACTGTTAAATGCAGAGGAGAGAGCAGATAGGTGGAAAGAATACATTGGAAGCCTCTTTGAGGGTGAAGATTTGTCTGATGTGATAGAAGAAGAAACAGGCGTCACCCTTCACCATCGCCTCTCCTGGACCCCCCAACTCCGGACAATCCAAGCCAAGGCATGCTCCCGACTGTCTCCTCAAGCTCCTTTCTGGCCGTACATCTACATCTACATCTACATTTATACTCCGTAAGCCACCCAATGGTGTGTGGCGGAAGGCACTTTACATGCCACTGTCATTACCTCCCTTCCCTGTTCGCGGGAAGAACGACTACCGGAAAGCCTCCGTGCACTCTCGAATCTCTCTAATTTTACATTCGTGATCTCCTCGGGAGGTATAAGTAGAGGGAAGCAATATATTCGATACCTCATCCAGAAACGCACCCTCTCGAATCCTGGCGAGCAAGCTACACCGCGATGCAGAGCGCCTCTCTTGCAGAGTCTGCCACTTGAGTTTGCTAAACTTCTCCGTAACGCTATCACGGTTACCAAACAACCCTGTGACGAAACGCGCCGCTCTTCTTTGGATCTTCTCTATCTCCTCCGTCAACCCGATCTGATACGGATCCCACACTGATGAGCAATACTCAAGTATAGGTCGAAAGAGTGTTTTGTAAGCCACCTCCTTTGTTGATGGACTACATTTTCTAAGGACTCTCCCAACGAATCTCAACCTGGTACCCGCCTTACCAACAATTAAATTTATATGATCATTCCACTTCAAATCGTTCCGTACGCATACTCCCAGATATTTTACAGAAGTAACTGCTACCAGTGTTTGTTCCGCTAGCATATAATCATACAATAAAGGATCCTTCTTTCTATGTATTCGCAATACATTACATTTGTCTATGTTAAGGGTCAGTTGCCACTCCCTGCAACAAGTGCCTATCCGCTGCAGATCTTCCTGCATTTCGCTACAATTTTCTAATGCTGCAACTTCTCTGTATACTACAGCATCATCCGCGAAAAGCCGCATGGAACTTCCGACACTATCTACTAGGTCATTTATATATATTGTGAAAAGCAATGGTCCCATAGCACTCCCCTGTGGCACGCCAGAGTTTACATTAACGTCTGTAGACGTCTCCCCATTGATAACAACATGCTGTGTTCTGTTTGCTAAAAACTCTTCAATCCAGCCACACAGCTGGTCTGATATTCCGTAGGCTCTTACTTTGTTTATCAGGCAACAGTGCGGAACTGTATCGAACGCCTTCCGGAAGTCAAAGAAAATAGTATCTACCAGGGAGCCTGTATCTAATATTTTCTGGGTCTCATGAACAAATAAAGCGAGTGGGGTCTCACACGATCGCTTTTTCCGGAATCCATGTTGATTCCTAAAGAGTAGATTCTGGGTTTCCAAAAACGACATGATATGCGAGCAAAAAACATGTTCTAAATTTCTACAACAGATCGACTTCAGAGATATAGGTCTATAGTTTTGCGCATCTGCTCGACGACCCTTCTTGAAGACTGGGACTACCTGTGCTCTTTTCCAATCATTTGTAACACTCCGTTCCTCTAGAGACTTGCGGTACACGGCTGTTAGAAGGGGGGCAAGTTCTTTCGCGTACTCTGTGTAGAATCGAATTGGTATCCCGTCAGGTCCAGTGGACTTTCCTCTGTTGAGTGATTCCAGTTGCTTTTCTATTCCTTGGACACTTATTTCGATGTCAGCCATTTTTTCGTTTGTGCGAGGATTTAGAGAAGGAGCTGCAGTGCGGTCTTCCTCTGTGAAACAGCTTTGGAAAAAGGTGTTTAGTATTTCAGCTTTACGCGTGTCATCCTCTGTTTCAATGCCATCATCATCCCAGAGTGTCTGGATATGCTGTTTCGAGCCCCTAACTGATTTAACGTAAGACCAGAACTTCCTAGGATTTTCTGTCAAGTCGGTACATAGAATTTTACTTTCGAATTCACTTAACGCTTCACGCATAGCCCTCCTTACGCTAACTCTGACATCGTTTAGCTTCTGTTTGTCTGAGAGGTTTTGGCTGCGTTACACTTGGAGTGAAGCTCTCATTGCTTTCGCAGTAGTTTCCTAACTTTGTTGTTGAACCACGGTGGGTTTTTCCCGTCCCTCACAGTTTTACTCGTCACAGAAATTTTCGTTTTGATCTGTTAGGTAGTCTGAAATCTGCCTTCTATTACTCTTGCTAAACAGATAAACCTTCTTCTCTTTTTTTATATTCCTATTAACTTCCATATTCAGGGATGCTGCAACGGCCTTGTGATCACTGATTCCCGGTTCTGCACTTACAGAGTCGAAAAGTTCGGGTCTGTTTGTTATCAGTAGGTCCAAGATGTTAGCTCCACGAGTCGGTTCTCTGTTTAATTGCTCGAGGTAATTTTCGGATAGTGCACTCAGTATAATGTCACTCGATGCTCTGTCCTTACCACCCGTCCTAAACATTTGAGTGTCCCAGTCTATATCTGGTAAATTGAAATCTCCACCTAACACTATAGCATGCTGAGAAAATTTATGTGAAATGTATTCCAAATTTTCTCTCAGTTGTTCTGCCACTAATGCTGCTGAGTCGGGAGGTCGGTAAAAGGAGCCAACTATTAACCTAGCTCGGTTGTTGAGTGTAACCTCCACCCATAATAATTCACAGGAACTATCCACTTCTACTTCACTACAGGATAAACTACTACTAACAGCGACAAACACGCCACCACCAGTTGCATGCAATCTATCCTTTCTAAAGACCGTCTGTGCCTTTGTAAAAATTTCGGCAGAATTTATCTGTGGCTTCAGCCAGCTCTCTGTACCGATAACGATTTCAGCTTCGGTGCTTTCTATCAGCGCTTGAAGTTCCGGTACTTTACCAATGCAGCTTCGACAGCTTACAATTACAATACTGATTGCTGCTTGGCCCCCGCATGTCCTGACTTTGCCCCGCACCCTTTGAGGCTGCTGTCCTTTCTGTACTTGCCCGAGGCCATCTAACCTAGAAAACCGCCCAGTCCACGCCAAACAGCCCCTGCTACCCATGTAGCCGCTTGCTGCGTGTAGTGGACTCCTGACCTATCCAGCGGAACCCGAAACCCCACCACCCTATGGCGCAAGTCGAGGAATCTGCAGCCCACACGGTCGCAGAACCGTCTCAGCCTCTGATTCAGACCCTCCACTCGGCTCTGTACCAAAGGTCCGCGGTCAGTCCTGTCGACGATGCTGCAGATGGTGAGCTCTGCTTTCATCCCGCTAGCGAGACTGGCAGTCTTTACCAAATCAGATAGCTGCCAGAAGCCAGAGAGGATTTCCTCCGATCCATAGCGACACACATCATTGGTGCCGACATGAGCGACCACCTGCAGATAGGTGCACCCTGTACCCTTCATGGCATCCGGAAGGACCCTTTCCACATCTGGAATGACTGCCCCGGTATGCACACGGAGTGCACATTGGTTTTCTTCCCCTCTCTTGTTGCCATATCCCTAAGGGGCCGCATTACGTGCCTGGACCCCTCCACCATCCTCCACACCTAGAAATCCCTCATCTGTCCTATCCTCTGCTACGCCCACCTTGCCTGGATCTCTGCCCCTCCTACCTTTCATAAATCCCTTCAAATCTTCGAAGGCCATGCTCTTTGCCTCGCCTATCGCATCCATCTCCCCTCCCCCACGCGGATCCTGTACGACCTTATACCGTTCCCCCACCTCCTCCTTTTCCTGAATTGGATACGGATGCTCTACACCTCCTGTAAACTAGATCCCCCTCACCCGCTTGTCTCTCACATCCTCTCCCACCCCTATCCACTGCCGCGCCTATATTTCCATGTCCCACCTGCTCTCCATCTCTCCACTCTCCTTACCTTCTCCCAAGGTGGCTTCCGCCAGCTCCCCTTCCCTGACGATGCCCTCCTCCCCTCCATCTACCCCTCCTCTCAACTTTGATCCCCCCCTCCCACTTCCTGTGCTTTTTCCTTAGGGCACCCTCTCACCCTTTTCTCTCCTTTCCCTCCCTCCTCCCTTCCTTCCCCCTCCTCTCTCAGGTTTCCCCTACCCCCATACCTTCATTTCTCCCCCCCATCTCCTCTGCCATTGGCATCTCTGCCGTCCCCTCTTCCTCCCTCACCACCTTCTTCCCTCTTTGCAGGTCCCCGGACTCACACACGTTCAGTGGACATTCGCGCACCGGAGATCATCGCCATCAGTTTTTCGTGTGTGTGCCGTCATGATTGTGCTTCAGTGTTTTTCGCCGCCCACGCTCCTTCGTTCACGTGTGTCGTCTAAATCATCAGTGTTTGTGCACAGTGCCGACAGTTTTCTTGTTTTTCGCCGAGTGTGAACGGCTTCATGATTTTTTAATTACTGTATCTCCTGTTTTTTACCCACTATTATGTTACTTTTATGTCCTCATTGTTTCTTTTTCACTTGTTGCACTGCTTGTGGCTCAAGAGTGGAGTAGAGTTAACTGCTGCCAGCCCACCTTGTATGAGGTGCAAAATGACAAAGAAATTAAAAAACAAAAATTGTCGTCGACACTTGATCCTCACTGCCATAGTAATCCTTTTAATTTTGATTATTCACATGTGTTTAGAGTCCCTAGAACACGAACAAAATCAGTTACGCAGTGTCTTAGGTGTAGCGTATATCACTACCATCATGAAGGCAGTACGACATTATTGGCCAGTGGTTCTTCGGTTGCGTGGTGCAAGTCTTTTTATCTGATGCCACACCATTATAAACGTCAGAAAGTAAATGAATCAACAGTCGGCGTACAACTACGATATTACGGACATGGCGTACTATTATTAGCAATAACAGAAATGCATTTTTTTAGAATTTTTCTGTTTTTGAATGCTTAAAAAATAATAATAAATGGTTTGTGTTAGGATATCACAGAAAAATAAAGAAACCAAAACACTGTTTTGTAATGTAACCAACCTAAAGGACACCAACTTCATGAAATGTATACTGTTTGTTTCTTGTTATAAGCGAAATCAGTAGTTTGTCTCATTTTGATCTCACATGCTCTTCACCCAGGACAGTGGATGCATACAGAAGTTTTCTTGCTATACTCAGTTTCAGATACTTATATTTGTGTTACGCTATATCTAATGCACATAGACATTAGCGCGGACAAATTACATACAGAAATAAACGTCTCAGATGGAATTGGAAACGAATACGTGTCCCTTGGTTGTCCCATATTTTGATTTTCAATAACACATATTATTATCTAACAATGTGACACAGAATAATCGAATTACAATAATTATGCACGAAATTCCTTTATAGTCGAAGACGTAAGATTCTGTACATTACATAATGTTGTAAATGGAAATTGTTGCAACGGCTCAGAACTGAAGAACAATCCGCATTTCTCACGACGAAGAGCCATTCGTTTAATGAATGAGCCACTGCTCTTTTATTCTGTGCAAAAAGGAACAATGTGCCGGGCAGACGAGAAGGAAGCCTTTTGCACTTCCATTAGTTAAAAGTAACGGAGAAATAGGCCATAAAATTTATAGAGAAAACAGTAGTATCAGTTGACCGAGTTTCTGAAAACATTTAGGTGGCTACGTTCTCTATAAAACACCTTTGTTTATGTAGACAGTGGAACTATAAATCCTGTAGGAATTCAATGGGTGCTTTGGAACAATTTGTGCTCTATCGAGGTATCCTGGACTAAAATCCTTGGTGAGATGCAGTGAGTTTCCGGAACACATAAATCTAGACAGTCATATTATAAAGATTCAAGATTTTATACATGAATTGTTTTTGAGCTACCATTGTGGTACTATACAAGTGATTTTAAAAAGACATCTTCTCAGTCTTGGGAGTCAGCTGCATTTACGCTACATTCCTTTTTTATGTTACGTGTTTGTCGTATTTTTCTACTTTGTGATGGTCACTTTGGTATATTGTTAGTTGTTTTGTCCTTATAGTTTTATCACGATTGCGAAACATTTTCAATACAACAGTCCTCTTCTTAAAATCTGTAGCCCTTAATAAAATAGACAGACACCTTGTGATTCTTTGTGCCAGTGCAATGACAATCTCGCTAGTCATAATATTAAGAGAGGCAACTGTAAAGTGTTAAATGTCAGCAGGGAAAAATAAAGTGTAATTAATTTTTAGTTTTCTTGTAGGTGCAGGAGCTTTCTAAATTCTGATGTGTAAAAGTGTCCTAAAATATCGACATTATGGCTGAAATATTAGATTAATAATCTGGAAATATTGATTTCTTTATAGTTGAACTTATCCTCTTTAATCACTTCATTCCTATTTACTCCGTACACGACATAAATAGGAAATGTTGTTGCATTATGGTACTGTATCGCCTACGTTCCATACTGTTTATAGCAGTGTAGATGATGGTATTACACCTTGACAATCATCGTTCCTCATGGACATATTGTCTATAATGTAGGTGACTGAATTCTATCGCTATATCGGTGTAACATAGCTTTCACGCAGAAATAGTATTATCGAGAAATAGGTGAGTGAGTGTTACGGACCTACAGGATTTGGGATGGACCTCATTAAAACAAAGACGTTTCTCGTAGAGGTGGGATCTTCTCACGAAATTTCAATGTCCATATTTCTCCTCCGAATGCGATAATATTTTGCTGCTGACGTCGACCTATATAGGGAGAAACGATCATCATAATAAAATAAGGGAAATCGGATTCCGCACGCAAAGATAAACTGTTCGTTTTTCCATGCGCTGTTATTAGAGACTGGAATAACGTAGATTTATTGTGAATATGGTTCGATGAACACTCTGCCGCGTTTGTAATTTGCAGAGTAGTCATGTAGATGTAATGTAAATGCTTCAGTGGTAGATGTTTGCCAAACACAAATTTAATAGTGTGTTTTAATGAAATTGCTTTGACACTCATCTAAATTTAACTGATGACTTAGGATACAGGGGTTATTTCATTCAATGCCTCAAAATCTATTGGGGTTATGATGATGCAATGTAAATACCTTCGAACAGAACTGTAGCGCGGAGACACCCCTGTCATGCGAAATTTGTTGGAGGTGACTTTAATCTAGCGACGTCTGCGAATTGATTACAGTTATTACCGACAGACAGTCTAGTGGAGTATTTTTAAAACCGTTTTCCGAAAACGGTCTTGAGCAGCTAGTTCGATAACCCACACTAAACGGAAATATGGAATGGTTATAATTAAAATGTCGCTACTTGAACGAGAGAAGACGGAAAACTATTTATCGCGTAGGTACCAAGTTTTATAGGAATGATGTTCAGACTGTGAGATGCAGGATTTGTGTTGTTAGTAGTGTTAGTGTCATGACTAGGCCTTCGGCACCGGTGTTTGTTCAAGGACGTAGGTTTGAAACACAATCACTGTGCAATACCGTTGCAGACAGTCAACACGGGTCTAGCAGGTCCTTACTCATAAAGATGTTTCGTCAAAACAACAGCAATCTTCGTACGTATAGCACAACAAAGGAATACAGTAAGGTCCACTTTCTGCTCGGAATTGAAGAATATGAGTCGGAAGCTCGAATTAGCTGGCGATTTTGGAACTGCTCCTTGGAGAGACCGACGACTAATTTTTGAAGACGTTAATGTAGCCACGGTAGATAATGCTTGACGGAACGAGCGATTCTCAAGGAGTGCACGAGTTGTGTAATGAAAGGTAAGTCGTGCATGGAGATGGTTCCCACATTGAGCGACTTGTGTAGCCTGGAACGTGAACATGGTACACAATTAACAAATGTTACCCTCTTATTTGAAAACTAAAATGTTTCTCTCTTATTCGTTATTACTTTCCATGTGTCCTAACAAAAGTATCTGCATAGTTCCATAGACGTACGATGACTCGTTTCTCAAGGAGGCACTCTCAAGCAGCAGAAGTTTGATTCTAACCAATCTGTATTTCAGATCTTGTAGCTTTCTTTTATTTTTTTAATCAGTCTTCTGACTGGTTTGATGCCGCCCGCCACGAATTCCTCTCCTGTGGTAACCTCTTCATCTCAGAGTAGCACTTGCAACTTACGCCCTCAATTATTTGTTGGATATATTCCAATCTCTGTCTTCCTCTACAGTTTTTGCCCTCTACAGCTCCCTCTAGTACCATCCAAGCCATTCCTTCATGTCTTAACAGATATCCTCTCATCCTTTCCCTTCTCGTTTCAGTGTTTTCACAAATTACTTTCGTCTCAGGTTCTGCGCAGAACCTCCTCATTCCTTACCTTATCAGTCCACCTGATTTTCAACACTCCTCTGTACCACCACATCTCAAATGCTTCCTTTCCCGTTCCGGTTTCCCCACAATCCATGTTTCACTACCATACAATACTGTACTCCAGACGTACATTCCCAGAAATTTCTTCCTCAAATTAAGGCCGATATTTGATACTAGTAGACTTCTCTTGGCCAGGAATACCCTTTTTGCAATTGCTAGCCTGCTTTTGATGTCCTCCTTGCTCCATCTGCCATTGTTTATTTTACTGCCTCGGTGAAACGTCTGGCTAAATCCGCAGGACAGAAGAGGTAGTTGGAATTGTGGAAAGGGGCCAAAAGTGAGCCGCTGTCAGCTACACTCGAACACATATAACTTTATTTAGTTGCCCTAGCATTACCGCGCAAATTTCCGACCTTCTATCGACTGAATATGTCACACAATCTTATGGCTTAAGGGTACAACTCTAATTTTTAAAACGGGTGGAGACCCTTGATTAAATACACAACTACAATAAATTTTCAAAAGGCAGAAGGCCCAAAGTTTTATCGTTAAATAATTTTTAAAAAAGGAGGCTGAAGGCCCATATTATGTAAGACTTGACAATAAGGAATTTCACTTTTAAGACGGCTGAAGGCCCATGATTCAAAACACAACTACAATAAATTTTTACTAGGCAGAAAGTCCAAGGCTTTATCCTTAAGTAATTTTTTGAAAATGAGGCTGAAAGCCCAAACAATGCAAGAGTTGACAAGTAAGGAACTTTCAATTTTAAAACGGCTGAAGGCCCTTTATTTAAATCCCAACTAAAAGCATACAAATTAAAACCATCGGGTATGAGTCATTAAAATACACAATCAAACACCAATAAGGAAAGGCAGTACAGTCAGCGGCGCTCAGAATGTTCCGGAGGTCGGTCTGCACTCGAAATATTAACGTTCGCTTAGGAGAGATAGGTAGTCGGCCCAACTATATCCGATCCGCCGGCAACCCAACCAAGAAACAGTCAACGGACCCACCGACAAGACGACTTGCTTTCCACCTGACCAGTATTCAAGGAACTCCAACGTCAAAACGTAAAAGACGTAGCCGCCCACAACCAAGTATGGATAAGCTATCAAAACTACACACAGCGACAACACAGTGAGGAAAGGACACTGCCTGAATTTTACGTCATCGGCCAGGGCAGGTAACTGGAACGCTAACGTCCACAAGGCAGAAAACTCCGCTGGTGCACTTGGACTTCAAATGACCAAAATACAGTTAAACTCCACCGGATGGTGGCCAAACTTTAGCCAACTCGAACACTCGCTGTTACTCACGCGAATGCCCCCAACAGCCAACCATGAAAACCAATGGTACAATGTGGACAGACTGGCTTCGGTAATTAAATCACCACTCAACTTCGATGTCCTCGGTCGGTGACCAAGAAACTCGTAGGAATCAGAACAGCTCCCACACACTCCGACACTGTGTAGAGACCACCAGCGGGCCCGGCCCACTGCGCCGCGCGGAGATTTCCTGGCTGCTCCACACCAACCGACCGACTGCCGCACACCGGCTAGCTAGAAACTATAAGCACCAGACCAAAGATAGTAAAAGGTGCGAATATCGGCACACACCGCTGCTGCCACACCGCAATAACCGCGGGAAACCAAACATAGAGTAACAGTCAAGGTATAAACCAACGCATAAGCTGGGACCAGCACGGCTCACTAGGTAGCAGAATTCCTTAACTTGTTCTACTTCGTGACCATCAATCTTAATGTTAAGTTTCTCGCCGTTCTCATTTCTACTACTCACTACCTTTGTCTTCCTTCGATTTACTCTCAATCCACACTCTGTACTCATTAGACTGTTCATTCTGTTCAGCAAATCATGTAATTCTTCTTCACTCAGGATAGCAATGTCATCAGCGACTCATATCATTGATATCCTTTCACCTTGAATTTTAATTCAAGTACTGCGACTTTCTTTTATTTCCATCATTGCTTCCTTGATGTACAGATTGAACTGTAGGGGCGAAAGGCTACATCCTTGTCTTGGTCGTCCACTCTCATTATTCCCTCTTGGCTCTTGTATATGACTCATCTCTCCCTATAGCATACCCCTACTTTTCTCAGAGTTTCGAACATCTTGCACCATTTTACATTGTCGAACGCTTTTTCCAGGTTGACAAAACCTATGAAAGCGTCTTGATTTTTCTTTAGCCTTGCTTCCATTATTAACTGCCACCCTTGTGCCTTTACCTTTCCTAAAGCCAAACTGATCGTCATCTAGCACATCCTCAATCATCTTTTCAGTTCCTCTGCATATTATTCTTGTAAGCAACTTGGATGTATGAGGTGCTAAGCTGATTATGTGGTAATTCTCGCACTTGTCAGCTCTGGCCCTCTTCGGAATTGTGTGGATGATGCTTTTCTGAAAGTCTGATGGTATGTCTCCATACTCATACATTCCACACACAACGCGAATAGTCGTTTTTTTCCCCTTTCCCCAATGATTTTAGTAATTCTGATTGAAAATTTCTATCCCTTCTCCCCTATTCTTTTAAATTCTGATTCTAATACTGGATCCCCCATCTCTTCTAAATCAACTCTAGTTTCTTCTTCTATCACATCAAACAAATCTTCCCCCTCACAGAGGCTTTCAATGTATTCTTTCCAACTATCCTCTCTCTCCTCTGCATTTAACAGTGGAATTTCCGTTTTACTCTTAATATTAGCACCCTTGCTTTTAATAACACCGAGGGTTGTTTTGACTTTCCTGTATGCCGAGTCTGTCCTTCTGTCAATCATTTATTTTTCGATTTCTTCACGTTTTTCCCGCAGGAATTTCGTCTCAGCTTCCCTGCACTTCCTATTTATTTCATTCCTCAGCAACCTGCGTTTCTCTAGTCCTGAGTTTCCCTGGACATTTTTGTACTTCCTCCTCAAGTGAAGTATTTCTTCCGTTACTCACGGCCCTTTGTAGAAATGTCCATTCCTCTTCAACTGTACTACCTACTAATCTATTCCTTATTGTTGTATCTAGAGCCTTAGAGAACTTCAACTGTATCTCGTCATTCATATGTACTTCCGTGTCCCATTTCTTTGCGTATTCATTCTTCCTGACTAATGTCTTAAGCTTCAGCCTACTCTTCATCACTATTATATTGTGATCTATGTCTGCTCCAGGGTATGTCTTGCAATCTCCTGATTGATTTTGGAATCTCTGTCTGACCGTTATGTAATCTGAGTGAAATCTTCTCGTATCACCCGGCTTTTACCAAGTATACCGCCTCCTCTTGTGATTCTTGAAGAGAGTATTCGCTATTACTAGCTGAAACTTGTTACACAACTCAATTAGTCTTTCTCCTCTCTCATTCCTTGTCCCAAGCCCATATTCTCCTGTAACCTATTCTTCTGCTCCTTCCCCTACAACTGCATTCTAGTCTCCCATACCTATTGGATTTTCATATCCCTTTACATACTGCATTACTCTTTCAGTATCCTCATACTTTCTCTGTCTCTTCATCTTCAGCTTTCAACGTCGATATGTTCACCTGAGCTATCGTTGTCGGTGTTGGTCTGCTGTCGATTCTGATAAGAACAATCCTATCACTGAACCGTTCACAGTAAAACACACTCTGCCCTCCTTTCCTACTCATAATGAATCCTACACCTGTTATACCATTTTCAGCTGCTGTTGATATTACCCTATATTCATCTGACCAGAAATCCTTGTCTTCTTTCCACTTCACTTTACTGACCCCTACCGTATCTAGATTCAGCCTCTGCATTTCCAGTTTCCCTACCACGTTCAAACTTCTGACATTCCACGCCCCGACTCGTAGAACGTTATCCTTACGTTGATTATTCAACCTTTTTCTCATGGTAACCTCCCTCTTGGCAGTCCCCTCCCGGATGGGGGACTATTCCGGAATCTTTTGTCAATGGAGTGATCATCATGACACTTTTTCTATTACAGGTCACATGTCCTCTGGATATACGTTACGTGTCTTTAATGCAGTGATTTCCATTGCCTTCTGCATCCTCATGCCGTTGATCATTGCTGATTCTTCCGCCTTAGGGCCTTAGGGGGACACTTTCTCACCCCTAGGACAAGAGAGTGCCCAGAGCATCTGTGCACACTTCCGCCCTCTTTGACAAGGCCGTTGGCAGAATGAGGGCTGACTTCTTATGCCGGAAGTCTTCGGCCGCCAATGCTGATTGTTAATCAAAGTTTAAGGGCCGATGGGATTCGAACCCGGGACCGAAGACGTTTTGATTATGAATCAAAGACGCTACCCCTACACCCATGGTGCTATTATCTTGTAATTACAAATATGTTTAAGACTTAACGACACTGTGAATACAGAGTCAGAGAATATTGGTCACTATACCATCATGGTGACGATGGTTACTGAAGTTAATTAATCCACCACTGAGGCTAGGAGAATATTTATGTTGGAAGGAGCAGATTTGCAGTTGTTAATTTCATACTCAGACTATGAGTGAACATCGTTAGTTCAAATATATTGAACGTAACGCGTTTGTAAATCACGACCGGCCGGTGTGGCCGAGCGCTTCTAGGCGACAGTCTGGAACCGCGCAACCGCTACGGTCCCAGGTTCGAATCCTGCCTCGGGCATGAATGTTTGTGATGTCCTTAGGTGAGTTAGGTTTTAGTTCTAAGTTATAGGGGACTGATGACCTCAGATGTTAACTCCCATAGTGCTCAGAGCCATTTGTACCATTTTTTAAATTGTAAATCACGTCCAGGAGAAGTAAATACAGGTTGGATTTAGCACTGGAATTAATGTCCTCCGTTTAATAAAAACAATGGAATAATGATGAAGATATAGAGATCGTTGCAAGTTCGGGTCAAAAGAGAACGTCGAAATGTCGACACACAAAAATATAGTAGAAATTTGTGCGTCTATAAAAAGATCGGTGGACGTAGCATACAATAATATCCATCGTCATTAGCGAAGGATCTTACCTGGAACCCGAGGAAACTCTGGTCCTACCTAAAATCAGTAAGCGTGCAACGTCCCCTTTGAAAAATTTATGAATAACTGTGCTGATAAACCCCTTACGTTATTTGATTTTCAAACAGCTGAGCAAAACTGAACGTACTCAGACATTTGTCTCTTTACTTATTCTGATCAACACTAAACTGACACACAATATTTTTAGCGCAACACAATCTGACTTTTAATAATCCCTACAAAAGAATGGCCCTGACTAACAATAACCTATACCTTTCATGAATCACTTACCTCACAAAAATCTTCGTTTCTCGAACTGCTGCAATACAGCGAGCGCCAATACTGCCAGTCTTAGAAATTTACTGTCATTGATGGACACACGTCCAGATCATCCGCTCTCAAAACTCCGCTCTCTCCCCACACGCACCACTGCTGGCGGCTCACCTCCAACTGTGCAACGCTATGCGCTGTTCACATCGAACTGCCCAACACTGCAATAGCGACTATTCCAACAATGCCAACCAGCCACAGATTTCGCACAGCACAGTGATTTTCATAAAGAGCGCTACGTGGCGTTACCAGCATAAAAACCTAAACAGCCTACTTACAAGCGGGTCCAGTCAGCCGTCGACTAGTATAGTGTGGCTATAGATAACAGCAGCACGAAAGAGGAAGTCTTGAGTTTGATGTTTAAAAAATCAATGACGCTGGAGGGGCGTACAGCCATAACATAATTTAACTGATGCACAATCCAGTAGGATAACATAGTAATTGTCATCTCTGGCTTAGAGAAGCAATTGAAAAAGGTGAAATCATGTCTTCAGATCCGGACGGATTAACAGTTCGGTTTTACAGAGAGTACTTTATAGCACTAGCTCTTTACCTAGCATTTATCGCAAATATCTCGCCCAGAGCGAAATCGAAAAAAGAGTATGTGCTGCCTGTATGTAATGCGGTTAAAAGAACACATCCGAAAAATTATAAATCCATATCCTTGACGTCGGTATGCTGCAGAGTTCTTAAACATATTCTAAGTTCGAATATAATAAATTTCCTTGAGACAGAAAAGTTTCTGTCCACAAATCAGCATAAATTTAGAAAACATTGTGAAAACCTCTACTTCACCTTTTCTCGCAAGATATCCTTCGAACCATGGATGAATGGCAACGGGGCGGTTTCCATATTTCTAGGGTTTCAGTAACCGTTTGAACGGTGCCCAACAGCAAACCGCTAACGACAGTGCAACCATACTCAACAGGTTTCCAGATATTTGACTTCTTAAGTGAGAGAACCCCGAACATTGTTCTCGACGGCGAGAGTTCGTCAGAGACAGGTGTACCGTCGGGGGTGCCCGAGGGAAGTGCCCTACGACCGATCTTGTTCTCTATACACGTAAGTCATCTGACGGATAGGGTGAGCAGCAAACTACGAATTTTTGCTAATGACACTATAGTATACACTGAGTAACTCTAGAAGGATACAAGATTACATGGAATTTCGATAGGGAGTGATGAATGGCTGCCTACTCCAAGTAGAGAAAAATGTAAGTTAATGCAGATGAGTAAGGAAAGCAATCTATTAATTTTCGAATACAGTGTTGGCAGTGAGCAGTCTGACAAAGTCGTGTCCATTAAATATCTAGGCGTAGCGTTATGCGCTGGAACGAGCATATAAAGACGCTTGTAGGGATGGTGAACATTCGACCTTCTTTTACTGCGAGAACTCTATGGAAGTGTAGCTCCTCTACGAAGGGGTTCTTGTGCAGAACAACTGTGCGACCAACTCTTGGATACTGCTGCATTGTTTTGGATCTCCACCACGTGTGATTGAAAGGAGGACATCGAAACTGTTCAGAAGCGTGCTGCTTGATTTTTAAGGTTAGATTCGATGAAGTCGAGGTTGTTACGGAGATGCTTCGTGAACTCAAATGGGAGGGAGACGACGCTCTTTTCATGAAACACAGCTGAGGAAATTTAGAGAGCAGCTGGCTACAGAACGATTCTACTGCCACCAACGTCATTTTACATAAGAACTGCGAGGACTGTAGGCATAAAGACAGTAGTTTTTCCCTCGTTCCTTTCGCTAGTGGAAAAGGAAATGAAAAGGCTTGTAATTATGCATGCTACCGTCCGCCATTATATACACAGACTTTTGATTATCGTGACGTAGCAAAACATATTAATCTACATGTTGTAATACATTAAGTTATCTTATTTAAATAATGCACTGAAAAAGTGTATATGTCACTGGACTCAGAACGTCGATAGAGCATTTTCGATCTTCTTTTGTACAAAACAGTGAAAGGCTGACTGAGAGTCTTTCTTGCAATTCACTTCTTCTCCTTCCACTGTCTAGATGCATGCAAGGATGACATATTTGTAATTTCAAGTTGTTGTTACTGTTATTGTGGTCTTCAGTCCAGAAACTGGTTTGACGCAGCTCCCCATGCTTGTCTATCCTGTGGAAGCCTCTTCATCTCCGAATAACTATTGCAACCTACATCCATCTGAATCTGCTTATTGCAATCATCGCGTGATCTGGCTAATAGAAATCCCTACATAACAGAAGAGATGTTGAATTTAATTGACGAAAGGAGAAAATGTAAAAATGCACTAAATGAAGTAGGCAATAAACGAATATAGATTTTAAGTTAACTGCTAATAATGAATTTTATGATTTGCTAAATAGCGCATTTTCATTGAATATATTCCTTACACGTTACTACCCCTCTGTACAAGCTAATTATATGTTTCAGCTGATAAATTTTGAAGGAAAGCGAAAGTCTGGGAATTTTACAATTACACGCCATCCGCATTTTATCAGATGCATATCTGCATACTTTCGTTCAGAACCTGCAGTCTAATATTGTTTGTAACTCGAGTTCCGATTAATTTGATTGTGAACTCCGACATATTTCATCGCATTGTGCAACATTTTAACATGTCAGCCAATACCCAAGTTAGCGCCCTGCTACAGCGATTTCTACGCCTGGTTTCATCGAAACGGAAAATCTAAGCTAACAGAGCGCATATTCCGACTCTACAACTATCAAACTAGACGTGAGTATTTTTACTCCAACTGCAGCCTTTGTGATAGGTCTCATCTCAGAACAGTTAACATTCTGTCTTGACTGCGGAATTTTACAAGGTTTTGGTTTTACACTTCAGTGATGAAGCTCATAAAAATGTCAACGAGAAATCCATTATGTACTGAATTCATGCAATGTGCCTATGAAAGAAGAGACGTTTACAACTCACTTCATATATGAACGTCAGATAGACTGTGAATGACTGACCACGATAAGTGTAATAGTAATCGGAGTTTACTAAAAGTAACGGCCTCAGTCCCATAATATTTATGCTAGGCCTGCTGTGTGGCGGACAGCATCGAAGTGAAGCATAGGAAGGGTATTTTGCCCAACTAAAGGCAAAGCGTTGCTGAGCAGATTATAAGCATATACTGGCACCAATCTTAAGGCATTCGAAATACACGATGTGCCACTTAATGGGCTCCTTAAGAACTCACTGTTGGCCGCCAAGTGCTAATCAGATGAGTGAGCTATGGGAACAATGGAATACTGAGAAGGATATATATTGGGCTGGGTCTCTTTTTCGTAGTAGCGTTAGGCTGTTTCCATAGATGTACGAATGAAAGCAGGTTTTTGACATAAAAATGCTTGCTGCATTAGAGAACAGCATAAAATTACTTTTTTTTTTGCCAGTATACTAAAGTTCTTGTCTGCGAGGCAAGTACTATAGCACCGTCGCCCCAAGAAGCTCAGGAGGGTTTCGTGGAATGGGAGCCTTAAGGATTGAACCTGAAAACTAACAGGTTTATTTGGACTCACCAACAACGTGCGTGCAAGCCCAAAAACACTACAGTATAAAGAGAAGAAACAAATTACACCTTCAGTGCATCATAACTAAATAAAGACATTTACCTGTAAACTAAACTCTGACAATAACAGGCTATCAGTTACGCATATTTAAAACAACTTGCCACGCGGGATGGAAGCTTTGATTATTGCCTCCCGAAAGAGGTGGTGCAGTGGTTAGCACTCTGGACTCGCATATGGGAGGACAATGGTTCAAATCCGCGTCCGGTCATACTGATTTAGGTTTTCCGTGATTTTCCTAAATCGCTCCAGGCAAATGCTAGGATGGTTCTATTGAAAGGGCACGTCCGATTTCCTCCCCCATCTTTCCCTTAGCAGAGCTCGTGCTCCGTCTCTAATGACCTCGTTGTTGACGGGACGTTCAATGCTAATCTTCTCCTCCTTAATTATTGCCTGGTTTGACACTGCTTATTTATCTTTGAATTTTAGCACGCTGTGTGGCCATGACAGTTTGTTACTTGTCTAAGAGAGATCACAGAGAGTTTCATTATGCCGCAGTTATTTGTTGCCGCGTTTAGAATTAGTTTTACTAGTGCAACGTAAACCAATTATGCCCTGACATGAAGAGACTATGCCTTGTAATAGTCCCGGAAATGACTCATGTAAATCACTAATGAACCATAACTAATTAAATAACTACAACTCAGTTTAGCCTAACACACTTGCAGTAGTCGCACAATGTAAAAATGGCAGTGATAGTTCCAGTGAACCTGAGAATCCCTGTATAAGGGCTTTGCAACCTTGTATATACATGGTTCATCAAGATGTGCTGGAAAACAGTGCGCAAAACGTGACTGGTTGTGCAGCCCTGCGTAAATACACTTTTGCAGAAAAACATGCAGCGTCATTTCGAGCAGCATCTTATCAAAACTTGCCTTATTGGCTGTAAGATCCATGCGAAGAACGGGAATACGTAGTGTTTAGAACACCATCTGTGATGTGAAGTGTTACGCGATAATTAGCACATGGATTGGTTTTCATGGATAACGTTGCATTTTGCTAAAAGCGATTATTTAATGGTGATAGAATGAACATTAGTCCGCACACTAAATATCAAATCAATGGTCAAGGGAGTTTAAAAGAAGAAATGTGTGTTGTATAATGAATTCAAATGCAAGTCGACAGTCCCTCCCGCCGGAGGTTCGAGTCCTCCCTCGGACATTGGTGTCTGTGTTGTTCCTAGCATAAGTTTAAGTTATTTTAAATAGTTGGTAAGTCTATGGACCGATGACCTCAGCAGTTTGGTGCCTTAGGAAATCACACACGCACATACAGACACACAAGTCGACAGATTAATAAATATCCTCTTAGCAACATACAGACACGTGACAAGTACATCATATATTCACGCAACAGAGGAAATAAAATACAAAGAATTTAATAAATTAGATAGAAGAGTAACTGATCTTCTCTTCACACTGAATGACTGAATTCGGTTCCATATCAAAGGTTGCATCTACAGACGTCCTGAGACAGTGAACTAGTAAGGAAATGCGAATGTGCTTCCAGTCGCAGCAAATTCACCGCTTAGTCATTGAAGATGTAGCCATTTAATATACGAGTAAATACCTTGTGTACAGTTAGTGAAATCACTTTGTGAGTAGGCAATGACCTACATGTAATCACCGAGCGAGGTGGTGCAATGGACTCTCGTTCGGGAGAACGACGCTTTAATCCCGCGACCGGCCATCCTGTTTTAGGTTTTCCGTGATTTCCCTAAATCTCTTCATGCAAATGCCAGGATGGTTCCTTTCAAAGGACACGGCCGACTTTTCCCCCATCCTTCCCTAATCCGGTGAGACCGATGAACTCGCTGTTTGAAGGTGAAATGCTTCGGTACTGTGTGTAAATTTAAGTCACCTTTACTATAGGAAGAATATGAATACACAACTTTGCACTGAGGAGCACGTAGGTGCAAAGCCGGACGCTCACAGAAGTTACACAGGCAAAATCTGTAGTGGCTCGCCCACTATGAAATTGAAACAATATTGCTTGGTCGTCTACTCGGAATCACAATGGGCTGAATCTGGAGCGGCGCTCGTAGAGCTGCACAGCGCCGGCTAGAGAGCGCTGTCGTCTGTGTCGGTGTCGTAGTGCCAACCTACGAACTTGTACCTATGCCCTGGTATCGTAGCTGTCGATACCACAAACCCTGTTACCAACCTTCTGACCCCGCCGTATTCAACGGCAGTCGAAGCGCACGCCGCTGAGAACAAGGCACAACATTAGTTCGGAACGCTCCGCCACTGCGTGCTTATTAGGCAAAACACTCGAATAGATGTGACCATGCTTCTGGCAAAGCTCACAGGTACAAAATCGTCTTTGCAGTCATGTTCTGGTAACTAGTCCGCGAAGTATAATAATACGAGTAGTATGACAGAAAATACGAAGTGGCTAAACAATTTCATCCAGTAAGCATTAGCATCATTAGGGGCTGTACAGAGCTACTGTGAATTATTTCGTTTTCAAAGATCCGAAGTATTAGGTGTACAAAGATGACTGATGCACGAGCAGAACCGTAAAGTCACCGAATTCGCGTTGTGCTCATCAGTTGGCCTTAAAGTTGCAGCTCTTTGACAAAATAGAGCAAGGGAAGAGTTTTTGTCTGTTGGAATATGCGAGATGTTAATCTGTTACAAAAGAGCATTCAGAAATAATTATGAAAAAGAGCCACCATGTAAAAAGAGCACTGTGTGTTGGCATCGCAATTTGGGTACGGTGTTTGTCTTTGTAAACGAAGTAGTAGACCGATTGTGCCATACGCAGCCGTAAAGAGGGTAAGGCAAAGTTTCATACCCAGGAACAAAATCAAAGCTCAGCGCAACAACTGAAACCGGAAGGTTGTAGCCGTTGTCTTTTAACTTTGCATTAATGGTTCAAATGGCTCTGAGCACTATGGGGCTAAACATCTGTGGTCATCAGTCCCCTAGAACTTAGAACTACTTAAACCTAACTAACCTAAAGACATCACACACATCCACGCCCGAGGCAGGATCCGAACCTGCGACCGTAGCAGTCGCGCGGTTCCGGACTGAGCGCCTAGAACCGCTAGACCACCGCGGCCGGCCAACTCTGCATTACCATGCACCAAGCAGTTGAGGGTGATCATTTGCCCTCCAAGCTGATATTCAGCGACGAAGCAGTCTCCGATTTACTTCGATAGGTTAGTTGCAACGATGTGAGAATGTGGGGCACTGAACACCCTCGACAAGTTTGGCGCAAGAACGAGACTCTTCGAAGGTTAATATTTTCTGTGAAGTCTCACAGACGACGCTGTACGGGACGTTTTTCTTTTGTGACGAGACTATAACGGGAACCTCTTCCCCTGATATGTTGCACTTGTGGCTGTATCCACAGCTGACTGCTGATTGCGAGAATTGCAGCTTCTAACAAGACGGGACTTCGAACATCGATGTTAGTCTGTAACTAAACAAAGAACGTCCATCGCTGGCTTTGGCTTATTAGTGAAGATGAAGTGGCTCTTTTACTTGACCGCCCCCCCCCCCCACCCCCACCCGAAGGAAGCCTTAGCTAACGCCTTCTGAATTTTTCCTATGAGAGTACGATGAGGACCGCGCTTACCTCCCCTGCGAAGAACATTGGAACAGCAAAAAGAACACATCAGTGCTGCCGTCATGCTGAATGACTCAATGTTGTTACGTAGGGTGTGGAACGGCTTGGACGTGCGTCGTGTGACAAGTGTGGCACTAACAGCATATTTGTAGAGTGCGAAACACAACATTAGTGAGTTTACGATTCTATTCATGCATCAGTCACCTTTGTAGATGAAATGCTTTGTGAAATATCGAGCT
Source organism: Schistocerca piceifrons (assembly GCF_021461385.2). Classification (NCBI taxonomy): domain Eukaryota; kingdom Metazoa; phylum Arthropoda; class Insecta; order Orthoptera; family Acrididae; genus Schistocerca; species Schistocerca piceifrons. The sequence continues at coordinate 292,766,071 of NC_060138.1, read as the reverse complement.
CTGATAAAAAATGAATCATTTATAGTAGCCCTGTATTGTGATCATTTCAATCAAAGATTTGATATAAATCTTCTGAATAACATCTTGCAACACGCGAATAAACAATATCATCTTAAAACGTATGTCCTGTGATATCACCAAGAAAATAAGCTACTGAACTGAATCTGAAGCGTTGAATAGGTCTTGAAAAACTCCATATTGCGTAGAATTCATGCTAAAACTTGTAGTGCAAAATAACCGAACTACTTCAGTCCACCAGAGTGTGTAATGTCAAAAAATGGTTCAAATGGCTCTGAGCACTATGGGACTCAACTGCTGAGGACATTAGTTCCCTAGAACTTAGAACTAGTTAAACCTAACTAACCTAAGGACATCACAAACATCCATGCCCGAGGCAGGATTCGAACCTGCGACCGTAGCGGTCTTGCGGTTCTATACTGCAGCGCCTTTAACCGCACGGCCACTTCGGCCGGCTGTGTAATGTCCCTCAGTAAAGTCACTCACATAAAATTCTTATCCTTATACCTTAAGGAATAGGAATTTGCTCAAGTTCAATACAGCTCACGCAAAATTTACTGTCTTCGGAGCCGTGCGGCCGACATACTATTCAGAAGACAGCCGGGTACGTTCGGATCTCTAGCGGGTTCATCTCCTCTGCGCCTAATATGGTAATTTCTGCTCCCTTCTAACGCTCGAAATTAAATACTCCCAAGTACTTTCCCACTAGTTTAATTTGGTTACAAGCACAAAATTAAATTATATTTTATATTCCAATATCTTTATGTTAAGAGCTGGAATATGTGATGTATAATTACATCGACAATATCACATTGAATAAAGTAGAGTCTTGAATTTTGATGTAGCTCTTAGAATTTTCTCGTGGCAGACTTGTAACATACTAAGACTTTTCGCTATTTAACTGTATAACACACTAAAAACATCTAGAAATAATGTAACAAAATTCCATTCACTCATTTTCCTTTGAGGATTTTATGTACTTTCCCACATGGCATTTCGAGTATTAATGAAATAAGCACTGGTTATATTAGCAAAATTAATTACTTACAAGGACGGAAAAAATTGTGTAACCGTACTTGTATATTACATTGTTATCATCTCCCGCGCATCGGAAACAGTGCTCCTATTATGCGCCGTTGTGCTCCGGTTCATGAGTATCGCTGAGTAGTTACGTTTTCTGCCACTAGGACTATGTAAGAAATTATACAATACCAGGCTGCAACTCAACTGCTAGGGCTGCTCAGTCATTAACATTTACATATCGTTTGCATAATCAACGTGGATGCAGAAAATACCAGTCAAGCGAAACCCAACTCACGCCATTCTGACATTTGATCCAGAAAGCAGTGAATCAGTGTAATCAGGTGAACCCAATATTTCTTCAGTTACACATAGCATTTGAGTTAGTGTCACACCAATGCTTATTAAAGAGTGTACGATCACATAGGGTATTAAACGAAGATGGAGATGTGAGTGAGGATTTCGTCGTACAAAGGACTCATCATGATACCATGCATGGAGGGTCACTGGTAAAAATTGAAGTAATTTAGGCGTGACCCAAAGAAATGTGTTCAGAAACTTGTTGTTCATGTTTTTTGTTAATTGCCTTGTGAGTTATGGCGACAGTGGCTTGTAGTAGTGCGTATCCCAGAAGCAAAAGTTAAATTGCTTGTGACCGGAAAACGGGGTGAAGCTCCCTTTCCAATCATGCAAATTTACTTTTAAAAGTTAATGAATCAAGTAGCGCTATGGATGAGATTAAATCTAGATGTAGCAGGGGTAGGCACACCTTCAAAAGTTAGGCTAATAGTCTTACAAACACAGGGAAACAATCACACGGCGCCAAGGGAATGAAAATGCACGCTTATAAGAAATGATATTCATTTCCCTTATTGTGTTTTCAAGTGGAAAATCTTTCCACAAGATGACAGTCAAGTCAAAGACTATGAGTCCGATCCTGCAATTTTCAGATCGCATAACGAATATTGCCAATAGTCAAGTGAAAACTGTTTCAGAATGTGCTAATAATATCTGGAACCGCACTACCGCTAGGGTCGCAGGTTCGAATCCTGCCTCGGGCATGGATGTGTGTGATGTCCTTAGGTTAGTTAGATTAGATAGTTCTAGGATACTGATGAACTCAGGTGTTATGTCCCATAGTGCTGAGAGCCATTTGAACCATTTTTTGTGCTAATAATAAGTCATCTAGGAAGAGCAAACACCATTCAAAGATGCAAAGGGAAACCCGAAAATCAAACGAGCTGCGCTCATCAATATCCGAAACCGCTAACGGCGAAAATTTAACAGACACAGCACTTCCCTGAATTATACCACGGAAAAACATTGCTCCTCAAATTTCGCCATATAACTTCCAGTAGTCGTGACTGGTGTGCACCGGCCTTGTGCGGCAGTTAAGAGCGTCCGGGACCCATTTTCACGTGCGCCGCCCAAGAGGCTTTAACAAGACCTTCGGTCGCGAAAACAGAAGCCAGAGTGTGTCTTTAGAAAAATTCTCACTTCTCTCTAGTTTTGTAAATGCTGCAAGTCGTCCACCAGTCACGATCATGATTCCGAGTGACGCCCAATGCCTAGACGAGTTTCTTCGTGATTGTGACCATCGTCCCAATAAAGTTACAAGGTTCTGAAGAGACTCAGCTTTTCGTTTTATCTTTTCCGACAGGGACAAGGGCACAAGCTAAGCGTCTTTGTACCCACGATTCTAAGCAGCCTTTGAGACGCTGTGTGCTTCAGTTCCCACGAAAGAGTCCAACTGCCGCTTTCTTAAGTGAAGTAGACGTATTTTTACGTAGCCCTCGTGACTTTGCACGAGCGCATGCGAGATGGCGGAAGCGCTACTTCCCGTCTCGTTGTCATGGCCGGCCGTGAGCGGAAGGGGGGCGGGCAGTTAAGTTGGAGGTGGTTCCAGCTCTAAAACCAGCTTTTTATACACTGAAGTGAACAGCTAATTCAGTTCCTCGCTTGAGCGTAGGCAATATGTATAGTTGCATATGCATTTTGGAAAGAGTAATACGAATTATGAAAAGAACATCTCAGTCACCCATTCATTACGTTAACAGATCTGTGGAGTACTATCAAAGCATAGAAATATGAACAAAAGTATGGATTGTTGCACGTCACCTTACATTACACCCTTGTCCTTTAGAAATGACTGCAGGTAAAGCTGCGCAAGTGTTAAACTATGGCACCGTTCAGCAAGGACACCTTCTCTTACTATTTCGCTGTGGTGTGTGAAACTTAATTTTATTTTTGAGCGAGATATTTTGAGCTGAAACGGTACCAAGATACATTCTAACTATCGTCGGTCATTCTCAGAGTCAATCCTCCTTCATTCATTTCACTTTATGGTGAAAATGGGTCACGTTTTTGCTTATCGACTGACATAATTATAAAGGCAAAAAACTAGTCAGAACTAAACCTCATACACTCATTTTAGTAAAAAAATTTAACTTTCAAATTTCATATTTTTAAAAAAAGATGGAAACTTTGAAGCGGAACTTCATCAGGATTCCCACTTGGATGGCTTCTTATCTCGAACCCCATTCGTACGTGTCAAGATTTCACAATACACTGAATCCATTCATACCATTTGCTTTGCGGTGATTACTCATTCATAGACGTCTCTGATTATTTTAAATACGTAGTGTATTGACTTTAGCGAACTCGCGTTCCTACGTGAAAATGGCGTGCTTAAAACATGCGAATCTAATATAATCACACAGCGCCCCGTTGCTACTGTGCAAACAGAGAACAAAATCATCATTGACGGCGCTCTCTCAGATGCCGTAAATCCTCGTATTGGTTCTCTCTCAACGTTTAGTGCTTCTGTGCTACTGATTAATCACTAAGCAGCGTACGCAAAGCTGTCCTCGATGGCATAGCCGTCCGGCACAACACCAATACTGCTGCAATCGCCGGATCAGTGTGCTGTGCACCCGGAGTCGTAATGAAATTCTATCAGGAGCTATTCTACTTCGACGTTTTCTTCCATGAAGGTTCATGTTATCTTTGCGCGCAAACTTCGTCGTTATGAAAAGGACTCACTGCATAAACTCAGCCGTTCAATACATTACAAGGTACTTTGACTTGAAGGAGACTTCTGTGCCAACCGCACAATCGCATGGCTTATGCGTCATTTTGGTCACAACATGTATAAAAAAAAATTTCATATGGAAGCCGTATACAGCAAACGGAATTGGTGGTCTTTATATAGTGCCTTGTTAAGCGTAACTTTGTCTTGTGTTTATTCGACCTCGCACCTTTAAGTGTATCATTACTATTTCTCACAGGGAGAAATGTCTTCTATTTCTCACGGGAGTCTATTTATTCGACGCCTTGGTTAGCATGTTCAAACGTATGACAGTTCAAAATTTTTCCAGTTTGCTTTCTTATGTGGGTCTTCCTCACATCTTTTCAGAGGATAACACATTCCTCAACTGAAAGTAAACTCATACCAGCTAATTCCTTCTTTCTCCTTACAAGCAAATATTTACAAAACTGTTCTAACTTATCCTACGATATCAATGAGATCACACACTAATTGTCAACATGATCATTCGGAGGATTTCACCGTGGATCTGGTCCACGCATCTCTACCACATCTTGACGCCGGTCATTGCGACGATCACTTCCATTATTGCGACCTGCATGACTAACATCAGATCGATGTGGCTGATTCCAGAAATTAAGCGATTAATTGTTGTTCCAGTGGTTTCTATTTTCACGTAGCGAATTTCTCTCTCGTCAGCTTGCGTTTCCAGGACCATTCCGTGGCTGTTCATGACCTGTATGCAAAAAGTGTGCCGGCTTTCAAAGCACGTCTCTATCTCGCCCAGTCTCACTTAACAATTGCAGAAAAGCCCTAACATTGTTGATACCACATCCTACAAGAACTATGTCACTTTGGATCGCTTCGGCAGTTAGGTTTGGCAAGCCCTTGTAAGGTGGCTATAATTTCGCACCTTACAAGCACTAGTCTACATACTTTGCCGTGATTTACAACCTGACTTAGGTATCATTTGATAGATTGTATATAGTATATATGACTATTCAAAGAAGACTGACATTGTCACGTACGCCTAGTAATAATTATTATCAAAACGGCGTAATGAATGACTGCCTATACTAGTAGAGGTTGGAACGCCAGTGGAAATGAAACAGCAGGCGTAAATCAAGCCCTGGGTGGAAAGGCCCACACAGGTCTGTTGGTCCTGCTTCACACAGGAAGTGCCAAGGCGGACGGTACAGGTGTATTGCACAATATAACGGCAGCCGGCCGGTGTAGTATCGGGGCCTGGGAGGACAACCGGATAATACTCCGGAAACTCTGAAAATCTTGGATGCAGAAGAGAGGAACGAGAAAGCGTTACCTCTAAAACCGCTGGCTGGGTTATTTCCGAGGATTTTTACTCTGAGAAGAGTTCCATTGTATGACTATAGGTATTTCCTCGCTAACTTTCCGCGCTGGACGACAAAAGACTAAAATATGGTTGGTCGGCGTTCGGAAGAATCTGTATAGAGGGAGAATATTCCGTGGTTTCGAGAATATGTTTCACGTTATGATTTACGAGGGAGGAGAGCCGAGCTATGCTGGGAAGCCGGTGGTGGAGAGAAGAAGTCTTCCGTTTTGAGCGCCCAGGTTTGACGGTCGCTCAGTATCAATTTTTGTTCGTACAGACGGACTTGCTGTCTTTGCTCTCAGAAGATTTTATAGTTAGAACGATTGGCACTGTACTGTTGCCAACTTGTACGATTCTGAACTTCGGCTCTGGGTAAGTAGTCGTCGTTTAGTACGTAGCGTTGAGTGATTGAGAGTACTTGCCCTGTCTATACTCACGTACTTGTGGCTGGGAGATCGCGTTTCTGTTCAGTAGAACATAGAGAGGAGGAGATAGTATCAGAGTATGCTAGTCAGAGGACTGCCTTCTACCGTCCTAGTGTTTGAAAGATTTTATTTTGTGGCTCGGGTCCTTCCATCGTCGCAGACGTGTACGAGAACCGTCACTCCGATGCACCGGACGCAGTACATACGGTGATATTCCTGAATGCTACGGCTTATTAGCTCTATAAGGCTAAACAGCTGTGATCACGTAAGTTATTTCCACTGAGGTTGCACACCACTGTAGATCATCTTTGAAAATAGTGTCTTCCAGTCTTTGGTACATAGATGATGTCAGTCGTCTCGCATTGTTTATATTAGATCGTGTAGTCAAAACAATGGGGCAGATTTGGGCAAGTGATCAATCGTATTTGTTAGGAAATTAATTTGTATCATTTTATGTCCATTGTACATTGATATATAAACATTTGTAATATAAAGGGATTTTAATCTAAAATAATAGGATTTATCATTTTATAGTTACTAGTTCCCTTAATCATTCACTTATGTTCATGTTTTAATTTATATGTTAAAGAGCAAGAAGGAGGAAATAATATCGCAATTAAGAGTTCCTAAGATCTGCTTCAGGGGGGTAGGGAGACAGTGCCAAATCTTGATTTTCGCGTTCAGTATTCTCCATAGCGCACATTCATTTTACACCCGCCTGGAGTAGTATCTTGGACCCTTATCAATAATTTCTTCTTGATCGAAGGGCACAGCGAGAAATTTGTTTCTCCCCATCATCACTCTAATGTACTGCGTAGGATTGCTGAAAAGCGAGTTCGCATAGAGCTCCTTCATGAAGATGCCACGCTCAACTCCCTCTTGTTTTTCCTGTTTCCAAAACTTGCACAAACACTCGTCGAACAGCGTGCATTGCGCTGCTGCTACACGGATCGGAGCTGCCGCTTCTTCCCGGAGATGTGAGTATGCAAAATGACTTCTATAATCGTCTGGCCACAGTCTCGGTAAACCAATTTGGAATTGGTCAATACAAAGGCTGTGCTGTAACTGATTCGATCTATCAGGAAACAACGCGTACTCCTGCACAGGTGTAAAGTGCCTCCTGACATCTTCCCTTTGTGCATCGATATTTCGCATATTCGACGCTGCTGAGGACCGTTAATATTGTGGTGGCGGAGCAGATACTCCACGAATACAGTCGATTCTTTCCGTTAGCTATTGTAATTCTTCTTTTTCTTTCCGCGTACCGTACGTACTTCGTGACGCAGCGTATGACGGTTTTGCGCGCTGCTAGTCGCACATCATTGTACTCCCTATCCTTGAATAACTCGACGAGTACTTCGCGATTTCGTCTAATAATGTCTGCCTGAATCTCTTTAAACTGAAGAAGACTTACAATCTTTTGCTGATCTTTTAGACTTACAGTAACTGTTTATCCCTATCCATTTCTTCATGTGCAGCTAATTTGTCTAAAACATTATTTTGTCACTCTTAGGACGTCTTCATCTTTTCAGATGGCATCATCAGTGCTCACTGCCACTTCTGAAGCTGCACTGCCACGCTTTTCTACAAATTCTGTCGTCTTTCCTTGGACGTTTCTTACTTCGAACTCCATTTTATCGTCTAGCATAGTGATGCTTTCACACTCTTTCTTGGATCAATACTCTGCTTCTCTACTTTCTTGAATATGTCGTTTCATGCCTGACGATGTACATTTATTTTCCATCTAGTGGAAAAGACGCTTGAGGTTTTCTTCCATCTTTCTAAAGAGATCTTTGCTTACTTCGTGCGGATCTTCTGCCAATTTTTTGTTCTTCTTAAGGCGTTCCCCTATTTTTTAAAAAAAATTTCCCTGTCTTTCTATCCCACTCGTCGGTCTTTTTGTCACGTTTCTCCTCTAATTTCCTAATCTTTTAATTTAGTTCCTACTCTAAGTCTTTGAAATTTTTGTCTCGATCGTCCTCTATCTTTCTTAGAAATTCCTCGATTCCTTGGTGCTGCTTTTTCATGTTCAGCGCCATTCCTATCACAACTTCCGTCAAATCAGATGGTTCGGTAGTTGAACAACTCAGTATAAGTCTGGCAACGTTTCTAGTTGCTTTTTAATACCGTGCAGATTCTAAAATTTCCGTTGCCTGTGAAAAGTCATGTTCTCTCCTTCCTACGTTTCTTCACTTGATTGATCTGCATTGCACTGAGCATTGATTTCTGATTCACACGGAATATTAAGACGACTGTGGCAAGCAGTTTCGTTATCATGAGTTACAACTATCACCTAGTACACAATAGTAAACACGGAATCCTGATAAAAACAATTTCCTAACACTCTAATACAATAACACATGAAAAATTCAGACATTTAGAACACGTTTCCACTAAACACTGAATTCTCAATTGGAGAGAAATATAAATTAGTACATGTGCAGCTGCTTTTTTTAATTTGCGTGCACCAATTTCTAAGATAATTATGTAGTGTTTGTCTTCTATATTACTGAAAGAAAAAACTTGTATATCCGCTTCTGAATTTTTTTTCTGATATGCAAAACTGACATAATGACTACAAAAAATCAGATCAAAGAAATCTGAAAATCCTGGAAGGGTCGCCATAGTGTGTGAGTTGACAAGGGATTTCAAAGGGATTCAAATCGATTTTGAGAAGACGTTTGACAACATATCTAAAAAGCGGTTTACAATCAAATTCAGTTATGCTACTGAATTCATGATTTCTTGTCAGAGAGGTCACAGTTCATAATAACCGACAGTATGTCATCGAGTAAAACAGAAGTGATTTCTGGTGTTTCTGAAGGTAGTGTTATGTGCCCTCTGCTGTTTCTTACCTATATAAACGATTTAGGAGAAAATCTGAGCAGCTGTATTAGTTTGCATATGACGCTGTCGTTTATCGTCTAGTAAGGTCATCAGAAGATCGAAAACAATTCCCAAATAATTTAGATAAGATATCTGTATGGCGCAAAAGTATGCAATCGGCCCAAAATAATGAGAAATTCCAGATCATTCACATGAGTGCCAAAAGAAACCCGTTAAACCAATTTTACATGATAAATAAATCCCAAGGCCGCAAAATCTACTAAATATGTAGAAATTACAATTACGAAAAACTTATATTGGAAAGAACACTTAGAAAACGTTGTGCAGAAGGCAAACCAAAGACTTCGTTTTATTGGCAGAGCATTTCGAAGATGCAACAGATCTACTAAAGCGACTGCTAGCAATACACTTGTCCGTCCTCTTTTGGAGTAGTGCTGCATGGTGTGGGATCCTTACCGGATATTAACTTACTAAGGTTACAAGAAGGGCAGCACGTTTTGTATTATCGAGAAATAGTGGGGAGAGTACCGAATTTGGGTGGGATTCGTAGAACAAGTAGGTTTTTCGTTGCGGCGGGAGCTTCTCACGAAATTTGAATCACCAACTTTCTTCTGAGAAAGTGAAAATATTTTGTTGTTGCCAAACTACGTAGGGAGAGTCGATCATTGTAATAAAGTAATGGAAATCAGAGCTCTCTTGGACAGATATACATGTTCGTTTATTCTGCACGCTGTTCGAGAATGGAATAGTACAAAGTTAGGTCGAAGGTGGTCCAGTGAACCCTATTCTAGCCGCCTAACTATGATTTGCAGAACAGCAGTGTGGGTGGAGATGTTGATGTGGGATGTTGTAGTTGTCGTATTGCCACCCGCTGAGACGCAAAAAGTAAAGTCCCTGTGGTAGTAAAATGGAGTGAAGCTCCATGACAGTCATGCGATTTTACTTTTAAAAGGTAATGAAACAAGTCGTGCAATGGATAACGTCTTACTATATCTGAATTGAACATGGGTAGACCCACCTTTAAGAGGTAATAGTCAATGCATGAAATATGCTGGTCAACCACCATACGACACCCATATTAGGTAAAGGAGGTGGGATGCATTGGATTTTATGGACGTCTTCAATGAAGGAATTAGAACAGCAATTGTATTTTGATTTCAGAAAGAGGCAGAGTACAAGTTATTTAGAACAAGGGCATATGTGGGAAATGAGGATGACGTTAGTAACTGACTGTATTGCATAACAAGAGATAACTGGCAGTGAGAATATGGCACAATGCTTTGGCTGAGAAACTACTGGTAAGGAGGACAGGCAGTGTGAACTAGCAGACGGCCACGCTGTGCGTGGCAAGCATGGAACAGTGATTTTGCACGGGCTTCCTCAGTGCATTTGGGGGGGGGGGGAGGGGGAGAGTAGCGGGCGCTTTCCGGAGTCAATGGCACAGCAGTGGACGGAGGCCGGTCTCGAGCAGTGAGAGTTTGCGGAAGGTGGAGTGGGAAGAGAAGCCTGGGTAATTTCCACTCAACTGCTGTGTGGACTAGCACGGACTGGCGGAAAGATGTATGACTCGAAGTGGGGAGGAGGCATTTAGAGACGAGGCCTTTGACTGGACACGAAAAAGCGCTCCTTCTGCTGCTCTTTTACAATAGCGGAGTTGTGAGTTTTTGTGCAAAGGGCTGTCGGGTCTGAGCCGTCTCCGTGAGAGGAGAGGTCGTGTCTCTGTGTGCGCCATCTTGTGCACAATTGAGAAGCACCTAGAATCTGACTGATTATCGAGTAGATGTACCAGCACGTCTCAGTGAGCCATGTATTCGTCACTCTGTAAGCACAGTGGGGAAATTAAGACGTTCTAAGAGCAGCTCGACATTTGAGGCGCCCTTTATTCTCGCGTGCTTGTAGTGAGACTCTGTCTTTACCTGACCAGTGGGCATACAGCTGATCTCACTCGCACGCGGTACGATACCAGAGTTGCTCACAGAGAGGGGTATTATGGACTATATTACTCCAAGTGTGTAGGAGGGTTTCAGAACTGCACCGGGCGTCAACCGATGGTGCGGGAGCCGCAGTCGAACGCTCAGCAGCACTCGCTTTCACTGTCGTTTAGGATATGGCGATACCACAGCCCGGCAGAATATACGGCCTCAATTCAGTAACTGTGGTTGAGCTCCATGTCATTGTGCTGTATTCAGATGACAGATTCATTTGATATAGCTCGACGACATCCTTACTAGACAGTATTTAGTCAGATCGCGTTGGGCAGTTTATTTAAAACGGGCAAGTTCAGTACGCGTTAATACCAGGTCAGAGTCAGAGAGATAGTTAAACTCCTTTTCTTCTCTCTTTATAATTTCCCGCCCCCCTTTCAGAGGCATCTAACTACGGAATCAAATGCACCCTTATAAAAGCTGCAGTTCATTTCCCTTAATGTGCATCCAAGTGGGAAAGTCTTCATCCAGATGACAATGAATGCAAAGTTGAAGAAACAATAATTTTTAAATTCGGTCTTGGTACCAGTTTTGGGATAGCGTAATGATTATTCCCAACGGTCAAGTGGAAAGCATACCAGAAGGTGCTAACAATAAGCAAACTCGGAAGAGCTAACATCGTTCAAAGATGCAAAGTGCACCCAGCAAGTCAAACAACTAATTGCGGTCATCAGATATCGAAACTATTAACTCTGTGAAGTTGACAAATACCTTTTTGAAGTGAGGTCCGCCAGTTAGGCAAAACACCATTTCTCTCAGAACCCAAACATGTTTCGGCACCACTGTGCCATCATCAGCGGGTTTTCGTTTTTTATTTATTCTGCAATGTGAACATTTTGTTAAATGATTATAAAATTATGTGCATTTTTACTTCAAACAACAGATCATTTCTTGTTGTAAATACCTTTACATTTGGTGTGCATGAACTTTCTGGATCACTTTTGTGTTAATTACTAAAGGTAGCTTGTCATCTGGAACCAAACGATGTTGATGAGAATTTTTTTGCTGGGAGATAACCTATCTTCTAGAATGTAATTTAGTTTTTCGCGATGTTTTCGCGCCTATTTTCGTATTTACTTACGTTTTCGTGTGGCAAGCGCTTCCATTCTCCACATCATGCTGAGCTGTTGTGATCCATACGTAACTATACCAAGTATTTTCCACAAATAACGCAGTAAAATACTTCTTCACTACACCAGAACATAGTGTGATAGTGGTTTGTTATGTGTCCCAGCCCAGTCAGTGTTCATTTTTCACCAGAGAGTTCGGCGCCAAATTTGAATTTTGTTTGCATTTTATCTTTGTGTGTGTGTGTGTGTGTTTGTGTGTGTGTGTCTGTGTGTGTGTGTGTGTGTGTGTGTGCAGACTTTATCTGTTTGTGTTGTTTTTATTTGTAAAGTTCCTTTAATGTGTTAAATAGTGTACCTTTGCAGAGTGTAGTGTATTCGTTTAAGACCTGTTTTCCTTCTGCTATTGCCTTCTGTATGGAAGTTTTCCTCAATGGTCAGTATGCTGTATAGGCTGTGGCTGGGTTTTAGTATTCTTAAGTCTGTTTCTATTGTGGTTGGGCGGTGATTGTTGGCTATAAGGTGGTCGGCAAATGTGCTATGGGAGCTGTTGCTTTAAAAAGCCCTGAGATGTTTCGAATATCGTGTTTTGAAGTTTCTGCATGTTTGTCCTATGTATACTGACTGGGAAGTGTTGCATGTGAGTTCATATATTCCTGATCTGTTAAATTTATCCATGGGTGTTTCTTGTGTTCTGATTTTTTATGTGTTGTGTTCTCTGTCCTGTATCCTATTTGGAGTCCCTGTTTCTTTAAGATGTTGCCTGTTCTGTGAACAATCTTATTATTGTAGGTGAGTATGTGCCATTTCGTTTTGTGTGTGTGTTATGGCTCTGTTGTGTCTTGTGTGTGGTCATTGTTTGTGTTTTGTGTTGTTCTGTGCTGGGTGAGGATTTGTGTGTGTGTGTGTGTGTGTGTGTGTGTGTGTGTGTGTGTGTGTCTGGTGTGTCCATTTTTGTACTGTTTGCATATTTTTTGATTTAACTTGTCTACCATATGGGTAATATAACCATTTTCTACTGCTATTTGTTTTATTGTGTTTAGTTCTTGTGTGTATTTCTGTTTGTTCATGGGTGTTCTGTGGAGCATGAATCTGAAGTTTGCATGCTTATGTGCCAATGGGTGGTTTGATAGGTTGTGAATGGTGTTGCTTGTGGTCGTCGGTTTCCTGAATATTGTGAAGTTGTGTGTGTTGTTTGTTTTTTGTATGGTGAGATCTAGAAAGTGTAGTGTGTTGTTAGTTTCTGTTTCTAATGTGAAGTTAATTTTTGAGTGTAAGTTGTTTATTTCATTGTGTAGCTGTTCTATGTGTGTATGTGGTTCATCAATCAGGCATATTATGTCATCGGCATAACGGTACCAGTACATAACATTGTAGTTGTTTGGTTTTATTATGTGTCTGAAGTAAAAATAAAAATAAAAAAACGAAAACCCACTGTTGATGGCACAGTGGTGCTGAAACATGTTTGGGTACAGAGAATAACGGTGTTTTGCATAACTGGCGGACCTCACATCCAAAATTTTAAATGCAGACACAGCCAACACAAGGAGCTCCATATCAAAAGATGGACATTTGACAAATACCTCTCCCCCTCGAATTACCGGTAGGCCTATACTCGTATTACGGAAAACCATTGCTACTCGATTATCATCAAATAACTTGCAGTACACGTGGCTGCACGCGATAACAGCTAACAGTTTTTATCTTTCGGTACCCATTTTCGCGTGCGTGGCCCAACAGATTGTAACAAGAACATAGGTCTAGAAAGCAGAAGGAGAGACTGTCTTTAGAAAAATTCTAATTTCTCTCTAGTTTTGTAAATTTTCAAAGTCATCCGCCAATGACGGTAATGGTTCTGAGTGCTGTCCAATCTCTACCCAAGTTTTGCCGAGACCACCGTCCTAATGAAATTTCAAGATTTCGATAGAGCGTCTGTAAGAGGGAGGTTGTTTGTTTTATTCATTTATTTATTTATTTTTAGAAGGAAACCAAGGACAGAAGCTAACCATAATTCTAGCCAAGTTGCAAAGCAGCCGTTGAGGCGCTATATACTTCAGTCCTCACGGAAGAATCCAGCTGCCAATTTTTTTAAGTAAAGGAGACATTCCTTCAACTAGTCCTCGCGTCTCTGCATGAGTATCTGCGAGCTGACGGACGTGCTGCGTCCCGTAGCTTTATTATGACCGTGGCGAAGTTCGGCTCCTTGCTTCCTTCCGCCGTCTTTCTCTCATAGGCTGTGCTGCTGAATAACGGAAAAAATACAGCTTCCCATAAACAGAAGTGAACAACTAACTCAGTTCCTAGCTTGAGTTTTGGCAATATGCATCTTAGAAGTAGTAAAGCGAACTACACTACTGGCCATTAAAATTGCTACAAGATATGCAAATGATTAGCTTCTCAGAACATTCACACGAGGTTGGCGCCGGTGGCGACACCTACAACGTGCTGACTTGATGCGTACCATCACGTTTCCGACTTTGATATAGGTCGCATTGCAGCCAATCTCGATTGCGATTTATCGTATCGCGACATTGTGCTCGCGTTGGTCCAAATCCAATGACTGTTGGCAGAATATGGAATCGGTGAGTTCAGGAGGGTAATACGAAATGCCATGCTCGATCCCAACGGCCTCCTATCACTAGCAGTCGAGATGACAGGCATCTTATCCGCATGGTTGTAACGAATCGTGCAGCCAAGTCTCGATCCCTGAGTCAACAGATGGGGACGTTTGCAAGACAACAACCATCTGCATGAACTGTTCGACGACGTCTGCAGCAGCATGGACTATCAGCTCGGAGACCATGGCTGCGGCTATTCTTGGCGCTGCATCACGGACAGGAGCGCCTGCGATGCTGTACGCAACGACGAACCTGGATGCACGAATGGCAAAACGTCATTTTTTCGGATGAATCGAGGTTCTGTTTACAGCGTCATGATGGTCGCATCCGTGTTTGGCGGCATCGCGGTGAACACACATTGGAAGCGTGTATTCGTCATCGACATACTGGCGTATCACCCGGCGTGATGGTATGGGGTGCCATTGGTTACACGTCTCGGTCATCTCTTGTTCGCATTTACGGCACTTTGACCAGATGTGTTACGACCTGTGGCTCTACCCTTCATTCGATCCCTGCGAAACCCTACATTTCAGCAGGATAATGCACCAACGCAAGTTGCAGGTCCTGTAGGGGCCTTTCTGGATACAGAAAATGTTCGACTGCTGCCCTGGCCAGCACATTCTCCAGGTGTCTCACCATCTGAAAACGTCTGGTCAATGGTGGCCGAGCAACTGCCTCGTCACAATACGCCAGTCACTTCTCTTAATGAACTGTGGTATCGTGTTGACGCTGTATGGGCAGCTGTACCTGTTCACGCCATCCAAGCTCTGTTTGACTCAATGCCCAAGCGTATCGAGGCCGTTATTATGGGCAGAGGTGATTGTTCTGGGTACTGATTTCTCAGGACCTATGCACCCAAATTGCGTGAAAATGTAATCACATGTCAGTTCTAGTATAATATATTTGTCGAATGAATACCTGTTTATCATCTGCATTTCTTCTTGGTGTAGCAATTTTAATGGCCAGTTGTGTATGAAAAGATCAACCCAGTTATCCATTCATTACGATAACAGACCTAGGGAGTATTATGAGAGCAAAAATGTTTCAAATTGCTCCAAGCACTATGGGACTTAACATCTGAGGCCATCAGACTTAGAACTACTTAAACCTAACTAACCTAAGGACATCAGACACATCCATGGCCGAGGCAGGATTCGAACCAGCAACCGTAGCAGCAGCGCGGTTCCGAACTGAAGCGCCTAAAACCGCTAGGTCACAGCGGCCGGCATTACGAGAGCCTAAAAGTATGAATAAAAATATGTAGGGTGGAGCTACATGAATGATTAAGCCACTCTACTGCCTGGGATACAATACTAACATTAACCTCAGACGTAGAAAGTCATACAGAAATTTGAAGACAGCTGCACAAATATACAGTTAATTTTGTAAAAATTTTAAAGTGATGCTTATGTTTGCAACTTGAATTAAATATTTAAGAACATAAAACAGTCCGTTTTACGAAACGCAAAAAACTGGACCCGCAAGGCTACGATAT
Organism: Schistocerca piceifrons; assembly: GCF_021461385.2. NCBI lineage: Eukaryota > Metazoa > Arthropoda > Insecta > Orthoptera > Acrididae > Schistocerca > Schistocerca piceifrons. Next base: position 292,750,199 of record NC_060138.1, on the reverse strand, counting down.
TAATGAGTCACAATGGAATCGGGCAATCAGTCTGGGTTTAAGAATTTGCGCGTATATGAAACTGAATGATGACACAGACTGAATCGTAGTTAAAAAAAAGCACAGTTCGGTATATCTGTAGGATACTGGGAAGTACAGTCACTCTACCAAGTAGGTTGCTTACAAACTCTCATGCGTCCCATCTTAGAATGTTGGTCAAATGTGTGACCCTTATCAAATATGACGAACAGAGATATTAAACGTGCACCACCGAGGGCAGTACGAGTAGTCAGAAGTCTGTTGCCCTTTGAGATATCGTCACGGAAATGCTGACAAACCTGAAGTGGCAGACACTTGAAGATGATGCCATCCACGCTGAAAGAGCCTACTTGTCAAGAGTCACGATTCATAAAAATATTATGAATCTAGGAATATACGAGTACTACAGCGTCTGACGTACTGCTCCCGTAGGGACTGCTAAGGCAAGATAAGGCTAATTACAGTGCGCATGTAGTCACTCTTCACGGATCAATATGTGAGGAACCGAAGACTCTCTAAATTGTGGTCAGATGTTAAGCACAATCTACCATCCACTTCATAGTGGTTTGCTGAGTATGCATGTAAATGCTGTATAGGTAAGTCACCACTATCCTTACAATGATTGTACTTATTATTTGTGACTCTTACAGTATAAGATGCACAAACTAGTTCAATGCGCCAGTCATTTTGCTGTCACTCTGACAACGCTTATCACCGACTATTTCTTCGCCATATACGAATGAGTTATGAAGATGATCATTTTATTGGCCAAGTCGATAAGTATTCTAAACATTTTCTGCGATTGTAATTAAGTGCAATTAAAATATTTGTGTAGTAAGTGTACTACTTTTCTCCATTGACAGAATTTCTTTTTAGTAGGAAAAAAATTATTAGACAGGTTTTAACGCTTCAAATAACAAAGAGTCTGTTTCCGATTCACTGCAGTAAGTTGAAAAACAAATTGTTAAGGAAATTATGAGGCACAAAAATAACAAAACCCCTAGACGACAAAAGCTGTTCCAGTTTTCCGCAAGTTAACAGACCCAAAAACCACTTAATAAGTTATATATGTCATGCTAAACGTTTGGTGAACTGAGAAGATTCATGATTTCGGGTAAATTACTCTGATAGACTGATATTTAAGATGGTAGACTGAAGCGAATTTGCATTTATCGTGTCACACTGAAAATTCTATAGGCGTCTTGGAGTAAGAACAAAAACAATGGTAATGAAATACTGGAAAATATCAAACAGGTTCAGATCCCGCAATCAATTCTTGGCGATTAAAAAATTTTTTGTAAGGAAGTAGTTGTATATTTGCATATTTTGAAGAAACAAAAGTCAGTCAGCGGTAACTTGCACTTTCAAATTCTAAAGCTGAAAGGTAAGGACCACAAAAACTATAATTATTAGAGAAACAGTATTTCAGACAAAATTTAAAATTCAGAGAACAGATTTCGGAACACTTAGAAATAAAAACAGAAATAAGATAAGGTAATGGGCTACCTCCACCGCGTCTCACAAAAACTAATCCAGAAATGTTAAAAAGTAAAATGAGAAATTAAAACGCGACAAATTAAGAAAATCAAAATAAGGGAAGACTCAGCTTTTCCAGACGATCTGTATATTCTATGACAGGACATTCAAACGACACAGACGCATGAATAAATTCTTAAGGAAACCCCAGGAAAAGGAGATATCTAAGCTCACACGAAAAAAAGATCCACCCCTATAACTCGAGAAACAAATGCCGGGTGGATGTAACCGAACCACGTGGTAAATAACGAGAGAAAGGTCATTCTGAAATTTATGGCAAAATTTACGCCTCTTACTGGGCACAAAGACAAGAAACTACAACGGTCATCAGAAAATATGTTCATCTGGCTCACGAACTGAGAGAATACTAAAGACGGAAAGTAAAATCAGAAAACTTAAGATTTAAATTTCACTGCAGAAGTAATAACAAATTAAAAAGAAATGAAGAAGTTAATTATTTAATCAAAGACGAGAAATGCAGGCTAAAATTTTATGGGCATATCACAAAGATGGTACCAATAAGGTTAACTAGACAACTTGGGCGAGCGGAGGTAGAACTCGCTGAAATGCGACAACTGTGACGATAAAATGAATCGTAACGGTAAAGCTCTGAGGATAGGGATAAAAAGAAAAACAAATCTGACATGAAGTATGTAATACGGGTGCAGTGAATGGCCGAAAGAAATTTCTGAAGTGCCCATTGCTGTACTTCGTGTGGTCCAGTTAGGTCAAAATCTGAATCATAGTAACAATAAATCTTCGTAATACAATGTGAGTTCATTAGCTTGTACCCTCACAGTATATACAGACTGTTGAAGTAGTCTATTTGCTGCTTATTTGTAACCTAGCTTAATACAGTGTATCCATCCGTTCAGCCAGCTTAAATTATTCTCCTAACATTACTCATGATCAGTTCACGAAGCGGCTGACCAGATAACAATGTCATATGGTTGTGGTGAACATGTCAATATTTCAGTACTCAAACATGATATTGTGCATCTCATCTATTGATAGTTGGCAACAGTCTCATAGATTTGTGGATTGTCTGTTTGAGCCATTAGGGGACGAAGTAAGTAGCTAAATTTACGAATTTTTTTAAAGATATTGAACGAAATGTGTAAGACTGATTGGAGTGACAAGCGGTACTGTCGTTCTACAACGTGTAACACAATTGTAGCATTGAACGCTAGTGCACGTTTTCTCAATAAACGAATCACATAAATTAGCCAACTACACTCCTGGAAATGGAAAAAAGAACACATTGACACCGGTGTGTCAGACCCACCATACTTGCTCCGGACACTGCGAGAGGGCTGTACAAGCAATGATCACACGCACGGCACAGCGGACACACCAGGAACCGCGGTGTTGGCCGTCGAATGGCGCTAGCTGCGCAGCATTTGTGCACCGCCGCCGTCAGTGTCAGCCAGTTTGCCGTGGCATACGGAGCTCCATCGCAGTCTTTAACACTGGTAGCATGCCGCGACAGCGTGGACGTGAACCGTATGTGCAGTTGACGGACTTTGAGCGAGGGCGTATTGTGGGCATGCGGGAGGCCGGGTGGATGTACCGCCGAATTGCTCAACACGTGGGGCGTGAGGTCTCCACAGTACACCGATGTTGTCGCCAGTGGTCGGCGGAAGGTGCACGTGCCCGTCGACCTGGGACCGGACCGCAGCGACGCACGGATGCACGCCAAGACAGTAGGATCCTACGCAGTGCCGTAGGGGACCGCACCGCCACTTCCCAGCAAATTAGGGACACTGTTGCTCCTGGGGTATCGGCGAGGACCATTCGCAACCGTCTCCATGAAGCTGAGCTACGGTCCCGCACACCGTTAGGCCGTCTTCCGCTCACACCCCAACATCGTGCAGCCCGCCTCCAGTGGTGTCGCGACAGGCGTGAATGGAGGGACGAATGGAGACGTGTCGTCTTCAGCGATGAGAGTCGCTTCTGCCTTGGTGCCAATGATGGTCGTATGCGTGTTTGGCGCCGTGCAGGTGAGCGCCACAATCAGGACTGCATACGACCGAGGCACACAGGGCCAACACCCAGCATCATGGTGTGGGGAGAGATCTCCTACACTGGCCGTTCACCACTGGTGATCGTCGAGGGGACACTGAATAGTGCACGGTACATCCAAACCGTCATCGAACCCATCGTTCTACCATTCCTAGACCGGCAAGGGAACTTGCTGTTCCAACAGGACAATGCACGTCCGCATGTATCCCGTGCCACCCAACGTGCTCTAGAAGGTGTAAGTCAACTACCCTGGCCAGCAAGATCTCCGGATCTGTCCCCCATTGAGCATGTTTGGGACTGGATGAAGCGTCGCCTCACGCGGTCTGCACGTCCAGCACGAACGCTGGTCCAACTGAGGCGCCAGGTGGAAATGGCATGGCAAGCCGTTCCACAGGACTACATCCAGCATCTCTACGATCGTCTCCATGGGAGAATAGCAGCCTGCATTGCTGCGAAAGGTGGATATACACTGTACTAGTGCCGACATTGTGCATGCTCTGTTGCCTGTGTCTATGTGCTTGTGGTTCTGTCAGTGTGATCATGTGATGTATCTGACCCCAGGAATGTGTCAATAAAGTTTCCCCTTCCTGGGACAATGAATTCACGGTGTTCTTATTTCAATTTCCAGAAGTGTATAGTAATCAACTTTAACGGACGTGCTATATCTCTTTTACCAGAAGTATACTAATAATAAATCTGCAATTTTCAAATGGGTTATGGATTCCCAGAAATGTATATTACCGATAAAAAGCAAACAACGAAAATTTTATCCTGAAAGCACGAGTACAACATAATCTACTGCCCTCTTCCCCGCTCTCCCCTTGAGCTAGGACTTTATGCGAGTCAACAATAAAATCTCGGAACATCCTTTTCCTGCGGAAGACTTCGAGTGCCACAGACGTAATATGCGTAGAAATGCATTTCAGTTGGCCGTATCTCGTTACAAGAATAAGAGCCATTTACTCAGTTAATTCTGGCAAACTACGGCTAATGAATTGGCAAGATATGCACGTTTAAAATGTTGAACAGTGCTGATATGGACCCTGGACAAACATTTAATAGACTCTAGAAGCAAGGAAACTGCTTTGTTCACGTTGTTTTAAAACACTCATCTTCAGAATATCATGCCAAGAAGAAGAACTTCGTATTAGCAGTGTGCGGTTGTGTAAATACGAGAGATTGCAAACGTAACGCTACGTGTTGGAATGTGTGACGTTTACGTGATTCGAAACTGCTTGCATGAAATTAAATAGTTATCTAACAGCCCTGTCAGCACTCTACAGCATTTTAAATTTCATAAAATGGCGTGGTCCTCGTGCGTGACACATATCACATCTTGAAGATAAGCAAGATAAATTAGTTTCGTCTGTGAAGCACAGAGGAGAGTTCATATCGTTTTAGCCTCCACTTACTGGTCTCTCCAATGTTTAATCTCATTTTCAAATTATTTGAAATATACTTTAAGTGTTTTTGTCTTTTGTAACTAATGTTATAATCTTACTCACGTATTATTTGACGTTTTCATAATTATGCACATTCTCTTTATTATGTCTTACTGTTATTGATTGTGTAACTGGTCACGTGCGGATGGATGAGCGTCTCTGTGCTAGCCTGCAGCTGACGACTGCTGCCTGTTGACCTTACGTCGGCTCAGTGTATCGACTGTAGGCGGTACCTGTGGTTGTATACACGACGTATGTTTATTTATTTTGTAACTGTGGTGTTTATCTAATGTTATTTAATGTGAAGAGCTGTATTATTCCTAGCATACGCTATTGCTTTTAGAGATATTACTGGTATGGTGATGGTCTGTTTACGTGTGAAAGCGGTTACTGTACTATAAAAACTGACATTATATGCGACACTGACTGATTGTTTGTGTTACATTTTCCTTAATTTATGATGAGTACCAAGATTACTTACGACTTCTTTTTTCATTTATTTTCAGCCCCAGGTTTTTTGCCCATGTTACCACTGCAAACAGATCATCATTCACCTGGGCGACGACAGTATTTATATCTTCAAATCCGTTACTTTTGTAAAGCTGGAGGTCATCAGTATAGAAACGATATTTACGGAAAACGAGGACATATCATTGACATTCAAGGAAACCGAAAGTGGGGCAAAGAATGCCCCTTGCGACACACTTGAGATAACACCTTTCCAGGAGAATTTTTCACTTGCACAGGCAACACTTTGCTGTCCGTTTTTCATGTAGCTTTCAAATTAATTCAGCGAACCATCTCAGAAATCTCGCTTTCGGGTTTTCTCTAAGCTATATGTCAAAGTCTGACAGTACCAAAAGCTTTGCTGCAGTCTAGTAGTGTCATAACTGTAGCCTCACTATTGTCCATGGAATGTTTCAGGTAGCCGATTCATTAATTATAGTGACGTTTGATGATTATGGAAGCGCAGCTGATATGTGTCAAGTAGGGTTAAATTCACGAACTGTTCAGTAATCTGGCCATGAACATTATACCCTAACAATGGGTTGTTTGCTAATTCGTCGTAATCGCTAAGCGATTGTTCTTTTTCGATCGTATATGCTAACTCCAGAAAATTATTGGGTACATCCTTAACATCACAATCTATTTGTGTAGCTATCTGTCATTTGCAGTACAGATGATATTTTGATCCAGTTTGTCATCTGCTGTGGATCAGGATTACTCCATAGCATTTTAGATATATTTACAGGGATGTTGGACCTTAATGAGACATTTGTCTTAATTCGATTTGTTGTTGTTGTTAGATTATAGTACTGCAGTTATCTGAGACTTCACTGTGAAAAGTAATTTGTTAGTTAATCTTCGTTTGTTGGGTTAAAGTAATAGCTTTCGAAAATGTAAGGATGTGTTACTTGCGATGAGCTTTGTGAATCGGTGGAAGGTGGGATGGATGAGGGCTGTGCATCGTAATTTGTATGTACCTGCTTTCGTTGCGTTCACGTTGCAATGCCTCTACGCAAAGAGTATTTTCTAAAACGCACTGTGTCACTGTTTATGAGGTATTGAATTCTTCCACCATCTTGTTTTGGGTATTCTGAGCGGGGATTTCGACATTCTGTAGACAGCAGGCAGTATCTGAGGTTTGTGTGTGTGAACGTGACTGCATCTGTATATGTGTGGGTGAGAGAGACAGAGAGAGAGAGAGAGAGAGAGAGAGACAGAGTGTTGACGATAATGGAACTTCACCAAAACGTGTCTACAGGCGTTAAGGTAGGTAAATGTGTTTTCTCAAGGCGGAACCCTATTTCCATAATTATATAATGGAAATCCAACACGAAAGGAAATCGAGCTTCAACAACAACATGAACAACGATAGGCACTTATGGAAAACATATTATAAAACAACGTCGGTGTAACTATAGTAACGTGACACTTACTTCAATTTTCTGTAACGTCTTTATGCTGACCTTCGAAATCTCAGACCACTGCATGAATTCTATTTACTTTTTCTGAAAACAGCGGCTACAGAAAAGTAAAATATTGACTTCAGTTTTCTAGATATTTTAACGAAAAAGTTATGTATGCGATGTGAGTCACTGTTAGATGAATCCAATAAAAAGGAAAACTTTTGCATTGTACGTAACAGATTTCAAGAATTCCAGAAAAACTTCCTTCGCATATATTACTGTAGCTGTAGAATCCTCTGTTGTTTTTTCAATAATTGTTTCAGCTTAGTTGGCACTATAAAAATTTTAATTCATGTGCAAGAAACACATTTTACTTCCGTACTAAAGCAGAAATTTACAAAGGTGTGTGAATACGCCCTCGTCTGAAATTCTACACGGGCACTTTAGATAAATTTCCCGTACTACTAAAAACGTTTCGAAGTAAACGCTTGGAACAACCTCACTTCCCCCCAGGCTCAGTTTTGGCAGAAAACGACTGTGCAACAGAAATAAAGAAGGTGTTATTCCCTTTGTCAGACTCTAGACTAAAGGGAAGCTATAAATCACGAATATCTGTAACGTTTTCAACACACGCTTCCAGTCTCTCATCATCTTCCAAACACGTTCGCTAACACTTTGTGGTTTGTAATGAAGTATGAAGCTAATAACTCTATTGTACAGAATGTGGGTACATAAACGGAAATCATGGTCAAAGGGGCGGGGGGGGGGGGGGGGCGGGGTCAAATGGCTCTGAGCACTATGGGACTTAACTTCTAAGGTCATTAGTCCCCTAGAACTTAGAACTACTTAAACCTAACTAACCTAAGGACGTCACACACATCCATGCCCGAGGCAGGATTCGAACCTGCGACCATAGCGGTCACGCGGCTCCAGACTGTAACGCCTACAGCCGCACGGCCATCCCGGCCGGCTCGCAAATCATGTATGAGACAGAAACTGTAGTGTAACTGAGTCCAAAGAAATAAAACGCCAACGTGTTGTTTGATGAAATAGAATTTTTGGAAATTTGAAGTAAGTTCCTATGAAACCAAACTGCTGAGGTCATTACTTAATCTAAGTTAAGTTCGAAGGAGAACTCGAACCTCCGACGGGAGGAGGTGGAAGGGGGGGGGGGGGGGGCAGCCACGCGAACCGTGGCAAGGAGCCGTGAGACCGCGCGGTTATATATAATACACAGGGTGACGAACCGATCCACACAAAAACCCGTAAACTAGTTACAAACAACGGCGTGCACACACTTTATTCAACATGTAAATGTCACTACAGATATTCCGATTCAGGTTATGACATGTCTGATGTGTCGTCGTCATTGGCTATGATGTGAAGCAAACGAATAGCGAAATTCTGCAGGACTTACTGAAGCATCGGAACATCGATGCTGTCGATGACCTCCTGAGTGGCTGTTTAAGCTAATCAATGGTTTCGGGGCTAGTTCTGCACACCCTGTCTTTAATATAGCCCCACAACAAGGAGTTACTTGTGTTCAAAACCGGAGAACGTGGCGACCAATCGTGGCCCATACCAGTGGTCTCTGGGTACCCCAGGGCCATAATGCGATCCTCAAGTGCTCCTCCAGGACATCGAACACTCTCTTGCTTCGATGGGATCGAGCTCCATCTTGCATGGAACCACATCTTGCGGAAATCAGCGTCACTTTAGATAACGGGAATAAAATCATGTTCCAAAACCATCACGTAGTGTTCGGTAATCACCGTGCCATCGAGGAGTATCGCACCGATTATTACGTGACTGGACATTTCACACCACACAGTCACCCGCTGAGGGTGAAGAGCTTGTCGATAGCGAAATGTGGATTCTCAGTCCCCCCAATGCTCCAGTTTTGCTTACAGACGAACCGATCCAAATGAAAGAATCCTTCGTCGCTAAACCAACCACACAGCGCATTTTGTTTGAGACTTTAAGCAAAACAGAAATATCTACTGACCCAAAACTAAGAGAAAAATGAGATAAACTGTAACCCTAAATGCACTGCCAGTATTGAAATGCAGTCCTTACACAATTTAGACATAATTTCGGAGAAATATGTACGAAATAATAGCTATTTCTTACCTCACTGTCTAGGCTTAGGTAAGAAATGGATATTTCCTTTTTTTTTTTTTTTTTTTTACTGAGCTACACACAGCTCATATAGAAAAGGCCGATGTCGAGGAAGAAAAGACCTATCCACTGTTGGTTCAGTTACATCAATGTTCAGTTTATCTTGGAGATGATAATTATTGGCACGGACCCATCAGTGAAGAAATATGTGTTAGCAAAGCATAATAAAGAAGTTTGTCAACCACTGGGTGACACATTTCTCACGAAATCGTTGCACACTCATTGTCAGTCACTCGAAGACTAGGATAAACTTCAACTGTAGTTTGTCCGCTGGTTCAGCCTCCCTTTACTTATTCAATTCCTCAAACCATACCCAATGGCTGCACGCATACAACGACGCCAGTAATAACACCGCTTTTCCTCTCCAGAACATTAGAACAATGGGAGTTCTCCTCAGGCCACCGCAATCCTCACCAACAGTGATCACGCTGAGTCGCGGAATTGTGTTGTGCTGTTAGCGGTAGCCTACGTAGGGCACGGTGATTCCCTGGTCCAGATGCTGCCAGTCTCCGACCAATGGTGCGGGATCACACAGAATGTTTCAGGGAGACTGATATTTGTTCCTGGATGGCGGGTGCAGAGTTGGAGGGGTTACGACGTACTTGTTGCATGGTACGGCGATCCTCCTTTGTGGCTGTCAAACGTGGAGGACCAGTACCCTGAGGACGAGTATGCCAGCCTTGCAGCCCAACCGTGGGCCACTGTCACATCCTAATGTCCAAAAAGTGTGGATATTGTACGATTCGACGAGACGGACAAATAGAGACCAACAAGGTGGCAGCTTTAAAACTCTTTTAGTTGCTGAGAACGTTCTTTCACACGAGAACACGACATCTCCGTGTCCTCCACAGCGGTCACTCAACATCTGACGCTGTTCACGACTGTTATACGCTACTGGCCATTAAAATTGCTACACCAAGAAGAAATGCAGATGATAAACGGGTACTCATTTGATAAATATATTACACTAGAACTGACATGTGATTACATTTTCACGCAATTTGGGTGCATAGATCCTGAGAAATCAGTACCCGGAACAACCACCTCTGGCCGCAATGACAGCCTTGATACGCCTGGGCATTGAGTCAAACAGAGATTGGATGGCGTACAGGTACAGCTGCCCATGCAGCTTTAACACGATAAAACAATTCATCAAGAGTAGTGACTGGCGTATTGTGACGAGCCAGTTGCTCGGCCACCATTGACCGGACGTTTTCAGTTGGTGAGAGATCTGGAGAATATACTGGCTGGGGCAGCAATCGAACATTTTCCGTATCCAGAAAGACCCGTACAGGACCTGCAACATGCGGTCGAGCATTATCCTGCTAAAATGTAGGGTTTCGCAGGAATCGAATGAAGGGTAGAGCCACGGTTCGTAACACATCTGAAATGTAACGTCCATTGTTCAAAGTGCCGTCAATGCGAACAAGAGGTGACCGAGACGTGCAACCAATGGCTCTCCATTCATCACGCCGGGTGATACGTCAGTATGGCGATGACGAATAGACGCTTCCAATGTGTGTTCACTGCGATGTCGCCAAACACGGATGTGACCATCATGATGCTGCAAAGAGAACTTGGACTCATCCGGAAAAATGAGGTTTTGCTATTCATGCATCCAGGTTCTTCGTTGAGTACACCATCGCAGGCGCTCCTGTCTGTGATGCAGCGTCAAGGGTAGCCGCAGCCATGCCCTCCGACCTGACAGTCCATGGTGCTGCAAACGTCCTCGAACTGTTCGTGTTGATGGTTGTTGTCTTGCAAACGTCCCCATCTGTTGACTCAGGGATCGAGACGTGGCTGCACGTACCGTTACAGCCATACGGATAAGATGCTTGTCATCTCGACTACTAATGGTACGAGGCCGTTGGGACCCAGCACGGCGTTCCGCATTACCCTCCTGAAACCACCGATTCCACATTCTGTTAACAGTCATTGGATCTCGACCAACGCGAGCAGCAGTCGATAAACTGCAGTCGCGATAGGCTACAATCCGACCTTTATCAAAGTGGGAAACGTGATGGTACCCATTTCTCCTCCTTACACGAGGCATCACAACAACGTTTCACCAGGCACCGCCGGTCAACTGCTGTTTGTGTATGAGAAATCGCTTGGAAACTTTCCTCTTGTCAGCACGTTATAGGTGTCGTCACCGGAGCCAACCTTGTGTGAATACTCTGAAAACCTAATCATTTGCATATCACAGCATCGTCTTCCTATGGGTTAAATTTCGCGTCTGTAGCACGTCATCTTCGTGGTGTAGCAATATTAATGGCCAGTAGTCTGGCAACAACACTAACGTGCTCTGTTGGCTGTTCCACTTCACACAGACAATTGCAAATCTAATCATATACATTTTCGCTGATGGTGTGATGGTGTGACATCCGACCATGTGTTCTGGGTGCTTCACTTGTGTACAGTCCGAGAGATAACAGCTCTGGAGACAGTGTTGGGTACACGGGCGCCCCTCCTGGGTCCGTCTGCAGTCCTCGCCCCTCTTGGGCCCGTCTACAGTCCAGTAAGAGTGACTACAGGCTCGATATCTACACTGAATGGAGTACCATCCTGGATACCGAAAGCCTCTTATCACTGAAAAGATCTCAAAACATAATAGAAATCGTTCCTTAATACCTATCTGGATCCACTTGATGAATTATGCCTCATACAAAGAAGAGCATATCATTTACAGCCCTCCGTCCATCCTACCTTCCCACTGCTCACCTGTTTGACTTACATTCTTGTCCGGGCGGAGGTGTAGTTTTACAGGGGACATTTACACTTCGTTCACTTTGAACTGTTCAAATGTGTGTGAAATCTTATGGGACTTAACTGCTAAGGTCATCAGTCCCTAAGCTTACACACTACTTAACCTAAATTATCCTGAGGACAAACACACACACACACCCATGCCCGAGGGAGGACTCGAACCTCCGCAGGGACCAGCCGCACAGTCCATGACTGCAGCGCTTTAGACCGCTCGGCTAATCCGGCGCGGCTCACTTTGAATTGTGCCTTGTGTTAAAATCAGAGTGAGTTTAATTCTAAACTCTTGAACCTAGCGGTCATACCTGCGGACTGGTCGCAGCACCGAAGCCCTCAGTTTCGATCATTCCCGTTCATATCGAATTCTGGAAAATATAACTTCAGCTTCGTTGTTTTCAGACAGTTACGCTTAATCAACCCCATTTAGCGGGGTGATTTATTCGCCATAGCAGTGCCAGCTGAATTTCTTTATCGTTCCCTCACTTCTGGTCTTACCAAAGCCTGAAAGTAATGTTGTTCCAACATTAGTCCAACTGTGGGGAATTTTACTTATATCTGATAGCTCAAATACAATTTTTAGTCACGCCATTTTTGTTGAACAAAATTTGCTATGAACACATCAATAATTTTAAGTTACTTCTTGAAGCGAACACTGTAAACAAGAGTGGCCAGTGACTTTTTTTTTGTTGTTGGTGTGGGCTTCATCATTATTCTGAATGGTATGATGCGGCCCACCACGAACTCTTCTCCTGTGCCATTATCTTCATCCCAGAGTAGTACTAGCAACTTACGACCTCAATTACTTTCTGTATGTATTCCAAACTCCGTGTTTTCTACAGTTTCTGTCCTTTACAGCTGCCTCTGTCATTCCCTGATGCCTTAAGGAGAGTTGGAAAGGAAATTTTTTTCACATTTTCGGGTTTTTATCTCATTATAAAATTTCCGAATAGAATGATATATATACCACTTATAAACTCACATGCGAAGAACTTTATTTTGTTAAATATAATCTACACCGGTTGAAAATTTTAAAATTTTTATGTACATAATTTCAAGATCTACTAAAATCGGTAATTTTTGTATAGAAGGCTGTGAATTGCTGTGTTATAAAGGTTAAATTACGTGGTTGTACTGGTACGACTGTCAAAAACAGTATCGTATCGTTTCATAGTATAAAGACGAGTTTTATGTCGAAGTGCTACAGTTTTTGGGAAGAAAAGTGACGAATAGATTGGTATGACGCCGCAGAGAAGTGTTTTTGAGAAACATGGGTTTCATGCAAATAGAATATCGAATAAAGGGAAACATTGTGTTCCGCATGTGGTGGGTGAAATTAAAGACAATGAAATACAGGCAAACTCGTCAGTCTCTAGAGAAACACCCATTAGTACTTCGAAGATTAAAATAAAACGTTGTGATACACAGTTTTCTCAAAACGAAAGTGATGTAAATGGTAGGTTAGGTTATATTCTGATAGATTTACACATCCTAAGAAGGGTGTTAGGTGAGCGTCTGTTGTAAAATATGTGGAGGACCAGTTAGATTACATGAAGACAGTGAGGTATCAAATGGAGTAGCCAGGAAACTTATCATTAATTGTCCCAGATGTAAATATGCTCATTCATTTTGGAATTCTGATAAGTGTGAAGATAATTATTTTGAAGGAAATGTTAGGTGGTTTTATGGATTGAGAGCTACTGGCAAAGGACACATTGCAGCACAAACAATGTGTGCCATGATGAATATGCCACACCCACCTTGTAAAATCGACAAGTATGCAAGATTTGTTGGAGCTGCTGTGGAATCTGTTGGATGTGAGTCAATGAAGGGTGCTGCAAACGCAGCTGTTGAAATGACTGACATTACCAGTAGCTTTTGACGGAACTTGGCAGAAGTGCGGCTACAGTTCTAAGAATTCTGTTGCTATGGTGGCCAGTGTGGATACTGTAAAGGTAATGGATTTCCAGATTTTGGCCAAATATTGTTATGAGTGTAAATCAGGGAATGAAGAAGGGCATATCTGTGGCAGAAATTATGAAGGCCTCTGCAGCTATTAAATTTTTTAGCCTATCTGTGAACGAAAGGGCAGTGTGTTACACTAAGTTCTTAGGTAATGGAGACTCAAAAGCGTATAACAATGTAGTAGCCGCTGAGCCTTATAGTGAGAAGATTGTCACAAAACTGGAATGTGTCGGTCATGTCCAGAAGAGGATGGGCTCCAGATTGAGGAAGTTGAAGCAAAGTTTGAGAGACAAGTAACTTTCTGACGGTAAAATGATAAGAGGCAGGCTGACAGAAAAAAGGATTGATGAGCTACAGCAGCATTATGGGATGGCCAATAGAAATAATACTGGGGATTGGTTGAAAATATGCAGGCAGTGTGGGCTACCTTCTTCCACAGACTGTCAACTGATGAAAAATCAGTACACTACCTTTGCCCTCCTGGACCTGATGCATGGTGCAATTACCGCAATGCCCAGTACTCAAGCCGTTCATACAGCCATAATCATTCCATCCCAGCAGGAGTCATGGATATCATGAAATGTATTTACAGAGACCTAGCAAATCCTGAATTACTGAAGAAGAGTCTGCATGGTAAGACTCAATATCCCAATGAGTCGTTCAATAACCTTATATGAGCTCGCTTACCAAAAAATCTTTTTGTTGGAATGAAGACACTAAAGTACGAGGGGGGAGGGGGTCAGTGATGCTGTTAATGCTTTTAATGATGGCAACATTGGTAGGGTGAATGTGCTACAGCATATGGGAATTAATCCTGGAGCAAACTGCATCAGAGAACTTGAACGGATGGACAAGATTCGCATTCATAAAGCAGAGCATGCAGCATAGTTAGCCACTAAGGAGTCTAGAAAGAAGAAAAGAAGAAAAAAATTGGAAAAATATCAAGAATATGATATACAATATGGTGCAGGGTGCTTCTGTGTTACTAAAAATAAAAAAAATTAAGCGTGGATTAACTGAGTTACAGTCTTTTGAAACTTGAAATGTGGTATTTACAGGTAATCACGCTGTAACAGCATGCGTACTCAGAAATGACAAGTTCACAAAGGTACAACCGAAATAAAATATTCAAACTTACCTACTTTCTGTATTTTAATTTAAAAGATCGATCTGTTACCAACTGTTCGTCTAAAATTGTGAGCCATATGTTTGTGACAATTACAGTGCCATGTATCACAAAGCGAAAAAAGTGGTCCAACTAACACATTCATATACGTGCTACACGAATATGTAATAAAAATCGGGGGTTCCTATTTAAAAAAACGCAGTTGATATCCGTTTGACCTATGGCAGCGCCATCTAGCGGGCCAACCATAGCGCCATCTGGTTTCCCCCTTCAAGGTAGACGAGTTTTGTTCTTTGTGGTTTTTTCGTTTGATGCTTATTTCGTGAGATATTTGGCCCGGTCACTATCAATGGACCATCCTGTATTCTTTCCATCCATGCCCTCTCTCCTCTGCAGTTATCAGTGGAATTCCCGTTGTACTTGTAATGTCATTATCGTTGCTTTTAATGTCACAGAATGTTGTTTTGGGTTTCCAGTATACTGTGTCAGTCCTTCCGACAATTTCTTTTTCGATTTTTTCACATTTTTGATGCAGTCATTTCGCCTTAGCTTACCTGCACTTCCTTTTATTTTATTCCTCAGCGACTTGTATCTCTTTATTCCTGAATTTCCCCGAACGTTTTTGTACTGAAGTATTTCTTCTGTTACCCACGGTTTCTTCGCAGTTAACTTCTTTGTACCTATGTTTTTTCTCCAACTTCTGTGAATGCCATTTTTTGATATGTCCATTCCTCTTCAACTGTACTACCTACTGAGCTATTCGTTATCACTGTATCCATAGCCTTAGAGAACTTCAAGCGTGTTTTGTATTCCGTTAGTACTTCTGTATTCTACTTTGCGTATTGATTTCTCCTGACTAATCTGTTAAACATCAACCTACTCCTCATCACTACCACTTTTTGATCTGTCTATCTCTGCTATAGCGTACGCTTTACAAAAGAGTATCGGACCATGTATGTAATCTCAGTGGAATCTTTCCGTTCTTCCAAGTATACCTCCTCCTCATGTTATTCGTGAACAGAGTGTACGCTATAACTAGCTGAAATTTATTTACAGAAGTCAATTAGTTTTTCTCTTCTCTTATTCCTTGTCCGAAGTCCACATTTTCCGTTAGTCTTTTCTTCTACTTCTTCCCCTGCAACTGCAATTCTGTACACCGCTACTATTAGAGTTTCATCTCCCTTCATGTACTCTATTATGCTTTCAGTATCATCATATACTTTCTCTGTTTCTTAATCTACAGCTTGCGACGTCGCCAACTATCGTTGTCAGAAAATGAACACCTATCGTTTTAAGAAAATGAAACGCCTACAGCCGTCCTAAGCGTTGACGGAGATGGATTCTAACAAGAACAACCCTATCACTAAACTGTTCACTGTAACACACTCTTTGTCCTAGCTTTCTATTCATAACGAATCCTACTCCTGTTATACTATTTTCTGCTGCCGTTGATATTACCCTATACTCATCTGACCACAAATACTTGTCTGCTTCGTATTTCAATTCGGTCACCCCTACTATATCTAGATCGAGCCTTTGAATTTCCCTTTTCAGATTTTCTAGCTTTCTTACTGCATTCAAGCTTCTGACATTCCACGCCCCAACTCGAAGAATACTATCCCTTCGTTGATTATTCAATCTTCTTCTCATGGTCACCTCCCTCTTGGGAGGACCCTTCCGGAAGCTTCTATCAATGGAGAGATCATCATGACACTTTTCAATTACAGGCCACATGTCCTGTGGACACACTTTAATGTGTCTTTAATGCAGTGGTTTCCATTGCCTTATGCATTCTCATTGCTGATTCTTCCGCCTTGAGGGGCAGTTTCCTACCCCAAGGACAACAGAACTCCCTGAACGTCTATCCGCTCCACCGCCCTCTTTGACAAGGTCGTTGGCAGAATAAGGGTGATAGGTTATGGCGGAAGTTTTCGGCATACCACCAATGCTGGTTATTAATCAAAATTTAAGCGGTGGCGGGTGTCGAACGCGGAACCGATGGGGTTTTGATTACTAATGAGTGTCTAATCCAATTCTAAGAAAAAATCTTTCTAAAAGGACTCGGAACGAAGAATGATTCAGTCCATTTATATGATCCACTTTAATAGCAGACGTTCCCTAGCACTTTAGGCAACTGCAGTTCTGTTTCGCCATTGCACAAGACAAACTTCGTAGCAATAACCATGCTGAAGAACACCACGTGAAGCCTACTCAGTATACGGGGAACCAAAAATAAGATTAAGAATCAGTAGCCATGGACTTGCCAAAGAGGAGTGACGTGCGTGAGACGGCCGTATCGTACGCGCAACCACAACTGAAAGTTGTTTGTGGAGAGGACAGACATTAAACTGGCAGCCAGGGTTAAAGTTATTAACGGTGGCATTTTACGGGCTGATGTTATATCTTCTGTAGTGTGTAGAATGCCTTTGTCAGAGACACAAATGCCGGCTACTAATATAACACGAATGAGTGCACTGTTTGGCACATATTCATGATTGACCCTGTAATTTATATCACCATTTGGCATCAGTGACGAATTCATATATTTTGTCATTTTACGCCACGGACTTAAAATCACCTAGTGTAATGTAAATTTTATATTAACCTAATGACGGTCCGTCCACTGGTTGTTCAGTAAAGAAATTTTATCAGCAGCTCTTGGCGGTAAACCATGACGTTGTTCAACCCTCTAGGAGAGTTTAAGGAGAAATCAGGAGGAGAAATTGTTTGTTAGTGGCACTGATATATCGTCAGCCAGTGATAAAGTGTGGCGCTCTGGAAGCCATAGAGAGGGGAGACCTGCATTAAATCAGGGACTTGGAGTGTGAAGCAGAGTCGTGCACAACGGAATGCGGCCGCACTGGACGCCAGCATTCTTGGGGGAAGCGAGCCCGTGACGTCACCGCACGGGCCGAGCAACTGCGGGCTCAGTAGTGTTGCGCACAGAGATGCAGGCCGCGAGCCGCAGGCGCACAGCTCCGCCTTAGCGAGCCCATGACGTCACTGTGTGGACCGGGCAGTGCTGTACACAAGCAGTGGCGCACTGTGGCCTAGGGACTGGTGTTACCACTGACCGCCGTTGTGAGCTACGGTCTGCGAGCGGCGAATAGAGCTGTACGTAGTGGAGTGCTGCGACTTATCCATTTTTTTTATTAACACAGAAAATGAGCGCAAAAAATTATACGGTTTGCAGAGGAAGGAGAGAGATCAAGAAAATGGAAGTAAACGAAAAACTAATCAGTGGTGAGTATAGAACCACACAGACTTAAACGAATCTTAAAAGTTCATTTGGGACGTCATTAATGTCTATAGTGAGTGGCGATGGGGAAAATGTTAATTTCGTTTGCTGTTTGCTGTGCAGTGAAATTTACCCTCGTACTACAGAGTCAAGTGGTTCTTCTCACATTTCTCGCTATCCTTGCGTGTCTAATTAAGAAGGGTCTCGCGAGGACGAGATACGCTTTCCTAAAACTGCGCATGAGGTAACAGTGGATAAATGCGTGGCTATGTGTGCGCGAGGCCTAAGGTGTAGAATTTTTGGATCTGGTTCAGACATTAGTCGACAATCACGTGACTTATGGAAAAGAATCCGCAAAGGCTATTATACTTCATCCCACGACCGTGTCTCAGCACATGGTAGAAAGTGCTAAAAACCTAAGAGATATAATTATGCCTGAGATAATTGCTAATATAACAAAATGGCAATGACCACAAACTACAGATATGTGGAGATGCAATGCAAGAAGAAATCGTTACATGACATGTACTGTCTCCCAATTTGTTGACTGGACTCTCAGTTGTCGCTTTTTTTATTTTTATTTATAACTCAGTTTCCAGATGAACCGAAAATGGTCGATAACATTCGAAGAGAATTGTTGAGACGATTTATGTGTCTTGGCATCTACGAATCTCCTTTGACGGACATATATTTTACGACTGATCAAGTTGACAACATTGTCATTGTACGATTGAATTGTTCGTTCCGTATTGTAAATATGGTGCTTGGAAAATGCTCTTAATGCGGAGTATATACGCGTCAGTTCTCCACAAGTTTATGGCCTTTCACTGCGGTGAAAGAACTTGTCACTTACGCGAAGTGGCCTTGTTTATGCTCTTGATAGATCACTGGAACACAACAACGACATTACGCGGTTAATGATTTTAGAATCGGTAGAAGGCCAATGTTCGGCTTTGCGTGGAATGCTCTCTGAGAAGAGAGCAACAGCTCGGATTGAAGATATTGATATCACTCTGATGAACGAACTAATTTCTCTCTGTAATTTTCTATTAGTTCTTAGACGTTATCATTAATTTTGCAGCTTTTAAAACATGACGGTCTTTGCAGCCCTTCAAGTAGACCAGAATTCCATAGCAAGAAAGACGAAGGAAAGGAAGATAGTAGGAGAACATGAAATGGGTAAAAGGAGTGAAAGGAGAAACTTTTGCACAGATTATAATTTAATTATCGCTAACACTTGGTTCAAGGACTATCTAAGAAGACTGTAGACATGTAAGAGACATAGAGACACTTCAAGGTATCAGATTTCACACTGTAGGACATTTCCAGGGTCAGATGTGGATTCTCACCATAATTTATTGCCTATGAACTGCAAAGCAAACTGAAGAAATTGCAAAAAGGTAAGACAATTTGAACATGGCCGTCTTTCAGCAAACGTATATAAGTTTTAATGGAGAAATAACACAACCAACCGTTTGCAAATAATTATTTAATACATTTGCATAGATTTCGACAGATCTAAGCATCTCCTCATCGGAATGAAAAATTAATTGCCATCAAGTTACATTGTGCAAAAGCAATAGTCAATGCTTAGAGCAGACAGGCTCAAGTGAAAAATTAAAAATTAAAAACGTTCCAGCCTTTGGTACGTACACCTAGCAAGGAACAACACGAGTCTGATGTTGTTAAGAAATGTAAGACACTAAAGAGATAGGCCGAGGATAAACTGAATGATGTAATGTTTGTTGAAAGTTTCGGAGGGAGCGTTATAGTACTGTGCGGAGTGATCAAAAAGAGTCTCTCCGCAGTGCCGTATGATTGTTAGCCGCGCGTGCCGCATGATTGTTCACCTGCCTGGGTTACTTCTCTTCAAGTGGACTCTCCCAACATTCCACTGTTTCCTTTATCTCAGCCAGCGACAGTAGCAACGTTGGTGTGTGTAGTTACATGTTGACGTGAACGTTTTAATTCCTTTGTTTGTTTGTTTCGTTTTTGTCACTGTTAAAATGCTAACCATTGAAGAACGTGTGTTTTAGTCGAACAAGTGTTCAAAGCTGGCGGTAAGTACACAGTTTCAGTTCGTCAAACATTTAATTAAGTTTCCCGGATACAAGACTCCCACATCGCGATACTGTGCGAGATTTGATTAACAAATTTCGAAGCACAGGTTCAGTGACAGATGCAACGAGAAGTGGTCGTCCTAGCATTTTTTTCTGAGGATAAACTACTCGATATTTCCGATAAAATGTCTATGAGTCTGAACAAGTCAGTAAGAAAACTCGTCCAGGTAATCGAAGTTAGTGCCGGAACAGCCCACACAGCTGTAAGGAAAAAATTAGAATTTTTCCCATACAAATTGACAGTCGTGCAAGACCTGAAAAATACTCAACATGGCTAGAGACTGCATTATTGTCAATGGTTCAAAAATTTCATTCAACAAAATGGAAGGGATATTATTAATGAAACGATTTTCACTGATGAGGCGTGGTTTCATTTATCTAGGTACATGAACTAGCAAAGTTCTCGTATATGAAGTACTGCAAATCCATTGTGTATTCATGAGGAACCACTTCATTCTGTGAAAATAGGAGTTTAAATTGCAATTCCTAGACGTCGCATTATGGGTCCCGTATTTTTCAACGAAACAATAAACGCACAACGATACTGCAGTGATATTCTGTACCATTCATAGGAGAACTTGTGTTAAGTGAAATACTGAACGGTTGTTATCAACAAGATGGTGCAACTGCGCATACAGCTCACGTTACAATGTCACTGCTTGCTGATGTTTTTGGTGACCGCATATTTTCACAGGGATTTTGGCCTCCACGAACGCCTGACGTAACACCACCTAACTTTTTCTTCTGGTGTGCAGCGAAAGCAACTGTCTATAAAAACCGCCCAAAATCCATCGATGAATTGAAAACTGCAATATCCAGTTTCAGTGCCTGTGTTAGAGAAGAAATGTTACAGCTTGTGTTTTGAAACATGATTAGACTAATTGAATTGTGTATTCAACAACAGGGGGTACACTTTCATCACTTAATGTGAACATTTGTAAGTAAAAATGAATATTAAATAAATTAATAACTTGTATTTCACTGAGTTTCATTTCTGTATATTCACTTCGGCATACGGTAAGCGCGGCTAACAATCATACGGCACTGCCGAGACACTTTTTGAACACCCCGTAGAAAGGTAAGCGGAAACTGATTAAGAAGAGGTTGGAGGTATGACAGTATAAGTTATGCGTCCCTTGCAAGACAGCTGGAGAGATCTGGAAAAACTGAATTAGAGTCTCCAACAGTTCTTTCCACCAACCTGTCCGCTTTCAAAGCTGTGTCCCCAGCGGAGAAGAGACCTTGTCGGTCGTGGGATCTCCTTCGGCGGAGGCTGCTAGGCTGTTAACTGGAACATGTGAATGTCCTTTTCTTATGGGATGCCACTTGCCCAGGTTAGTCTCTGTATCTATAGAGGGCAAGATCTGTAGTACTGACACTTCTCATTCATGTATCCTGCTTGGTTATTACATTATTGGCCATTAAAATTGCCACACCAAGAACAAATGCAGATGATAAACGGGTATTCATTGGACAAATATATTATATTACAACTGACATGTGTAACCTCCCCACCGAAATTTTAAAAACAATATTTAATAGAAATGGAGCCAAGAAGCAATATCGTCCCCACAGAAATATTTAAATAAAAAATATAATAATAAATGGGACCCAAGCGTAACCTCCCGCAATGAAATCTACTGACAATGACAATTAAACAAAAATTAGCAATCTGACCCAAGTATAAGTTGCTCACAAAAAAATGAAAGTCGATTCAGTGATAAGAAAATCTCAGTGATAATGAAAATTCAATTAAACCGAAATATCGGTCTTTGGCCCTGTGCAAAAATCAGAATTGAATTCTTACCTCATTGAAACTGCTAGTCAAATTTGTGCTCTTATTGTTGGCACGGCTTGGAGGAACTGCATTGCAAATGATTTTTTTTTTAATTTAACTGAAACTTTTCTTTAAGGGAAGTGGAAGGAAATCGTTAGTTCAATTAAATAATTTTTTTTTTTTTGTAAAAATTGCTTTGAAATCAAAATTATTATTGGGGCATTTGTTGGAAATTAATTACAATAAATAAACTTTACATTATCTGATGATTACCTTAATTAACAATATACCTCATTCAGCATCTTGACCAGAATGCCATGTCGACGCTCGCCGACTGCGTCCCGCTCGCGACCGTGACAGGACTAGACCACTACTGCCGACAGACTACATCACACAACCGCACTGGGCTGCTATTACCGACATACTGCATTGCTCACAGACTGCCCACCGACAGACTGCTCGCAACTGTACTGCACGACTACTACTAGCGTACTGCTCTACATGACGACTACTCGCGTACTGCTCGCAACACTCGCGCGGTCAAGCGCAGACTAACCACGATAAAAGGCTCTCTGGTCAAAGATTTTATCATGCCTCACCATCGCTGCTACGTTACATACGTGTTTCACATGTGATAACATTTTCACGCAGTATGGGTGCATAGATCCTGAGAAATAAGTACCCAGAACAACCACCTCTGGCCGTAATAACGGCCTTGATACGCCTGGGCATTGAGTCGAACAGAGCTTGGATGGCGTGTAAAGGTACAGCTACCCATGCAGCTTCAACACGATACCACAGTTCATCAAGACCGTTGACCAGACTTTTCCAATTGGTGAGAGATCTGGAGAATGTGCTGACCAGGGCAGCAGTCGCATCTGAAATGAAACGTCCACTGTTCAAAGTGCCGTCAATGCGAACAAGAGGTGACCGAGACGTGTAACCAGTGGCACCCCATACCATTACGCCGGGTGATAAAGCCAGTATGGCGATGACGAATACACGCTTCCAATGTGCGTTCACCCCGATGTCGCCAAACACGGATGCGACCATCGTGATGCTGCAAACAGAACCTGGTTTCATCCGAAAAAATGGCGTTTTGCCATCCGTACACCCAGGTTCGTCGTTGAGTACACCATCGCAGGCACTCCTGTCTGTGATGCAGCGTCAAGAGTAAGCGCAGCCATGGTCTCCGAGCTGACAGTCCACGCTGCTGCAAACGTCGTCGAACTGTTCGTGCAGATGGTTGTTGTCTTGCAAACGTCCCCATCTGTTGACTCAGGGATCGAGACGTGGCTGCATGATCCGTTACAGCCGTGCGGATAAGATGCCTGTCATCTCGACTGCTAGTGATACGAGGCCCTTGGGTTCCAGCACGGCGTTCCGTATTACCCTCCTGAACCTACCGATTCCATATTCTGCTAACAGTCATTGGATCTCGACCAACGCGAGCAGCAGTGTCGTGATACGATGAACCGCAATCGCTATAGGCTACAATCCGACTTTAATCAAAGTCGGAAACGTGATGGTAAGCATTTCTCCTCCTTACACGAGGCATCACAACAACGTTTCACCAGGCAACGTCGGTCAACTGCTGTTTGTGTATGAGAAATCGGTTGGAAACTTTCCTCATGTCAGCACGTTGTAGGTGTCGCCACCGGCGTCAACCTTGTGTGAATGCTCTGAAAACCTAATCATTTGCATATCACAGTATCTTCCTCCTGTCGGTTAAATTTCGTGTCTGTAGCACGTCATCTTCGTGGTGTAGCAATTTTAATGGCCAGTAGTGTATATAAATATTCACACGTCACACTGTCTTTTACAATTCTCGACGTACCGTTTCTTAATTGCATGGTAATTTTTCTATCCAGCTCCCGATATAGAGTACGACATGTTCGGCTCTTAAGGAAGCCCAACACAGAGTTTATGTCAGACTAGTACAGCCGAAGTACTTCGTGTCGCAGACCCGCCAAAGTGATCTGAAGGTGTCTGAAGCATTTCGGTTGCAGTATCGCTACTCTTATATTTCTCAAAACTAATGAGACTTAATAAACAAAAACAATAGAGATTGTCATACTAAAAATTGTATATTAATAATTAATAACAGAATTTAGGAGTTTTGGCGCCTAGTACCCGAATGTGCCGACCAATCACAAGCAAGTTCAGTACAATTAGCGGGCTCTCAATGGGACTGGTACATAATGTACCATCTGTCACTTGCACATCACTCCACTTCGTGTGTATCACGCTACATCAAGGCGAGCTCCTAGCAAAATAAAATACTGGCGGACACAGCCAGGAATATCAAAACAGTATGAGAAAATTTAGATAGCATCCTTATGGGGCGGCGGGTTTAATATATAAATTATAACCTAATAATCAGTCATAAATCATAGGATATTGGAAATATTTTAATTGCTGTAAATATTGAAATATTGTTCGCCGTCGTTTACGAGAGCCTGGAAACTATTTCAGCCAGAAAGCGATGGAGAACATACTGACCATAGTTCCCAGTCCGAAAGTTCACATTCTTGTCCAGCCAACTGAAAGAAATGTTCACTATTTGCTCAACGCGATCAGGACTATGATTATAAATGAACCTTTTTGAGTTCTAATTGACACAAATATTTGCTAAAAGTTTCACTCATTCATCGTTGTAATATTTATTATGTAAATACTGACATCAAATCTCCCTATTTTAAACTGCACTATGGGCAGTTCAGAGGCGACCTCTACGGTAAGTTCATATTAAATTGTCTTTCGTCCTGACTTCTGATAATCAAAATAACTGCTCATCAGAAAAGAAGAAAATAATTGTCCCCACTTGCCACGCAGATTTGTTAACATTATGGGCGGCACACAAACAGTTACTTCTGCGAAATCTAAGCGATCCAGGACGGTGTACAGCCCTCACGAGTTCACTTTCTATTATTACCGATAATATGCCTTTAGTAACAGCCTGTCTCTGACATCATCTGAGGCATCGCGCACTCCGCCGTTTTGACTGACGCGGATCCTACAGTGGCTAGGTGCGAAGTGAAGACTAGTCTACGCTACGCAAGTGCACGGAGCTTCGTACTCCGGCGTGTTGTAGGGAGAGCGGATCACGCCTTTCCTACTTCTGCCTGGGTGAGTTTGTAGTAGTCGTCTCTTCGGAATCTTCCTCACGGTTACGTTTCTTCTTTTTTACTGCATCTCGCTCGTGTTGCGGCGTGTCTTCACCCCAGCAACAGGTCTGGCCACCTTGTGGTCGGGCGCCAGTGCACTTGGTTTCCCAATGTGCGTATCAGCTCGTTCTCCGACATCCGGGCGGCCGCGTAAAAAGATGGGCCGCCTGCCGGAATCGGTGCTTGAACAACGGGACTCCCGCTACTCTGTGGAGTTGTCCGGTGCTGAAGTCTCGTGGCAGGTGCAGCGCTAACCTAAGCGCCTTGTTCTGCACCGTCTGCGGCTTTGCGATGGACGAGTCGGCCGCGTTGCCCCACACCACAGCAGCGTACTCTAACACAGGCCTGATATGAGTGTCAGGTAGAGAGTTATGCCACAGTGGGGGGGAAGACTAGTCTTGCCTCTCCGCCTGTAATTTATTTATGTGGCGCAATGGACGGCCAAGGGAACATCTGCTGTCATCCGCCCTATGCCCACAGTACTGTTGTGTATTATTTTAGAATCTTTGTAATATTTGTATGTATGTAGTTAAGTTTGTTAAAGCCACAGAAAAAGTTTTAGATCGCTTGCATTGAAGCTTTTCCGTCTAGAATTTTCAGAATGGAACTGTCAGTAGAACCTGACCTCTGAAGTACAACTTTAGGAGACCTTGTATTTGTTATTATTTTCATCCAGGCGTTGAAACTTGCTGTAGCTCTATTATTTAATCTGTTTCACCAAGTGCTGTCACCAAAACTTTCTATCAATAATATAACAGATACTAAATCTGCCAGCCGGCCGAAGTGGCCGTGCGGTTAAAGGCGCTGCAGTCTGGAACCGCAAGGCCGCTACGGTCGCAGGTTCGAATCCTGCCTCGGGCATGGATGTTTGTGATGTCCTTAGGTTAGTTAGGTTTAACTAGTTCTAAGTTCTAGGGGACTAATGACCTCAGCAGTTGAGTCCCATAGTGCTCAGAGCCATTTGAACCATTTTTGAACTTAATCTACCACAAAGAAGGACGTATTAGTTCCAAATTTAGTTTTCTGCAAATTATTTGAAAACTATTAGAGGTAGCTCAGTGGGGTTACATAATTAATGTTTTTATGCTGAACTGAAGCTTCATACAATTTCTCATATTTCTAAGTTTAATATTTAGCGCCTTTAGTTTTTCTTAAAAACGTGGATTCCGACCAAAATGTTTCTTTAATCACGTAAAGACTTGTACCAGTTAATTTTGACATACATCTACGTACAAGTTATGTCAAATTTTTGGGTTTCTATCTTTCTTATTTAGCGCCATTTAATTTTTTCTTAAAACGATGTATTTAGGTAAAAATATTGACCTGATCATTCTGAGATTTAACAGTTCACAAATTAATATACTAAAGCACATGATAACAATGTTTGGAAAAGCAACGTTAACTTTTAATTCCATTCTTTACTGCCGGCCGGAGTGGCCGAGCGGTTCTAGGCGCTTCAGTCTGCAACAGTGTGACCGCTACGGTCGCAGGTTCGAATCCTGCTTCGGGCATGGATGTGTGTGATGTCCTTATGTTACTTAGGTTTAAGTAGTTCTAAGTTCTAGGGGACTGATGACCTCAGATGTTAAGTCCCATAGTGCTCAGAGCCATTCTTATGATGCAATACTTATGTGCTACGCACAGACACGTTGTGATGACGTGGCGCTACTAGCATTGGACTGAGGTAGGTCCCGGAACACTCGCTCGCCTCCGTATCTCTCCAATAATACAGCGCTTGTTTCGCCACGCCCTGGAAGTCAAAATTGATGACAGGAACCCTGGATTACATGACCATTGTTACCCGGCAACCTGTAACCAAAACTCTCACGCAACATATTTCATATTATCGTATGCTCATCTCTTTTGGTAATAACAATACTGAATACCACCAGTGAACGCCCAGCTAATTATTTCTTCCCTTCCCTGCTTTTATTACTGTGAAGGCTAATTACTTCTTCCTTTCCCTCCTTTTATTACGATGCAGGCTTGTTATTTTTCTTTAGAGTTGAAAGCTTCCAAGCTGGCTCGCACGAGATAGGAGTTTACTTAAAGTAACAGGTACAAACGTCGTAAATAGACCTGAAAGCTAACTTTTAGCGCAGGCTGTCGGAAATTGAGTTTGCTTCATCCATTCTCGCACTCTAGGGGGTACACGAGGCCAGCTACCCGTCAAAAGCAGTATTCTTTGAAGAACCCTTTTAGAAGGATAAAAATTGAAGCCAGCGTGAGAGACGCAGTTTACCTTGGGAACCACTTTACGGAAACGCGTTTGGTTTAAACTTTTGGAACAAGTTTCCTCATTGATTCGTAGTGTTACTTTCTGTTGAATGCGCTCTTTCCCGTACCTACCTGCGTGTAAGGTTTCCTATTTATCAGTTTCAGAACTGTACAGTGATATGGGTTTCCTGCCTTCTCCTCATGACTGAACACTATTGGTTGATAGTGACAAAATTCTCAGGGGGTAGGGGGTTCGTTTAATCTCTTTACAAAATGCTAACTGGACGAGACTCGTATTGTCTGTCCCTCATGACCAGTGAGATTTCTGCTCTGGCAGAAACAGCCAAGTCTCACAGCATTTAAGCAGAGGACGCGATTCAGGCGTATTACTGAAGAATGAAGACTTGTTGGTAGGCGATCCTTGCGGTCGAATTCCAGGAAGCCTCCGTTTTAGTACTGAGTACAGAGGATGAGCTGATCTAAGGAACTCCAGCCATTACCACCGCCGCCGTCATCTTCCTTATTCACGCTGTTCGTGTGTTGCAAGAATGGTCCGGCATTGCTGTCAGCGATTTTGGTAGGGACACAAGTCACATAACATTCATCAGGAGCCAACTGTATAGTTTGTAATTAATTTACCTTTTTTCATATATTTTAATAGTAACCCTGTAGCACATAGATCAGCGTAACCATGTAGCACATAGATCAGCGCAATATTGATGAGCGAAGAAGAGAGCCACAAACAAGAGGACGAGTTGCGTGAACTAATTAATGGACAGACTCTGTCATTTAAGCGGTGATTCTGTAACATCTATGGTGAATATGCAATAAAGGATAAATTACTACGAGGTGGACGAGGACGTAATAACAGAGCATTTTGTTTCCGTTCAAAAGTACGCTCTGTTTTCAGACAGATAGAACAGTTCACGTTCCAAAATTCGGATTTAACAGTTCCAGGACGAACAGATCTTGATCTTCCGTTTATAAAATCAACTTGATTTGAGCACGTCTACGAAAGGAGGAAGTTACAACTATGCTTGTGATTACGGAAAGAGCAGAGCATATGAGAGTTTACAGACGTGTTTCTGCGCAAATTTTGAGAGAAGGAAAAATAGGAGCTCGTCAAAAATTAAGCTTTTTATTGATGGAGCTTTACAGTGATTCGCGGTTTCGAAGGTCGACGCAGTATTTTACAGAAATGGTAATGGACACCAGTTCTTGGACGCACTGTTTGAGGTGAAGGAGCTCAAGGGCCTGTGCTAAACCAGGCTGCCAATCTGTATTCTAAAAGCTATCACCTTAGCAGGTCGCGAATGAACGATACAAGTGCATTCTTCGTTTTGCCTGATGGACTTCGCTCTGATTGTGAGACCGAGTGCACTTTTTGGAAATTTAGTATGGTTCGTCACAACGTGGATCATTGAATGCGAACTGGGTTGAGAGGCATCCGCTCAACAAAAACGGTAACCAGTGGAACAGGATCAATCAGCGTAGTTCGTGACTGCGACCACACCAGGCAGATAATAGGCGAGATCACAGAGGACGTGATGACCAGAAAAGAGAGGCGGTGGAAATAACTGAAATACGAAATCCAGATCCACGTCATAACCGGAGGAATGACGGTGAAAGAAGCAACTAGAATCGTGACTCAACATCGTTCAACTCCAGAACTCATTACCCTAACTACAAGGGAAGCAAAAATGCCTTATGTGGATATCCAGGACTCGGGACGGAACCTGTTACCAGAGGAAGAAGAGGATATTAACTTTAGTTAACTTGTAGTTACAATAGAAATAGGAAACAGAACATTACAAGGCATTTTAGACACTTTAAATCAGATTTTGATTTCTGACAGGCAGGTATATGATATCTGTGACAGGGGGTGCCATTAGCCATCTTTCAGAGTTACAGGTAAGAAAACGCGTATTGTTTACGGACATTCTGCCGAAATCAAAGAACAAATCCAGGTTTATACCAGGTGCCAGGGGCGGAGTTCTCGACCAACCCGATCAGCAATGTAGCGATACGATAAACCGCAATCGCGATAGGCTACAATCTCCGACCTTTATCAAAGTCGGAAACGTGATGGTACGCATCTCTCCTCCTTACACGAGGCATCACAACAACGTTTCACCAGGCAACGCCGGTCAACTGCTGTTTGTGTATGAGGAGTCGGTTGGAAACTTTCCTCATGTCAGCAAGTTGTAGGTGTCGCCACCGGCGCCAGCCTTGTGTGAATGCTCTGGAAAGCTAATCATTTGTGTATCACAGTATCTTCTTCCTGTCGGCTAAATTTCGCATCTGTAGCACGTCATCTTCGTGGTGTAGCAATTTTAATGGCCAGTAGTGTATTAGTGAATGCGAGGTGGTTTGTATGTAAGTGTGCTTGTGTTTTTGCATGTTTTTTAACCTGGCATCATTTTGAACATCGTCATTCACGGCGAAAAACATTCATTATAGCGATAGCCAGTTAAAATACCTTTGGCTGGTTTTTTCTGGAGAGGGAACCAAACAGCGAGGTCATCGGTCCCATCAGATTAGGGGAGGATGGGGAAGGAAGTCGGCCGTGCCCTTTCAAAGGAACCATCCCGTCATTTTCCTGAAGCGATTAAGGGAAATCACGGTAAATCTAAATCAGGATGGTCGGACCTGAGTTTGAACCATCTTCCTCCCCAGTGCGAGTCCAGTAAGCTTACCACTATACCACCTCGCTCGGTGTATATTTGATAAACAAACTATGCTACATATGAATCTTAGCGGAATTTCATCGGCATTCATTATAGCAATAATTCCAAAAAACTGTCATGCAGCATATTTCATCATATTAAATGCCTATCCTCTTTGGTCTGTGCAGTCATAACCTTACAGTGCATCATAACTGCAGACGGTATTCCGTAACACCAGTGACTGCCCAACTAAGTGCTTCATCTCTTCACTTCTTTTATTACGACGAGAGCTTGTTACCTTGTGAAGAGCTGAAAGCTTTCAAGGTGACTGGAAGGAGACAGGACTTTAGTCAGAGGAAAAGGGAGAAGCATCATAAAGGTAGAGCCAAAGGCTGATTCCCATCCCAGGTAGCCGAGAATGAAATTCGCTTAAGCCCCCTCCCCCCCTCTCCCTCCTTCCTCCCTCCCCCCCCCCCTCTGTGTTCTGGACGCTACACAAGGCCAGCTGTCTGTACCTGTAAGATATACTGTTGTATGAAGAATCCTTTAAGAAAGATAAAAATCTAAATGAGGTGTAGCCTCTCAGAGACGCCGCTGCAGGCAGGGTGAGCTACGCCGTTTGCTTCGGCAGCTACATCATGGAAGTACGTTCGGTTTAAACGTTTGGAACAAGCTTACCCACTGGTTTATAATGCTGTTTCAAGTGTTTGCCTACATATAAGCCTTCCTATTCGGCAGCTTCAAAACCGTACCACGAAGTGGGAGAGGTTTTGTGGTTCCCTCTCCATGCCTCAACACAACTGGTTAATAATGACGAAATCCACAGGAGCAGGAGTTTGTTTAATCTTTTTACAAAATGGTTACTGGACGGAACTCGAAATTTCTGCCCTTATCGACCAGCTAAAGAGCGTTTAGATAAAGACTCTTTTCCGCTTAGGGACCTAAGCGTAAAAACTTATTCCTAGAAGATCCTTTCTGTCGTGTAGAAGGATGTCTCCACTTTAGTAGTGAGGACAGAGGGTGAGCTGAACTGAGGAACTAAGCCGTTACCGATGCGATCTTCCGCATCCATGCTGTTCGAGTGTGGCAAGAATAGGTCGGTATTGCAATGACCGATTCAGTAGAAACGCGAGTTTAGTTAACTTCCCTCAGGAGCTAGTTGCTCAGTTTCAGCGCTTCGCAGACAGTTAGCGGTTTTCATCAAGGAATTTGGCAGTCGTACTGGTGTTCATATTTATTTTTCCCCTTTGATCACTCTCGCACTCATTGGACGTATCCACAAACTATTCTCGTGATTATGCTTTTATCGTACTCCTGCACTTGAGCAAGACTTGATTTCGCAGTTATGACCCCTTTTTCTTTTATTAAATGTTCATTTGTTTATCTCAGTGGGTAATACAGATGTTGATGCTTTACGGTAGTAAACCTGATTGTGAGAGTGATCACTTGCTTTTGTTACAGATAGATCATCCCTCCTGTCGTTAATATATGTATGTCGGTTGGCATCCACATTTCCATGCTTGATTGGGCTATTCGTAATAATTATGATTTAATAAGACGTTTCCAAGTCCGTGACATTATCATTGCCGTAGAATATGTTTCATCTTATGGGGTGATTCCCTTCACTGTAGGTGACCGGAGATCGGGGTATGCTAAACAACACAACCGGCAGCCCACACATTCCCTCAGAATTACTGAGACCTCTCTGAGAACAAGCTACGACAGTACTGTTCCACCGGGAGAGCGAGTTACATTAGACAGACAAATATCCTCAGATTTCAAGAAGAATGTAACAGTTCACAAAAAAAAAAACGGATGGTGACAGTTTAATAAGCTATGGTTGAAATTACTGTCACGAATCTTGTGGAGCCGGCCGAGATGGCTGAGCGGTTCTAGGTGCTACAGCCTGGGACCGCGCGACCGCTACGGTTGCAGGTTCGAATCCTGCCTCGGGCATGGACGTGTGTGGTGTCCTTAGGTTAGTTAGGTTTAAGTAGTTCTAAGTTCTAGGGGACTGATGACCTCAGAAGTTACGTCCCATAGTGCTCAGAGCCATTTTTGAATCTTGTGGATCAGTTTGGGTTCCGGAAAAATGTAGGAGCACTCGAGGCAATAATGACCCTGCGAATTACTATGGAAGATTGGTTAAAGAAGGGCAAATCTACGTCTAGAGAAATAGAATGAAGGCTTTCACGACCGGATGACACAGCTGTATCTGTGCCACTCCTCGCGAACAACACCGAGGCGGCTCATTGACCCCATCCAGCGGACGGACCAGCATCAAGAGTGACAAGTGCAAGGCAAGTTTAGTTTTAATGCAGGGTATTGGCTCTGATAATAGGAACTTCGTGCTACCACGTCTATCAAACGTGCTGGTCAAATACTGCCGGAGAAAATTGCTTCCAGTTGCTTCAACGACTTTTGTTGCAAGAAATTTTTATTTACGCTACGTTCACGAAACACTCCCTCCTACGTGCTGCATGGCTACGACAATAGTTTACACAAACTTGTAAGAATGAACCTAAATTCCTCCCTCGTGGCTGATTCCATGCTTTTGCCACATGCCATATTAAATTCATCGGAAACAACACATCAGATTAGTTACGTCTGGTTGTCCAGGCAGGTAATTCCTATTTTTGATGGTAATATTGCACAAGGATATTAACTGTTTGACTGCTGCTTACCCCGTCTTAAGGACTGCGTGGTAGTTATCTGATGTGTCTAATTTAACAGTGTGTCTCACCTTGTGAAAAATAATTCTAGACTTGAAACCTTCTCTTTCAACTGGATACTGAGATGTCAATATTTCAGAGAAGATGTAATTAGTATTTTATTACGAATCGCTTGTTTTTCGACAGTTTTCTGCGCGATTCTTCTATGACAAAAACGATTTCTCGCTTCCGATTCATTTTATGTGTTTTTTGTTTTTCATTCCTACCCGATTGCAAAACTTCTTGTTCCACGTATATTTATCACCGTACTAAGTTCTATAACAAACAATTGCGTTTTACTGTTTTGGATAGTTTAAGAATCATTTTTATAGGCTTCTGCTTCTGCTTCATGGAAGTATAAATTAAATACGACGGAATAGAAAAGCTCTTGGTGAAGACCCAAATATCGTGATCTCCGTGGCACTTCAAATGGGTCTGTGGCACTGTGGGTACAGCGAAAATGGTGTAGGAGGTCCATGTGTTGTGTATAGTGTGGCGTGCCGCTGTGTTTTAAGTGCTTGATTGAAACTCCATACTCGCAAATGGATGATGAGTAATGGGAGAACATACCACACAGCAACTTCGGTTTCGAGAAATATGTGTGAGTGCTGCATGTTCTGACACGTGTCGTTTGGAACAAATGTTTAGCATGCTGCGTAGCAATACTCCATTTCTTACTCATGTGAAATTTCTCGTCATAATGGTTTGTCATCCGTTATTGATTCTTCACTGACTGGCACTTATGTAGTTTTCAGATTATTTTCAAACATCTTGCACACAAGCGCAGAGTTTTTCACGTAAATAACCTGGGTGTTTGATAGAACAGACACGTCCCGGTGCTTTAAAGTCATCTTTACTACATTTTTGTCGACTGAGCTGGCGTAAATCATTTGTTTCATCATTCGGGGCGTACGTGTTTGTTATTTATCAAGTAGCAATTCTCCTGCTACCAGCAGAGGAGCTATCAATTACGTCATCTTAAATTTAGTAATGAAGTGTCCGTGCTCCTTGTGGTATTCCCCTGTCAGCTTTGCGTAGCCCCTAGCGGACCTGCTTCCCAGGGGACGCTCCTGACATGTTGTCTGCCTGTAGCTAGGCGACTGCCGGGGCTACTTTTGTTGCAGACTCTTTCGTAAGGCTGATTTGCGAGCGCATCAATTTTACGCTTCAGCTGCTCTAAACGCGTCTCGCTGTCCGAAAGCTGTACAGCGTTCTCAGATTTACTGCAGACCGATCGCTCCCACGTCGCTTCCTACGGGCCCACCAGTATCATATTCTAGAGGCAACCAGGTTTCTCGTCTTCTGCCTGGCGTTCTGATTTCTTGATAGCTCCACGATCCCAATGTCCACTTCAAATTTTCAAAAAAGAATTTTCTCGAGGCAATGTCGGCCACTTTAATCCCCTATGAAGGTTCCAAAGATATTTATCCTCCATTGGTTGTGTTTCAATATATATTCAAGCTTTCTCTTTCTCATATTTCCTCGAGATGCTTTCTTTATTTGTCCTTCGTGTAGTTTGAGTGACTCTCCTTTTTACTCACATTACCACAGCTTGTAGCTGCTGTTTGCGTTGTTTAATCGTTCTCCAATTTTATTCATAAACCAGCACTCTTAAGACCACATATTTAGAGATCGCCTACCTCAAACTCATGTTTAGGTATTTACTAGAATGAAGAGAATTCTCTTGTTCTTGAAACGATGTTTAGCAACGGCCAGCCCGGTTCTGATTTTCGAAGTGCACGTACTGTTGTCAGAAACGACGCCCATAAACTGGCAATCTGTTACATCCAGTTAATTATGGATCCTCTGAATGTTAAATTTGTTTCCACTTCAAACAGTTTGGTTTTGTTAGTATTATTCAACAACTCAGCTTAGAGAAACTGTCATTATATTTATCACTCCATTCATATTTTTCCTGAAAGTGCTACTTTAAGCAATACTGTTTGCAAATATGGAACTGACGTGCTTTCCATTTTTTTAAATTCACATTTTTGTCACTTTTAACTTTTCAATTCCGACGTGAAGGAACATATAGAACTAATTTTGTATAACTGGGTACCCCATTTGACTCCTTCCATGATTTAAGCCATTATTTTCCTTCCTTTCTTGCTTACTGATATGCTTCTTATATAATCTTCAGACTGGCCATTTATCCCTGAACCTGATCCTCAATTTTGTCATTAAAATAAACATCCGCTTTCCGTTTATCACTTCAAAATCAGTGTGTACAGCAAAAGAAATTTTTGTTAACGTCCAGTCGTTTCATCAGCGTTGTTCAAAATGCTGAAATTGTTATTTTATATCCGCTGCTGGAACTGAAACCTAATCTTCCCATACGTACAGACATATTCATTAATCTGTTCTTTGTTAATGTGAAGGACACATAGTTCTATAATTAAGACATACTTTCTGTTTCTCCAACACAGTTGTTTTATAGAAACATCCAGGAATTTTCCTTTTATTGTATTTGTGTATAAATTTCTCCAGCAGGTTTTTAAGAAATCTGCTGGTTTTCTTCGATATCTAATATCGAAACCAACAGCTGTAATTCAAACGTCATTTATTCAGAGCTTGCTACCAGTGTCGACGCAAAAAGGAGTCCTCATCAGGCCGCAAGCGTGATCTGCCATCAACGTAGGAACCACAATGACAAAAACCAACAGCTTTTACGCCAGCATGTGCAGTCAACGAAGTCGAGTGCAGTGGAGCCAAATCCAACTGTATTCCATAACTTCCAGTAACAAGCCCATCAGTGGTGAGACGACGTTTCCTGCTCCTTTCGAACAGCACCAATGGGGGCGCCGAGCTTAACGTTCCCATCCGACGGACCGATCAACATCAACAGTGTCACGTGACCTCACACCATGAGACAACACCGTCAGATTTGGAATTTAATCTAGGCCATTGGTGCAGGGTCTGATTATCAGGAACTTCACGTCGTCAACACTCCTCCATGTTGCCGAAAGGGCAAGCTGAAAATTGCCAACAGCCTGGGACGTACCGTGGCGGTAACTTAGCCAACTAACGGTCACGCCCGCCGTTGCTTAACTTCTGTGTTCTGACGGGAACACGTGAGTTCAAAGAGGCAGGGCCGTTGACATTTAATTCAGTATCTTCTCATTAGTTCGTCGCCCACTCATCAAATATTCACCATTTCACTGTAGAACTACACTTCAGAATCTTGTGTTTTCTTCCTGTTTAAAGTGTTTATTGCCCAAGTTTTACCCCCGTAGAAGGCCACACTATAGATAAATATATTCAGTAAAAAATAAACATATATCAGATTTTTAAAAAATCCTTTTTTTTTCAGGAATGCTTTTCTTGTAATAGTCAGTCTGCATTTTATATCCTCTCCGCTTCTACCGTCATCATTTTTTTGTTAAGAAAATAACAAATCACGTCTACTGCTCTCAGTGCCTCATTTCCTGATCTCATTCCCGCGATGTCGTCTGACTTAATTCGATCATATGATTTACTTTTGTTGATGTTAAAAGTAGCATATTTTGTCGGCAAACCTCAAAGTTTAGCTTTCTTCTCCTTGGACATAAATGTATTTTCAAATTTTTCCTTGATTTCCTATAGTTCATGTTCAGTATAAGGAATGAGTAACATCGGGATAGTCTAGAAACCTGTCTCACACGCTTCTAAATCACTGTTTCCCTTTCATGTCGGTTGACTCTTGTGACTGCAGTTTGGTTTCTGTAGAGGCTGTAAATAATCTTTCCCTCTCTGTATTTCAAAGTGGCTGTATTCAGAAACTCAAAGAGTGTATTCCAGTCAATAGTGTCAATTGATTTCTCTAAATCTAACTGCTGGTAAACATTTCGGGATGTGAGGTCGTGGTCCAAGGAACCCTTATGATCGTAACGTTTCGTCCAGGACTGCGCTGGACATCCTCAGAGGCGCTCCTCCACTGAGTCTTGAGGACGGACCGGTCGGACGTCCGAGAGCGACATCTCTACTGTAGAAAAGGGGACGTGGTCGATGTAACATGTGATGAGCAGAGATACTCCTTCTCAAAGATAAAACTTAAGTATCGATTGTCGTCTTCCGAAGATGAAATCGTCTTGCGTTTCTTCAGAGCTACTGTCCAGATGTCGCTAAGTTTCATTGCCTCCTCTTTCCTAATAAAATTAACCTGATGCATAAAAAAATTTCAATGGCTTCCCTACATAGTCGTGGAACAAGAAGTTTTGCGGTCAGTTAGCAATGAAGGAACAAAGAACACATAAAATGAATCGGAAGCCCGAAGTCGTTTTCCTCATAGAAGAATCACGTCGAAAACTGTCGATAAACAAGCGATACGTAATAAAATACTAATTATATCTTCTCTGAAATATCGACATCTCAGTATCCAGTTGAAAGAGAAGGTTTCAGGTCTAGAATTATGTACCACAAGGTGAGATACTCTGCAAAATTAGACACATCAGACGTTGATGACGCAGTCCTTAAAACGGGGTAAGCAGCAGTCAAACAGTTAATATCCTTGTGCAATATTACCATCAAAAATAGGAATTCCAGAATGAGATTTTCACTCTGCAGCGGAGTGTGCGCTGATATGAAACTTCCTGGCAGATTAAAACTGTGTGCCCGACCGAGACTCGAACTCGGGACCTTTGCCTTTCGCGGGCAAGTGCTCTACCAACTGAGCTACCGAAGCACGACTCACGCCCGGTACTCACAGCTTTACTTCTGCCAGTACCTCGTCTCCTACCTTCCAAACTTTACAGAAGCTCTCCTGCGAACCTTGCAGAACTAGCACTCCTGAAAGAAAGGATATTGCGGAGACATGGCTTAGCCACAGCCTGGGGGACGTTTCCAGAATGAGATTTTCACTCTGCAGCGGAGTGTGCGCTGATATGAAACTTCCTGGCAGATTAAAACTGTGTGCCCGACCGAGACTCGAACTCGGGACCTTTGCCTTTCGCGGGCAAGTGCTCTACCAACTGAGCTACCGAAGCACGACTCACGCCCGGTACTCACAGCTTTACTTCTGCCAGTACCTCGTCTCCTACCTTCCAAACATTACAGAAGCTCTCCTGCGAACCTTGCAGAACTAGCACTCCTGAAAGAAAGGATATTGCGGAGACATGGCTTAGCCACAGCCTGGGGGACGTTTCCAGAATGAGATTTTCACTCTGCAGCGGAGTGTGCGCTGATATGAAACTTCCTGGCAGATTAAAACTGTGTGCCCGACCGAGACTCGAACTCGGGACCTTTGCCTTTCGCGGGCAAGTGCTCTACCAACTGAGCTACCGAAGCACGACTCACGCCCGGTACTCACAGCTTTACTTCTGCCAGTACCTCGTCTCCTACCTTCCAAACTTTACAGAAGCTCTCCTGCGAACCTTGCAGAACTAGCACTCCTGAAAGAAAGGATATTGCGGAGACATGGCTTAGCCACAGCCTGGGGGACGTTTCCAGAACGAGATTTTCACTCTGCAGCGGAGTGTGCGCTGATATGAAACTTCCTGGCAGATTAAAACTGTGTGCCCGACCGAGACTCGAACTCGGGACCTTCGCCTTTCGCGGGCAAGTGCTCTACCAACTGAGCTACCGAAGCACGACTCACGGCCGGTACTCACAGCTTTACTTCCGCCAGTACCTCGTCTCCTACCTTCCAAACTTTACAGAAGCTCTCCTGCGAACCGGGCGTGAGTCGTGCTTCGATAGCTCAGTTGGTAGAGCACTTGCCCGCGAAAGGCAAAGGTCCCGAGTTCGAGTCTCGGTCGGGCACACAGTTTTAATCTGCCAGGAAGTTTCATATCAGCGCACACTCCGCTGCAGAGTGAAAATCTCATTCTGGAAACGTCCCCCAGGCTGTGGCTAAGCCATGTCTCCGCAATATCCT
Organism: Schistocerca piceifrons; assembly: GCF_021461385.2. NCBI lineage: Eukaryota > Metazoa > Arthropoda > Insecta > Orthoptera > Acrididae > Schistocerca > Schistocerca piceifrons. The sequence goes on along the minus strand of NC_060138.1, from coordinate 292,711,495 downwards.
TTCTTTCAGGAGTGCTAGTTCTGCAAGGTTCGCAGGAGAGCTTCTGTAAAGTTTGGAAGGTAGGAGACGAGGTACTGGCAGAAGTAAAGCTGTGAGTACCGGGCGTGAGTCGTGCTTCGGTAGCTCAGTTGGTAGAGCACTTGCCCGCGAAAGGCAAAGGTCCCGAGTTCGAGTATCGGTCGGGCACACAGTTTTAATCTGCCAGGAAGTTTCATATCAGCGCACACTCCGCTGCAGAGTGAAAATCTCATTCTGGAAACGTCCCCCAGGCTGTGGCTAAGCCATGTCTCCGCAATATCCTTTCTTTCAGGAGTGCTAGTTCTGCAAGGTTCGCAGGAGAGCTTCTGTAAAGTTTGGAAGGTAGGAGACGAGGTACTGGCAGAAGTAAAGCTGTGAGTACCGGGCGTGAGTCGTGCTTCGGTAGCTCAGTTGGTAGAGCACTTGCCCGCGAAAGGCAAAGGTCCCGAGTTCGAGTCTCGGTCGGGCACACAGTTTTAATCTGCCAGGAAGTTTCATATCAGCGCACACTCCGCTGCAGAGTGAAAATCTCATTCTGGAAACGTCCCCCAGGCTGTGGCTAAGCCATGTCTCCGCAATATCCTTTCTTTCAGGAGTGCTAGTTCTGCAAGGTTCGCAGGAGAGCTTCTGTAAAGTTTGGAAGGTAGGAGACGAGGTACTGGCAGAAGTAAAGCTGTGAGTACCGGGCGTGAGTCGTGCTTCGGTAGCTCAGTTGGTAGAGCACTTGCCCGCGAAAGGCAAAGGTCCCGAGTTCGAGTCTCGGTCGGGCACACAGTTTTAATCTGCCAGGAAGTTTCATATCAGCGCACACTCCGCTGCAGAGTGAAAATCTCATTCTGGAAACGTCCCCCAGGCTGTGGCTAAGCCATGTCTCCGCAATATCCTTTCTTTCAGGAGTGCTAGTTCTGCAAGTTTCGCAGGAGAGCTTCTGTAAAGTTTGGAAGGTAGGAGACGAGGTACTGGCAGAAGTAAAGCTGTGAGTACCGGGCGTGAGTCGTGCTTCGGTAGCTCAGTTGGTAGAGCACTTGCCCGCGAAAGGCAAAGGTCCCGAGTTCGAGTCTCGGTCGGGCACACAGTTTTAATCTGCCAGGAAGTTTCATATCAGCGCACACTCCGCTGCAGAGTGAAAATCTCATTCTGGAAACGTCCCCCAGGCTGTGGCTAAGCCATGTCTCCGCAATATCCTTTCTTTCAGGAGTGCTAGTTCTGCAAGTTTCGCAGGAGAGCTTCTGTAAAGTTTGGAAGGTAGGAGACGAGGTACTGGCAGAAGTAAAGCTGTGAGTACCGGGCGTGAGTCGTGCTTCGGTAGCTCAGTTGGTAGAGCACTTGCCCGCGAAAGGCAAAGGTCCCGAGTTCGAGTCTCGGTCGGGCACACAGTTTTAATCTGCCAGGAAGTTTCAAAAATAGGAATTACCTGCCTGGACAACCAGACGTTAATATGGCCTGTGGCAAACGCAAAGGAATCAGCCACGAGGGAGGAATTTAGGTTCATTCTTACAGGTTTGTGTAAACTATTACTGTAGCCACGCATCACGTAGCAGAGATTCTTTTGTGAACGTAGCGTAAATAAAAATTTCTTGTAACAAAAGTCGTTGAAGCTTTTGGAAGGTATTTTCTCCGGCAGTATTTGACCAGCACGTGGTAGCACAAAGTTCCTGTTACCAGAGCCAATACTCTGCGTTAAAGCTAAACTTGCCTTGCACTTGTCACTCTTGATGCTGGTCCGTTCGTCGTATGGGGTCGATAAGCCGCCTCGGTGTTGTTCGCGAGAAGTGGCACAGATAAAACACCACACCATTAAAGAATCACCCAATTGTATACTTTGTGCTCAACATCAACGAATGTGCGGTTATCAGAACGCTGCGAAAATTTGCTCAGTAGAGCATGTGGTAAATGTAAATAATTTTGGTGTCCCACTTATTAAGTGCATTATCAACTACTTAGAGAAATATTTAGAACTGTGGAAGCAAGTGATACGAGACTGAAACTATAAAAATATAACTTTAGCTCGGTGAACCTACTCACTAAAGGAAACTATAAATAGAAGACAATATTCAAGAACTTAAGAATTCTCTGATTAGTGTTAAAATCTACGAGTCTGACGTCTTAGAGCAACTATGTGTGCAAACAGCCTCATGTGGATGTGGGCTACAAGTTGAATTAATTAAAATTGAAAAAAAAGTGAAAATGGTTTCAATAAGATTAATCTCTGATTGCCATAAAATGGAGTATAAAGCATAACCTTTACCTCGGTCAGCTTGAAATACAGACAGTGTACTTTAGGAGGAAGGAAAATGACATGGTAGACACAATGACAAATTATTAACAGTTATAGTTTAAGAGGTTCAGCTATATGCGCCTTAAAGGGAGTAAAGAAAGGAAGTTCCATCACAATGATATATAAAAACATTAGGCGAGAAGGAAATCCTGACCAACATATAACATTAGAAATTATGTATTCGAATGAAAAAAATAATCCAATGCTCGCTGTATGTTACAAACTAATTACGGTTATTTTATTCAAGAGAATTGAAGACTTAGAAGAGTTGTTGATGCATTGATCAACTGTATTCATAGTACGTAAAGATATTATAGAACTAAAAAGTGCATAGCCATAACTCAGAAAACTGAAGCATGTCACCTAGTCTGCAGATTAGATTATTCGATAAAGATAGATTGAACGTCTAGTCGAATTAAAGAAAGTGCCAGGCAATCAACATTACAACGGGCATCCCAGAGGTTATCACTGGCATGTTTGCGAAGACTCCTGTTCCTTTGCGCTAGTCGTATTCAATACGCAGAGTAAATTTTCCAGGTCATATCCTGTATCCACCAAAACTACAGCACGATCAATGGAAAATTATTTCTCTCGGAAATATTATGTTGTATGTTATTTGTTATCGGACAGGGGTTAGTGGTTATTTTCCAACGCAATAAAACTTCCTTTCAGTTCTCATGGGATTCAATAGGCAACAATATTTGCTAGTTTCCCACAAGGAAATATTAGTGAACAGGTATTGAAAAAGCATTCCAATGATGTGTATTACAGTTACCATTTGGCACACATTGTTAATAAGTTTGGTCACGACATGACAGGTGTGTGAACCGTTGTTCGTTGAACAGCGGTAGATGTCGTTATTCATTCTTAGATTTATGGGATATGTGAACCGTTGATCGTTGAACAGCAGTAGACGCCGTTAATCATTCTTAGATTTATGTGACGTCTAGTTGCCAAAAAAAAAAAAAAAAAAATATTATCGCTGAAGATGGTGGGAAAGGTGGCCTCCGAAGAAAATTCTTCTTACATTAGAAAGGTTAAACCAATATTTTTCAGAACTAGAGATACGTCATTATTCGTATTATTTAGAGTTAGGGGAAAGTGAGTTAAATATCATCTAAAATGGAGCATTGCCTTTATCTGTTTGGCACGCATTATTTCGCCTGGTAGATAACCCCGATATAAAGACAAGGTACAGGCAAGGGAATGACAGATTTAAGAGCCATGTGTCACTAAATTATGTCCTGGGGCACGTTATTAAAACTAAGTTACTAGGAGTGTAATATGATGCTGTGGAGTGTGGTTCAAGAGCAGGAAAGTAGAATTAATATGTGACCGTAGTGCGCTGTGTTGTACAGATCATTGTTAGTTACAAATGATAACGCAGCTATAGGAAATGTGTTTTTTAAACGTTACAAGAATATAATAATATCTGCAAACCAGACACGGGTTAAAAAGATCGTGAAACTTAAAGCATATTTCCAGAAGATTTTATTTACGTTAAGAGAACGATTATATTGCTTAAATATTAAAAATTCCCTTGCGTTTTTATAAGGCAAATAATGTGAGAACGACTAAATCTATCCACAAAATATGATTCTGTTCGTTTACACTGAATCGAAATTAAGAGAGAATTCGCTAACGGAGAGCAGTATTTCACAACAGAAAAACTGAATAAGTCTACACACACGTACGAGAGCTCTTAAACAACCGAGATATCCTATAGGAAGCATTTTCTTAGAACTGAGATCTGTGTGGAAGACTGTTCAGGTCGCAGAAATTGTTTTTGAATCTGCTTGATATACTGGCGTGCGGAGTGGCGGCTTAGGTGTGCCGCTCCGGTGAAAAGGTCATGGATGCAGCACCACCCACACACAGAAAGCATCATGTTAAGTGCTTTCCTTTGTCCAGCATACGTGGAACCCCAGTAAAAGGATTCGGAAGTGATATTTATGACCACCTGGTTTCACTAGGATGCGAGTGTACGAACTAAGAAAGCTCTCTTGGTTCCAACCCAGCTACTGAAATGAAACTACCCTAAATTAAAGAAACGTTGGATAAAACCGAAACGTGCAGGTTATGTACTGAAAATTGATGTATTAGTGTTTTCTACGACCTACGAAACCAGTTAGAAGCACAGAAACTTTCTGAGTTATCGGGATCGTACAAGAATAAAAACGGTATAACTGGAACTAAAAACTAAAGGCACTTATGTCGATGAGATTGATCTGCGCCAGGGAGCAGGGCGTGTAAATAATGGTATGCGTGTGTGCGAATAATATAAAAAAGAAAAGTGTGATTATTAATTGGACTCTTCATCATCTACAAATTCAGTATACGTCACGTGTACTGGACTGCTGTTGAAATTTCTTGACAATATTGTATAAAGGTTTAGTCTTCAGTTACTTGTTTTAAAGTTTATTTGTGTTAATATTTGTTGTAAAAAGTAACTTATTAGTGGATTTTCAATAATCTCTGTCTTTCTTCCCGTGTTATTGACTCGAGTGGTCTGTTATTCGCCCGCCACGGTGGCCGAGCGGTTCTAGGAGCTTCAGTCTGGAACCGTGCGACTGCTACGGTCGCAAGTTCGAATCCGGCCTCGGGCATGAATGTGTGTGATGGCCTTAGGTTAGTTAGGTTTAAGTAGTTCTAAGTTCTATGCGACTGATGACCATAGTGCTCAGAGCCATTGGAGTGGGAGTGCTTTCGTCGTTCGTCTAAGGCTAACGCTTCAGTAATGTGTTTGCATTTTGCGGCGTGCAGTTGTAGTTGTGATGATGATGTTTGGTGTGTGGGGCGCTCAACTGCGGGTCATCAGTGCCCGTACAAAGTCCCAATTTTTTTCACAGTCCATTCTAGCGACTGTCACGAATGATGAGCATGATGATGAAATGGTGAGGACAACACAAACACCCAGTCCCCGGGCAGAGAAAATCCCCAACCCGCCTGGGAACCGAATCTGGGACCCCATGATCCAGAGGTGGCAACGCTAGCCACTAGACCACGAGCTGCGGATCGCACTTGCAGCTGTAGTGGTTTTAAAGCTAAGTTCTGGCATAGTTATTAGTGCACTGTTATACAGTTATTAAATTTAACAGTTTTCAGTGGTGTTTCGTGCTGTTTGTGGGGAAATAACGATTTAATAAACCTTCTGAAACGTTCGCTCGTTGTGCTTTTTAGAGTTTTCTGTGCGTTGAAGTCGTTTAGTAAATTTCGCGGTTTAGTGTTCACCTTACGTTTCTTATTGTTTCTAGTGAAATACTTCAGTAAAATTTTCATTCGGTGTTTTAATTCGTTGAGTGTTCCAGTGACTGCTTGAATTTTTGGTTTTAGCAAATAAATTTGTGAAGTTTTGTTGGCATTGGTATTATTTGTGGTTTAGTAGTATTAATACAAGTAGTTGCTTGCTTAGTAGAGAGAGAATTTCGAGACCGCTTTTGTTAGTTCTATAAATAGTTCTACTGGGGTAACTGAACTTAGGTAACTGTAAAAATTTACCATGAGTGAATAGTGTGGGCTCTGTCGCGGGTTTATGAGTAAGAGTAGTGGGTGCTTCTCTTGCATCTGCCTCATCATCGGCTTCATCTTAATGCTGCTGTTAGGCGCGTTAACATGGGGCTGGAGAAGGCACTGACGGCAGAGGGCATGGGTTACATTTCAGTGGTGCCAGTTGGGTCTATCAGTAGATCGGGTTTCACTGGCCATGGCCTGCACTTCAATAGGTATGGGAAGGGGAGACTGGCGAAACTTATAGGTGACAGTGTAGTGGGTGGTGGTAGATTCACTCACGGAACAATTCCTGTAGTAGTTGGTGTTACAGCTGCACCTTTTTTAGATTGAAGTCAGTTGATAAGTATACCTGCTTAAAGAAAGTCCCTCTAACTAAGGGCTCACCTTCAGATCATGTTTCCAAGTAGAGAAGGAGTTAGCATATTTCATCAAAATACAAGAGGTATTAGAGATGAAGTTAGTGCACTGCTTATAGATGTTGACTCTGAAATTATTGGTATATCGGAGCACCACTTGAATAATTTGACAATTCAGAGACTTCATTTACCAGGATACGGATTGGCTGCGTGTTTTTCAAGGATTTCCTTGCGTGATGGGGGAGTGGCCACGTACGTGAAAAACAGTATTCCATTTGAGTCCATAGACGTATCACGGCACTGCACTGAACAGATATTTGAATGTTATGCAGGGGCAATTGAATTTAGTGAAACTAAACTTCTCATTGTTGTTGTTTATAGGTCCCCTAACTCTGACTTCAGGGCGTTTCTGCTCAAGCTAGAGAGGTTTCTTGATTCACTTTATAGGAAATACCAGAAATTAGTTACGTGTGATGACTTCAATATAAATTTTGTATATGATGGTGCAAGAGAAAGTATGTTGGCAGATCTCCTAAATTGATATGATTTTATGCAGACTGTGTTTCTTCATTACTAGATGGACATTCTGTTAGTAAAAGGCGAATGGCCTTTCAGGCCATGATTAACAAATTTTAACACTTAAAGGCTCTTGTACTCAAACAAATGTCACATATAACTACATACCATATAGGAAAGTTAATCCAACAGCAATAGAGAGTTTTTTAAACCTCATCATGGAACAAGAGTGGCAGGATGTTTATAATGGTGATCACATGCTTTCCTTAATACTTTTCTCATGGTCTTTGACAGTTGCTTTCCATTAGAACGTTCTAAGCGGGGTACTAGCAGTAAAAGGCAGCCCGGGTGGTTGACTAGTGGGATAAGGATATCATGTAGAACAAAGTGGAAATCATATCAAAATGATAGAAGTAGTCACAATCAAGCTACAGTAGCCCACTACAAACAGTACTGTAAGGTGCTTAAAAATGTTATTAGGAAGGCAAAGAGTATGTGGTATGCAAACAGAATAGTTAATTCGCAGGATAAAATTAAAACCATATGGTCAATCGTGAAGGAGATGTCTGGTCAGCAGCACAAGGGCGATTATATAAAGTCAGTTCATAGTAAAAATATTTCCGTTGCTGCTATATCAGATACATGTACAGTATTTAACAATCATTTTCTGAGCATTGCTCGTTAATTAAATAAAAATTTAGTTTCTATGGGGAATCATATAACTCTCCTGGCAAATGCCTTTCTGAGATTGATGTCTGAACTAATTCTCTGTCAAACAGACAAGAGGAAGATGCAGTCCATAATTAAATCTCTGAAGACTAAGGACTCTCATGGACATGATGGAGTGCGTAGCGGAATATTAAAGTACTGGGCTGCACATGTTGTGCCTGCATTTAGCTGTATTTGTAATTTTTCCTTTAAGAATGGTCACTTTCCTGAACGATTAAAGTATTCAGTAGTAAAGCATTTTATAAAAAGGGAGCAAGGGATAATGTAGATAATGTTAGACTTATTTCTATGCCATCAGTGTTTGCTAAAGTTATCGAAAAGGCTGTGTATGTAAGGATAATTTATCATTTTATATCACACCATTTGCTATCAAATGTACAGTTCGGAGTTAGAAGTTGTTTATCAACTGATAATGCTACATTCTCTTTTCTCTGTGAGGTACTGGACGGGTTAACCAAAGGGTTTCGAATGCTAGTCATGTTTTTTGATTTAACTAATGTGTTTGATTGTGTTGATCACAAAATATTTCTCCAGAAGTTGGACCATTACAGAATACAGGTAGTAGCTCACAATTGGTTCACCTATTATTTTATCAACAGACAGCAAAAGATCATTATTCACAGTGTTGAGAATGGCTCTGATGTGGGGTCTGAGTGGGGCACGGTGAAGTACGGGGTGCCCCAGGGATCAGTGTTGGGACCACTCTTGTTCCTTATTTATATAAATGATAACCCCTCTAGTATTACGGGTAACTCTAAAATATTTCTATTTGCAGATGAAGGTAGTAAAGGATTTTATGTGCAACATTGGCTCGGTTTCAAATAGCGCAGTTCATGACGTCGGTTCATGGCTCTTAGAAAATAAACTAACGCTAAATCACGGTTTTTACAGTTTCTAACAAGGTATTCTACAAAATTTGACGTTTTCATTTCAGAGGATGGGCATACGATTAGTGAATCTGAACAGTTCAAATTTCTAGGTGTTCAGGTAGATAGTAAACTGTCATGGAAACCCCACATTCAGGATCTTGTTCAAAGACTTAGTGCTGCTATTTTTACTTTTCGAACGGAATCTGAAGTGAGTGATCGATCGACACGAAAATTAGACTACTTTGCTTATTTTCATTCGCTTATGTCGTATGGTATTACATTTTGGGGTAACTCTTCCCATTCTGAGAGGATATTTTTGGCTCAGAAATGGGCGGTTCAGGCAACAAGTGCTGTAACTTCACTAACCTCTTGTCGGCCCTTGTTCATGAGTCTGGGTATTTTGACATTGGTCTGTCAATATATATATATATATATATATATATATATATATATATATATATATATATATATATAATTTCTTGTTAACAATATTAGCTTATTCCCAAGGATAAGAAGCTTTCACTCAGTTAAATCTCGGCAGAAATCAAACCTGCATTTGGATTGGACTTCCTCAACTCTTGTGCAGAAATGTGTGTAGTATACTGCTGCATCCATCTTCAACAAGTTGCCACTAGAATTAAAAAATCTTAGCGGTAATCCACGGGCTTTCAAATCGAAACTTCAGAGTTTCCTCATGGGTCACTCCTTCTATTCCGTTGAGGAGTTCCTTCAAAAATTGAGCTGATTCTTATTGTATTGTTGATTGCGCTTACATAAACGTATGGCTTCGCTGTTTTCGGGATCATAAACATATTATTTTTATCTGTTATTACTTTTATGTTGTAATTTAATGTCCTGACACGTTCAATGACCTTGGAGAGTAGTTCCTCAATTTGGTCCTACGGAACTTGACATGTAAATAAATAAGTAAATCAAACAATGATGTTAACATAATGTCTCTCTTATAGTGTGACAGCGTAGCTATTCCCTAATTTTCGTTTAGCACATGAAAGCTTTCGATACTAGATGGGAGTGCAGCGAAAAATGTGTATATATTCACAACGCATAAAGAAATACGCCAAGGATGTATAATGCGATGCAAAACGTAAGTAAGGAACACCCACTTCAGTTACTATCAAGAGAGATACAGAAACAGCAATTGTACTTTTGGCCACCATTTGCAAAGCAGAAAACATGTAGTGGGTGATACTGACAGTGCTTTAATAATTTTACCTATATCACCTAAAGGAATGAACTTGGACACACTTCAAGAATGGGAAATATATAAACGGACGATCAAGCAGCAGAAAAAATTAATGAATGAACAGTACGAATTTAAATCCTATAATTTTCTTGATATTCTTAAAATTAATTCATTATTTAGTAAAACAATCTTTATGACATATTAGTAATTTATAACGCAGTGGGATAATGTCTGAGACCTTCAGCAGTATAGCATCCATGTATTTAGTTGCAACATTATGATCTCCAAGAGCAGAGCATATGGACACACAATAAACAACTTACAGTGTCTGTTTAATCTGTCTATCTAACAACTAAAGACGCCTATCGAATTCTGAAAGTATCACGACACCTGTAGCACAATTAAATAACATTTTTCCGCAGCTCGTGGTCGTACGGTAGCGTTCTCGCTTCCCGCGCCCGGGTTCCCGGGTTCGATTCCCGGCGGGGTCAAGGATTTTCTCTGCCTCGTGATGACTGGGTGTTGTGTGATGTCTTTAGGTTAGTTAGGTTTAAGTAGTTCTAAGTTCTAGGGGACTGATGGACATAGATGTTAAGTCCCATAGTGGTCAGAGCCATTTGAACCATTTTTTGAAATAACATTTATTGTGTTGATCTGATGTAAAAATAAACGTATTATGCACAGTGAAACATTACAAATGTAGGTATGCCAGAAAAGAATCATTGCACTGCTGTAATCAGTGCATACAAAATATTTAAGTTCATTTTTTGTTAATAGCATTGTATTTATTTGAGACTGAACGAAAAATTCGAAACTAGTGACTAATAAAAATATTATTTGTAACCCTGAGCGGTACCTTAATTACGTTGATCCTGATACCAACACAGTGGTGGAATTACGTAACAAGAAATACTGCTTGAGCAAAGAAACATTCGCTTATCCGACTGTTGTTGAGGTAACTTGCTTTCAAGCCATAAAACGTAAGAAACCGTCCATCCTCTACAATCTCTTCTTTAAAAATAACGCAGTAATATGTGAGCAATCACAACGAAATAAAATGTAGATGACATAGTACTTACTCCTAAAATAGAACACCAACAAACAAGCTTTTACAATAAAAATAATAATACGGTAATAGATAATAAAGAAATAAAGTGGCACCACTGAAGATGACACATAGCTGTCAATACGAATTTGCGCTTCGCAAACGATGGCGTTGTAAAAGACAAATTCTGCTTTTCTGTTGTGATTCGCGAAAAGTTACGATAGTGCTCATACAGTATAAAGTATGATTATTTTATGTTTACTTACGTCCAGAGTCCTGCAGGATTTTAAAAGTAGCAACATGATCTGCTTGGACTGATATTAAATGTGATTCGGCTATTGTGCCACTCTCAAGTAATAGCTCGCTATGAAATACGCAGGTGCGAATTCAGTCGTGGAGAAACAATAAAGTCCATATGTCAACCATACTCAGGTGTTTCAAGCCAACTGCACGAGAAAATTGTAGTTCTCGACATATATGAAAAATGACGTAGTACATTATATAGCAGTTATATATATTGAGTCTTTCTGATCGCTGGTTTGGCACATTGAGCTTTAGAGAGCGGAGGGAGAGCATAGTCAGCCTCCACTTAGCCCCCATCGAAGACAGATTTAAACGGCTGCAGTGGTTGTAGCAGTGAAAGCCCAACTGCGGACGTTAAGCTGCGGCGGCTGGAAGAGTGCGGAGTCGAGCAGGACCCACCGAATCTCGGTCCACAGTCTGACGTAAAGTCAGATTTGATACGGTGGCAGTGCTGTGTGTTACAAAGCACCGAATGTTCGTGTTGAGATGGAGCGAGCATAGATCACTTTGTGTGTTGTAATCAGTTGTCTAGAAGGTGCAAAGCAGTTTTCAGCCGTAGTAAGCAAAGTTTTGTAAAAGTAGATCAGCTTCTCTTACATTGTTGTGTATGAAATGAACAGTATATGTGTTTGCCACTGTTTTATAAGTGTATTTATAACCACTGAGAATTACATTTTTCACATAACTCTTCCTTTTCTCACATTTTGTATGTTCTTTGTGCTAAATACTTTTTGTGAAAAACATTTGCACTGTCTTGTACAATATCTTTGTATCGCTGTAGCGCTTTAAATTACGTAATTTTAGTGAGAAGACTGAAGTACACGTAAAAATCGTTTACTATGTTCGCGTAGTTGCAGTTAAACCACAAGGCTCAGAGGCTTCAGTAAAATTTTCCTGAACTCTTCAGTAGAGGGTTGCTACTTTACGAACGATTTGTGTAGAGAAGGTGAAATTATTCAGCTATTTTAGCGGTTCATTAAACATTAAAATAGATTTTGTAACAACGAAATATTTCTCATAATCACATAAAGACAGAAAGTTACCACTCGTTTTATTGTATTAATCTTCACTGCAGTAGAAACTTTACTCTACAGAAAACACAAATAAGTAATTGATTCGGTCATAAACAAAATAAAAGGAAACGGTTTCTAATATAAAAATGCATGTGTGAGTTTTATAGTTCTTAATTCACTTTCAAGTACTGAAATTGCACTTGTGAGGAGAAACCATTCAATTGAAGCCTTACACAGGTAGGCAGTGAAATTAATGTTGTTAATCACAGTGCTTTAGAAACGACCCTGTAATTGCGCGTTAGATTCTTGGAAATTACAAGAGCCTCAAACCGACAAATGTAGTGTTTCAGGCATCGATTAATTAATCTGAAACTAGTTGCCTATGGAAGACATTACTTCGAATTTTTGTTTTGCAAGTTATGGTTCTGAAATTTAGTGTGTCAAATTACAAAATGATATGTCTTTGTATGTTTGCTGTCTAATTACACTTCAACGTTTACTTCATAGTGCAAGAACTTCATCTGTTAACGGTACGTTGATTTGCTGTATAACCAGCTACAGTCCGCAAATTTTTCGTAACTGTTGTGATTACATTAAGGCAGGTTGGATGTTCCAATTTAGCCTAAACCCTACAATACAACAACCTCTCTTCCACTTTTCGACCATTGCTAAGCTTTCCTGTGTAACTTACAGAATTAGCACTATCTGAATGAAGTGTATCACAAGAGACGTTCACCTCGTTCTGTGCTCCTGTTCGCCGCCGACATATTCTCTCAAACTTCCCACCAACAGTTCTCATCAGCCAAAAACCCGGACAAAGCGAAATAATACCGTCTCAAACGGACTCTTTCAGCATAGTGTGCTCTTCTAAACAATGCAAAAAAAGATAATAATACAAAGTGAACCGAATTAATACGATCAGCGCTAACCGGTCAACGTAAATGAGGAATCTCTTAGTAGCTTGACCTTCAGAATGCAAAGCGACAGAGGTACGCCACATTTTGTGGCGTAATTTGGCACATCTTTGCTTGTGTCGAGTGATTGGCACATCTTCGTGTCTGTAAGCTGCCGCTCACTATTTTATTTCTTTTATTAGTGAACGCAGTTAATTAATTCTTGCTGTTGTCTGGCTGGTTAGAAATATTGGGCATCGGTAATTTCGAAGTAGTCAGTTATAGGGGGTGAACTTACTCGCAAGGTACATGTGTCGATAACTAAAGTTCTGACTGTGACCCTAATACGTAAGCTCGATATTTCCTCCCACATTGTTCTTTGATTCTACCCCATCCAAAATACTTTCATTAATAAACGCATTAATGAACACTTTTGTACGACACAGCTCATTTTATTCCACTTTAAATTCTTATAACACTGCCCTACTGGTTCTGATTGCACTCACTCTACAAATGCAGTTACTCATATATCATGAGCGCTTATGAGTTTACCATTGCCGATTCATTGCTGTAGAATCGCCTTTTCATCCATAACAATTCCCACGAAATGAAATTCTGAGGTTCAGAATCTCACACTGCTATACACGTACGCGTTCTCGTACTTGCGTTTCCGCGTCCGGCCATCCTGATTTAGGTTTTCCGTGATTTCCCTAAATCGCTCCAGGCAAATGCCGGGATGGTTCCTTTGGAATGGCACTGCCGAGTTCCTTCCCTGTCTTCCCTAATTCGATGACCTCGCTGTTTGGTCTCTTCCCCCAAACAACCCAAACCCTCTACTTGCGTTTCATCTCAGAAGCGACTTTGAGTACAACTTTCCACAAACTACTTCATTTTACGTGCGATGCACGGAACTGAGCCCTACCGTTTTGCTCATATTCGACTAAAAGATAGCCAGGTTTTCACTAAAAAATAACCAGACGCTAATCTTTCCCTTCTGGAACTATGGGGCATCCCCGTCACTGAAGCCTGTGCGCTGTTACAAAAAGCGTATGACTAGAGTCTATCATTTCAGTATAGGATCGTTGCATGTACCACGACACGAGCGCCACCGGCAGGCGATGGCGAGAGGAAAGGAAGGTGAGCAGTCAGTCATCTGGAGCGAGCTGTGAGAAACACTATGCATTGGAAGCATTTTACACAGCTGGAAACCGATGGTGTGGGCAATGGGTATATTGATGCTAATGGTTTACGACACTGCAGATTGAGTTTGTAGCTGGACACGCAATGGAAACGGTGTGTGTGAGGCTGTTATCGCACTGTGCCTGCGAATGTTAGACGATTTGTGTATTCTATTCGATGCAGAGTCGCACATATAAATTGTATTGAGCATCATGTTGTCATTAATGACGTGCATCAGTATTAGTTGCAAGTCCTTTTAGACAGAAAGTTCAATCTCTCTACATTCTCCTATTACATTATTTTGTTGGGGCAGTAAGTTCAATCTCTCCACATTCCTCTAGTACATCATTTTGTAGGGGCAAGCATGTACCATTCTTGCGGTGCCTAGGGCTGTGTTGCCAGTCTGTTATGTACGCGCATGCAAGTGTCGAGGTGTAGAAATGCTCGCACCAAGCCTGTACCATTGTCTGTACCGAGGCTGAGTGGGTTCAACCGATGTTTCATTGGTTCTTTTGTCAAACTGTATGTTAATGTTCTCAAGTGGCGGTCCATAACCGTGCGCAGAGTGTGAAATATTGCGCTACTACATCTTCTTAACTGTTTGTTATATAATAATTGTTATAATTGGTGGTATAATTTAGTTTTTTGATTGCTGTTTAAGTCAACTGGCTTAGTGATGGGAATTCAACTTTATATTGTTACTAAAGTCATTGGTATCTGGCTTAGTGATGGGAATTCAGCTTTACATTGTTACACACTCATTGCTACCTGGAGAATTGTTAATTTTTTGGTTTTAGGGTATGAGTGTTAAAGAGGAAAGTGCCGGCATTATGAGCTAAGGTAGTTGTTATTAATTATTTCTGTGAATATACACAAATCAAAAAAAGTTTTGCATCACCTCGGTTCCGAGAGTTCCGGACCCAGTACAGAAAATGGGAATAGAGACGAACATAAACATCAATCCCACCCTTTTTATTGTTCATGATAACCACATATTGCACGTTGTACCACCATACAGCGAGACCTTCAGAGGTGGTGATCCAAATTACTGTACACAGCGATACCTCTGATACCCACTGGGACGACCTCTTGCATTGATGCGTGCCTGTATACGTCGTTGCATGCTATCCACAAGTTCAACTAGGCGCTGTTGGTCCAGATTGTCCATCTACTCAACGACTATTCGTCGGAGACCCCTCAGAGTGGTTGGTGCATCACGTCGTCCATTACTGATAGATGGCAGATCTTTATCAAAATCTATCCCATTCATACATTGAGATACTGTTCAGCAAGTACTAGAAATGAAGAAATGTTTTTTGGAAAGTAGGACCATGTAAAGTTGAGGATCATTATGGATGTACTGTTCCAAACATGTTTGTCTTTGGTTAGAAGAATGATGATGCACTATTTTCACAATGTAGCAGTAAGATGAAAGATAGCAGTGGAACTGGCATTATGAGATTTATTGTGAGATGATAGTATTATGTCAGTGTGCTGCATTGGTTTCAGTAGTGTGATGATCCTGATAATGATGACAATTATAAAGTATTATTGGAAGCCATGGAGTATTATTTGATGAATATAATGATGTTTATATTAGGGATTTATTGTTATTCAATATAGTGGAATTGTGTTCATGAAGTCATAATGAACTATATGTAATACTGGAGCACAATCAAAAGCATAGTCAGTCATCTGTAATTTGTTGATTTTTTGAATGAAAAAGAGCATATGGGATAATGAAACAGTACTCGACAGCTAAACAACTAGTAGGCAATGAGATTTCATAATTACTATTAGCAATGAATAGAATCTTACAAAAGATAGGAGCCTACATTGAAACATAGAGTCTTTCAAGTTATGTCCAAAAACGTTATGTCTTATTGTTTCATTGATGGGTTAAAACAAGTGCCAATATGTGAACTGCTTATGGGTATAATTTAATAAGTAGTATTTTTCAATATTGTGTTTTAATTTGGCATTATTTATAATGTATCTCGTATTATTGTTGGAACTGAGATTTCTGTAAATTTGAACTTGTGAAATTATTTACATATTTACTAATATTTTTGATGTCTTTTTCTTACATAACTGTATATGCTAAAAAATCTGCAAAGATTCTACTTTGTGCCAATAACAGTATGATTTTGGGTGTAAAAGCCTATGTATTTTATCTTCTACCATTTCTGCATACACTAATTTTGTATATTTTTTGTAGTGATCATTAAACAGTCGTGTAGCAGATATGAATGAGAATGTGGAAACAATATGGATCTTAATATGAGAGATGATAGATTAGAGTGGATTGAGATGGTGAAAACCATGACATGAGCATTTGAAATCTGAAAGGAAATGGAGGTTGGAACAAGAACATTTACCCCCTCCATATTGTCATATCTGACTGAAACTCATGTTTTCCCCAGAGAGGGGTGAAGAAATTTAAAGTATTTTGTAAATTATTAAAAAAATTATTAATACAATGAGAAAATCATAGATTTTAATGAATTTAGATTAAATATAGTGTATAAGAATTAAATATTTCAGAAACTGTACAATTTTGTATCACATAAATTTTATTGAATTACTACAAACACAGAGCCATACATACACACACACACACACACACACACACACACACACACACACACACACACACACATGCATGCAGGCACACGTTTTTACTTCCCATTGATAAAGGACATTTTTCATTTTTGATTTACAATACTTTATTTCATAAAACTTTTGTCATACATCCAAATTAAATACTGGACTGTTTCCTATTATCAATAACAGAATTTTCTTGAATTTTACTCACATTTCATCGTTGCAAAGTTTTTGGGCAAGTTGTTATAATGTATTACACAGTTTGTCTCTTCTATTTGCATTCATACAGATGTTGGCATGTTCTTTGCTTGTGTAATAATGTGAAATACTCGTTTTTCATTCATATATTGTAATTCCTAAATTATCAAGCAGATTCTTTCTTTGAATAAATAAATAAATAACATTTATTAATACTTTTACTCCAGTTTTCACAGTAATTAACTGCATAAAAATGATTATTGTGATACCATAATCAGTATCCTAAATTGGACATGAAGTTAATTTTATCTGTAAGCATCAACATTAATATAAAATAGTGTCTTTTTGTAGGCAACTGGATCGTTGGTCACTTTGGTGGTAATGTGTCATTGAGAGACACAAACTGCAAGCTGACATGTGTAAGACATGGACATGTTGTACTGTGAAGATAAATTTAAGCTACGTTTATTAAAACATGGGAAAAGAAAACCGGATTCCTGTATCTTTTCATTCATAATTATACATAAAGCCTTACGAACCAGCAAATCTCTTCCGAAAAGTAAGAAAATGTAGAACCAGACATGTATGAAGAATCGGTAATAGATATCAGTGAAAAGTTCAACCAGGAAAACAACCATAGGAATCCAAGCATAATTTGAAGTAATAGTGTGACACTGACCTTTTTTTTTTACTTCTGATAATACAAAAGATTATTCACGCGAATTATTCCATTGTAATAGAGAGGTTTGCTAAATTTTATGTTAAGTTCGACTTCGTCCTTATAAAAGATGCAAGGCTATAATATCAAAAATGGTACTACGAATATTACATGGATGAGAGAAATACAGTCCAGTACATGACTGTAGACCCAAATGTCTGTCCTCTCCGTATTCTTCCATCTATACTTCAGCTTTAACTTACCACAAGTCTAGAAGAACTTAAAAAAAGTATGGCTAGTGAAAGAATTTACGGTGCCTTGTAATACATGACCTTACCCTTCAACGCTGAATATCATGTTTTCAAATACTTTTGAGTTGATATCAGTGATAGTAAAGGCTTGATTACAAAAAAGCGTCTTTCTCTCTCTCTCTCTCTCTCTCTCTGCCTGTTTGTATGTATGTGTGCGTGTGTGTGTGTGTGTATGTGTGTCACAGAGAGAGAGAGAGAGAGAGAGAGAGAGAGAGAGAGAGAGAGAGGGAGGGAGGGAGAGTGAGTGAGAGAGAGGAAAGGAAAATGAGAAGAGGGGATGTAGTGAAAGAAAGGGAGGAAAAGAGGAGAGGAGGAAGCGAATGATAGCTAAGGGTAGCAGCAAAAAAATAATAGAATATTTGCTTTAGGATGAGAGTCTGGCCGTAATTTCCAACAGCGTACTCAGCTGCAAAACAGCCCATTTGGCTGGAGCAGTGCAATTACAGGGTAGGTGATCTGCTTACACAGTGCTCAAAGCAATATAACCCATGCGGCCTTACAGCTTTGCTCAGAACAATTTCACTGGTGATGAGTGACCGGCAGGTATGAACAGCAGCTGTAAATAAAAAGGACGTCCTCAGCGGCGTAATTGACTACAATTTAGCTTTGTTATTCGAGACATGATTACCGTTGCATTAGCACGCAAATTGAAAGCTAAATCTATTGCAGAAGTCATGTATAAACCAAACGTGAATATTACTTGAAATAAAAAGTAGGCTATCGTATTTCTGTATCGCCGATTAATGACGACGAACATTTTAACTGATTATTCAGACATTGCAAACGTACAGATTATGGATCGCACTAGTACCCACTTGTGACACGCTCAAATTAATACAGGCTGCGGAGCGGAAATCTCCCGATTTGAATCGCTAGCCACAAAGCTGCCGTTATTGTTGTGTGGGGATGAGCGTGTTCGAAAGAGCAGTTTTTTTTTCTTTTAGTTTGGTGGTGGTCACGCAATGGAAGAGAGAGGAGCGCGCGTTCGCCATCACAACTTACTTTTCTAATGACCTTTCGATCATCGCAATCCAGTGTGTATTCAGGAAACACTTTAATAATAAGACATGAGATACTGGAGCGGCACGAACCCGAGACAACTTCAAAAGCAGCACCTGTATACAGAACGTGTGACTGTTTGGTGTGCACTGTCAAAAATGTCCATTATTCGCCCATATTGTTTCGAAGAGAACGACAGGGTACGTTCTCTTCTGAGCATTACGTCCAGATTACTGAGACGTTTTTTCTTCACGATCTTGAAGGAATGGATATGGAGTGCATCTGGTTCCAACGAGACGGTGCCGCGGTTCACATGGCTGGAACATCAATGACAATCGCGCGAGAACACTTACCAAACCGCTTCATCTCCTTGAGGGCTCGCCAAATTTAGACCCGTTGCGACTGTTTCTAAAAAGGATGTCTCAAATCCTTGGTGTATACCATTCGTGCACGGACCCTGGATGAGCTGTGGACACTATTCGTGCTGCTACTGTCAATCTAGAGAGAGACGTCCTGGACAAAGTGAACGGAAACTTCCGAGTTCGACTCTCTAAATTCGTTGAGCAGAATGGAGGCTCCCTTCGAGATTTTCAAAACCTAATGAAGTATTATTTTAAATATACTTCTGTACAAAGGAAACAGAACTAAATTTATATGCCCAGTACTTCCTGCCTTTTATTTTTTACTTTTATTTGTTAACTTATTTATTTGTTTATTTATTTTTAAATAAGGAAATTCCTGTACCGCACGTTGTATGTCAGTGAATGTACAGGAGACTGCATGATGCAGATGCAGTAGTACTGAGGCTGTTGAATGAAAAGGCCTTTCTTTGGTTGGAGATGCAACAATAATAAAAGCAAAAAATAAATTTTGCCGAGAGGAAACAAAATAATGAACCGAAATTATTTAACATTAAGATGAGATCAGATCCAAACGTTTTCAAGAAAAAAGTAGCCGTATTTTTTATTCTGTATAAATAGTTGGACATTCCTGAATATATTAGTGCCAGTTTTTGTGATAGATTACTTTATATATATTTCTAACGTTTTTCTTTAAATTTTGGTCAATGCAACAAGGTGTCTGCATTGTTCTATGCATTTTTTCAGGTTTATGTTCAAAACTCAGAAAATACATGACCTAGAGGGCTGTCGCTTTGTTTTGTTTTCTCTGCAATTGTTTACTTCACACTAGTTATATTAATTATTAAATATTCTTTGCTCACATGCCTCCATAGGAATACACATAGCGTTAATGAGGCATTTGATAATATTGTGTGGACATGGACTACAAAGCATAGTTCTAAGTATAAAAATTTTAGATTAGGTATGTTATGCATTAATATATTTCAATGAATGGAATTTTTTTAAGAATAGAAGTCCTTGATCAGCTGACAATAAATAAAGGACAGATTGCAGCAAGAACATTGGAAACCATAAACTGATTAATAGTGTCGAAGGCTGAAATTTCAGTTCACCATTTGATCAAGGAGATGAAAAAGAAGAGAAGGAGGATGAAGTTAGATGAAGAGATAGGCACAGACTATGAAGCAGGTAGGAGAAAGATATGTTTCTGTAGACTGCCACCTTTCATTTAAATTTTCACAAAACCCCTTTTTCTCAGGAACAAACCACTCATGAAGATAAAAATCATGGAAGTTATTAATATTGTCAGAGACATTATATTGATCTACAATTACTGTTTTGAGAGCGATATAAATGATGGTACGAGTAGTGAGGGAACAGGGGTACTACCATATTTTGTTAGTGTGGGTTGCATACATTCAGAGGCAAACTTGATTGATTTGTGGCCCCTCCCCTTCCCCTTAACCATTTGTTCTGTTAAGTAGATTATGACTCCCAGGGGTTGATTTATGACACCCTAGGGATAATCTGTCCTCCTGAGAAACACCCACCCCTCCCCCTCCCCCTCCTCCACCCTCAACCTCTGGAAACCTCCAACCTTCCACCCTCACCCCAGCTGATACAACTACACTTTCAGACCTGAGTAATTCTAATAGCCCCATCTGACTCCATCAGTTTCATTGACTAATTAACTAAATTGATCAATTAATTAAACTTTCTCCTCTGGGAAGCCCTCATTTCGATCCTCCTCCCCTCCCCCACCTGGGACTTAGTGGGTCTATGCTGTAGATGGGGTATCTCATGACAGGATAGTCAATGACACAGCAGAGGGCATATTGTTTATTTATAATATTCGAATTGCTCATCACTCTCTGCTGTTTGGGTAGATGGAGTTCCTGCAAAATACATAAGAAAGTTAGTTAAATCGACCACTTTTTTTTCTATTCCAGCTGCACGAGGAATACTGGAAACATAACTCACTGCATGTAATTACACTGTTAAGAATATTTTGATCACAAACCACGCATCATCCATCGTCTGCTGTCCGCCAGGCTGCACCACACACCAGCCGCCTCATGGGTTCCCATGACCACTGTCGACTGCTCCACACCCAGCCAACTTGTGTGTTGCACTAATCCTCTGAAAAAAAGCTCCAAGTGGCGGCAATCCTTTGATATTTGATAACTGAGAAACCCCCAAGTTTTCCTCTGTGGGACACCAGCACACATGAAAATTCCTTTCAAGGCAAATACCTGACTGGGAATCAAGGTGGGCATGGTAGTTCACCTATCCTAGTGGCAGTCAGTCTCTGGAAAAAGAAGAAGAACTAGAAGGAGAAGGGGAAGTAGATGAAGAACCATGAAGCATCGGCAGTAGCAGTTGAGATCCTCATCTGCTTATCCATCACAGAGTAAGCGTAAAAGTAAGAACTCATTAAGTGTCGTTGCTACTATTGCCACAAGCAGTGGTTCTTCCATCTCTTCTTTGTCAAGTTCCCTTTCTTTATTCAACTCCCTGTCATTGTCTACAGATGCTTATTGTTCTTCTTCCTCTTTGTTCTCTGGTGTTCTCTGGTGTGTCTGGACCAGCAGCGACAGACAGCATGTCAGGATCAGTAGCAGCTACCATTTTCCCATCGGCACTTGCAGTGATTTCTGGCCTGTAAGGACCAGCATCGGTAGCAGCACCTTGTGATCCTGCAGTGCTCCTGACCAGCATGTTGGAACAGGACAAGAAGCTGCTAATATACCGCTCATTGATTTAGACACCCAGTAAGTCTCCAACTCTCAGCAGAAGTGTGCCTAACAGCACACTGGGTGGGGCAATACTGGTCTCTGACATGCGCACCATCCCAAAACACTCCGGTGTGACTGTGTGGACTGTGTTAATGTGGTGGATGAGAAGCTGCTGATTCCCACGGTTCTCTGCTGGTTTTCACTTCTACTTATAATTTAACATCAAATGGCTTTAAATTTTTGTATAGGAGAATCAGTGGACGGTGTTTGGCGTGTTGTGTTAGATATTGAAAATGTACTGAGAAGTGTTAAAATGCAGTTTATGGAGTCGGAATGGGATGAACTGTGTTGTGTAGAACACTACATCAACATGATCTCCATCTCTGGACAATTACTGTGCTAATCTGACGCTATCTATAACATTACTGTACGACAGTGTGACACTCATGGTGAGATCTGTAGGTCGATCCATCTATCTGCAACACTTCACCTTCGCATACGTGTTTAGCCTATGGACAGTGGTATCCCTTGTGCCAGAAAGACAGAATCATGGGCTGCTGTGTGTACAAAATGTGTATAAAGAGATTATGAACTGCCTGCTTACGTGTAGTGTGTGTGCAGATGATTTACAACAGTGCATCAATACGGTGTCAAAAGAAGAAGCTAAAGGAACACACATCAGTTTGAGAGCAACAGACGCTGAATTTACTGCTTACAAGAGACATTTGTTCGGGAAAATTTGTAAAAAATGAATATCAGTTTTTTGTTGTTGTACATGTAATGCAGGCTATGTAAAATTGCTGAAGTGTATATATATATATATATATATATATATATATATATATATATTAAAAACGCAAATATTTGTTGTCTTTGTTATTTAACTACCTCGTCATTATATAATGTAATGTATACCAGTTATAGCTCAGTCGGTAAGATGATTGTGCTATAAACTCA
Source organism: Schistocerca piceifrons (assembly GCF_021461385.2). Classification (NCBI taxonomy): domain Eukaryota; kingdom Metazoa; phylum Arthropoda; class Insecta; order Orthoptera; family Acrididae; genus Schistocerca; species Schistocerca piceifrons. The sequence goes on along the minus strand of NC_060138.1, from coordinate 292,688,758 downwards.
TGCCCAAAATTAAAGCAACACACGGAAATTTTGCAACGTTGCCCTTATTTTTCAACAAAACAGTAAAAAACAGGTAATACTGAAGTAGAAAAAATGTAAAGAACACAGAAAAACAGCAGCATGAATAACGGTAGACAATAATGTTTTTCGTTTTTTGCCAACTTAACATATTTGCACACGAGTTCCGACAACTGGTTAATGTGCTCAGTATGGGATGTGACCACCCCTGGCAACAATACAGGCCTCACGACGCCGGGACATGCTGTGAATGATGTCATTCATCTTATGCTGAGGCAATAACGCCCGTTGTTCTTGCAGAGCTGCTCGCAAGTCTTGGAGAGCGGTTGGTGGATGCTGATGTTTTACAACCCGTCTGCCTAGTGCATTTCCGACCGTGCTCTATGGGATTCAAATCGAGAGACCGAGCTGACCACACCACTCGTGGGATACATTCTCTTTTTACAAGAAAACATCAACCACCTGTGCCCTATGAGGTCGAGAGTTATTTTCCAACATTACGAAGTCTGTGCCCTGGCAACGCGCAACAACAGCATATGAGGTACCAATATCTCGTCACAATACTCGACAGTAGTAAAACCTTGCCTATTCACCCGTAATTTCATGGAGAGGTGTTTGAGTGATCAACATAATCCCAGCCCACAGCATTAGCGACCCTCCCCGATATTGGTCTTTTTACACAATGTTTGGATCCCGATATCGTATTCTACGTTCCCTCCAGATGCGAATCCGTCGAGAATTACTCTCCAAACCAAATCGAGACTTTTCTGTGAAAAGAACATTGGCCCACTCTTCGACTGCCCATATGCGTGTTGACGATTTCACTCTAGGCGTTCCCTTTCGTGAAGACGCGACAGAGATGCACATACAGCTGGACTCCGACAAAAAAGGGCATTCTGTTGAAGCCTTCTGTACACCGTTAGCCTCGATACGACACGTGTAGTGGATGCTGGGAGGTCCGATGCCAGTTGCCGTGCAGTACTAGGCTATACTATCGTGCCCTTACAGCCAAATAACGGTCCTCTCTTTCTGATGTCACAGGTGGTCGGCCCTGTAGTGGTCTTCGGGGTACACTTTAGGTCTCGATAAACTGTCGTCACATCCGGGAAACAACAGAACGGTTCACATTGAGCCACCAGATTAAATCAGTTTCCGACAGTCCTGCTTCCAGTCTTCCTACGACCCTCTACCGCACAGAGTCCAATAGGCGTCTTCTCTTTGCCATGCCGCACCGTCTGTGACTGTGTAAACGGTGGTTGTTGATGCGGGACTACCCAGAAGATACTACCTCATTGGTAGGAGCCGTGCCATCATCGCTGACGTGGTTATCCGTCGACTGGGATGCTATATTCGGTGCAGAACACTATCATATAGACCTATTTTGACAGTTATATGATTATGGCGTGAATTAGACACAGGAAGGGGAAATAGCTATTTTTTGCTTTAATTTTGGACACCAGAGTATATTATTATTACAAGCGTTCATTTTTCTGTAAATGGCCACTGCACACCAAGACCTGACGTAGTCAGTATCATGGCTGGTTGGGTGAAACATCAAGACATTGTTGTAAGTGATGGTGCAGAAGAAGACCATAAGAAAAAGAAGAATGTGGTACTTCTGCCCGATAACATAATTGTTGATCCATCCAAGCGACGCTCGGGATAGCCCACGGTCCGAGGCGTCGTGTCACTGTTGGCGTGGCTGCCCCCGTCGGAGGTTCGAAACCTCCCTCGGGCATGGGTGTGTGTGTTGTCCTTAGCGTAAGTTAATTTAAGTTAGATTAAGTATTGTATAAGCTTAGGGACCGATGACCTCATCACTTCGTCCCATAAGATCTTACCACAAATTTCCAAAGTTTTCCATCCAAGTGTGGCAAGACAAACGTTGTCATGTCACTACTAACACGTATGGATGGAGTCCACTTTGACCAAATACATGCATTTTCAAAGGCGCTGTTTCATCCCAAGTACCAGCTACTGAAAAAAAATGACAAGATGTTCATTGTGTGAAGCCAAACACAGTGATGATATTTGGCGATGTTACTGTGAAAAACCAAAATCAAATTCAACGATATTTCTGTTTTGGTTTCCATATGGGTATTGACGTATTTTATGTGAGTCAGACATATTCTAGAATCCAGAAAAAGTTAGTGAGGGAGAATGAAAATTTTATTATAGCTTTCAAACAAGAAAATTTAAATCTAAAACACATTTATCAGGCGGATGTAGGAACCGACATGTCATTCAATGATTTTGTAAAGATACATGCAGATTGCTGGAATCACACACAGTACGGGTTTTTTGTTATTGATAATTCAAGAAAACTGCATGTCGGTAGGTACAGAATTTTTTTATATGTAGCTATGATAAAAGTGATGAACATGTCAGAATACATTACACCATGGACAAGTTCGCAAGTACGTCAAGCACCTAGCCCATAAGGATACGCGAGCATACACAAAGAATGCTTTTGTACATAGATGGAAAATGTAAAGTTAAGGAGCTAGAGACGTATGCCCAGACCCTTCTGAGACTGATCAACAAATTAGATGCTAGGGTAGGGAGTTAGAGAGGCACTCCTGCATTGTTCTGAGAAACAAAGTAGACGACTTGGTTGTAAGAGTTGGTGGAATTGAAAAGAAAGTACGTGACTTAACTGCAAAGCTTGAGCGAAATGTAAATAAGGTGCAGCCTGTGAAGCAGCCAGCTTAGTATGTAGCAAGATGTCAGCATAAGGTCATCGCTTAACGAAAGGGCATTTGAAAGAAGTTACGTTACTGAGGTTAGGATGTTTGGATCGAGAGCAGACACTGGGAGGAAAGTTTAAACTAGTTACTGAATCTCTCGGTCTACTGTTAGTGAAATTAGACTACGACGACGATAATGTCATTGCCAGTTTCGTAAATCGTCTCGGCGATGCTAGGACAGACAAAACATTTGGTTTCAGTAGTGGTAAACCATACATTTGGGACAGGCAGCCTATAACTTTAAATGAAAAAACAGTACATGGAGGGGATGGGGAAACTCAAACCACGTCTGCTGAACTTCATTCTCCTAAAACCCTCGAAAACAGTGAAGTTTTCACCCAAAAATCTGGAGATGTAAAGTGAAATATCAGTTTACCAGTTACACAGGAAAGCAGAAAATTTATGCAGTGCGAAATACGAAGACATTATAAACCCATTATTATTAGACGGTCGATATAGCAGTGGTGATGATATTGAAATTCAGCATAAAACAGTCAGCAGTCAGCCTCCTTAGTATATTTAATACGACGAACCCAATGAGATAATAGAACGACTACGACTGCTCATGGCGTCAGCTGCTACGAGCGATACGTCTCATTCGAATGAGGTTGTCTCAATAACTTGTGAGCTAGGAGGGAGAGGTATACTCGAATGAGTACAAACACAGTGGTTCGAGAATTGTACAAACCAGCAAGCAAAACATACCCTAGTAGACACGTTATGACTAAACGCTTGAAAGTCTTACGGCAGGCTGATCTTGTAGATAAGAGGGAATATTCACATGAGAATAATGGAGTCAAATATTTTTAATGATTATTGATAAATACTCCAAATTTGCCTGGGCATTTTCTGTCAAAACAAAAACGGGGAGAAATGTCACGGATGTGCTCGAACGTTTGTTGCAGACAAGGCCGACTCGGTGGCCGAAGAACCTTCAAACCGATCACGGTTGAGAGTTTTACAATACGAATTTCAAGACCATGGTACAGCGGTATGGAATACATCAATATTCAACTTTTACCCACCTGAAGTCGAATATCGTAGAACGTCTGAACAGAGCAATAAAAGCTCAAATGTGGATGCATTTTAATGTTGGCGGTTCATACAAATAGACAGACAAGCTCCTAGAAATAATTGCAAACCCAACGAAACATAGCACAATAAAAGTGAAGTCAGTCGATTTTGGCCATAATGGACTCATGGATACGGCGTACTGTTGTTGTTGTTGTTGTGGTCTTCAGTCCTGAGACTGGTTTGATGCAGCTCTACATGCTACTCTATCCTGTGCAAGCACCTTCATCTCCCAGTACCTACTGCAACCTACATCCTTCTGAATCTGCTCGGTGTATTCATCTCTTGGTCTCCCTCTACGATTTTTACCCTCCACGCTGCCCTCCAATGCTAAATTTGTGATCCCTTGATGCCTCAGAACATGTCCTACCAATCGATCCCTTCTTCGAGTCAAGTTGTGCCACAAACTTATCTTCTCCCCAATCCTATTCAATATCTCCTCATTAGTTATGTGATCTACCCACCTAATCTTCAGCATTCTTCTGTAGCACCACATTTCGAAAGCTTCTATTCTCTTCTTGTCCAAACTATTTATCGTCCATGTTTCACTTCCATACATGGCTACACTCCATACAAATACTTTCAGATTCGACTTCCTGACACTTAAATCTATACTCGATGTTAACAAATTTCTCTTCTTCAGAAACGCTTTCCTTGCCATTGCCAGTCTACATTTTATATCCTCTCTATTTCGATTATCATCAGTTATTTTGCTCCCCAAATAGCAAAACTGCTTTACTACTTTAAGTGTCTCATTTCCTAATCTAATACCCTCAGCATCTCCCGACTTAATTCGACTACATTCCATTATCCTCGTTTTGCTTTTGTTGGTATTCATCTTATATCCTCCTTTCAAGATACTGTCCATTCCGTTCAACTGCTCTTCCAAATCCTTTCCTGTCTCTGACAGGATTACAATGTCATCGGCGAACCTCAAGGTTTTTATTTATTCTCCACGGATTTTAATACCTACTCCGAATTTTTCTTTTGTTTCCTTCACTGCTTGCTCAATATACAGATTGAATAACATCGGGGTGAGGCTACAACCCTGTCTCACTCCCTTCCCAACCACTGCTTCCCTTTCATGCCCCTCAACTCTTATAACTGCCATTTGGTTTCTGTACAAATTGTAAATAGCCTTTCGTTCCCTGTATTTTACCCCTGCCACCTTTATAATCTGAAAGAGAGTATTCCAGTCAACATTGTCAAAAGCTTTCTCTAAGTCTACAAATGTTAGAAACGTAGTTTTGCCTTTCCTTAATCTAGCTTCCAAGATAAGTCGTATGGTCAGTATTGCCTCACGTGTTCCAATATTTCTACGGAATCCAAACTGATCTTCCCCGACGTCGGCTTCTACTAGTTTTTCCAATCGTCTGTAAAGAATTCGCGTTAGCATTTTGCAGCCGTGACTTATTAATCTGATAGCTCGGTAATTTTCACATCTGTCAACACCTGCTTTCTTTGGGAGTGGAATTACTATATTCTTCTTGAAGTCTGAGAGTATTTCGCCTGTCTCATACATCTTGCTCACCAGATGGTAGAGTTTTGTCAGGACTGGCTCTCCTATGGCTGTCAGTAGTTCTAATGGAATGTTATCTACTCCCGGGGCCTACAAAGATTAACAAAAAAAAAAAAAAAAAAAAAAAAGAAACGCAACCCAGGTCTTTCAGTGCTCCGTCGAACTCTTCACGCAGTAACATATCTCCCATTGGATCTTCATGTACATCCTCTTCCATTTCCATGATCTTGTCTTCAAATACATCGAACTTCTATAGACCCTCTATATATTCCTTCCACCTTTCTGATTTCCCTTCTTTGCTTAGAACTGGGTTTCCATCTGAGCCCTTGATATTCATAGAAGCGGTTCTCTTTTCTCCAAAGGTCTCTTTAATTTTCCTGTAGGCAGTATCTATCGTACCCCTAGTGAGATAAGCCTGTATATCCTTACACTTGTCCTCTAGCCATCCCTGCTTAGCCATTTTGCACTTCCTATCGATCTCATTTTTGAGACGTTTGTATTCCTTTTTGCCTGCTTCAATTACTGCATTTTTATATTTTCTCCTTTCGTCAATTAAATTCAATATTTCTTCTGTTACCCAAGGGTTTCTACTAGCCCTCGTCTTTTTACCTATTTGATCCTCTGCTGCCTTCACTACTTCATCCCTCAAAGTTACCCATTCTTCTTCTACTGTATTTCCTTCCCCCATTCCTGTCAATTGTTCCCTTATGCTCTCCCTAAAACTCTGTACAACCTCTGGTTTAGTCAGTTTATCCAGGTCCCATCTCCTTAAATTCCCTCCTTTTTGCAGTTTAAAACCTGATTCTTAAATATCTGTCTTACCAATATATAATCTATCTGAAACCTGTCAGTATCTCCAGGCTTCTTCCATGTATACAACCTTCTTTTACGATTCTTGAACCAAGTGTTAGCTATGATTAAGTTGTGCTCTGTGCAAAATGCTACCAGGCGGCTTCCTCTTTCATTTCTTACCCCCAATCCATATTCACCTACTACGTTTTCTTGTCTCCCTTTTCCTACTACCGAATTCCAGTCACTCATGACTATTAAATTTTCGTCTCCCTTCACTATCTGAATAATTTCTTTTATTTCACCATACATTTCTTCAATTTCTTCGTCATCTGCAGAGCTAGTTGGCATATGAACTTGTACTACTGTAGTAGGCGTGCGCTTCGTGTCTATCTTGGCCACAATAATGCGTTCACTATGCTGTTTGTAGTAGCTTACCCGCATTCCTATTTTTTTATTCATTATTAAACCTACTCTTGCATTATCCCTATTTGACTTTGTATTTATAACCCTGTATTCGCCTGACCAAAAGTCTTGTTCCTCCTGCTAGCGAACTTCACTAATTCCCACTATATTTAACTTTAACCTATCCATTTCCCTTTTTAAATTTTCTAACCTACCTGCCCGATTAAGGGATCTGACATTCCACGCTCCGATCCGTAGAACGCCAGTTTTCTTTCTCCTGATATCGATGTCCTCTTGAGTAGTCCCCGCCCGGAGATCCGAATGGGGGACTATTTTACCTCCCGAATATTTTACCCAAGAGGACGCCATCATCATTAACCATACAGTATAGCTGCATGCCCTCGGGAAAAATTACGGCTGTAGTTTTCCCTTGCTTACAACCGTTCGCAGTACCAGCACAGCAAGGCCATTTTGGTTAGATTTACAAGGCCAGATCAGTCAATTATCCAGACTATTGCCCCTGAAACTACTGAAAAGGCTGCTGCCCCTCTTCAGGAACCACACGATTGTCTGGCCTCTCATCAGTTACCCATCCGTTGTGGTCGCACCTATGGTACGGCTATCTGTATCGCTGAGGCACGCAAGCCTCCCCACCAACGGCAAGGTGTACTATCGTATTAGAATGCTGTATCGACGTAAACAGAAATTTAACGAAGGTGATTTGCTAAGTAACTCAAAACACAAGACAGCATTTGAGAAGACATACTTTCCAAACTGGTCGACTGAGATATTCACAGTTTACAAAGTACAGTGAACAAATGCCAAGACTTATATCTTCAAGGACAGCAGTGGCACTGAAATTTCGGGATGCTTTTCCACCGAGGAAATGCAGAAGACGTTAAAACAACATGTGTTTCTCATAGAGCGTGTCATAAGATGTCGAGTAAATAGAGCAGTAGTTAAATGGCTTGGCTTTCCCGCAACAAAAAACCGTTGGATTGACGCTGATGATTTGCAGTATAGTGAGGTGCACAAAGCACAGTAGCATAACATGCATGATAGGAGACGCTTTAAAGGAGGCGGTGGTATTCCAGACAAACTTCCTGTGGAACTGGATTTCCGGACGTGGATCACTGTGGACCTGGTTTAAAGTTTCAAAAACGTTTGGCTCGTGGTAGTATGGGAATTAACCTGCTTGACGAGATGTGTTTGATTCGCGACACTGAATACGCAAAACATAAAGATCTCCCAGGACGTAACGTCACAGATCGAGTTTTAGCTTATAAAGCCAAAGTACTATATGTGAGAAAGGATATTGGTATAGGACTGCGTACTGCAGTAGGAACGTTTAAACCAGTTAATCTCTCGGTGTACTGTTAGCGAAATAACATAACGACGACGATAATGCCACTGCCGGTTTCGTAAATCGTCACAGCGATCTTGAATTCTACCCGTACAATAATTTACACCTGCAATGGGATTAAAATGTAAACAGTCTAGTGTATGACATGTACGAGGGTTGGAACAATACATATTGAATTTCAAGCAGGTTGTGAAAGCTGTGTACTGAAGAAGAAGACGACAACAGTGAAAAAGAAGAAGGCGTGTTTCAAAAACTGTATCCTGACACTGATGTACGCGGCTAAAAGTTCCCTGAAGCATAAAGGACGGGTTAAAATACCAAAGGTTCTGCCGATTCCAAGGACATCAGATGGAATTATCCCTTCCTTCATTCCTGCCCTCGCAGGTCTCTCAGGGATGGGTTCACTGTTTGGTGGTGCTGAGGCTATTGCCGGAACAGTGAACGATGCACAGAACTCCCAGGAGCAGCAAGAGGAAGGAAGAAGGTATAACAGCATGATGGAAGCTGCAGCCATCGGAAAAGGACTGTATCTGAAACCATACAAGAAAGTACTAGGTCTATTAATATACAAGAAAAAGGCTCGTTAGCTATTTTCCCTGACAGATTGCTTACAAATAATATCTGTTGCAGTTTGTCAGGAAACAACTCAGCAGTCCAAGATTACGTGGAGTGTTTATGCGGGATACTTTACCGAGAACTATCTGGAAATCTGGAGAATGTGGATTTGTGAATTTAGATGTTGCTGAAGGACCAGGAACTCACTCGGTGGCGTATGTCAAGACAAATACAACTAACGTCTACTATTTCGACTTATTAGGAGACTTGCAGCCGCCAGAAGAGTTGCAACGATACTTCAAAGAGAAAAGACGTGTGCTCTACAATTGTAATCGCTACAATGACTTTAATGGGTACTTATCAGGCAAGGTTCAGATGGAATGTCGTATACTCTAATTTTAAAAGAACGATTGTCAATATTAAGCACGAATTACTTCCCACCGTCTGATTTAAGCAACGGGGAGCGGGTTATTGCGCTGAGTGGATCGGAGAGGCAAACAATAAACTTCATCCCTAATATTGACGATTTAAACGAAGTTTTAATACGGTCTGGGAAAGGGATTGAGCTACGTGCAAACATCATTCACTTAAATGTGCAATAAAGACAACGACTTCCACGATTGCCTTTAACCAGAGATGACGAATAGGACGGCTACTGGGTTTCACAAAAGGACAGGTTTTGAAAAAGTGTTCTAATAAATTCTTCACATTCGACCTGTTAGGGGATACACTCTCTGTCAGTACAATTCGTGTTAAGTATAACATTGCATCAAAATCTCACCTCAACAACAGATTGATTAATACAATTTACGTATTCTTTCCACTAATGGGAACAGGGTATAAGATCGTTGAAAGCCCTAGCAACGCTGTTTACATCCCAGCAACAGTTCAGGCTTTGGAATATATCTAGCCGCGTATTGTGGACCAAGATAATAAACTCGTCGATTTTCGCGGCGAGGATATCATTGTGCGGCTACATCTAAGGCGGAACCAGCAGCGCCCTTGAACGTGTGTAGGCCCAGAAGCGGTGGCGACCTTCAACCATCTGAGGCTGTTGGGGGCAGAAGCGACAGCCTTTAATTTCCCGCACCGGGAAGCGTTGGCAGCCAACTTCAACCAGTCAGTCCCGTACCGTCAATGAAGACAGGATTGGCGTAAGGTGTAAAACCAAAGTGCACAACGTGCAGTGTGCCACTTCACAACAGAAAAGCAAAGTATTAACACTTGCAAACCGTGAGTTTCTTAAATCATTTGGTCTGAAGCCACACAGTGACGTCGTTCGATATAACTAGCCTGGTGGAATATGCTGAGAATATTACACGCCAGGAGTACTCCTCGCATAAACCTTATGCGTCAACCACATTTGACAAAATGATTAAATTAGGAGTGTCATCCAATAACAGAACGCTTTAACCCTCCCATGCAAGAGTCATGTGTCTTGATTGATCATTACGGAAAGGGATGCTACTGCTACAGTGGCATCGAAACTTACACACAATATCTCACCATTCCTGTTTCGTGTGATACGATATGAACTTAATGGGATCAAGTCTGCCCGTACACGCAGTGTGGGCATAACATCAGCTCTGCTTCTCCATCGAATCTGAGCGATTTAGAAAATGCTGAAAGGTTCACTGACGGGTCAGCGGATAGAAGAGTGGAAGAGTACAAGTGATTTACAGCATGTATACCTTTAAAATTGCTTGTGGGATATTTTGAGTATATGCGGCGAATGGTTCTGAATGCTAAATGGGAACTTATTCCGTTAACAATTGAGACATTCAAGGACCTCAAGAGGATGAACGAGATCATGATCGATCAAATAAAATGGTGGATGCCGTACATCACAGTCTCGGATGAGGTTCTGAAAGTTCAGAATACCGGTTTATTTCTATTGTCATTTTTCCGTTCATCGGAGGTTTTCGAGTACCTGATTGCAAGCAGACGAACCTGGTCTAAACCTCCTCTTAGCTGGACGGGTACATGCTCATCACACATGCGTTTCAGGCCAACAGAAGGGGAATAAAGCAAATGATTTCACTAGATTAGATAATTGAAAGTTAACTAATGCCAGAGGCCACTTTAACTATGAATTCTACCCGTACAATAATTTACACCTGCAGTGGGATAAAAATGTAAACAGTCTAGCGCATGACATGTACGAGTGTTGGAACTTAAATAGTGGCAACTATTTATTCACAACCGATACAAAAGAGTTACATGTTTGCACCTGTTTCTGCCCTTCAAAGTAGTCACACAGTTGTGTTGAACCCGTGGCCAGCGATGTGGAAGAGGTAGTATACTGTTAGCAGAGCCTGTTCTGTAGATGGTGCGAATGGAGCGGTCTACTGACTGTCGAATCTCTGGGACAATTCTGAAGCGAATGCCACGAGGTGGTTCCTTCATCTTCAGAATCAAATCAAAGTCACAAGGACTTAAGTCTGGGGAGTATGGTGGATGGTACAGTACTTCTCAGTCCCATCGACCGAACAGAGCAGCCACAGCTTGCGCTGTATGCGCCCGCGCATTGTCGTGCAAAATGATGGGTGGGTTGCGCAGAGAGTGTCGGCGCTTCTTTCGCAAAGCTGGTCGCAGGCGATGCTCCAAAAACGAACAGTAATACTGTGCATTGATGGTCTGCCGTGAAGGAACGTAATGTGTTAGGATAACACCATCACAGTCGTACACGAGAATCACCATAACTTTAGACCGCTCCATTCGCACCACCAACAGAATAGGATCTGCTAAAGGTATACTACGCCTTTCACATCACTGGCAAAGGGTTCTACAAGACGCTGGTGACGACTCTGAAGGACAGTAACAGTTGCAAACATGTAACTCTTTTGTATCGGTTGTGAATAAATAGTTGCCACTTTTTAAGTTCCAACCCTCGTATGCGATGTCCCGTGCTTCGTACTACGAAGAGGAGGAATGTCTACTCAGTCCACAGAAATTCAAGAAGCTGGCGTACTTTGCACCCTGCTGTTGGCATGTCCACTGCTTACTGTCCTTGCCAGATACCCTGCGAAATTGAGTTGCAGTGTCACACATTCATCCATTGGCAGCCAAACATTAACATTTTACGTTGTCCGTCGATACTGATATCAGTTTGCATGACTCATTCATGGTGAGTCGTTTCTTTCTCTTAGAACATACATCTGCGACTTATCTGTACTGTCTGGAGATGACGTTTACATACGGAAGTCTTTCGAAATCTTTGCATCGAACTTCTACGGGTGATAGATCACGTAGTTAGGGACAACTTTTGTTAGGCACAGAATGTATGCTGACGCTTTCCAGCAACTCCCAGCAATTCTAGGCATCCTTTAATATTCTCTGGTCGTGGTATCTCCAATTTTGGCCGCCAAGTGCGAATCTGCCGCTATGAATGCAAGAAAGGCGTACAGAAATCCCCATGTAATGGATCAGAAACTGGACATGGGCAGAAAATGTCAAACGGTGCATAATGTTGATGTCATTATTAAGAGCTGCTTACGCAATTTGTTCAGTATGATCAGCGGAGATGCCGTTCAGCGCCAGATTTGCACCTGGTGGCAAAAACTGGAATTGAATTTTTCCAGCGTAAATCGATTCTGCATTAACACATTAGCATAGCTACCAAGTTTCGCTGCCATACGATAATGACAGCCCACACTGGCCACCTGTGTGTAGCGGCACTTTCATTATAACATCCGGTATATTTGCACGGGCATTACTACCATGAAATAACTGGAAGTGAACTGTCGTCTGACAAACCAACATTAATTCTTTTTTTTATTTTGCATATTGATAGTGTGTAATTTAACTACACATCAAAGTGCCATAGTAGCTGGCGGGAAGTGAGGCGTTAATTTAGAAAAATTACAACCCCAGACACAGGATTGAGGAACTGCGTACTGAAATTAGAAGCCTTCTATCATCAACAGTGGCAACTACAAAACTATGCTGGAAGGTGGCCAGAAATTCGTAAATGAAAAGAAAAAAGATCTTTTTCCAACTTAGACTGCATTGAAGGCCTTTGCAATCAAAAAAGATAACCAGTTTTTAGTCAGTCAACAGCTGAAGGAGAGGCAAGGTTCATGCATGGAATAAATCATTAGCTATTTGTGAAATAGAACTTCTAACCGAGCACAAAGAGCCATTAACAGGCAAGAGTGAAACAAATAGGTAATTCATTACTCAAGTAAATTACGTATTAATCTACTTAGGATATAAATTTTATACACAAATGTATTCGAAAAGAAAAAGAAAATTCCACTACTAGTTCAATGCTGATAATGTTATGCATATCTCGGTAGTTTCACTTAACCTAGGAATAGGATAGGACAGAGCACTTTCGGTGAATGTGCTTTTAGCTAAATAGTTAGTCCAAAGAACATAAAACATGACCACTTTTAGAGGTGTATATATTTAGATTGCAAACATTTTGGAAAACCACCTCTTGTACTTAAGTTGCAGGCACTACATACATGAGAGGATTACATTGACTAACTGAGAACTCTCTTGTCGAAGAACTATCCTGTGGAGTAGCTTTTCTTGCTCCAAGGGGATTTATCATGCGAAGTGGATGGCAAACGCCATATGTGTATGTTCTGTGATGAAGCTGAATATGTCCACATGAACAGACCGCAATTTATTTTTGTTATTTGTATTTTTTCCCTACCACTAGGAAAGTCAAAGCATGATCCAGTGCCTCTTCCTAGGCATACACAATAATTATACCCTGTAGCACCAACACCACGTGACTTATACCATGGTGGCTCCAGTCTCCTCTTTCCCACGAGGTCCAGACTGATAATGTACACATTCACACCCATGTACACCAAAACTCTCTGTTTCCCGCCACCCACTAAGCCCACTAAACTGCATTTGGTCAGTATACTAACTTATGCCGTGTTAGTTCTCTTGGGACTGCCTTCCGACGGTTGAAGCAATCCTGTTTGTGTTTAACGGTTGCTTCCCTAGCCGCTGCTCTCCACCCTTCCTACCTCTACACTCAAATGCCCAGTGGTCCACTATGCTACACGTATAGCACTCTGGCTGCTTACATTGCTTCCCTAGATGCCCCTCCCGACCACATATGTAACACTTGACTTAAGACGCGAACTTTCGATGGTCCTGTCTCTGCTTTACAGCAATATCCACCTCCTCTATAAGTGTTGCGATGCTAAGAGCTAACTACGTCCTCTGTGTTCTCCATCTGCACCCTCCATGATATTTCAGCGGGTATAACACTGCTCCATTTTCTACTTCATGTAACAGTACCCTACTGGCCTCTGCATTCTAGGTCAGTACATACGTCTTCGCTTTTAGCTTATGGATTCTATCCGAAATTGCTTCCAACGACTCGTTGCATTGCATTGATGTCGTACTTAATTTCTCCCCCCCCCCCCCCCAAAAAAAAACGCACAGTGTTCTGCTTTTGGAACCGCTGGCACAATGCAATAACCCACTCCTGGGATGTATGTGCTTCACTCAGCGTCGCATGGTAGACAACATATGCTTTGCATCCCCTGCATATTAGCGACGTACGGGGTTATTTCATATGACCACCCAGGTGCTTCCACAGTGTCCCTAACGTCCTGAACGAAAATTGTCACGTCCTGCATTGCCTTGACCGAGAAGGGATTAATCAGTGCGACCACTACTCACAATCAAGACTTACTTGCTCAAGACTCTGATTGCGGCTGATGATGACTCTCCTTATGAGCCGCTGAGTCACTATTAAATTCGAAATTTCTCTCCTTCATGCTCTCAAACTGCTCTATTAAAGGTTACATTTGTCGAATCAAAGCAGCAGTTGAATTTGCCATAGTAGCATTGTTTCCACAATTTTGCACACTTTATGGAACGGATTATTTGAAACAAGACAAAACTCAAACTCCCATTCAACTTGTAAGGTGGCAGAATAAATGGTCAGATTCGCACCTTACATGAGACCTTTACAGATCACAACGAGGTGAAGATGACACCTAACGTAATTCAGTGGCTACGCAAACATTTGTTTACCAGTATGTAATGCAAAAAGGGATGACAGCCAATCGACAGTAATTAGCACATCATTCCTAGAGAATGCATGTCTTTGAGCGGAAGGTGGAACACGGAATGCGAATCACTTTTAGTTTTGAAAAGCCAGCCCCACAACGGTGTAGCGAAGCTGTGCTGCGGGAGTTATGATGGAAACCACTGAAAGGGGTGGCAGGAGGAAGGTCAGCGACCCCAGAACCCCAGACCAGGTGATTCAGGTCGGAGGACGTTTGTAGCGGCACCTCTGCAGAAGGGAAAGAAAAAAAAGCTTTAGAAAGCTGCGATACCGAATTCCAGTGGGGTATGAACAAAAGCCAGTGACGCATTTCGGCCAGCAGGTGCGGCACATGGAAAGGTCAATGTACTTTAGGTGTCTATAATGGGCACAAAATGTCCAATGGGATATGAACAAAAGCCAGTGACGCATTTTGGCTAGCAGGTGCGACACATGGAAAGGTCAATGTACTTTAGGTTGAAATGTCCCCTTTGAAAAATTAATGAATTACTATGCTGATAAACATCTTACGTTATTTGATTTTCAAACAGCTGAGCAAAACTGAACGTACTCAGACATTACTCTCTTTACTTATTCTGATCAACACTAAACTGACACACAATATTTTTAGCGCAACACAATCTGACTTTTAATAATCCCTACAAAAGAATGGCCCTGACTAACAATAACCTATACCTTTCATGAATCTCTTACCTCACAAAAATCTTCGTTACTCAAACTACTGCAATACAGGAAGCACCAATACTGCCAGCTAAATAAAGTGACTAGCTACTGATAGGCATAATTAGAAAATGAAAGAATTTGATAAAGAACAAACAATGTATTTACCTTAATAACGTTCAAAATTCATTATATATATATATATATATATATATATATATATATATATATATATCAGTTCATGACATCCAGTCTTACAAATTTACTGTATCTAATGGACACACGTCCAGATCATCCGCTCTCAAAACTCCGCCATTTCTCTCCCCACATCCACCACTGCTGGCGGCTCACCTCCAACTGCGCAACGCTACGCGCTGTTGACAGACAACTGCCCAACACTTCAATGGCGAATATTACAACAATGCTAACCAGCTACAGACTGCACACAGCACAGCCAGTGATTTTCATACAGAGCGCTACGTGGCAGTGGCGTTACCAATATAAGAACCTAAACAGTCTACTAACAAGGTGTCCAGAATGGTCACAAAATGTCCGATTGGCGGAAACGCACTAGGAAGGAAAAAAAAATACTACAGTTTTGACACAAATCGATAGAAGGCACTTTGCAAGTGGTAGAGAGAGTTTCTACAAAATAAGAGGAATGCTCCTATTGGTCGAAAAAAGCTGTGAAGTGAAAAAGGAACCTAAGTGGACAGAGGCAGTTCTGCCATGAGTAGGACAAGAGAGAAATTTTCTAGTGGGACTCTTCTACAAACTGGCGTCAAATGCAGAATGGAGCACTTAACTCTCCATATGATGCAGAGAAGAAATTTGTGTAGCCACTGCGTTCACAGCAGCTGCACTTCAGCTAAAAATTAGCTGTAGCAACGTTTAGCTCCAACTATGGAGAAAAGAACCAGCCAAATTAGCTAATTGTTCTTGCGAGAAATGAGAGGGCACTATAATATGCACGCTGCTCCAAACATGCGTGTGTGTATCGCCACATAATAAGGCTAGGGCTGAGTATGTGTTTTCTCACATATCGTGAAACATAGGGAAAGTTTCTGTTGGAAAGTTCAGCAAAGGCCAGATTAGTTTTATAGGAATTTCAGTGGGAGAAAGCGGCCTTGCAAACAGCAGCATGTCGCTGCTTAAGATAAATACCCCGTGCAGAAGCGTAAACCTTGTTGGTTCACCAGCTTGCGTCCGCTGTATACTCGAGCGGCCTTGGGTAATTTTGCGCTCAAATTTGTCACATAACTAACCATCCACCGTAGACTTAATTGTCATCCTAAATAGCAACGAACTTTGAACCAGAATCGGACCATTTTCGTAGTACTGAACAACATCATAATGTATGTGTAAGAGCAATTTTGTAAAGAAACTTCCAATCAAACTTTCATAATATTGTATCTTTCAGAGAGTTAATATAACACATTGCTGTGTATAAAAATATTTCACTTTTTGATGTTGGCAAGATGTGTTATCCATTGCGCTATTTTTACTTTGGCGAGTTGAAAACTGCGTAAAAGTCGTAATTTTGAGAGAAACATTGCCACATTAAAGTTGCCATTTCACCTTACACAGTTGCTCTCAATTCAAGAAAAAGCAAACACAAACCGCACCTTACAAACTCTCCACAAAAAAAAAAAAAAAAATAAACACAAATTGATGCCTTCGGCGAATCATCGCCCATCTAAACTCAGCACAACTACTAGACAGATGTCCAGCACGCTTACATTCAGAACAAACAGCTGCTACAGCTCTCGGACACAGCAACTCGTGCCCAGATAAATTGAAAAATGGGCAGCTCGCTGGCACTACATTATCATATTCACCATTTCCTCTAAGCAAAGATAAGTCCACGAGCCCCTGTGGCTTCAAAGAAGTAACTCTAACCATCTCGTACCCTGGCTACACAACTAACTCTGATTACGAGGGCAAAGATAAATAATAATATAAATAAAAGGTGAAAGAGTACTGTAGGAAAGGGAAAGAACAACAAAGAAGTAAGCATTGAAACCGGTGCGTGGTCTTTAGATGACACAAACGAAGAAAGAGAGAAAGAAAAAAAAAACATAGACGCACCACACCACATTGTGTTGTGATGATGCCTACGTTAAGTGCCACTGCCTCACACACCACTCACCAAAACCAACTCTCTCACGAAAACGTAGTGTTGGACGTGGACGGACACTTTCCAATGCAACGTATTATGTTGGAAAGCGAAACGACCACTTCCTGACACCAAACTGTTACAGCCCCCCTCCTCCCCCCAAGACTTATTGGTTGTAGGATATCAGATCGACAGAGAGGAATGGTCCGTGCAGAGAAATACAGGCAAGTGTGTCACGGACTGTTAATATCGAAGGTAACAGGCGGCTTTACACTGAACTCGGCGATAGCGCCGCGCAGGTAGCGTGGGTCAGCGCCAACGCGAAATGCCGGAATTCGCAGCGTCGGCGTCCAGTTGCGCAGCCTTGCGGACGCAGCCATCCCACTCGCGCCACGGCCAAGTGGCCACCGCGTGCGTTAACTGCGCCCGTGGCCCGGAAAACGACCGCCTACCCAATCAAGCGCGACTCGTGGACCCGACGTACAGCGCTGGAGAGAAACATCCTACCACCGTCGTTGTAATGAGCCTTTTCAGCTCCAGCCATCCGCCCAGGACAGCTCGTTCAGTGTCTGCAGACAGCTCTGCCGCGAGTTCGCGTCCTGGCCCCACCCCTGCGGACGGCAGCTTGCAGTCCGCAAGATGATATCACCCAGAGACGTCGGCCCCTACCCACAGGTCACTAGGGGCCGTTGTAATTGCACCGTACAGGTTCTTCACGGCAAGTCTGTGACCTATGCTGCCCTGATTGCTTCACATTTGTGACTGTGTCCGTCGGGCCATGGCTTCTAGCCTGTGAGCGCTGTCATAAACCTGCCTCGCAGAATCGTTTGCAACATATCAATATCGTTAGCGCCTGCATTATATATCTGATAACCTCTGAAAAAAAACTGCACTGAATCGTGAAGCAGAACCAA
Organism: Schistocerca piceifrons; assembly: GCF_021461385.2. Taxonomy (NCBI): domain Eukaryota; kingdom Metazoa; phylum Arthropoda; class Insecta; order Orthoptera; family Acrididae; genus Schistocerca; species Schistocerca piceifrons. Next base: position 292,670,558 of record NC_060138.1, on the reverse strand, counting down.
TATATAAGGACTCAAGTAGGAGTCGATTAAACTCCAAAAGTCACTAAGAATGTAATAGAACAGTTCTTTTATAACCACAAAAGTGTATCTTTAAATAAATTTTATTTGAGTGACAAATTTCTTAACATAGGTTCTTCACAATGGCATGAAACTAATGATGTCAATGTCCATAGTTAGATAGTTGTACAAATTATCCGGTTGCATCAGGCGAGAAAGAAGGAAAAAAAGGAGAGAGATAAAGACAGAGAACAAGGACGAGGAACAGAAAGACGAGGAATAGAAGCTGCACACACTTCAAGTTGTGTCTGAGTATCGCCATAAAGTTCAAGGACAAAAAAAGAGACTTTACAACAGAATAAATATTTAAACAAAAATATGATTTTCTCGTCAAATCTGCATCAAACGTTTCGTAAACAGTGGGTTTAGGGTTTGTGTTATTAAAGTTAATATAACAATCTGGCATTAATGATAAGGTTGAAGGCAGTGAAGTCTTTTGTTAAAAAGCTACGACTGAACCATGTCTTTCGAGATAAAAAGTAAATCTGATATTACGCCATTCTGTGACGTATTAAATGCAGTGGCGCTCCTTCCGCTTTTCCTACCGAGGCGAAACCACGAGCAACTAATTTTTTTGTGTAAAGAAATCAAACTATGGGGTAAAACAAAAAACACTTGCAAAATGAGAGCCTCCATAAGTATCGCGTTCTATTTTTGGAATACATACAAACTGTACATTTTATGTAAATTTCTAACACTTCAATCAAAAATCATAAAAATATTCCTTAAATGAAACAAATGGAACCTAAAAAGTTTACGAACACAAAAATATCTTCTGATAAAATCGTGTTCTTCAGTTAATTAAAACGACAAAGAGATCAGCAGCTTTTTCTTTTTGTTGCTTGAGAAAAGATTTGTGTTACTTAGAATTTAATTTTTATGTACGTTACGTATTTATGAAAGATTATAAATTACCAGTCGTGGGTTCATAATAAAGTACACAAAGAAGCAAAACACGAGATTTCGAGAAAGGTTTCAAATGGAACGAAACGAACGACAACTCAATCCTGTATTAGGAGAGGTAGCAATGGAATGCAACGGGTGACTACCTGAAAAAGAACGAGACCGAGGTGGGGCTGAGCAGAAGAGAAACCAGAACGAGGGACGACACCTACCGTACAAGCCTGGCTGAAGCGAACGTGAACGACTGTTCAAGGAACGAGACTGGCGGCGACCGAAGTGAAAGGCGAATGGCCGTACTTCGAAGTCACTGTAGTAAACTGTTCCTCTGGACCCTTTCGTTCACGAAGGACCTGCGTCTATTGCACTGGCTTGCACGTTCTCCAGATCCCTCATCTACTGAAAACCTCTGGCCACAGCTGGCAGCGATATTGGCATACCACTGCTCGCTATATACACTCCTGGAAATTGAAATAAGAACACCGTGAATTCATTGTCCCAGGAAGGGGAAACTTTATTGACACATTCCTGGGGTCAGATACATCACATGATCACACTGATAGAACCACAGGCACATAGACACAGGCAATAGAACATGCACAATGTCGGCACTAGTACAGTGTATATCCACCTTTCGCAGCAATGCAGGCTGCTATTCTCCCATGGAGACGATCGTAGAGATGCTGGATATAGTCCTGTGGAACGGCTTGCCATGCCATTTCCACCTGGCGCCTCAGTTGGACCAGCGTTCGTGCTGGACGTGCAGACCGCGTGAGACGACGCTTCATCCAGTCCCAAACATGCTCAATGGGGGACAGATCCGGAGATCTTGCTGGCCAGGGTAGTTGACTTACACCTTCTAGAGCACGTTGGGTGGCACGGGATACATGCGGACGTGCATTGTCCTGTTGGAACAGCAAGTTCTCTTGCCGGTCTAGGAATGGTAGAACGATGGGTTCGATGACGGTTTGGATGTACCGTGCACTATTCAGTGTCCCCTCGACGATCACCAGTGGTGTACGGCCAGTGTAGGAGATCGCTCCCCACACCATAATGCCGGGTGTTGGCCCTGTGTGCCTCGGTCGTATGCAGTCCTGATTGTGGCGCTCACCTGCACGGCGCCAAACACGCATACGACCATCATTGGCACCAAGGCAGAGGCGACTCTCATCGCTGAAGACGACACGTCTCCATTCGTCCCTCCATTCACGCCTGTCGCGACACCACTGGAGGCGGGCTGCACGATGTTGGGGCGTGAGCGGAAGACGGCCTAACGGTGTGCGGGACCGTAGCCCAGCTTCATGGAGACGGTTGCGAATGGTCCTCGCCGATACCCCAGGAGCAACAGTGTCCCTAATTTGCTGGGAAGTGGCGGTGCGGTCCCCTACGGCACTGCGTAGGATCCTACGGTCTTGGCGTGCATCCGTGCGTCGCTGCGGTCCGGTCCCAGGTCGACGGGCACGTGCACCTTCCGCCGACCACTGGCGACAACATCGATGTACTGTGGAGACCTCACGCCCCACGTGTTGAGCAATTCGGTGGTACGTCCACCCGGCCTCCCGCATGCCCACTATACACCCTCGCTCAAAGTCCGTCAACTGCACATACGGTTCACGTCCACGCTGTCGCGGCATGCTACCAGTGTTAAAGACTGCGATGGAGCTCTGTATGCCACGGCAAACTGGCTGACACTGACGGCGGCGGTGCACAAATGCTGCGCAGCTAGCGCCATTCGACGGCCAACACCGCGGTTCCTGGTGTGTCCGCTGTGCCGTGCGTGTGATCATTGCTTTTACAGCCCTCTCGCAGTGTCCGGAGCAAGTATGGTGGGTCTGACACACCGGTGTCAATGTGTTCTTTTTGCCATTTCCAGGAGTGTACTACGATTACTGGCACAGAGCTGAATCAGCATGGAGTAACATACCCATATTTGACATCCAAGCTTAGCTCGATTCGATGACCAGCTGGGCAAGAGCTGTTGTTGGTTCCAGAGATGGGAGTTCTGTACACTAAATTTCGCACCGTACGTATTCCAGAGTTACCACCATATTTAATCATGTATTCTTCGGATTACACAGTATACTCGCTACAAGTAAAATTTAGTTATTGCTATCTTTCCTGATGGTTCAATTATTCATTAATAACTATCTTTTGGCGATAGGGAGTTTGTGGTACCGAAAAGAACACAGTCTAAGGCTAACAATAAATTTCAGAAAAAAGATTCTTTCCAGAAGGTGACAAATTTCAGGTCACAAATTTTTCCCTGATCAAAAAGCGACAGCTAAAATAACTCTCAGTTTAACTTTATCACACATCCGTACTTCACCAGATTTCTTAGTAAGTTACTTGAAACAGAAAACTTTAAATGGTGGAGCCGCACAACAATAATCAATGGCGTCGAAGTTAAGACACAATGATGAAATTTCACAACCCAACAATAAAAACAAATTTCAGATCACAAATAAAAAAAGAAAGCCACCTTGTGGCACTCAAGGTCGGATAACACACATTCTGAATATTCCTAACCTGAAACACAAAGCAACAAGTCTCAATTTAATTGGTTCAAATGGCTCTGAGCACTATGGGACTCAACTGCTGTGGTCATTAGTCCCCTAGACCTTAGAACTACTTAAACCTAACTAACGTAAGGACATGACACACATCCATGCCCGAGGCAGGATTCGAACCTGCGACCGTAGCAGCAGCGCGGCTCCGGACTGGAGCGCCTAGAACCGCACGGCCACCGCGGCCGGCTCTCACTTTAATTGGACACTGTATGAAATATTCACTGAAATTTTATATTTTCTGTTTTATACTCCATAATGTACTTTGGACTTCCCTGAACATTTTGATGTATAATACATTAAAATCAGACAATTGCGAGACCTTCAAATAATATTTAGAATGTTGATGTGTGACTGTCAAATTTCACAGCTACGCATGCACTGCCACAGTTGAGCAGTCATATCTTGGGAACTACACAGTCTAGAAGGCTGTGAATTGCTTCGTTTTGTGCCTACTACTACGTCACAGAAGTTGGCATTACGAATAAGTAAATCAGTTCTTCGTTTCTGATACTAATTTTCGTTGAAAGTAGTGGGTAACACAAAACTGTCTGATGGCAAGACAATAAAATGTGTTAGAAGACTAACAGACAAAGTAATTGATGAATTATGGAAAGGCCATTAGAGATAACTGTGACAATTTAGAGAAGATGAAAAGCGCTGTGCGGAGAACTTTCTTTCATCGAATATCAGCTGATGAAAAGCCATGTCATGCTTTGTGTCCAGCTCCACCAAACACTTGGTGTAAAAATAGGTAACAATTTTCTGGCACTCTGCATGAATTTACACATAAACATTCTCTTCCTTTGGTGGTAATGGAGCCAATCAAACCTATTTACAGATATTTGGCAAATCCTGAGCTACTAAAGAAGTGTTTACATGGGAACACCCAGACTGTGGATGAATCCTTCAATAATGTTGTGTAGTGCCGTGGCCTAAAAATGTAGTTGTTGGCCTAATGACTGTAAGCACTGTCTGATGCTGTAATAAGTTTTAATGGTGGGAACTGTGAAAGATTTAAGGTTCTGGAGAAGTTAGGGGCAAGATTTGGACAGAACACAGCTAAAGGACTGCAGGAAGTGGATGAGCTTCGTGTATGTTGCAGAGGACACATAATGCGTAGTGAGGCGATCACTCTGTTGTAGAAATAATTCAATAGCCAAGATCGCTTAAATACTGTTTACTGGATAACTGGTTTCAACACAAGTAAAGGTGCTATCATCGGATCTGTATGTAGATTAACACTTATAAACTATTTGGATATAACGATACATGAGACAGACCAGCTGATATAAAATCATTGTCACAAAAAATCAAAAAGCAACTGCTCTCATGGTCATTCTTTTCCATAAAATATGTAAAACCGAAGTCACAAGTAAAAACTATATGGTAAATGGCAAATGATTTTTTTGTGACAATGATTTCATATCAGCTGGTCTGTCTCATGCATCGTTATATCCAAATAGTTTATAAATGTTAATCTACATTCAGACCCGATGATGGCACCTTTAGAGTGTTGAAACCGGTTATCCAGTAAACAGTATTTAAGCGATCTTGGATTTTGAATTATTTCTTCATGTATGTGAAGAAGAGTTAGCTGCTCAGCAAATGACAAAAGAAGCAAGAAAGAGAAGGAGGAGGCAAGCACTGGGCTGTTGTGACGCTGCAGAAGACACAGACTATGGGCCAGGGCAATTCTAGTGCATAAAAGACGCAGAAATGTCTGTATAATAATTTGTAATAAAAAAAGTTTTAAACCTCAAAACCGCTGATCTACATTTTTTGCAATAAATGACTCTTTTTCTAAAAAAGTTCTGATGGTAGAGACATGAAATTTTCACAGCATGCTAAGTGTGAGATTCAACACATATGGAACTAGAATAATTAAAATATCCTGAGTTGTTTTGTTTTTATGTTAATTTATCTACAAAATTCAGTAAAAAAATTTAGTGTTTGAAAAAGAAAGATAACATGCCCCACAATACAATTCTAGTAACAATTCTAGTTCTGTGTATCTAGAAATGCGTATTCAATAATTATGGAAATTGTAAGTTGGTGTCTTAAAAAATTTCCAAGATAATGGGTCATAAAATTATATAATTTAACATAATAGGACATACAATGTTCCCTTAAGCAACACACTGCACAATAATAGTTACGTCAGGTTGACGAGAGCTTAACCAGTAATCAGTAAGAGCAAATTTCAACTTCCTATATTTGACAATGACACTCGAGCTCGTAGAACGAATTTCTGTAACACAATCTGTAAATAATTATCGGACGGCCACTGGCCTCGAGCTAACGAACTTCACGGTGGAGTTTCCATTCATCAAGGTGTTCATATGAAAATGTTTTTGATTATAAGCCTAAAGCATCTTTCGAGCGGCCACACAATCCGGGAATTCAGAAACAAGAAAATGGTCAAAGAATATATGAAGGCGCCAAGACTAATCTAAGCCTCAAAACGGTGCATTATACAACAACCTTAGGGATGTTAACCTTGAACTGTACATCAATGCACATACGAAAAAAATTTCAAAGCACGCTAGTAGCAGTCAGGTAACGGAACTCTACCATGGTTCAAAAAAAGACCAAACAAGCGTCCACATGCTTAACATGGTGTCTTACTACACCGGAAACTAAATACTAGTTTATGGTGAGTACTCCAGCGGCAAACCAGTATCCAGACAGAGTGACACACTAATCTCTATATGGAAGAAGAGTAATAGCAAGAGCAACACTAGGTTAACTCATTGGGCAACTTGAATAGAGAACATAATACAGCTTCTTTTCCCGCGGGCGTGTTCTTCCTGGTGTGAACGCTTGTGCGATTCCATCTGCACTAAGAAGCGTTGAATCCACAACAAGACGCCAACCTCAGTAACAATATTATTCACACTACTGAAGAAACTGAAACATAGACAAAATCAAGTTCGACAACGACAAATCACAAGCTATGACACAAATTGGCCAAAAAGCTAATACTAACGAAGATAACACGACAAGTGCCAACAACTCGATTTGCGAGAAACTTCTTTCAGTGGAAAAGGAGACAAAATAAGTGAACACGTGTCAGCTCATCCTTCTTTTACAGCGGCGATATTCTTCCTGGTGTGAACGTTTGCTGTTCACAAAGTCAATCAGTGCCGAATGCTTCTCCTTCTTCACTAACAACCACTGAAAATGGTTCAAATGGCTCTGAGCACTATGGGACTTAACATCTATGGTCATCAGTCCCCTAGAACTTAGAACTACTTAAACCTAACTAACCTAAGGACAGCACACAACACCCAGCCATCACGACGCAGAGAAAATCCCTGACCCCGCCGGGAATCGAACCCGGGCGTGGGAAACAACCACTGAAGCCATAAGACTCCAACCTAAATAAAAACATTATTCATACTATTGAAAAAACAAAATCAAGTTACGCAACGATAAATCACATCCTATAACATAAATTTCCCACATCAAAATACTAACGAGGAGAACACAGCAAATGCAGAACAAGATTTTCGAGAAACCTCGCTCAGTGGAAGAGGGGTCAAAATAAAAGAACGCTTGTCTTGACTTATCCGTAGATACTCGACCGTTCCTGAAAAATCGATAGTCAAATGTTCGTGGTATTTTCCACGTATTTAATGCGTCTTTCACAGCACGCTATTGTCATCTTCATCTTCATCACTGTCAACGACTTTTCTTTCTCGAGTGAGATTCATATGAAGTAATGTCACTGTGGCAAACCTAACTTCACACGATTCTAGTGGTGTTCGGAATATATGTGCTTCGAATGTTTTTTTGATAGGTATCATTTAAGGAAATGCAACAAATATTCCTGAAGAATGATCATATTAAAGAAATATAAGAATTAATATAAGAGTTGATATGGGAATGAAATATCAGAACACAATAATTTAAAAAGATTGTATCCTCGTAACATATCATACGAACACACATCATAAAATCAATTTAAGACAAGCCGTGTGGAGTGGCCGCATGGTTTGAGGCGCCATGTCACGGATTGCACGGCCCCCCAGCCGAAGTTCCGATTCCTCCCTCAGGCATTGGTGTGTGTGTATTATTATTCCCCTAAGTAGTTTAAGTAGTGTGTAAGTCTAGGGACTGACGACCTTTGCAGTTTGGTTCCTTATGAATTCACACAGAAATGTATGATACTTGTTTTGGAGGAGGAGATTAGTGTTAAACGTACCGTCGACAATTAGGTTATCAGAGATGGAGCACAATCTCGGATTAGGAAAGGATGGGAAGGAAATCGGCCTGGTGCGATTTAGGGAAATAGTGAGAAACCTAGATTAGGGATGGCCGGACGCAGGTTTAAGCCGTCTTTCTACCAAATGCAGGTTCAATGTGGTAACTACTATGACACTTCTCTCGAAGCTTGTTATGGAATCCAGTTGTAAATTTACAATTAGTACAACGCCTTCTTGTCACCTAACTTGACAAGAAACATTCAGGTAGTAACATTCTATGGATATGAACAGATAAATGAAAATACTAATAATAAAATAAGTAAAAATAATAATCGAATTTCGAACACGGGGGCAAAATAAGAAAACTGCTACGGTAATCACTTAGCCACCGCTTCGTAAGAGAATATCGGGAGGTAAAAGGCACGTAGAGCACCTCGCAAAATACCACGAAACTTTGATCATGGATTTATCGGAAACGGTGTAACGAGTGTATCAGAACTCTCCATTACATAAAACAATACGTCCAACTTAACGCTATTCATTGCATTGTGTAAGCACTCAGATATCGATAGTAACTATCTGTGACCGGAACATGGGAGCGCGATTCTAAGCGATGTTGTGAGACGAGGTCTGTCTGCGGGGGTGGAAGTAGTAGTGTCGGTCAGAGCTCGGAGACAGAAGGCGTGTCACGCTACCCTCACGTCGGTGGTGGCAGATCTTAGCACACTCAAGGCCTGATTTCATTTATATAGCCAGGAGAGATCTAGATGGCTTAACTACTCTTGAAGATGGAATTCAAGGTAAAATTCGCAAGCATAGCGCAAAAGCAAACGCAGGGTTAGGCTCGTGATTGTTAGTCCGAGTTTGCAATAACCCCATGTTTTGCTCGTCAGTGAAAGAAGCCTCCTTATCCTCCAAATAATTATAATTATTCTCGACATTTAAATAATATGCTGTGGTTACTAAATGTTAATGTAATTTTGAAAATGAAATAATTTGTTAATCTGGCAACAGCCATTACTGATAAATATGTCATTTGTCATTGTCATTATTAATAGTTGTTCATGATGATTCTGAAGCTTTAAATAGACTTAATTAATGAAATCCCTTCTCCAAAGTTATTTAGTAGTTAACAGGACCCAAGAAACCTCCTTTTTTTAAATTCATTCTTAGTAACAATAAGCTTTAGTCGCTGCTGTTGCATGCTGCGGATTGCTGTAAAACACATGGAAAAACGCAGTCGCCTAAATAGGTGAGAGCAAAACTTACGGCCAAAACAGAGACACTGACACACCACAACATGTCATGTACTCTAGTCCAGTAAAACCCTTTGCATAAGTCAGATTCTGTATCACTTGAAAATTCTTATTCAAAAACGCAGTCAGAGAGCGTATCCAAATGTTAGTTTTAAGTTTTTAATGTAACGACCTGTTGAGGGCTCAAATGACAGTGAAACTGACACTCTAACAATACACACAAAGTGTTACGCAGGTTAGATGTAGCCCTGCTGCTGCAAATGTGTACCATACGTGTTAAATATGGCGAACTCTGTTGCTAGACGACGCCATTGGAAATTATAAAAACGGCGTCAGGTCAACATTGCAAACATAGTGGTTACAGCAGCGCTGCCTTGTTACTAATTATGTAAGTACTTTGTTTTCCAGCAATAATTGTGTATTATTGTCCGTCAATGTTAATTATAAGCATTGCATGTGACATATTCACGACTCATTGTCGAGGACAAAGAGTTACGAACATCATATTTTTCCGTGTGATATGACTGATTCTAAGTGGAAGGCAATTTATCTTGCCTTATCAGAACTCATTGTCTCCGTTTTGCAAGTAATTTTCTAACGAGATAGATTCGTTGGTGAGACATTATTATCTGTCATTCTTTTCTGGTTGTTACTAACGATGGCTTGCAACACGAGATCCGCCAGTCGAATTAGGGAGCTAAGGGAACTTCCAAATGCAGATACCACTAATGACGACTTTATCTCTTCACAACATTCCCCACCTTCAGAGACTGAACTGGAAAATGTTCGCACAGATAATGAGACACAAGTTTCTACTGCCTCACCACAAGTGTCAAACAATGTAACGGATGACCTTAGCGGCAATGCAGAACACACTGCCGAATTAACAAATAGTGAAGTATCACAGCACAATGACACATCGCGACAAATCTTCTCAGAGACAGTAAATTCAGATTCCGTAAGTCATTCTGAGGTAGAAGCAATTCGTCAGACGGTTTCACATAACAGCAATGTTCATTTTGGTACGAATGATTCATTGCAAACACTGTTAGAAAACATATTTAACAAATTCCGACAAGATACACAAACCACGTTTACCGAGTCTAAACAGGAGACACAATCAATTACAGAAGGCTTGAAAACTCAAATCATGACGTCGCAAACAGACTTTCTGACTCAAATCACGACGTCGCAAACATAAAATAAAACAATTCTGAATGAACTGACAAAAGCACTGCATGCAGAATTGTTCCCTAAAGTGCAGACTTTAGAAACTAAAATTATTACCGTTGAGACCGTGCAAACTCAACAAAGAGAAAGAATCTCAAGGATTTAGTCAGGTTTCCAAAAGCACAAACAGGATGTGTTAACTGCCGTTAAAGCAGCAATACCCAGCACGTTGTCACGGAGCACTACGATCAAAATGCCTGTAAAATTACAGAAATTAGCACCAAAATAGGCTCTGTAGAATAGACAGTTCATTCTACTGTAGAGCAGTTAGGCACAATTTCTCTGAAAACTGACGACATAACGAGAAAAGTTACAGACTTGTCCAACAATGTAGAGGCAAGCTTTGACGTCACTGGCCCTGTGCACTTCCCCCAAACGGAAGTGTATTTAAAAATGAAACGTGTACAAGAAGGGCAAGTGCTCATCAACGCGAAAGTAAAAGATAGATTAAATTCTTTAGAACGAAAAATTCTTAACTCTGAAAAAATGCCAACTTCTACTGAAGCGCAAACAATTGTCATATTATATAGCAATCGGATTGCGTCAGTGGTCAAATACCCTTCGAGCGTATAGGCAGCAATATTAGAGGACAGTCTCATTCAGAACGCATTTGCACTAGTGCCCATCAACCTGAAAGTTACAATAGGCAACAACCAGAACAATCGGTGAGATTCTATCCCCACAATTTTGAGCCAAGAAGGGACGATAGGATCGACTGGAAACACTTTCTTCAGGTACGAAAATTTAAAACATTTCTTAATACACCCAAGGGCCTGGCTTGATCAGTTCCATTATTTTTTCCCCCTGAATGGTCGATTGCAAAAAAGCTGGAATTCATGTGTTCTTATTTGGAAAATGAGCCGGGCTCTAGAATGTGCTCAATAGCGCAACAATGCCGATCATTGGCAGAATTTCAGTACGCCTTTTTTACGGCGTACTGGTCTCCCACAAAGCAGTCACGTGTAAAAACCATCATATGAAATTAGAAACCGCTCGAAAGATCGGAATTTACTACGCCGACATTGTAGTTTGAGGACATGGTGCGTAGAAAACAGTATTTAAATCATCCTCATCGTCCAGCAGAACTTACTGATATTTACGAAGCAAAACTGCCGACTTACATAGAACATGTGATTGTAGCTAGTAGATGCAAATACGATATTGATGAGTTCACAGGTGTTTTGCAAGAACTAGAAGATGGTGACGACAATCACGCCAATAGGCAGTGATCGAACTATAATAAAAGTAGAAATAATAGACAAAGGCAAGCTTCTGTGAATCAGTACGGTAATAATGGTCATTAAACTAACCGTTATAATTACGAAAATAGTGCATACCAACATGTCCACTCGCAACATTTTGCAAAGAACCCACAGTTTGCACAGAAAAATCAGCCTGTGCAAGGTTTTACCAGTAGCCCTAACAACTGTAACAATTACGACCAAAGAAACCATCAACAAACACATTATGATCAAGGCAGTGTGCCCAATCAAAAATTCAGTGGCAACTCTGGTAATTTCCAAAGAAACAGAGACAATGGAAATTTCCAGAGTGGACACTTTAATGGTAAGAAATATTTTAGAAACAAGGGTAATAGAGAAAACAATTATTATAACAGTGGCAGTTTCAAGGGAAACAATGCTCCCCAGAACATGCATTATAATAATTCAAATCAGTATAGTCTCGTCAATGGTGGTAACCATGCATACAACAATCACTATGGTTTGCCATCTAATAGTCATGGCACCACAAATCAATGTTGGGCAATGTCTACTCAGAGCAATAGTCTTAATAGTTCTGTTCCCAATTTTCACAGAAGACAACAGCAACCGTCAGCAACAGATTCGCAACCCAGCGAAGATGTAAAACAGCAAAATCAGCCTGAATTTATTGAAATAAGATTACCAGATCCTCGAAACAATTCCTGTGAAATAGCCCTGCGAGTAGCACAGCAAAAGTACATTATAGCAGTGACACTACAGCACTAAACGTGGTACACTTAGAAGATCCAAGTGATTTTCTATTAGAGGGAAAAGAAGATAATGGGAACACTATTGTCCTTGTGCCACTCCTGTCCTCTCACATGATCTTAGTAGACTTTTTAAGTGCACATAAAGCAGTTGAGCCCGCATGTCGTGGTCGTGCGGTAGCGTTCTCGCTTCCCACGCCCGGGTTCCCGGGTTCGATTCCCGGCGGGGTCAGGGATTTTCTCTGCCTCGTGATGGCTAGGTGTTGTGTGCTGTCCTTAGGTTAGTTAGGTTTAAGTTGTTCTAAGTTCTAGGGGACTGATGACCATATATGTTAAGTCCCATAGTGCTCAGAGCCATTTGAACCATCTGAAAGCAGTTGACACTGCTCTTCAACGAAGGAGAAGTAGAACTAGAAATAGAGGGTAAACTTGTTTTCCTACAATTTGAGGAATGGATCTTACCTCAAGAGGAAGATGCTGACTGTCTTTGTCTTCTAAGAGAACAAAATCTATACACCTCACAGATTAGCATTTGTGACAAATTAAATTTAGAATATGATTCATGGCAGAACAGTAATTAGGTATAGATATTGATCGTACAATCCACAAAAAGTAGAAAGTGCACAACAGTGCCCAGAGGATGACAAAGAAGACCTTGCAAACATGTTGTGAATTCATGCTGAAGTATTCACCTATCGTCCTGGCACCATTAAAGGCTTTAATTATGTTCTAGGTCAAAGCTCCCCATAAATTTAGAGTGCCACCATGTATCATACCTGCTCACTATAGAGAGAAGGTTAAAGCTGAAATTCAAACTATGTTACAACACAGAATCATTGTGCCAGCAATAAACTCCTACAATAGTCTGTTACACATTGTTAAGAAGAAAAATTGCTCGATTCATTTGGTCTTGGATACGAGACAAATTAATACCATTATAGAACCAGAAACTGATAGGCCTCAAACTGTTGAGGAACTCCTCCAAAATGTCTATGGGGTACAAGTCCTGTCTTCAGATGACCTCGGATCAAGTTTTTGGCAAACTTAACTCCATTCGGAATGCCGACAATACGCAGCATTCTCGTGTTTTGGTACCTGCTAGCAATTCTGCAAGCCACCCTTAGTGCTCAACATTTCTACAGCAGCGTTTATTCGTGGGCTAAATACCATTCTCCCTGCTTATTTGAAACACCATGTCGACGACAGTCTTATAGCAGAAAAATCTTGGCACCATTGTAATAGAATTCTAAACTCTATTCTGTGACTCTTTCTTGACACAGGCATTACTGTAAATCTGGAGAAACCTGCGTTTGGAAAATAAGATAAAATTTTTAGGCCTTGTAATTTAATTGTCAGGCATAGAACGGATCCTGACAAATTAGAATCCATAAGGAGATCTCTTCGCCCTCTAATAAGTCAGAAGTTAGCAGTTTCCCGGGCTTAATCAGTTTTTATCGTAGATTTCTGAACTTAAAAATTGTCACAACGCCAATATTGTATGTTCTCACAGGAAAAGCGCACTGTGGGAATGGGATGAGCAGGTTGAAATGGAATTCCAATGCTTGAAGGAAGTTCTAGTTGAAGCTAAAATATTAGGTCAGCAAGACTTATCCACAGATTTTTACTTGTCCACAGACTCTTCCAAGGTTGGGCCTGGGGCTCACCTGTTTCAGGAGGTGGAGGAAAGTGGTATTATTGTACAAAGAACCGTAGCCTTCCGTAGTCGCGTTCTGATGAAGTCAGAACAAAAGTACTCAGTCACAGCATTGGAGCTTTTAGCCATTGTATGGGCTTTTACGAAATTTCGTTATTTCTCTATGGTAAAAACACGAAGGTCTATACAGATCATTATGAATTGCAATTTCTAATGTCTTCAAAACTGACACAAGAGCGCCTAAGATGCTGGGCCCTGTATCTTCAAGAATTTCAAATGACCATTATCCATATCCCTGACGAGCAGAATATTTTTGCAGATACACTGTCTCGTGCACCCATTCGACTATCTAGAAATAGCAAGGAAGTTCAAAATGACAATAATTTCAGCGTTCTTTACATAAAGAAAGTCATGTTTGAGAATTTCGTTTCGTCCTCATTACAGAACATTGGGAACAAGCAGGATAAGGACCCAGTATGGAATGACATTAATTAGATGTGGCAAGGTGAAGCTAACACAGAAATTAGTCATTATTACCTAGTCAGGAACAACATTCTCTTTAAACAAAGCTCTCATAACAAATCTTTTTGGGTGGTATGTGTACCAGATGAGCTAGCGAACAAACTCACCTGGAACATTCACCTTAGTTATGCACATTATGGTGCACGCAAGTGTTTCCATAAACTTCAAGCAACATGGTATTTTACTGATATGGCAAAGAGAATTCAAAATGTCCTCAGCAGATGTAAGCTTTGTCAGAAAGCAAAGCCACCCACTGTGTCACTTCAGGCCCCATTGTTTCGCATTATCCTTGTAAAACTGAGGCATTTAGCAGCAGTTGATTTATTAGGACCTCTTGTAGGTCAGAGAATGGCTATGCTTACATTTTTGTAGCAGTTGAACTGACATCAAAATATATTTCTCTCACTCCCTTGAGAAAAGCTACTGCAGGGACAGTTGCTGCAGGTTTCTAAAAAACTTTCCCGAAAGAAGTAGGCCATGTCGATAAGGTTATATCCGATAATGACTCCCAGTTCCATTCACATACTTGGGTATGTCGAAAGAAAATAAAACCTGTTTTTATTTCCTTGTATTGGCCAACATCTAATTTGGCGGAACGTAGTATAAAAGACCTCAATACATCGCGCAGACTGTACCGTCACAGTAAACACAGAACATGGGACACCCGTTTTAAGATATTTCTGGACATAACAAACGAGTTACCACATGAATCCAGGTCATTGCCTCGCATCCAAATTCTCAAAAACGAACAGCCACCGTATAGGATCAGGGAAATGGTGCCCTTTCCAGCAACAACGAAGTTAAGGCATAGAGAAGTTGTAAATCTTGCACTCCACAATATAAGAGGCGCAGAACGAAGAATTAAATCTCTGTCTAAAAGGATCAGAGTAGTAAAAATTGCTGTTAGTCAGAATTTATTGGTTAAGAGCCACTGTGTCTCCAATAAAGGTAAGAGTCTTAGTAAGAAATTTTTCCTGATGTAGAATTTCCCATATCGCATTCGTCACATTGTGCATGACAATGCAGTTTTACTGGAAACTTTACGTACTCACAAGAATAAAGGCCTACATCATATTTCACACATAAAGCCATTCTTTGAACAAACTGCGTATTTTCAAGTGTTTTCCTCTACGTATATTTTCCGTATTATGTGTTAGTTATAAGATGTATTTTCTTCATTATGTTAACAAGTGTCCACTCAGTGTAAGAAACTACGACACCACAATAAGCTTTCGAAAGACAGGGAGGCGAGAGTGAACCATTTTCCTTTTTTTCCCTTAGCTTGGCGCAGCTGGCCACAAGGTAGGTCAAGGTCAAAGGCATTAGCGGGAGTTCGTTGCCCGGCATAGGATGCTGTTACCATTTCACCTTCTTTGTGTACCTCCAACCGGCAGCTCGTAAAACGCGTCACAGTCCTCACTGAAGCTTCCTTTTAAGAGAGAAAGGGAGTTACTTCATTGTCAAAAGAAGTGGTCGCTGTTGTGTCCATGGCAAATGTTTCCTCTGTCATTCCCCCTTTAAATAATAGACAGTACTCCCTGTTGTATCATTATCTTCATAAAAGAATCCAGCATGTTACGTATAGAAGCTTCCACTCGCTAAAGCATGTTGAACACTCCAGAAGTTCAAGCACAATACCACTTATCAAATGTATGAGCTGCCAGTAGGAACAGATTCGGAAAGCACAATTAAAGCAACAAGCTGACACCACTCCCAGAAAAGGATTAGTGTTAAGTAATATAGGAGGATTCAAAGGAATAACTACATTTTAAAGTAAGTAAATGAAGGTAAGACGCCTTGAGGGTCCGTTGCAGACGCCTCCAATACTAAACATTACGTAAGAAGTTCTGTGGAAGACACTTCGATTATTATATTACTAATATATCGCCATTCTCATGATTATTCTAGGTTAAGCAAACTTTTCTAAGAGTCAAGGGAGTCTCACAGTTCAGGGCATAGCTCGGGAAAGAAAAAGAGACGGAGAGGCTAAGTGTGTAACATTTATGGTGAAAGGTAAAACTAAAATCGTGGAACAAGGTAACATTCAGGCTTGTCTCGTGTAAGTTTTCACTGTCACAAGTAAACATAGACAAATACAGCGCTGTAGAATTTATATTCCATATATGTATGCCACTAATGAAATCTTTTCAGGTGATAATAGAAATCAAACAAGGCAGGAAAAGACCAGAGATGGGAGTAAAGCATACTAAAATGAAAGTAAGCGAACAACAAAGGTTTAAAAAATATTTCATGTACTAATAGTCTTTTTGCAGGTGTCAGAGGAAACTGAACTTGGCAGCTAACTCAGAAAGAAAAGAAACTTCCTACTTGTTAGACACTAACGAATTTCTTCCTTTAGAAAACCAAAATGACGACAATAAACGCACCAGCACCCACTGAAACATAAATCCTGAATGGAAAAATAAGAATTTTATGTAACATTTATACTACTGCTAGTATAAGAACTAATAAAATCTTTTTCAGATGAAAAGACAATGGAAAACATATGTTGAACAGTATTCTGCAGTGAATACAACACTGAAAAACCTAACTATACCAATCCCTCTAACTACAGTCCATATCCTGTAGAAACACGGATGCAGTTTATGTAGTATAGATCTCTGAGTGTTTTGTGGTAGTTAGGGTGATGGTAGAATAACACCTCCATTCCCCAACGAAAGTGCACTTCTCATAGTACAAATAATTGTTAAGATTTTTAATCAATATGCGCCAAATACCACCTGTGCAGACCAATAACTTTTTTAGCATTCTTGCATGTAGCTGCCTCAAGCAGCATATCCTATCTCCATATATATACAAAGCATTTTGTTATGCAATATAGTATTTTTTGCGTCATTTTTGTATAATGCAGCACAGTATGTTTGATGTTTGTATTATAAGGAAACACTGCCTGTACAGAATTACTTAATATTTTATATGTTTGCCTTAATAAACTCCAGGAGCAGATATTTTAAATAGTAATTAAAGATTTCTCGTAATGGCACACATTTGAGTTTTATGTACAATAATTTTAGTTTCGTGTGAATATTTTTGTGTCTCATATGAAACAATTTACAAACTTCTATTCATATAAACTACATGTGAAGTTACTTATTTCCCTAACTTCACTTATGTTTACAGGAATATGTAAAAAAAAATTGGGAAGTTGTTACGACAGCTATTTTCTGTCTGTAGAGTATTAAGTAACTGGGATCTGCCAGGGCACAAACAGTTACAAAATGCACATGCACACCTGATGGCTGCAACAATGATGTTGCTTCTAATGATGGCAGCAGCCAGGGAGGTCTGTCATATGGTCGATGTCTGCAGTAGATACCTGTTCTTCAGTGGAAATCAGCGATCAATACTGAGTCTTGGCTTCGAGAGCCACAATCACACAGTCCTGTTTCAGTGAAAGGACATTGACAATACAAACCACTGTGTCAAAAATGCTGAACTTGGCCTTCGACAGCCACAATTACACAGTGATGTCTCAGTGAAAGCACACTAATAATACAAGCCGCTGTGTCACCAAAAATACAGTTTCTCGAAGTAAAGGTGTCAGTGCGATAAACACTGTACACACCACTGCACGATTCTGCTACACTCTATGTTTCTACACTGAAGTGTTAGTGATATTGACACTAAACACACCTCTACCCACAGTTTATGACGTTTCTTCTTCTCTCATAGTTCTGCAAGTGCGCAAAGTGCAAAACAATATAAAACTCCCTGGGCAGTGAACATTCCCTTTTTACAAGATAATAACTCTCTAGATGTTTTTCTTGTTATATTTCTAAACTTTACTATTTGGAATTTTTCATGTATTAAGATGTGCCTTATTACATATTTTAATGGGCTCACAAAATGGTCACAAGATAAATCAGCCAATAATGAACAATCCTTTTAACATTAATGGAACTTCTACATCTTTTGACGGAACTTCTACATCTTCATGGATTTTGCTTAAAAATTTGAATTAAATTTTTTTAGCTCCTTTTATCCTATTTGTACATAAGTCCCTTTCAAATTCTTAAAGAAGCGACAGGGAGGCTATGTAAGGAGTGTGTCAGAACTTAGAATTACGTGAAACAACAAGTTCAACTTAACGCTATTCTTTGCTTAGTGTAAGCACTCAGACACCGATAGGAACAATCGAACGAGGTCTGTCTGCGAGAGTGGAAGTTGTAGTGTCGGTCGAGAGCTCGTATGACTTGCCACTCAATATATTCAAAGCACACGACTGCGAAGAAATGCAAATTATATAGAGCAGTATATTACCAGTTAACCAGGTATATGGTCTACCGAGCTAGTTCTAAAAGTACGCGCAATTCACATAGAGTCATAAAAAATTCATTCAATAGCCAAGATTTAGCACTTTCTAACCACAGACCAAACTAGGATACTTCTCACCGAAAGTGTAGTGGTTGTTGCACTAGCAACATAAAACCAAAATGCGTCGCAAGGCAGCTGCGCTGGCCTGCACGGCACGGTACTCATCTACCATCAGTTCTTCATCTCGGACGTCCCTTAGCTCTTGGAAGCTAACAAAGAATTTTCTCAGTTCATCTTCCATCCATTCACCTGTTAACTTATGTAACCACTACATGTCGTTTTCATTGTGGTCATAATTTTGTTCTTTCCCCATTCGACTTGTTATTTTTTCCCCATCGGCCCTACTGATACTCATCATATACCTCACCACTGATCACTGAACATCTCTCAGATTTCGAATAATCTATAGTATAGTCCACGTCTCTCTGCTGTTAGTAAAAGCTATTAAGACAAACGGATTATGCACTTTCATTGTCAGTCGCACTGGCAACTCTATTTGGAAAACAAATTTAGTTTACTAAGAGTGCTTCAGCACAGTTTTATTCCTATTTGCATTTATTTTGCCGTAATCCAATTGTACACTTAATCACTTGCCACCTGTAGTAAATTCTCTTAGCAACTTTTCCATGTTTTTATGAATCGATTTGTAAATGAATGGGTCCAAAGACAATTTTGAATGGACGAAGAAATATTTTCAAAAAATGACATTTCAACCAAAGTGCAGTGTCTTGGAGTCCGCAGAGACACTACACTAAACACAGATTTTCGTAAAACATAACTATCACTCTTCTGTGGAACGGTCGGTGATTAATCTCCACTACTAACGGAAAACGTTCAAAGAGTACCATTTTCACTTACCATTACTTAAAGATGTGGATAGTAACAAAAATGGCACAATGTGACTGTAGAAATGAAAAGAAAAGCACGGTCTCCGCACTCACCTTTCTCGACCCGAAGCCCAAAATAGAAACAATTGTTAGAAACTAGCAGTGCCAACTGTTTCATTGATTCATTACTTGTTAGTGTAATAAAAACTAAGAAACTAAGAAAAACCGCGAGTTTCATTCGTCTGAACAACATTTGTTAGTAATATTTATTATTTTTCACTATAAAGAAGAGGTACTATTTAAAAAAAATGAATATTTCAGTGAGGTGTCCAGCTCTGTTGCGAGTATTAACTGGTATTTGCTCTCGTGTAAGTGTAACTGTCTCAGAATGTTTGGGAACGGCTGCTCTCATCAGTAAAGCCGACTGAGTTAAGTTGTGAAGCACTGGTGACGTGTTGCCTATTTAGCGCGAAACAAACAGTTATTGCACCATGTGAACAGTAAACTATCCACAAGAGACCTGTTGAATTAGGTGAAACTATAGCCTCCAGTTTGTTGACGTAATACAGAATGCCGATACGGACTGTCACTAGAATATTTACATTGCCTAGCTAACATTTTTAATTGCGACGATCTTGGATCATATTTTGGAATGGAATTTTAATAACTATAAACTGTACCGTGAGCTAACGGGCGATGGCAAATAGTAGTGTTATACAAGTGTTATTAAATTTTTGATGAATGAGTGTGACGTATTTGTTTAAATAGTGCATTGTCATGAGAGATAATAAAGAGTAAATGCGCACTTTTTTATTTCAACGATCCATTCGTTAAGTATAATTCTTATCGAAGAACCTTCTATCAACATAACATAATTTAATACAGTGGATGTGAGTTATATTATAAACTTCCTTCTTCCAAGTCAAATCGCTGCTTCTGATTTAATATCTGCAAAATGTGCGAACAGAATGTGAGCGTATGAGTTAGGGTGCGCGGAGCGGATCTTACATGCACCATATCGTGTACCTAATATATTCCCCACATAGTTCCCTGTTCGATGCTTGCTGAATTCTAATAGGATTCGATAATTTCCTCTCTCAAAATTCTTTGTTTTATATCTTTTGCTTGTACTCTCTTACACTTCAGCTGAATCTTTGGAATACTAATCCACGATTCATCTTTATAACTTAAAAAAAAAATTCTTGAAATACCAATTTCGATATTAAAATAACTGTATATAATTTGGGCACATCTCAAGTGATATGTCTGGGTGTAATCCGGTACTTTACAAGTTGTTATGCTTCTTTATTTTCTCTATTTGCTTTAACTAGTTCAAAAATGTCATGTAATTGTAGAGGTATGTCCCCCATATTTCCTCCAATCGTAACCTCCAATCGCAACTTTGATAATTTTGAGTTCTTATCCCTTTCATGTATCGGCTGTCTAATAAGTCCTAATGCTACATTTATTATCACCACCTTTTGCTAGTAGTATTAACCCCTGAAAATTCATTAGATGTTTTACTTGTGTCTCAAGGAAGCGTCTGGTTTTGTAGTCAGATGCTGAATACAGTAGGATCTGTACCTGTTTCTCTTTTAATAGGTTATATTACTTAAATCAATGTCCTGCTCTGTCCTTTTGCTACCTACAATCTCTACAACCGCTGCTCTATACATTACTGATATTGTTATCATATTATATCCTGATACATTTTCCTAGTTCTAAGTCCGTTCTGGTTCTAACATTTTTCTCCTCCACATTTGTTTTCCTATGAGGGTATAGCTTCAAGACTCTTAAAACGCTACGGTGAATTTTGTAGAACTTACCAACTACGTCCGTTTCAAAGCAGGATCAAACGTGAGACTAAATTACTGTCTTGCCTCCAACTTTTTTTTTTTTTCAAACAAGTAGCACCACAGTTACAACCAAGGCTTTTTCTTCTTAGTGGTTCCGGTTCCGGATTCGGAATTTCAGCTTCTTTGTCTGGTCATAATTTCTAACAACTTCGCTTAGGTATTGATTCTTCTGATGATTGTTGAGCTAATACTAATAATATGGAATTTTTGTTCTCTCATTCACTCCTACGTACCCATTCGCTTTTGTAAATGTCCTGTCGTTACTGTTTTAATGTCTTCTTTACTATAGATGCTACACAGAGAAGGAGTTCCCAGCTAAATTTCCGCTTGTCTTTACGTAACGAAATGAACACTTGTAAGGAGCCGTGATACAGGACTGTAAACATATGTTCGTACTGCATTAACGTTACAAAACGGTAACATTGTTCCCTTTTGTGTCTTTTTTTCTTCCTTTTTCAGATATTGAGCCACTTACATTGGTAAATTCCTCATTTTTGTCTTTAACACTAATTTTCTTAGAAAGTGGGAGCTTGTACGTATTCAGAATGACTGGAATTCTGTCTTGTTCCATACATTTAAAATGTTCCCGCCATTTCTCCTTATAAGCTTTCGTTTTGTAGCTTACGTTAAATATTCCTAATTCTTATCGTTTATTCTTACTCCTTCAACAACCATTTACAGATCTTAAAAATATCATTCCTGACGATTCTATGTCGCTTTTTTCAATCCGAGATTCACTGCCTTAGAGAAAGACAGCCACTGACACTACTTTTAGGAACTGTAATTTTCTGTCTTGTTCTTTAAGGATGCATTTGTAATTCCACACATCTGTTGAAATTTATTGATGTTATTCTATA
Organism: Schistocerca piceifrons; assembly: GCF_021461385.2. Lineage (NCBI taxonomy): Eukaryota > Metazoa > Arthropoda > Insecta > Orthoptera > Acrididae > Schistocerca > Schistocerca piceifrons. The sequence continues at coordinate 292,648,323 of NC_060138.1, read as the reverse complement.
CCTCATTATCCTTATTTAATATTTTATCTCGCTCTGAATATCTAAACTGGATACTTGATCCAGTGCCTTCTCTTCTTTTACATCGAAAAGGATGTTTTCCGTAATTAGCCAGTGTTGGATATTTTCATAGTGTAGCATAGTCTTCCTAGTTCATATAGTGTATACAGTTAACTTTGTAAATTTGCTCCCTTGTTTTGTACTAAGACAACATCATCTGCATACGGCATAGCTTTCAGATTATAGCTTTGTTTTCAGTTCTATACCTTTCCTGTACTTCATTGTTTCAGTGTGCACATGCTCCCTTAAAATGGGGACCGGGAACATGGACGTCGCATACTGCAACAATCATCGGATTGGGGATCGGAATTCCAGCGTCAATGTATGAGTGAATTTGGAATATTCAGTGTCGCCTCGGCTTTTTAAGCAACGCTGGACAGAAAAAATTTTACAATGTAATATTATTTCGATTATCAATTCCATTTCCACTGTACATATTTGAATAAGAATGGTTAGTCAAAATTAAAATCATGACATAAGTAATCAGAAGGCGGTGTCGATTTGGATAAAGGTAACATGACGGTTATTTAATGAATTGGGGATAATTAAGACAGTTCGAAGTATAGATATAACAGGAATGAAAGTTCAAATTTGAACATGACACTGAGTCACAGGAGGCAGTAGTACATTACAATGTAGGAAGCGACGGTGTATTAACGCAATTTTTACAAATCCGTCGCTGATTTTCTGGAAGATATTCATTGATAGTAATCAAAATATGAATAAGAAACTACATGATACTAATCAATATTTGAAGGCAGGTTTGAACAAAAAACTAGACAATAATAAGCGAAAAATGAAGGCAGATAATCAATGGCTGATTGAAGAAATGAAGGGAAATAATAAAAAATTGAGAATAGATTTCGCTAATCCTAACTTGGCCTCACTTGCCCGCCTACACTCCATACGCACTGCGTTTTAAATAGCGGCCCCAACAAGACCGCGACAGGTCACAGAGCTGGCCCTAAGGGTGGAATTTTTCTCTTCGTGCATTACGAGTGGATCTTATCTTGCCAAGGCGTAAGGCCAAACACGCTTTCTACAGCCGGCCGGTGTGACCGAGAGGTTCTAGGCGCTTCAGCCCGGATCCGCGCTGCTGCTACGGTCGTAGGTTCGAATCCTGCCTCGGGCATGGACGTGTGTGATGTCCTTAGGTTAGTTAGGTTTAAGTAGTTCTAAGTTCTAGGGGACTGATGACCTCAGAAGTTAAGTCCCATAGTGCTAAGAGCCATTTCAACCATTTAAGCTTTCCACAGCCTGAAGCCCGGAAGTTCAAGTTAATGTTGTTGCGCCTGCTTCACAAATTATTTACGTCAGTGACTCAGATGTGGTGCTTCTCGCAGTTAATTTGACGGACACGATGTTTTTATAATAAAAGACGCCACTGTACATTCCACCGCCACAGCTTCATCCGCACATGTTAAGCAAAATTTTTCTGCCTGAGTTATGTAGTATCATCACCGTCAGAGGGTGGTACAGGACTACAAGTCCCACCGCCATACCTCCAAAGTGAATTGCATTGACGCAGTCAGTGCCCTGTGGAAATTTACTGCCTCACCAGCACAGTTAGACCCCAATAGACCGGTGATGCTGTATTGTAACATAACACCCCGGACTACAAGTCCTTTAAAAAAAAAAAAAAAAACTGTACATTCATGACATGGCGCTATTCAGTCATGCATTTGAATTAATTATATGACTCTTTTTACATCAGTGTTCACATACGGTCCGATATGCCAATTAAATCACAGATACATGCCTGTGTTTGTTCTCAAAATTTATTTTAATGGTTTATCTTATTTTAGTGAATATGCGAGGCTAAGGAGATTCTCGGGATTAAATTAAGCGAGTATCGAAAAAATTACTGAACTCAGTTTATTCCAGTATCATGTATATTAAATCACAGATACATGCCTGTGTTTGTTCTCAAAATTTATTTTAATGGTTTATCTTATTTTAGTGAATATGCGAGGCTAAGGAGATTCTCGGGATTAAGTTAAGCGAGTATCAAAAAAATTACTGAACTCAGTTTATTCCAGTATGATTCAATATTGGAAATATTGATTACATTTATTGTTGCAAACGAAGAACCGCTAATCAAGAGACACTTTTAAGTAATATTTGATTATATTTCGGCTAAATATTGCATGAAACTTACACATTTTCGTGCCTCGTCACCAAATGGCTTCTTACACTACGAAAAACCAAAAGGGAAGAGACAGATTTTTTTTAAGGATTGCAATTATAAGCGCAGATCATATTAATTGATCACATTTCTGAGAAGAGATAATATTTACATCTTTGAAAGTTCGCACAATTACATTTTTCGTTACGACGTCAGTTTTGGTATCTTTGCGAAGTTATTTAATATCTTTTTATCACGTTATGTGGCGTACCGCCAAGCGTTTTATCACATTCCAACCCAGTTAAAAAGTTGAGCTGACGTTATAGATTTAGACTGCTCCCACTATGGCAAACTCAACTGAGCTTTTGAGCCTCCACGCTCCCACCAATCATTGCCAGAGGGGAGAAAGGGTACGGAAAATCAGCTCTGCGCCTTTTTGGCCTCTTTTCCTTTATTTCTGCCATGCTCTCGGCATGTGGGTCAACCCATCACTGTCAAACTTTCAACAGGTGGTACAAACATATCTTTAAGTACAGTCAAACGCAAGGCAACAACACAACCACAATCACACATTGCCACAGGATCTCGTGTAAAAACAATCTCATATTGTCGCATAGAAACATTCCAGTAAGAGAACATGTTCTCATGATGTTGAAGCTGCAGACGCATACCCACGCAACCAAGTGATGGCTCGTTTAATACAGCATTCACTTCATCCAAACAAAAAAATGGTTCAAATGGCTCTGACCACTATGGGACTTAACTTCTCAGGTCATCAGTCCCCTCGATCTTAGAACTACTTAAACCTAACTAACCTAAGGACATCACACACGTCCATGCCGGAGGCAGGATTCGAACTTGCGACCGTAGCGGTCGCGCGGTTCCATCATCCAAACATTTACACACAAATATATATGTACTCCATATTACATGGATTGCAAAACTTCGTACCAAAATCTTACCACAAAACCTTACACAATCACAAAAGTAATTATAGTGGATCAAAGTGGTTCGGCAAAAAATTCTCATAGTCTTCAGGTATGGTAATTCACGTAAAAAGATAGAGGACATAGGAATGTGTTGAAGTATGAGAGACTATATCAGCAAAAGTAATTGCGAAGTCAATTACAACGACGACTAAAGTGCTCACTTAGTGAAGAAACGAACTTCTTTCAAATGATTGTGAATGTTTAATAAATTTTCAAGAGTATCAGCAACAATCTAAAAAAGGCCAGCCGTACAAACGAATGCCATGATGAAAACATCGGCAAAAATTATGGAAATTAATACTCGCAACATCATCTCACAAGATAAGAAAAACTTTACGTTTCTGAATCAAATTAAATAAGATATCAGTCACATAACGCCAAGTTTCTGGCGACAAAGTGAGCATCCAAGAATGAGAAGAACTAACCGACTTTAATAAAATCCTATCATTTAGCACATATTTTTACAACATCTACGCACAAATAAATAAATTCTCCATTTAGAAAAATATCTATGACAAAAAATCACCGCAGATGCCCTAGTACATGTACTATGGCTTTATACACTGATCAGCCAGAACATTCTGCCCGCCTACCTAATAACTGGTCCGTCCGTCTTTGGCTTGGCTAACAGCAGCAACGCCTTGTGGCGTGAAAGGAATGATGCCTTGGTTGGTCGCTGGAGAGAGGTGACACCACTTCTGCAGACACATGTCACCTAATTACTGTACATTCCGCGGAGGTAAGCGATGAGCCCTGACGCCACGTTCAGTCACATCACATCTGGCGAAATGGGGGACCAGCACATCAACTGGAACTCGCCACTGTGTTCCTCGAACCACTCCATCACAATTCTGACCTTGAGACATGGCACTTCATCTTGTTGCAGGACGCCACTGCCACTGGATAACATGACTGTCACGAATGGCTGTACGTGGTCAGCAACCGGTGTACGATACTCCATGGCCGTCATTGTGCCTCGCACGAGCTCCCCTGGAGCCATGGATGCCCACGTGGATTTTCCCCAGAGCGTAATGGAGCCGCCGCCAGCTTGTCTCCGTCCCGCAGTACAGATGTCAAGCAACTCTTTCCCTGGAAGACGACGGATCCGCGATGTCCCATAGGCATGATAAAGAAAACAATTGCATTCATGAGACTATACAAATATCTGCCACTACGCCAGCGTCCAATGCCGATGGTAACGTTCCCATTCGAGTCGTAGTTGCCGATATTGTGATGTTAACACTATCTTATACGTGGGTCGTCGGATGTAGTTTCGCAATGGTTCGTCGCCTGTCCTGTTGCATTAGTGAGCCCAGTCTACCACGTCCGACACTGTAATGAGAGTTGGCTGCCCAATCCCACGACGTCTGGATGTGGTTTCACGTTGCTTTCACCACCTTTCGAAGACACTCACCACAGCACTCTGCGAACAGTGGTGCAGTTTCCGGAACGCTCGTGTCTAGCCTCTGGGACATTACAATCTGCTCTCAGTCAATCTCAGATAGATCGCGAGCCTTCCCCATACTGCACATGGACAGCACTGTCACAGATGCTACATCCACCATACTTGTGTCAGACTAGTGGCCATTCCTTGCCAGGAGACGCTGCTGTCGCCTCGACGGGTTAATATCGATAGTAGCACGGTGCCCAGGGCCCAGACACATGACATGGTGCATAGTTCGGGCATTTCGTTCGACAAAAGGGGGCTGAGCCGCTCCGCGTTGAAGATTACTGCGTCTGTAGCCTCTCGATGTCTGCATCTGAGCTCCATCTGGCTGGCGTGCTGATGGCCCACTGCTAGTCGCTGCTCTCCACGAATGAAGTAGAACCAATGGCGTCACTATGCTTGAGATGAATGGATTCCATCTCGCGGTGCCCAGTTTCATAAAGGAGCTGGATGCTGTGGTTACCTCACAAGGGAGAGACTTGCAGGCTGGCTCAGCCGAGTGTCAGTAGGCCACGCAATAGTGCAAAATTCTGGTTGATAATGAACTTTGCGATAACAGGGAGTTTGCAAGTTAATGCTCTTAGAGCGAATTAGTGTAGTGTCTGGAACAAGAAGCACCTAATGTGGAGTCCTGTTCAAAGTGCTTCAATAAAAAATTCTCATAGCTTATAGACAGGCTAATTCAGATGTAAGCATCAAAAACACAGGATATGTGTTGAAGTAAACGAGACAACAGCATTAAAAATAATTGCAAAGTACATTTACAGCGGTGATCCAGTTGGTCACTTAATAAGAAACGGAACATGTCTCCATCATCAGTCATATGGAATAAGAAAGTGTCTTACCGTAACGGAGACCAATCGGGTGAGTAAGGGTTGGCGTTTCCCACACCGAGAAGAGAAACAGGTCCGAGAACTAAGCTCCATCGCAGTGTATGCCGCAAGTTTTCCATTGGACTGTATAGAAGAAGCAGACACCTTTGGTGGCTAACAACTTGCCTATGGCTCAGTGACGCAAGCTTATGCAACATGCTATTTGCTCACCTCCTGCACTCAGTAATATTTTTGAAGTTGTCCACAGGACTGGGGACTTTATGCGAGTGAAAATGTGTGCGGGACTGGTATTCGAACCTGGGATCTCCTGCTTACTAGGCGGTTCCATTAACCACTGAATCCCTGGAGACAGTGACTGCTACATTTGACAGGCTATCTTGGCACGTCTATCGGCTGAATCACGTCCCACACAGCGCCACGTGTCTGCAGACCCCGCCCATGTCCTCCCTGCTCACTGCTTTGAGGAGGTTGGACATAATTATGCAGCTTCACATATACCACTCATTTATACATACATCAACTCGGTTTCTAGAGTTCCAGAACCTATTCAGAAAATTGAAATAGAGATCAACATGAACATCAATTTGCCCCTTTTTATTACTCATTAAAACCAACACTGCATGTTGTACCACCATACAGCGAGACCTTCAGAGGTGGTGGTCCAGATAACTGTACATACCGCATGCAGTGACATGTCCTCTTACATTGATGAATGCCTGTATTTGTCGTGGCATACTATGCACAAGTTCATCAAGGCACAGTTGGTCCAGATTGCCCCACTCCTCAACGGCGATTCGTCGTAGATCCCTCAGAGTGGTTGGTGGGTCACGTCGTCCATAAACAGCCATTTTCAATCTATCCCAGGTATGTTCGATAGGGTTCATGTCTGGAGAACACGCTGGCTACTCTAGTCGAGTGATGTCGTTATCCTGAAGGAAGTCATTCACAAGCTATTCACGATGGGGGTGCGAATTAACGTCCATGAAGACGATTGCCTCGCCAATATGCTGCCGATATGGTTGCATTCACGTATCATACGGCGCCTTCCATGACGACCAGCGGCGTACGTCGGCCCCACATAATGCCACCCCAAAACACCAGAGAACCTCCACCGTTCTGCACTCGCTGAACATTGTGTCTAAGGCGTTCAGCCTGACAGGGATACCTTCAAAGACGTCTCCGACGATTGTCTGGTTCAAGGCACACTCATCGCTGAAGAGAACGTGATGTCAATCATGAGCGGTCCATTCGGCATGTTTTTAAGTCCATCTGTACCGCGCTGCACGGTGTCGTGGCTGCAAAGATGGACCTCGCCATGGACGTCGGGGGTGAAGTTGCGCATAGTTTGAGTCGTAACAGGACGTCCTATGGCTACACGAAAAACGTTGTTCAACACGGTGGCGTTGCTGTCAGGGTTCCTCCGAGCCATAATCCGTAGGTATCTGTCTTCCACTGCGGTCTGAGCGAGGCATGTCATCGACAGTCCCTGTCTCTCTGTATCTCCTTCATGTCCCAACAACATCGCTTTGGTTCATTCCGAGACGCCGGGACACTTCCCTTTTTGAGACCCCTTCCTGGCAAAAAGTAACAATGCGGATGCGATCGAACCGCGGTGGTGTCCGTCCAGGAATGGTTGAACTATGGACAACACGAGCTGTGTACCTCCTTCCTGGTGGAATGACTGGAACTGATTGAGCGGTGCGCGGCTCGCTGTCATGCCGTTTATTACTCGTCATCTTGTTTTCTGTGGTTCTGTTGCCTCGCTTTTTCTTTTAAATCGACTTACTGGTGTCACTGGGTTCCTGGTTTGCTTGCCCGTGACTGGCAGCAGCACCACTTATCGATATGTGCACTGTTGTACCATGTCTGGAGCAACCGCTAGTATTTCCGGGTCGTCGTTTGTGAGGGTTCAGTCCGGGCGCAGCAGCAGTGAAGTCGGGGACGGAGCGTCAGTGAGGTGCCGACAGCCAGTGCTAACCGGCCGCTGGCGACACACCTCAACTGTCCGACGGAAGGAGACTGGAGCGGGACGACCGTCGGTCGGTCGTTCGGTTTGTCGTCTCATCGGGCGACGTGTATTTGGTCTTTTGACTGTTTCTGGGCCTCATCACGCGGTCATCTTGCCGGACGTTGGTCGGTTCCTTCGTTGTGGAGAGATCTCATGGCCAATGGGCAAGAGTTACCTCTGCATGGATGGGTCCGAGCCAGGGTGCCCTGGTCACCGTGTCTCCGAGTTCCGAACGGACATGGAGATGAGTCGGGCTGGAGCTGCAGTCACCTTCTGACAGCCAAGACTCGCCCGACCGTCGTCAACACACGTAACTTGAGTGGGAGCGACCTGGGTTGGTCGTTCGGTCGGTGGTCTCATCGGACGACGTGTATTTGGTCGCTGACCGCTTGTGGAAACTCTCTGTGTGTCGAACCGATCGTCCTTGTTGTTCCACAGTGATTGGCTTTACGATTGTTCGAGGTCTTGTGTAAGTGTGTTTACGTGGAACTGTGTGTAGCTTCTGTGATTTCCACTGAGCAGATGAATGCTGTCTGTGTACTGGAGTCGGTTGCGACAGAGGGAATTGATCACGTTGTTGGTTGCTTCTTCAGCCGTCCCTAGGTCGTGTTGCAACCAAATTGATTAGTGATACGCTTGGCTGCCTGTCTCACCTAAACTGTGGTTAAAGTTTCCTCCTCAGGCCGACCCTTGGAACACTTCTGAGCATCACTGTTTGTTGTTTGTGATTGACATTTTATTTGGTCGCAGGTAGAGTGCCAGGACTTCAGATCCTGATTACATATGCTGCATGAAGCGTATGACTCACTATAGCACCTAAATCGTCACCAACACTCCTTCCCATTTCACCACCCGGTAAGCTATCTTCCAGTCTAGTTGCAGGTTTTCTTATTCTCCGAATGACTCATACCTTGTTCAATGGGACTGGATCTATGACAATTGTCATTTCTTAAGTACCCTAATTGATCTGTATATTAAAATAACTACTCAGCCCAAGAGCTCTCTTGCACCTCTTCTGACTATGAGTTCACATATCTATAAAATTATGCCAAAAATTCCCGACACACAAGTAATCCCTCTCGCTTCTAATTCTAACAAACACCAATATACAAGACACATAAAGAAACCCTTAAAAATTTCAATTCAAACAGTGCAGAATAGCAACATGAGGTACAACACAACGCATATGTATCGGAGTTGAAAGAAACAGATCAGATTAAGTAACGAGTGCTGCTACTTAAATTTAATTTCTCGCCACCTTGACGAAATACGCCATGAACTTTCCCCTTAGTTTGCGAATGAATTAAAAGTATTCCCACAATCTCCATTACTCTCCATACTATCATCATAGTGACTAAAAAGCAGACGTAAGGACAGGTGCAGGATCCTATTAAATAACTCGATCACAGGAGTATCTAACAGTAAGATCCTGGCAGCATCGCCTTTTAAAGCAAGGTGTTACCACAGTTGAGATTACAATTTTACAACATGAGCATATCATATGCATCACCTTTCACTACACAAATTGCCCCATTACAGTCCATATGTATGGTAATGATGTATACACAAGGAAACGGAATGGGGGGGGGGGGGCTGGACCAATCAGACGAACTTTTAACTGTGAGCTTTCTGTTAAATTAATAAACATAAAAGTAGGGCAGGGGGTAGATGGTTCATAGAATGAAACAGGAATTCAGAATCATTATAATATATCGACAAGTTAACTGAAGGTAAATTATCACTAAACAAAAGCAAGCAGACAGTTTCTCTCGCTTATAGGAAATGAGTCTCGAATCTAAAATCATGGAAATAATCGAGTTGAATTGCTTTGGTAACAACTTCGTCCAGAAACTAATTCACTTTTAATGCAGGATCCATCTGGTCATGGTGATATTAATGCAGTTACCCCTGACCCCAGTTTAGCTATGTCCAGCATTTCAGAATATTCTTGGCCCACTGACAGTGCTTCCTAAAAGTGTGATTGTTGCTTCATACACATGTAGCACTGCGGTAGCATCAATATGATTATAGTCTGTCAGTGTCGTTGGGTGGATGAGCTAGGGCTGATTATCCACCCGCGTTCGTATGAACTTAAGGTTTCGGTGTGAAGTGATTAATGTTGCACTGTGACATACAGGACACTGCTAAAACAGTGTGTGCGTAAACTGGTTCGAAATGAATAGCAATTTCAGCAATAAATCGTACAGATAACCCCTATTACCGCCATTATCTGTTTTCATTGGAACGTTTCATTCTCCAGTACATTATCAGATGACTGAGATGAGGAGGAGACAGATAGCACCGAATAATGTAGTATCACTCCCTAGGGCACTTATGGAGCTTTCGGCTAACTTTTAGTACAAGTCAACTGCCTCTAATGCTTTAATTCGTGTTCCTTGAACTTGTTCCATCTTGTGGTAAAGAGTTCCCGTAGATTTCTTCCCGCTCTGTCGTTGAAGAAAATTTCGTTACCTGACGCCACTATACGGACTCTCTTCCTTTTAATAATTTTTTCATGATGCGGGGCCACAGTCATAATATATTTCTTTAAAGTCAGTAACGCCATTAGACTGTTGTATATTTGCAGTGTTATATTTAAACGATCATGACCATTCAGTCAAGATGGTATACTCAGTGATAAAACAAAGTAGTAGGCTTTATCAGAAATATCGACCCTTAGGCAATGGGTCTAACACTGTATTTTACATACGTCAGTATGCCATCTTAGGCACTGTGTAACACTTAAAACACTTGATAATGGCACTTTGAAGCCAAAATAATGATCGTGTAAACGTAACACTGCAAATAAAAAACAGTCTAATGGCGATATTGGCTTAAAAGAAATATATCTCTTCCTTTTGTTGTCTTGAGTTATCCTGAGGCCTGGGGAGAAGAAATTATGCATCATTGATTTTATTTGTGATTCATACGTATTCCATGTTACGCCACTGACAGTAAATGCCCTTCAACAACCTTATAGAGCTTTTCTGCTTTCTTTCTTGTCATATTTGTTATTATAAACTGCGACATTTGATTTTTGCCTGGTGATATTAGCATTCGGGCTTTACAGACACTTACATTGCTCATTAGTATTGCCAATTTCCTTGGGATTTTGAACCTTTTCTTCCCTTTTGCTTTCTGTGGCTTTAGCTGTGTTTATAAATAGTGTAATGGTATCCTTGCCTTTCCGTCAATAAAATCTAGGTCAGCGTTTTTCTTCGCTGAAATTAACTTTTTTAACCATGGGCAAAATACGTAAATAGTGGTGTGAACATATTATTTGTTTCCTACTTATGCTAGTCGCATTATTTATTTCTTTATACAGGGTGTTCCGAATTTCCGTTACAAACTTCTGCGATTTGTAGAGGGAAATGAGTAGATGATACTTTGAACATGCTAGAACCATGTGAAAACATATTCGTAACGTGGCCACTTTTATGAGTAATTGTTTAGGCATGACCCAGTACGTCACTTGTTTTACAGTTCCACACACTAATAGCCAAAGAAATTGCTCGTGTATTTGTTGGTAACTTCCGTTCAACGTGATGCAGTACGACTCCCTCCAATTCGGGTGCGTGCCGTTTCCTTGGACCACCACACTGAACGCCAGCTGATGGCACCATTTCTCGAAGCCGCTGTGTGTGGCGAAAAGGGTAGAGAATGATCTTGATAAATATGTCGAGCATTCTTCCATTACCGTGAACTCGCCATTCAGAAGGATCACATCGGTGTATTCTACAAAAGTGTGCTCAACCAGGTCAAAGAGGTAGGATAGCCGTCAAATGACATCAGCCGATCCATGACCACCGTGTTCCATACCTACCTAGTAAGATTGTTTTCAAAGCGCTGTAGCACGAAAACGGTACGTTTCCGGACTTGGTTTCCTATTCGAAATATTATCGACTCAGTCTCCTCTACAAGTATTAATTTAGCTCGAAAGGCAACGGATTACATTGAAGAAATATTAGCCTTCTGCTTATGGCGTCCACCTGTAGAGTGGAGCTGTCTCACCTTTAGTGTAAGCGTAAGTTCAGTACACAATATCATAAACTGTCAAGTGAAATCTTAAAATTTTGGTTCTTCTGTATATCATGAGCTCACGTAACCCAATGCTCCACAAACGTCCGTCAACAACACAGCATACTTCGACCTACCTTTCTCAGCACCTGTGATCTAACAACATGCAGAAAAGGACAACTTACTGCTAATATTAGTGGCATTTCAATGGCTGGCCATCGGTTTCTAATCTAAATTTATTATGCTCTAGGTAGAACTTAAATTTTTGAGGGCGAAGAGGACTGCTAAAGCTTCCAACTCGTAAACAAAATAATTTACTTCAGCAACTGACAAGCCTCAAAAGCCTTCAGCCTCCATCACGTTTCTGTAAGAAAATAGCATCCACGAAAGTATTTGAAGTGGTTCTCTGCACAATGACGGCAAGCTGAAACCTGAAATACCCAGCGCCGGAGTATTGTTTAGTGCATGTTTCAGGCAGTAAAGTTTCTGTAAGAAAATGGCCTCCACGGCAGAATTTGAAGTGGCTCTTTTCACAACGACGGCAAGTTGAAATCTAGAATACCCAGCACTGTAGTATTCCTCAGTGCATGTTTCAGGGCGCCAAAGAGAGCATGTTGAGATTCTCCCCATTGGCATTTCACAATTTTTCAATATCGTTAATTAAGTGGGGCCGCACGTTGGTCAAAAAAGGGGATACAGTTTCCAAAAAAAATTCACCATACCTAATACTCGGACGAAGCCGTTGTTTTCCAAGGCAACGAGAATTTATAAACAGATTGAATACAGACCTTATGCATACTAATTCCCCCGGCTGGTTCTATAAACCCCCAAAGCGAGATTTCACTACAGGACAGTTTTATGTTAGGCAGCTTAACAGTGAAGCCCACCTCCCAGAGAGACCCCACTCCTCCCCCTAATAAGCCGCTATTCATCATTGAGTCAGATACTCTCGATGGCGACAACCATTTTACCTCAATCATAAAATGTTTGTTGCTTATCAGGAAATGAAAGCCTTGGACGATCTTCTGATTGCATCCTCTCCAAAATAATAAGGACAAACTGATATTCTGTTCAAGCAAAGCGATAACATTAACGTACATACACTATCAATATGACCCCTTAAAGATTCATCAACCGCTTCCAACCTAAAAAATTCTCGTCAATGAATTCTTTTCGTCCACAAGTCTCTTCATTTTCTAAGACAATTTTCCTCTGGATCTCACCTAGCGACCCATCACCCTGCAAACCTTCGGTAGTTAGCCTACTTGATCGGTCGACCGTTAGTGGATAAACAATTTGAAACAATTTTTCCATGTGAATTCTGCAACACGTCAACCGCTTTTTGTAGTCTAACAGTTAATCACAATATTTCCAAGATTTGATGAATATTTTCAATAGATAACCTCTGAATATTCTGAATAATTTTTATATGTGGATTCGGCAACTTTCTAAAATTCTATCGACATTGCTATGTTTAAATCAGGGCGTTCGATCGTATTTAAATTTTGTTCTTGTTGTTTGTACAACAGAACTGCCTCCTACTCTCCTGCATGCCATGAAGTAACAGTCAAGTAGTGTCGTTCATAGAATCTGTGAATAAAATAAACTGTACTCCACCGGTAATGACTGCATAGTCATAAAATTACGTCAAAGTAAAACAAAAATTTAAACCAAAGTACTGTAGTAAATACAGAATGTATATCGACAAACATACAGCGCAAGATACACAAGGCCATTTCTAATACACCGGCCTAACGTCAATATGTAACGGAACGCAGCAAAGCACATGGTCAAAATGTTGCAAGATATAGTAAGTTAACAAACGAAAGCCCTATGTGAAGACAGAATAACACAATAATTAATGTCGAATCAAATTGACGAAAATTAGGACAGCATATGAACAAAATCAGATATGGAAATGTAGATGGTACAGATTTAATTTTCGTAATCAGTGATATGCAAGATTTATGTCTTCAGTCATCGTTGACCTGTAGCATATGTCTACATATTATTTCATTCCTTGGGATATTTCCATTCTTTTTTTCAGATGTTCTCTGTAATTGTTTGTCTGCAATTGTCTCTGTCTTTTTGTACAGTTCTTTTGTTGGTCTTTTTATCCAGATCCCTTGTCTCTGAACTGGCCCATGGATATTTCTCAGAATTTTTATCTCTTGCTTTTCCATTTCCTTGATTTTCGTTCTTCCGTTGATTACTGTCGTTTCTGAGACATACAAGGCTTCTGGTAGGACTACTGCTTTGTAATGTCTTAATTTGGCATTAACGGATATACTTCTTTCGCTGTAATGGTTCCATGCAAGTCTGTAAGCTTTTTGTGGCTTTGCAACTCTTTATTCATTGGCTGTCGAGATTAGTTCTGTTTTCTGTATAATCTCTCCCAGGTACTTGAAACTTTCTACTTGAGCTATCTTTCCATACTTTGTTACAAATGGGTTCTGTCTGTGGATTTTGTGTCCATGTACTCTGTTTTTTCAAACGAAATTTGTAGTCCTGCTCTGGCTGAGATGTCATGTAGTGTCTCAAGGGCTTCTCTGGCTTCTTTTCCGTTATTTGTTATGATGGCTGTATCATCGGCAAACGCCAGACATTTTATGTTGATGGTTCTATTTTTGTGTCTCCCCATCTGTACTCCATTGACTTCTGTGTCCCTTGTCATTATTTTCTATAAAACTGCGTTGAATAAAATGGGTGGCAGCCCATATCCAAGTCTCACTCCTGTCTTGATTTCGAACGATTCAGAGATCTCTCCCATGAATTTGTATTTGTTAATGTTTCCTGGATTATTTTATGTACATCCCTTTACTCTTGACATCCAACGCCACTGATAAAGACAACCGACAGTTTTCCACATGTAACCCGAAGCAAAGATTTTAGTATGGTTATCCTTATAGTTACGACATCATATACAGATCAACATTATGAATATTTTTTTAAAAATTTGATTACATTACATACCAGTTCAGTAACAAATTTTATGTGGTAGGAACCTGATGGTATAAGTCGTTACCAGCGTGCTCGTTACTAGCACTTTATTTGCAATAAGAAAAGGCGCTCGATATTGTACCATAAATATGGAATTGTGTTATAGCATCAATTGGATGACAAGTTTATTGTACACTGCCCAGTGACATTACTATTACCTCCTGCGAAAAGTGAATAACCTGTGAGCCGTGCAGAAAGAGAATCAATTGGGTTCTCTGAGTTGACAAAATGGATGTGAAGTCATGCCAGCTCCAATGCCGTGGCAGCTGTGTCAGGTCCGTCTGTTGAGGATCCATGGCGCGAATAGCCCGATCGAGGCGACTCCACGGATTCCTGGTTAGATTCAGACCCAGGAAGCTTGGTGACCAGGGAAGTACAGTAAAGTCAGAATGGTTGAAACGGTACAGTAGTTTCCGCTCTATAAGCAGCAGGTTTTGCTGCTCGCTCGCACCAGGAAATAGAAACAGAGGCGGCTTCGCAGCCAATTTTATTACACGACGCGGCCGGCTGCGGGTGCAACAGAACCCATGTGGACGGGTGGAAGGAAATGTGTCAGGCTTCATAATACGTATTTATGTGTGTCGTGTATTGTGCATTTCTTGTACGTGAATGTGAATCTGCACATGAACTTTCCTAATCCTCCTCACACCTTTCCGTAAAGCGTGGCCAAATCTTTGTTGGGAAGTAGTTCTGTAGTGTAGTAGTGCCAACCTTACTCCTGGGTAGGAGATCAGAGAGACATCACAGGTAGGTAAAAGTCAAAGACTTTCCAGTGTCACAAGATTTGGGGTGGAGAGGTTGGTCACGGCCAAGTGGTTCGACCACCCCCTCCACTGGGGCCCAGGAGGACCACCGGGTGCCCGCCATGAGCTAGCGAGCAGGGCTACAGGAAACGGGAAAGTGAGCAGACGTGCCCTTAGTGCGTCTGTCTCAATGTTCAAGGATGGAAGAGAGGTATTTGAATATTTGTACTAATTCTTTTATTTCCAGCTTCGGATTGTGTAAGGAAATGAATGTTCTCATTTAATGTCGGAAATTTGACCCCCTGTGTTAACGTATCTGGTCCCCAGTTTGTCTGTTATCCTCCTCACGTAGTGGATGTCCTATGTAAAATATTGGGAGGCTTTGGTGGTGTACATTTGGCCAAAGCAATTCCGTCTTGCCCCTAGAAAAGTTCGTGCAGATTGGTATACAATATACCCGAGCTATAAGTTGTAAAATTGTAATATCTGTAAACTGGAACAATTACTGCAATCGCTGTAAAATCGAGTGATAATATTTAAAAGAAATACGTAATCAACTGCCATCAATCTTTAACATACCTTAAAAATCACAAAGAAGTCAAGTTAAGGAATTCATTTAAAATAAAAAGATATAGAATGCAGGGACCCACACATCTGCGTGTCAGCCCTCCAGCCCCTTGCCTAGTATCGTACAGAAAGGACACGCTCTCTAGGTAGCGCTCTCAAGCTCCCCTCCCCAGTTATCCGTTGCACAATTTTGATTCAGGGCTTGACGACATCAACTTTCATCTGGCGTCCCTAGGCAAGGAGGTTATACGGTGCTATCTGAATCATGAACGAACACTGCAAGCTGTGTGTCACGTAAATTTTTACTTTCAAAATCTTTTCTTAAAGAATTTACTTTATTTACTAGCGATTCACCAAGAACATTAACACATTTAATCACACTAAGTGAGCGTGGAAGTAGTTGCCAGGAAGTAACTGATGGAAAATGAAATTACCTTTAAAAATGTGAATTTTATTCCTAAAAGCCTTTCCAAAAACAGATTTAAAATGCAGCCTTCGGGCTGAGAAGCTTCCGCCCCCTTTCAACACGGCCGTAGTCACGACCGCTCACAACGACCTCTGAAAGACTACACTGGTGCAAATCTGCAACACACCAGATTACTTTAAACTAAAAATTTTAACAACTCACACAAACACATTAACTATGCACCCAGTAAGAGGGATGGAAATGGAACAAACATTCACACTAAGAAATTATTTGCCACCAAAAGCGCAATTTGTTTTTAAAAGGACTCTTACGGTGGAAGGGTGGCAACTTCATAAAAATGACTATTTAAATAAAACCCATAAAATGCAGACTTACATAAAATGTACAACACGCTCTACATTACACATATACCACCCCGCAAGATGATAAGCAAGATAAAAACATATTTCAAGAATTCGACCTTTAAGCAATAAATTCGTTAACACCGAATCCGACAAACATGACAGAGGCAGCTATTAACGTACGGCAGACCGACAGTCAGACAGACAGAAACCAAATGCCTAACAAATGCAGACGAGAGACAGACGAGCAAGCTGGGGACGAGAGACTGACCAAGAACACAAGCAGAATTTAACAAGTAACTGAAACAACATATCACTAATAACTTAACTTCTAACAACTGCGATTTCTGGCAAAAACCTGGCGCAGCACCCCCAAACGCTCTCCCGAACCGTCCGCTGCCAGCCGCTTCAACGGACACAAGAAGGCGCGCCGATGGCCCGACTCACGGCGTAGCAGCTCGCCCCGGTGAGACCGACGTCGTGGGTTGACACGTGTTGCTCTCGTGTTGGCCGCGAAGCCACTACGCCTCGCTATACGGCGCAGCCTAATGGACTCACGAGGCGACCTCACATGCGAAGACGCTCCAAGCGGACAAGTCATCTTGCGTCCCAGTGCGCGACCGACCAACCGATCGATCCAACCGCAAATGCCCATTGCCTGAGCAAACTCGAGCAGACTGGCGGCCAAACACATACTAGCACTCCGGACGACCGACAGACACTAACCGCCTGACCAATGCGGACGAGAGACAGAGCCAGACTGACTTGGCTGACCAACTGACCAGACTCGCCCCTAGCTGACGACGGACGACTGTCGAGTTTTTTTTTTTCTTCTTCTTTATTGTGATTTCATTCCCCTGCCCCATATGGGCAGGGGAGGGCTGTCAGCGGGACAATCCGCCGCTCTTCAGCCGACTGACACGACAACTAAAACAAGAATAAAATGATACATGCGTAAGGAGATAAAAAAGAGGAACATAAAACAGAGTAAGGGGAGAAAATGGAGGTAAAAATACACTGACATGTAGACGTTCATGGGGGACACTTAAAAAAGTCACCAGAAAGTTAAAAAACACAGTTGGCGAGTCTTAAAACACAGAGAAGACACTGAATGCGCATGCACAGGTTAAAAGTTGGCCACAGTATTAAAAACACTCCGAAACAATACACTTAAAACCCACTTGGAGCACACAGGACGAAGAATGAAACTACCAGGTGGGACCTGCCGAGGGAAAGGTCAGACCGTCGAGCTCATAGCGCCCCTTAAATACACGTGAGCAGGCAACTTTTCCCCTTTCACAGCAGAGGGAGACACCAAAGCTGCGATTGCCACAACGGCGCCACCGCCAGAAACGGAGGGCGACTGCTTCACACTACTCGCTGCGGCGCGCTCTTAAAACAGCAAATTTTACCACGGCTGAACCATTTCGTGTAGGAGTGGACGCGGTCTCCAAGGAGAAATGCACACTTATGTTGATCCATTGTTCCTTCCAGAAGGACAAGGTCAGTCATGGAATGTCACGAAAACATTCCCTGGACCATAACGGCCCTCCTACAGCCTGGACCTCAAGATGATTGTTACAGGATGTTTGCTTTCAGATGTTTCATACCGTATAGCCAACGGCCATCTATCTGATGGAGCATTAACCGTAATTCATTTGAAAAGGTCATCTTTCGCCAGTCAATGGCGTCCAACTGCGTTAATTGTAAGTGAGAGGCCCTGCTAATCCCGCAGGACAGGGCAGATAGTATAAATAGTCGAAAGGGGCCAAAATAAGTGCTGTCAGTTACACTCGAACATACAACTTTATTATTTGATCAAACATTGCAAAATCCCCCAAAAAATTAAGAAAACACACAGCTTTAATCCTTGGGACTTAATTACCGGCTGAAAGCCACTTTATTTTAAAAACGGCTGAAGGACAATAACTCAAAACGCAAGCATAATCAGAAATTTAACAGGCAAGCCTTATCTTAAAACAGTTCTTTAGTTAGGTTGAAGTAAACAAATTCAAAATCGGCTGAAGGCGCAAGACTTAGAGAAAATTCAACACCATTAAAATTTTTAAAATGCCAAAGGGCTTTTACGTAAAACAATACCTTAAACTAGGCCAAAAGCCTTAAGAGCAAAACAATAATTTAAAAAAAATCGGCTGAAAACCATACAAGTACGAATAACAAGAACAATTAAAAAAATAGGCAACACCCAACGGCGCTCAGATGTTCGAGGGTCGGCCTGGAATTCAAACACTAACGGTCGCTTAGGTGAGACAGGCAGTCGGCCCAACCATTTTCAATCCGCTGAGAACCCAACCGACAGACAGTCAACAGACTAATGATCAAGATCAGTTCCGTTCCACACTTGCACCAAAACTCAAACGATTCTAACAGCGGAGACTTGAACAGCAACCAGAACGGAAAGGGGAAACCCGAATACACGTCGTCTAATCAGACGACCGACCAAACGGCGAAGTAAGGTCGTTGCCACTCGAAAGTGTGTGTCGGCAATCATCGGCGAGTGATGGCTATCCGCGCCTCCCTGGCGCTGCATGCCCCACTGGTGATACGACGCGACTGTGCCAACCGACCAACTGCTACACATCAGCACGGAGACAGCACTAAAGTAACTGGGCAGTGAACATCATAGGCTACACACAATTTCATAAACATTTGGACGAAGCACCAGACCAATGCTAAAGCAGTGACTGTGCAGACACCAAGACGAACCACGAGTTCAGACGTACATCGCCAATCCATAGCGATCGGCGAGCAAATACACGTCGTCCGGTAAGACGATCAACAAAGACCGTCCCCAGTCGTGTGTGCTGGCAACGGTCGGGCTAGTCATGGCTATCCGAACCTCACTACCATTCCAACCCGACCCAAATTCTGCAGCGTCCTAACTGTCCGACTGCCAGCACGAACTCCAGTATTGGCGCGTTCCAACTCAATCATGACACACGACGGCCAGGAAGTACACTACTGGCCTTAAAATGGCTACACCACGAAGATGACGTGCTACAGAGGCGAAATATAACCGACAGGAAGAAGATGCTGTGATATGCAAATGATTAGCTTTTCAGAGCTTTCACACAAGGTTGGCGCCGGTGGCGACACCTACAACATGCTGACATGAGGAAAGCTTCCAACCGATTTCTCATACACAAACAGCAGTTGACCGGCGTTGCCTGGTGAAACGTTGTTGTGATGCCTCGTGTAAGGAGGAGAAATGCGTACCATCACGTTTCCGACTTTGATAACGGTCGGATTGTAGCCTGTCGCGACTGCGGTTTATCGTATCGCGACACTGCTGCTCGCGTTGGTCAAGATCCAATGAATGTTAGCAGAATATGGAATCGGTTGGTTCAGGAGGGTAATACGGAACGCCGTCCTGGATCCCAACGGCCTCGAATATCTAGCAGTCGAGATGACAGGCACCTTATCTGCAAGGGTGTGACGGATCGTGCAGCCACGTTTCATTCCCTGAGTCAAGAGATGGGGACGTTTGCAAGACAACAACCATCTGCACGAACAGTGTGACGTTTGCAGCAGCATGGACTATCAGCTCGTAGACCGTAGCTGCTGTTACCCTCGACACTGCATCACGGACAGGAGCGCCTGCGATGGTGTACTCAACCACAAACCTGGGTGCACGAATGGCAAAACGTCATTTTTTCGGATGAATCCAGGTTCTGTTTACATCATCATGATGGTCGCATCCGTGTTTGGTGACATCGCGGTGAACGCACATTGGAAGCGTGTATTCGTCATCGCCATACTGGCGTATCACCCGGCGTGATGATATGGGGTGTCATTGGTTACACGTCTCGGTCACATCTTGTTCGCATTGACGGCACTTTGAACAGTGGACGTTACATTTCAGATGTGTTACGACTCGTTTCTCTACCCTTCATTCGATCCCTGCGAAACCCTACATTTATGCAGGATATTGCACGACCGCATGTTGCAGGTCCTGTACGGGGCTTTCTGGATACAGAAAATGTTCGACTGCTGCCCTGGCCAGCACATTCTCCAGACCTCTCATCAATTGAAAACGTCTGGTCAATGGTGGCCGAGCAACTGGCTCGTCACAATACGCCAGTCACTACTCTTGATGGACTATGGTACCGCGTTGAAGCTGCGTGGGCGGCTGTACCTGTACACGCCATCCAAGCTCTGTTTGACTCAATGCCCAGGCGTATGAAGGCCTTCATTACTGCCAGAGGTGGTTGTTCTGGGTACTGATTTCTCAGGGTCTGAGGACCCAAATTACGTGAAAATGTAATGACATGTCAGTTGTAGTGTAATATATTTGTCCAATGAATACCCGTTTATCATCTGCATTTCTTCTTGGTGTAGCAATTTTAATGGCCAGTAGTGTAATAGCAGTCCAGCAGAGATGATACGGCAGGGCCTATATCGATAAGCGGTGCAGCTGCCGCTCACGTGCAGGCAAGGCAGCAACTCAGTGACAACAGTAATTGAAAATTAACATAACGAGGGGGCAGTACGGTAAAACAGGATGTTAAATAAGAGATGGCACGAACACGATCCACGCACGGCTCAGTAAGCAAATTCCAGCCTTCGGCGAGGACGAACAGCATTCAGCATTGGTGCTTGAACGAGGCGCATGCCGCGTTGGCAGTACGCCCAGTGGTCATTGAGGGGACACTGTTCCTTCATCTAGGGCCTAGGCGGTCGGCTGCTCGACAGCTGAACATCTGTTAGCCAGTATACGAGTACATCTCCGCAGCCGCCGTTCTCTGCTATCACGTATGGCCCACGGTGCACCACAGTCGCCTCGCCGCCGTTTTTGGTTAGTGGTATTTTGCCTTATACGGTATCCTTCAACCACGGTAGTATGCGAACAGTTTACAATCTTAGCCATTATGGAAATATTTATACCCTTCGCCCCAAATCTAACGATCGCGTCATTTTGGACGTCAGATATATCTCTTCGTTTGCGCCTTACGACAACTACTGCACTGTTTTTTCGCGTACCCTCCGTCATGCATTATGTAACCTCTACTGCTAGTGGTGCCACCTATCGTCCGGGAGTGACTACTGCACGTTGACATCGAACGTAGGCCGTGGTTACATTATTGTGACTGTATTGTGCAATTTCTGTCTGCAAATGTCTTTATAAAATATTATTACGCCGTAAAATATTTATTTTCCAGGACATCACTTTCACCGATGCGATTTAATGTATTGTCATGCTTTACAAAGCAGCGTCATTCAGGTTATTGCTTCTTATGCTATACTCAGTGTAGTTCGTTAGTTGATAGTAATCACAACGTGATGTCAGCATTTAACTGGTTTTATATCATCCACATATTTTAATCTTTGGCGTAGTACTCCTTGCTTACCATAGGTTGCATGTCTCTTTGATAATACAGGGTGTACATAAAGTATGTCATTTTGAAGAAAAACTCTGAAAGTCTTTTTTTTTTTCATGTGTACCGCCACGGGGTAGTTTGGTAATTTGCCGATAGTCAGCGCTAGTCGCAAACATGGCAACCTTTCTGTGTGTTGGAGTTGGACAAAAACAAGTGTGCTACGGCTGTTCAGTGGATGTTTAGAACCAAGTACGGTAAGAAGGCCACTTACGACTGGCACAACAGACTCTTTAGGACGGGTTGCTTGTGCCCTGCAAAGAGAAGCGAACGTCTCAGTGAGAGTGAAGTGAACGCGGAGCGCGTGTGACAGACATTCATAAGGAGTCCAACGAAATCGGTCCGTCTTGCATCCTGCGAACTCGAAATGGCTCCACTGACAGTGTGGGAAGTCCTGCGACAGAAGCTGTTTATGAAACCACTCAGATTGGAGCTAGTGCAGAAGCTCAATCATGACGATAAGGACAAGCGTTTTGAATTTTGTTCGCAGTTGCAACAACTGAATGCGGATGGGGATGACATTGTTGATCGCTTAATTTTTAGCGACGAAGCCACTTTTAACACAAATGGGAAAGTTAACAGGAATAATTGTCGAATTTGGGGTACAAAGCATCCACGCGAATGCACTGAATTTGAGCGTGATACGCCAAAGGTAAATGTTTTTTGTGCCTTGTCACGTCGAAAACTGTACAAGCCATTCTTCTTTGCCGAGAGCGCTGTCACTGGATATTCCTACTTTAACATGTTGCAGCAATGGCTGATGCCTCAAAAGAAATCGGACTCTCCAATCATCTTACAGCAGGATGGGGCTCCACCCAGTTTTCACCGTGAAGTTCGTGGGTACCTGAACACGGAGCTGCCGCATCGATGGATCGGCAATGCTACAGAAGGGGACCGGTGTTTCATGGAATGGCTTCCCAGATCACCAGATTTCACTCCGTCTGACTGTTTTCTGTGGGGGCACATTAAAGTTCTGGTGTATGTACCGCCTCTACCACATGATGTAGCAGAGTTCCAGGAGAGAATACGGGAAGCGGCTGCCACAGTCGAAGATGCCATGCTGGGACGGGTATGGCAAGAATTCGATTACCGTATTGACGTCTACCGCATATCCAATGGTTGTAAAAAAAAATTCAGAGTTTCTCTTCAAAATGTAATATGTATGACTTTTGTAAAATGTTTAGTCCTTGTGCAATAAATAATTGAAAGTGTTCCCGGACATCATGCACACCCTGTAATTTACTGGATAAGTGTCAGCAGCTTTTAAGCAAGCTATCATAATTTGGATTTTAACGTGCGTATGTGATCACGACATTAGCCAAACTATGTGTAGTTTACATATCACGGTGGAATGTCGTTGTATTTGATATGCTGGTGAATTATTTATGAGTAGCATGCATTTTTTTTATCTCTCTGATGTACTGTTTTGTGAGTACTGACTACGATATTGATGTAATTAAGTACAGTTCAAACATTTTCCTTTCTTTTTTATTTATTTGTTTCTATATAGTCTTCCAGTGAGGATGGTTGCAAAAACGGAAACCATTAAAGAATAAAATTGAATATGTGCAGCTGACAGCTGTAACGGTACCTTCTTTCAGTGACTCGCGTGCGTCTCATCACTACAGGTGCCAGCGTTCCCAGTCCTCGCTGCTGCATTGCCTGCCGGCCGCTGTGACCGAGCGGTTCTAGGCCCTTCAGCCCGGAACCACGCTGTTGCTACGGTGGCTGGTTCGAATCCTGTCTCAGGCATCGTTGTGTGTGATATCCTTAGGTTAGTTAGGTTTAGGTAATTCTAAGTCCATGGGACTGATGACCTCAGATGTTAAGTCCCATAGTGTTTAGAGCGGTTTATATTTTTTTGCAGTGCCTGCGGCTCCTCCCTCGAATGTGACAACTCATCCGTGGCGAGTGCCCTTCTGAGACAGCAACATCGCATTGTTCCCTCGTCCGCAACACAGTCAGTGTCCAGGACCAGCCAAGACCAGAAAAGACGCCTTCTTCCACTGCAACACCGCACTGTGCGTACTATCCAAGACTTCTTATTTGCCAAGTCACTTCCAGTTGCAATTGACGAGGAATGGTTTATTTTCAGTTATTCTTCTTTTTATTCTCACTATAAGCCTGTGAGTTCGACGACACTCTTACTCTTTTGTGGTCGCATCATGTTGTAAAGAGTTCCAAAGTTTTGTTGAGTGTTGCAAGTGGTTTTCAACATAGCGGATCATGTGTGCCATTGAAACGTCACGACAAAGTGGAGTCTTCCCATTAAGTGGCTCATCCTGTAGCGAAGCTGCCATCGTCAAGTAGAGCTTGCAGGGGTGTAGAAGGACTGGGTGTGGAAGGAATGTATACGTTAACGAGAGTGTCAGAAACTAATATTTACAACTGTTGTCGTGGTTGCTGCGGCCTTCAGTCATAATATTAGTGTAATGGAGCCCTCTACACTAGTTTGTCGAACCCTCTTTATCTCTGCATAATTACTTCTACATACATACATTTGAACCTGTCAGCTGTAGACAAACGTTGGCCTGCCTCTACAGCTTTTAACACCTGTATTTTCCTCCACTACCAAATTTACCATTAGAATTTTAACAATGAGGTGCTACATCAGTTACATTTTTCCATGCATATCACGACTCGTTTCAGGAATTTACTTACAGAAATTCCTGACACACGCCGTGTGGTATCTATAGCTATTTTTTATATAAGTCTGTATAATTTTTTACTTAATTATTATCCACGTTAAAGATCAACAAATCGCCTATGCTAATCTGTCGCCTAGCACTTGCTTTATCCAGAGCGAGTTCATCTCTCTTCCTGCAGCAGTCTTTTTATCTTGATGTGCTAGCTAGCAAATTTTGGTTGCTCCCGTAAATGCACAAATTAATACATTTATATTCCGCTAGATTGTCGACTTGAGGTTCTAGTCTTGCGGATGTTGAAAGACAATGCAAGGTGCTGAACAAGTATAAAAATATAATTATTCTATACTTATTTGTAGTATGCTACGTATCACACAGTAATTCACTTTCTTTTTTTAAGTTTTTGTAGTAGTAAAGGCTGTGCGTCGCGTCCGCGCTGCTAATGTTGTGTGCTGCTGCAATAGAGCTTTTACTGAGGCATCAGTAAACCACCGATTCTTTAAACAACCGCACTTCCAATTATAAAACAGCTGAAATGTTTGCTTACTTTACAAATGAGTTAATGTGTTAAATAATTGATTTAAACCATGTACGTGAGAAAAAGTTTAAACAAGGTTTGAAATTACGCTTAAAATTTATTGGTAGTCGCTATGTGCTCTCATTATTTAACTTTACCTGAATACAATCTGGCCAATTCGCACTCCATTTTAAGCAAAAACTGCTTTCTTAACGAATCACAATGTTTATGACGTCACAGCTTTGGAATTAAGTATCGTAGAAAGATACAATTATGCACGTGCATTCAGTGATATATGTAGATCCTGTCTACAAAATGTGTTGCTAATAAAGTTAGTTGTAAAACAGTAATAAATTAAAACGTCATTGCTAATGTTAGACTTTTACTGCTTGCCAATTTAAGAGAATATAGTTTTCATCTATCTCATTGTCTAATTGTCTCCTGAACTATGTATCCTACAGTGACATAATTGTGTAGATACTTTTGGTGGTATGTCTGGATACTGTCTGCAAATTGCGCTGCGAATAAAGTTAATAGTAAAGAACAAAGAAATTAAAACGAAATGTGCGATGCTGAAGTTTTGCTGCTTCAACAACGAAAATGTTATAAGCTATATTCATTTTTCCTTTCATCATTTTGTAGAAGGTGTTAGCAAAAGTTTTTCACGGATTTCAAATTATGTGTTAAGTCGCTAAGCACTCTCATTTTCAAATCCTGGATGGATCAAGTCCGTATATCGCCAGACTTCATTTATGCTGTCTCAAGAAAAACACAGAGTTTCTACCTGTGATAGTTGTCGTTGAATGAAACTTTTAACACAAGGCAATACCTCTTAATAGGTTTTATTATGACAGAATTTAAAATTTTTACATCTGCATCTACATGTATACTCTGCGAATCACATTAAGTGCCTGGCACAGGGTTCAGCGAACCACCTTCACAATTCTCTGTTATTCCAATCTCGTATAGCGAGCGGAAAGAACGAACACCTATATCTTTCCGTACGAGTTCTGATTTCCCATATTTTATCGTGGTGCTCGTTTCTCCCTATGTAGGTCGGTGTCAAAAAAATATTTTCACATTCGGAGGAGAAAGTTGGTGAATGGAATTTCGTGAGAACATACCGCCGCAACAAAAAACAACTTTCTTTTAATGATGTCCAGCCCAAATCCTGTATCATTTCTGTGACACTCTCTCCCATATTTCGCGATAATGCAAAACGTGCGGCCTTTCTTTCAACTTTTTCGATGTACTCCGTCAGTCCTATCTGGTAATGATCCTACATTGCGCAGCAGTATTCTCAAAGAGGGCGGACAAGCGTGGCGTAGGCAGTCTCCTTAGTAGGTCTGCTACATTTTCTAAGTGTCCTGCCAATAAAACGTAGTCTTTGATTAGCCTTCTCCACAACATTTTCTATGTGTTCATTCCAATTTAAGTTATTCGTAATTGTAATTCCTAGGTGTTTAGTTGAATTTACGGCTTTTAGATTAGACTTATTTATCGCGTAACCGAAGTTTAACGAGTTCCTTTTAGCATGGATGACATCTCACTTCTCGGTATTTAGGGTCAACTGCCAATTTTCGCACCAATCAGATATCTTCTTCTAAATCGTTTTGCAATTTGTTTTGATCTTCTGATGACTTTATTAGTCGATCAACGACAGCGTCTACTGCAAACAACATAATACGGCTGCTCAGATTGTCTCCCAAATCGTTTATATAGATAAGGAACAGCAAAGGGCCTATAAACCTCCCTGGGGGAACTCCAGAAATCACTTCTTTTTTACTCGATGACTTTCCGTCAATTGCTACCAACTGTGACCTCTCTGACAGGAAACCACAAATCCAATCACATAACTGAGACGGTATTCCATAACGACGCAATTTCATTACAAGTCGCTTGTGTGGTACAGTGTCAAAAGACTGAAATCCCTTGCCAATATGACTCAACACTTCCTGTGTATAAAGAGCTAGTTGTGTTTCACAGGAACGATGTTTTCTAAATCCATGTTGACTGTGTGTCAATAGACAGTTTTCTTCGAGGTAATTCATAATTATTAAACACAATATATGTTCCAAAATTCTTCTGCATATCGACGTTAACGCTTGTTGTTGTTGTTGTTTTTGTGGTCTTCAGTCCTGAGACTGGTTTGATGCAGCTCTCCATGCTACTCTATCCTGTGCAAGCTTCTTCATCTCCCAGTACCTACTGCAGCCTACATCCTTCTGAATCTGTTTAGTGTATTCATCTCTTTGTCTCCCTCTATGATTTTTACCCTCCACGCTGCCCTCCAATGCTAAATTTGTGATCCCTTGATGCCTCAGAACATGTCCTACCAACCGATCCCTTCTTCTAGTCAAGTTGTGCCACAAACTCCTCTTCTCCCCAATTCTATTCAATACCTCCTCGTTAGTTATGTGATCTACCCATCTAATCTTCAGCATTATTCTGTAGCACCACATTTCGAAAGCTTCTATTCTCTTCTTGTCCAAACTATTTATCGTCCATGTTTCACTTCCATACATGGCTACACTCCATACAAATACTTTCAGATTCGACTTCCTGACACTTAAATCTATACTCGATGTTAACAAATTTCTCTTCTTCAGAAACGCTTTCCTTGCCATTGCCAGTCTACATTTTATATCCTCTCTATTTCGATTATCATCAGTTATTTTGCTCCCCAAATAGCAAAACTGCTTTACTACTTTAAGTGTCTCATTTCCTAATCTAATACCCTCAGCATCTCCCGACTTAATTCGACTACATTCCATTATCCTCGTTTTGCTTTTGTTGGTATTCATCTTATATCCTCCTTTCAAGATACTGTCCATTCCGTTCAACTGCTCTTCCAAATCCTTTCCTGTCTCTGACAGGATTACAATGTCATCGGCGAACCTCAAGGTTTTTATTTATTCTCCACGGATTTTAATACCCACTCCGAATTTTTCTTTTGTTTCCTTCACTGCTTGCTCAATATACAGATTGAATAACATCGGGGAGAGGCTACAACCCTGTCTCACTCCCTTCCCAACCACTGCTTCCCTTTCATGCCCCTCAACTCTTATAACTGCCATTTGGTTTCTGTACAAATTGTAAATAGCCTTTCGTTCCCTGTATTTTACCCCTGCCACCTTTATAATCTGAAAGAGAGTATTCCAGTCAATATTGTCAAAAGCTTTCTCTAAGTCTACAAATGTTAGAAACGTAGTTTTGCCTTTCCTTAATCTAGCTTCCAAGATAAGTCGTATGGTCAGTATTGCCTCACGTGTTCCAATATTTCTACGGAATCCAAACTGATCTTCCCCGACGTCGGCTTCTACTAGTTTTTCCATTCGTCTGTAAAGAATTCGCGTTAGCATTTTGCAGCCGTGACTTATTAATCTGATAGCTCGGTAATTTTCACATCTGTCAACACCTTCTTTCTTTGGGATTGGAATTATTATGTTCTTCTCGAAATCTGATGCTATTTAGCCTGTCTCATACATCTTGCTCACCAGAAGGTAGAGTTTTCTCAGGACTGTCTCTCCCAAGGCCGCCAGTAGTTCTAATGGAATGTTGTCTACTCCGGCGGCCTTGTTTCGACTCAGGTCTTTCAGTGTTCTGTCAAACTCTTCACGCAGTATCGTATCTACCATTTCATCTTCATCTACATCCTCTTCCATTTCCATAATATTGTCCTCAAGTACGTCTCCCTTCTATAGACCCTCTAGATACTCCTTCCACCTTTCTGCTTTCCCTTCTTTGCTTAGAAGTGGGTTTCCATATGAGCTCTTGATATTCAAACAAGTGGTTCTCTTTTCTCCAAAGGTCTCTTTAATTTTCCTGTAGGCAGTATCTATCGTACCCCTAGTGAGATAAGCCTGTATATCCTTACACTTGTCCTCTAGCCATCCCTGCTTAGCCATTTTGCGCTTCCTGTCGATCTCATTTTTGAGACGTATGTATTCCTTTTTGAGTGCTTCATTTACTGCATTTTCATATTTTCTCCTTTCGTCAATTAAATTCAATATTTCTTCTGTTACCCAAAGATTTCTACTAGCCCTCGTCTTTTTACCTACTTGATCCTCTGCTGCCTTCACTACTTCATCTCTCAAAGTTACCCATTCTTCTTCTACTGTATTTATTTCCCCCATTCCTGTCAATTGTTCCCTTATGCTCTCCCTGAAACTCCTTACAACTTCTGGTTTAGTCAGTTTATCCAGGTCCCATCTCCTTAAATTCCCACCTTTTTGCAGTTTCTTCAGTTTTAATCTACAGTTCATAACCAATAGATTGTGGTCAGAGTCCACATGTGCCCCTGGAAATGTCTTACAATTTCAAACCTGGTTCCTAAATCTCAGTCTTACAATTATATAATCTATCTGAAACCGGTCAGTATCTCCAGGCTTCTTCCATGTATACAACCTTCTTTTATGATTCTTGAACCAAGTGTTAGCTATGATTAAGTTATGCTCTGTGCTAAATTCTACCAGGTGGCTTCCCCTTTCATTTCTTAGCCCCAATCCATATGCACCTACTACGTTTCCTTCTCTCCCTTTTCCTATTACAGAATTCCAGTCGCCCATGACTATTAAATTTTCGTCTCTCTTCACTATCTGAATAATTTCTTTTATTTCATCATACTTTTCTTCAATTTCTTCGTCATCTGCAGAGCTACTTGGCATATAAACTTGTACTACTGTAGTAGGCGTGGGCTTCGTGTCCATCTTGGCCACAATAATGCGTTCACTATGCTGTTTGTAGTAGCTTACCCGCACTCCTATTTTTTTTATTCATTATTAAACCTACTTCTGCATTACCCCTGCTCGAATTTGTATTTATAACGCTGTATTCACCTGACCAAAAGTCTTGTTCCTCCTGCCTGCGAATTTCACTAATTTCTACTATATCTAACTTTAACCTATCCATTTCCCTTTTTAAATTTTCTAACCTACCTGCTCGATTAAGGGATCTGACATTCCATGCTCCGATCCGTAGAACGCCAGTTTTCTTTCTCCTGATAACGACGTCCTCTTGAGTAGTCCTCGCCCGGAGATCCGAATGGGGGAATATTTTACCTCCGGAATATTTTACCCAAGAGGACGCCATCATCAGTTAACCATACAGTAAAGCTGCATGCCTTCGGAAAAAATTACGGCTGTAGTTTTCCCTTGCTTTCAGCCGTTCGCAGTACCAACACAGCAAGGCCGTATTGATTAGTGTTACAAGGCCAGATCAGTCAATCATCCAGACTGTTGCCCCTGAAACTACTGAAAAGGCTGCTGCCCCTCTTCAGGAACCACACGTTTGTCTGGCCTCTCAACAGATACCCCTCCGTTGTGGTTGCACCTACGGAACGGCTATCTGTATCGCTGAGGCACGTAAGCCTCCCCACCAACGGCAAGGTCCTTGGTTCTTGGGGGGGATTTCGGGATTATTTGTTGCTAAGAGGTCTACATCTACATCTACATCTACATTTATACTCCGCAAGCCACCCAACGGTGTGTCGCGGAGGGCACTTTACGTGCCACTGTCATTACCTCCCTTTTCTGTTCCAGTCGCGTACGGTTCGCGGGAAGAACGACTGTCTGAAAGCCTCCGTGCGCGCTCGAATCTCTCTTGTTTTACATTCGTGATCTCTTCGGGAGGTATAAGTAGGGGGAAGCAATATATTCGATACCTCGTCCAGAAACGCACCCTCTCGAAACCTGGCGGGCAAGCTACACCGCGATGGAGAGCGCCTCTCTTGCAGAGTCTGCCACTTGAGTTTGCTAAACATCTCCGTAACGCTATCACGTTTACCAAATAACCCTGTGACGAAACGCGCCGCTCATCTTTGGATATTCTCAATCTCCTCCGTCAACCCGATCTGGTACGGATCCCACACTGATGAGCAATACTCATGTATAGGTCGAACGAGTGTTTTGTAAGCCACCTCCTTTGTTGATGGACTACATTTTCTAAGGACTCTCCCAAGGAATCTCAACCCGGTACCCACCTTACCAACAATTAATTTTATATGATCATTCCACTTCAAATCGTTCCGCACGCATACTCCCAGATATTTTGCAGAAGTAACTGCTACCAGTTTTTGTTCCGCTATCATGTTTTTTTTTTTCTGGTCATCGGTCTACTGACTGGTTTGATGCGGCCCGCCACGAATTCCTTTCCTGTGCTAACCTCTTCATCTCAGAGTAGCACTTGCAACCTACGTCCTCAATTATTTGCTTGACGTATTCCAATCTCTGTCTTCCTCTACAGTTTTTGCCCTGTACAGCTCCCTCTAGTACCATGGAAGTCATTCCCTCATGTCTTAGCAGATGTCCTATCATCCTGTCCCTTCGCCTTATCAGTGTTTTCCACATATTCCTTTCCTCTCCGATTCTGCGTAGAACCTCCTCATTCCTTACCTTATCAGTCCACCCAATTTTCAACATTCGTCTGCAGCACCACATCTCAAATGCTTCTCTTCTGTTCCGATTTTCCCACAGTCCATGTTTCACTACCATACAATGCTGTACTCCAGACGTACATCCTCAGAAATTTCTTCCTCAAATTAAGGCCAGTATTTGATATTAGTAAACTTCTCTTGGCCAGAAATGCCTTTTCTGCCATAGCGAGTCTGCTTTTGATGTCGTCCTTGCTCCGTCCGTCATTGGTTATTTCACTGCCTAGGTAGCAGAATTCCTTAACTTCATTGACTTCGTGACCATCAATCCTGACGTTAAGTTTCGCGCTGTTCTCATTTCTACTACTTCTCATTCTTTCGTCTTTCTCCGATTTACTCTCAAACCATACTGTGTACTCATTAGACTGTTCATTCCGTTCAGCAGATCATTTAATTCTTCTTCACTTTCACTCAGGATAGCATTGTCATCAGCGAATCGTATCATTGATATCATTTCATCTTGTATTTTAACACCACTCCTTAACCTTTCTTTTATTTCCATCATTGCTTCCTCGATGTACAGATTGAAGAGTAGGGGCGAAAGGCTACAGCCTTGTCTTACACCCTTCTTAATACGAGCACTTCGTTCTTGATCGTCCACTCTTATTATTCCCTCTTGGTTGTTGTACATATTGTATATGACCCGTCTCTCCCTATAGCTTACCCCTACTTTTTTCAGAATCTCGAACAGCTTGCACCATTTTATATTGTCGAACTCTTTTTCCAGGTCGACAAATCTTATGAAAGTGTCTTGATTTTTCTTTAGCCTTGCTTCCATTATAAGCCGTAACGTCAGAATTGCCTCTCTCGTCCCTTCACTTTTCCTAAAGCCAAACTGATCGTCACCTAGCGCATTTTCGATTTTCTTTTCCATTCTTCTGTATATTATTCTTCTCTCCCTGGAGGCACCACCTTATCGTGGCACTGTCCGTGCGGGTGGGAGAGTTTGCGTGTTCCTGTGATGCTGAGAGCTATACCGGTGGTAGCGTAGCTACTGGCAGGTTCAACCTAGCCGGTCAGGTCTCAGCAGAGGAGCCAGACGAAGTGTGCCTCACAACGACCCACCGTCCTTTCCTCCCTTTCCCTACCAGCCCCTTCCCTTTCCTTCTTCCCTTCTGTCAGTCTCTTCATCGGTGTAGGAGGCGGGTAATATCGATAGGTAAACACTCACGGCTTCTGTACCGATGAAGCAAGGCACCTGTGATGTGCCTTAAGGGCGTATGTCAGGATATTTCCAGTGACATATGGCCATTCACTGCATCCCCTGCCTCTTGCCTGTCGTATCGGCCCTACGATTCACTGCCAACCAGAGGCAGAGGACGAGAGAGTGGATCTGCATCTGCGCAACTGCTTGTCCACTTTAAATACCTTCACGCGCAGATGACTCCGGCAAAGTTTCAATGGACTATGAGCTTTGAAAGTCCTGCGGCGATGGAGTACTGATGGTGAGGCAAGGGTTTGGTGTACCTGAACCTTAGTTAGTGCTCTGCACGTTAGGCGGTCAGACGGTGATGGTCGTTCTGGTACTCGTGAGAGACGGGAGGACTGGTTCGGCAGCTCGTCAGACGACAAAGCAGCCCTATCTAGGATCGCTCTGCTTTCCCTAATCCAGGGAGGGGCCTAGAAAAGGTGGCCTAATCATAGCCCGTCTCAACCCAGCACAAGTGGAAAACTGCGGTCACTTGTTCACTAACATATGCGGTCAAAAAAATAATAAAATAGTTTTCTTAAATATCTAATGATTGGAGTCTGGAACGTCCGTACTTTACAGGATAACGACCATAATCAGTGCCCAGAGAGAAAGACAGGACTTATCGCAAGGGAATTGGCTAGATATAACATCGACATTACCGCCATAAGTGAAACACATCTTAGTGACTCAGGGCAGTTATGTGAACCGCTCGGAGGTTATACCTACTACTGGAGTGGAAAATCATCCACTGAAAGGGCGGAAAGTGGGGTAGGCTTTGCCATACGCAATAAATTGGCATGTTCACTAACAGAACTCCCAAAAGGTATCAGTGACAGAATAATAACACTCAGACTTCACCTGGCATCCAAGAAATATCTTCACTTGATCAATGTATACGCACCTACATTGCCATCTCCGGATGAGGAGAAGAACAAGTTCTACCAAGACCTCCGACATGTCCTTAGGGATATTCCTTCTGCAGATAAACTTCTGTTACTTGGTGATTTTAATGCTCGTGTTGGGAATGATTTCAGTGCTTGGAATGGAGTCCTCGGTCGCCATGGGATTGGAAAATGCAACTCGAATGGTTTGGTTCTTCTAACTCTATGTGCCGAGTTTGAACTCTGTCTGACAAATACATATTTTCGTCTGCCTGAAAAATATAAAACGACATGGATGCATCCGCGATCTAAACACTGGCACCTTCTGGATTATGTGATAGTACGGGAAAAAGATCTTGGTGAGGTACTGGTCACACGTGCAATGATGATAACAAGCATAGAGCAGCGCATTACAATCTGAAAGTGAAGGTACGTGCTCTCAAAGACAGTTGGTGGGCAAATAAAGCAAATGAAATACAGTTATATGCCGACACACACCAAACGGGCAGATTCTTTGAGTCCCTGAAAACTGTCTTTGGTCCAAGAGTTGGGAAGATAGCACCAGTCTATAACAAAGATAAAAGTTGTCGGCTGACGCATCAGAGTGACATCCTGTCTCGATGGGCGGAACATTTTAATGACGTTCTTAATCCCGACCATCAGACAACCGATATTCCGTACATAGAAGCACTTGAAGACCTGCCAGTTGAGGAACAACTTGCGGATGCCCCTTCCTACGATGAATTCATTTCAGCACTGGCTAAGCTGAAAAATGACAAAACAGCAGGATTAGATAACTTGCCATCAGAGCTATATAAATATGGGGGGCCAAACATCAAGAAACCATTGTTTGCTCTGATCTAAAGGATTTGGGAGTATGAAATGATTCCACAAGACTGGAAAGATGCTTGTATTTCCAAGATCTATAAAGGCAAGGGTGACATATCAGACTGCAGCTCACACAGGGGCACTTCTCTTCTCTCAGCAGCGGGAAAAGTCCTTGCCCACATAATGAACACCCGGTTAACACACTTTGCAGAAAAACTGCTACCAGAGACCCAGTGTGGCTATCGCCCAAACAGAGGCACAGTGGATGCCATATTTGTTGTCAAACAAATGCAAGAGAAAAGCTTAGAGCAACATCGGCCTTTGTTCATGTGCTTTGTAGACCTGGAAAAAGCTTTTGATCGTGTCCCACGGGAAACTCTCTGGATCATACTAAAGAAAACTGGGTGCCCTGACAAAATTGTCAGTTTGATTCGGCAGTTTCATGAAAACATGATGGCAAAAATCCGCCATGAGGACAAGCTCTCACAACAGTTTCCCGTGACATGTGGTGTAAAACAAGGCTGTGTTCTGGCTCCCACACTCTTCTCACTTTACTTCGCAGTTGTTATGAGAGACGCAACCAAAGCCTGTAGTCTCGACACAAGGACAGACAAAAGTGTCTTCAACATCTCTCGCCTCAGAACAAAAAGTCGCGTAACCAAACTATCCATCTTAGAGATTCTCTACGCGGATGATGTATGCATGATGGCTAATTCTTGCGAAACTCTTCAGACTTACATAAATCTGCTAAATGCCTCCTGCAGAAGATTTGGCTTAGCCATTAGCATCACTAAGACGCAAGTTCTCAAACAGCCACTTAGAGGTCTTAATGCAGATGACTCCAGTATTGAGATAAATAACAAACCCTTGCAAAAGTGTCAAATTTCAAATACCTGGGAAGCCAAATTAGAAGTGACAACAGCCTGACAACGGAAATCGCAGCGCGTATAGCCAGCGCAGCCTCAGCCTTCGGTAAGCTTAATGACCGAGTATGGAAATCACATGATCTCAAACTACAAACAAAAACTGCCGTCTACAAAGCAGTAGTATTATCCGCCTTACTCTATGCCTCTGAAACCTGGTGCTGTTACAAAGCTGACATTAAGAAGCTAGATAAATTTCATCTTCGATGTCTGAGATCAATTCTGCGCATCAAATTGGAAGACCGTGTCCCAGACACGGAGATTTTGCGCCGCGTGAAACTGGCTGGTATTGAAGCTTTAATAATGAAACATCAGCTGAGATGGAGTGGTCACATAGTACGCATGGATGACAGTAGGCTACCTAAAGCAGTGTTCTACTCGCAGCTCTCGCGCGGGATGAGGAGGAAAGGTGGTCAACACCTGCGATATAAAGACGCCATTAAACGTCACCTTGCAGCCTGTGGCATTCCAAGCAACCGTTGGGAGGAGCTAGCATTTCGCCGATCGGAGTGGCGATCAACTGTACATAAGAGCATCGAACAATTCGAGCAAAAGCGTCTAATGAACCTGGATGCTAAAAGAGAGCTCCGAAAATTTCAGCTCAAGCCTGTCTACACGTATACCTACAACTCTGCTAGTCAACTTCACTGTGCTTCTTGCAACAGGATATTCAAAGCGAAATTCGGATTCGGGAGCCACATCCGAGCCTACCACAACAAGGACACAGAAGACTGACGGAGTCGCTGTCGCCGGACACGGCGAGCAGGACATCATCATATTATTCTTGTAAGCAGCTTCGATGCGTGAGCTGTTAAGCTGATTGTGCGATAATTCTCGCACTTGTCAGCTCTTGCCGTCTTCGGAACTGTGTGGATGATGCTTTTCCAAAAGTCAGATGGTATATCGCCAGACTCATATATTCTACACACCAACTTGAATAGTCATTTTGTTGCCACTTCCCCCAATGATTTTAGAAATTCTGATGGAATGTTATCTATCCCTTCTGCCTTATTTGACCGTAAGTCCTCCAAAGCTCTTTTAAATTCCGATTCTAATACTGGATCCCCTATCTCTTCTAAATCGACTCCTGTTTCTTCTTCTATCACATCAGTCAAATCTTCACCCTCATAGAAGCTTTCAATGTATTCTTTCCACCTATCTGCTCTCTCCTCTGCATTTAACAGTGGAATTCCCGTTGCACTCTTAATGTTATCACCGTTGCTTTTAATGTCACCAAAGGTTGTTTGGACTTTCCTGTATGCTGAGTCTGTCCTTCCGACAATCATATCTTTTTCGATGTCTTCACATTCAGCTATCATGTAATCATACAATAAAGGATCCTTCTTTCTACGTATTCGCAATACATTACATTTGTCTATGTTAAGGGTCAGTTGCCACTCCCTGCACCAAGTGCCTTCCGCTGCAGATCTTCCTGCATTTCGCTACAATTTTCTAATGCTGCAACTTCTCTGTATACTACAGCATCATCCGCGAAAAGCCGCATGGAACTTCCGACACTATCTACTAGGTCATTTATATATATCGTGAAAAGCAATGGTCCCATAACACTCCCCTGTGGCACGCCAGAGTTACTTTAACGTCTGTAGACGTCTCTCCATTGATAACAACATGCTGTGTTCTGTTTGCTAACAATTCTTCAATCCAGTCACACAGCTGGTCTGATATTCCGTAGGCTCTTACTTTGTTTATCAGTCGACAGTGCGCAACTGTATCGAACGCCTTCCGTAAGTCAAGGAAAATAGCATCTACCTGGGAGCCCGTATTTAATATTTTCTGGGTCTCATGAACAAATAAAGCGAGTTGGGTCTCACACGATCGCTGTTTCCGGAATCCATGTTGATTCCTACACAGTAGATTCTGAGTTTCCAAAAACGACATGATACTCGAGCAAAAAACATGTTCTAAAATTCTACAACAGATCGACGTCAGAGATATAGGTCTATTGTTTTGCGCATCTGCTCGACGACCCTTCTTGAAGACTGGGACTACCTGTGTTCTTTTCCAATCATTTGGAACCTTCCGTTCCTCTAGAGACTTGCGGTACACAGCTGTTAGAAGGGGGGCAAGTTCTTACGCGTACTCTGTGTAGAATCAAATTGGTATCCCGTCAGGTCCAGTGGACTTTCCTCTGTTGAGTGATTCCAGTTGCTTTTCCATTCCTTGGACACTTAATTCGATGTCAGCCATTTTTTCGTTTGTGCGAGGATTTAGAGAAGGAACTGCAGTGCGGTCTTCCTCTGTGAAACAGCTTTGGAAAAAGGTGTTTAGTATTTCAGCTTTACGCGTGTCATCCTCTGTTTCAATGCCATCATCATCCCGGAGTGTCTGGATATGCTGTTTCGAGCTACTTACGGATTTAACGTAAGACCAGAACTTCCTAGGATTTTCTGTCAAGTCGGTACATAGAATTTTACTTTCGAATTCACTGAACGCTTCACGCATAGCCCTCCTTACGCTAACTTTGACATCGTTTAGCTTTTGTTTGTCTGAGAGGTTTTGGCTGTGTTTAAACTTGCAGTGAAGCTCTCTTTGCTTTCGCAGTAGTTTCCTAACTTTGTTGTTGAACCACGGTGGGTTTTTCCCGTCCCTCACAGTTTTACTCGGCACGTACCTGTCTAAAACACATTTTACGATTCCCTTGAACTCTTTCCATAAACACTCAACATTGTCAGTGTCGGAACAGAAATTTTCGTTTTGATCTGTTAGGTAGTCTGAAATCTGCCTTCTATTGCTCTTGCTAAACAGATAAACCTTCCTCCTTTTTTTTATATTCCTATTAACTTCCATATTCAGGGATGCTGCAACGGCCTTATGATCACTGATTCCCTGTTCAGCACTTACAGAGTCGAAACGTTCGGGTCTGTTTGTTATCAGTAGGTCCAAGATGATATCTCCACGAGTCGGTTCTCTGTTTAATTCCTCGAGATAATTTTCGGATAGTGCACTCAGTATAATGTCACTCGATGCTCTGTCCCTACCACCCGTCCTAAACATCTGAGTGTCCCAGTCTATATCTGGTAAATTGAAATCTCCACCTAAGACTATAACATGCTGAGAAAATTTCAGCGAAATATATTCCAAATTTTCTCTCAGTTGTTCTGCCACTAATGCTGCTGAGTCGGGAGG
The DNA here is from genome assembly GCF_021461385.2 of Schistocerca piceifrons. Lineage (NCBI taxonomy): Eukaryota > Metazoa > Arthropoda > Insecta > Orthoptera > Acrididae > Schistocerca > Schistocerca piceifrons. Next base: position 292,609,810 of record NC_060138.1, on the reverse strand, counting down.
TCGGTAAAAGGAGCCAATTATTAACCTAGCTCGGTTGTTGAGTGTAACCTCCACCCATAATAATTCACAGGAACTATCCACTTCTACTTCACTACAGGATAAACTACTACTAACAGCGACAAACACGCCACTACCGTTCGCATGCAATCAATCCTTTCTAAACACCGTCTGTGCCTTTGTAAAAATTTCGGCAGAATTTATCTCTGGCTTCAGCCAGCTCTCTGTACCTATAACGATTTCAGCTTCTGTGCTTTCTATCAGCGCTTGACGTTCCGGTACTTTACCAATGCAGCTTCGACAGTTTACAATTACAATACCGATTGCTGCTTGGTTCCCGCATGTCCTGACTTTGCCCCGCACCCTCTGAGGCTGTTGCCCTTTCTGTACTTGCCCGAGGCCATCTAACCTAAAAAACCGCCCAGTCCACGCCACACAACCCTTGCTACCCGTGTAGCCTATTGCTGCGTGTAGTGGACTCCTGACCTATCCAGCGGAACCCGAAACCCCACCACTCTATGGCGCAAGTCGAGGAATCTGCAGCCCACACGGTCGCAGAACCGTCTCAGCCTCTGATTCAGACCCTCCACTCGGCTCTGTACCAAAGGTTCGCAGTCAGTCCTGTCGACGATGCTGCAGATGGTGAGCTCTGCTTTCATCCCGCTAGCGAGACTGGCAGTCTTCACCAAATCAGATAGCCGCCGGAAGCCAGAGAGGATTTCCTCCAATCCATAGCGACACACATCATTGGTGCCGACATGAACGACCACCTGCATATGGGTGCACCCTGTACCCTTCGTGACATCCGGAAGGACCCTTTCCACATCTGGAATGACTCCCCCCGGTATGCACACGGAGTGCACGTTGGTTTTCTTCCCCTCTCTTGCTGCCATATCCCTGAGGGGCCCCATTACGCGCCTGACGTTGGAGCTCCCAACTACCAGTAAGCCCACCCTCAGCGACCACCCGGATCTTGCAGACTGAGGGGCAACCTCTGGAACAGGACAAGCAGCCATGTCCGGCCGAAGATCAGTATCAGCCTGAGACAGAACCTGAAATCGGTTCATCAGACAAACTGGAGAGGCCTTCCGTTCAGCCATCCGGAATGTCTTTCGCCCCCTGCCACACCTCGAAACGACCTCCCACTCTACCACAGGTGAGGGATCAGCCTCTATATGGGCAGTATCCAGGGCAGCCACAGTCGTAGTCCGATCGGGGGATGTGTGGGACGAGCTGGCCGTCCCCGACAAACCCCCATCCGGACCCCCACAGTGATGCCCATTGGCAACAGCCTCAAGCTGTGTGACCGAAGCCGACACTGCCTGAAGCTGGGAGCGAAGGGATGCCAACTCAGCCTGCATCCGAACACAGCAGTTGCAGGTCATGTGTGTTTTCACAACCGTTTACTATTCGCTTGGGTTCATGAACTAACGGCTCGAAATAATTTTCAGATAATGCTTTTAGCACAGTTTTGGATGATATTTTATTTTATTTAAATCCGGCCAATAATCACGCGATACGTGAAGATCAAAGTTTTGTTGACCCTGGACGCCGGTAGGCAGTCAACCTTCTCTTAGTACCGAGTTCCAGAATAGTCGCTTGGTAATAAAATTGGTATTATTGTCCTCATTTAACAGAGGGATTATTTAAAAATCGGATCTACGTCATGGTCCAAGTCGAATCAGTATGAAATAATAGTTCTGCTCAATTCTGCTCAGTTCTGCTCAATTAATAAATTAATCAGAAATAAAATTTTAATTTTAATATAGCCTGCATTAACGGACACTACAGTCATACTATAAATGTAAAAGTCCTAACTATTGCCGTATTTTATTATAGCATTTAAATCATTATTGACGCGGTTGTAGAATTTCGAGAAACATTCTTAGGAGTGATCAAATTAACTATTCCCCGATACTTCAAGATGAGGCAACTGATCCGTCCTTTTGACGAAGTTGCGCCATAAATTTATTCTTTCCCCACTTACATTCAATACTTGTTCATTACATATCCGATCTACCCACCTAGTTTTCAGCATTCATCTTCTTGCCTGAGCTGTTTACATCTACATCTATACGCTGAAAACCACCGTCAGGTGCATGGTGGATGGTACGTTTAATTTCTCCATTTATTATGGTTTCATCCCGTTCCGTTTACGTATGGAGCGCAGGAAGGATCATTCATTGAATGCCTCTGTGCGTGCAGTAATTAGTCTAATCTTCCCCACTATCCCTATGTGAATGATACTAGGGGATTGTAGTATATTCCTAATCATTTAAAGCCGGTTCTAGAAAATTTGATACTAGACTTTCTCGTGATAGTTTACGTCTATCTTCAAGAGTCTTCCAGTTCAGTTACTTCAGTATCTCTGTGACACTCTCCCATTGATCAAACAAGCCTGTAACCATTCGTGCTGCCATTCTCTGTATACGTTCATATCACCTGTTAGCCCTATTTGGTACGGTTCTCACACACATGAGCAAAATTATAGAACCGGTCGTACGAGTGATTTGCAAGAAATCTCCTTTCTTTACCCACGTCTGAGCCTACGTGATCATTCCATCATATCCCTACAAAGTGCTTCACCCAGGTAGTTGTGTGAAGACCGGGAACTGAACCCGAGTCTCCTGCTTACTAGGCAGATGCGTTAGCCAATAAGCCAACTCTAGCACTACGATTCACTCAACTGCACGGATTACCCTGTCGCTGCTCCCTTCTCAGTCCAAATTCTCACTGCCTCCCCAGTCCACTTTTTATTTTGGTAATCATTGTTGCTGCAACCGCGTCAAGGTCACTGATACCAGTTTCGATGTGCACATTCTCAAAGAGTTCAGGGCCTCTGTTTACCGAGAACGTTTCACTTATATTTTGTTCGAGTTATCGTCGTTTTGTGTCGTTCAGTAAGAAAAATATGAGTTGTCAACTGCAGCCACATAAGCATGTTTGTATATGTCATTCAAGAGATCTACGCAGCATATAAACTTTCACGTACGACGTGTCGCTGATGAATCTAATACTTTAATAAAAAAAAAAACCTGTAGCCACGTGAAAAACACTAGCGATATCCCGAAACCGGTCATGACAGTAAAATGCCTTAAAGGAATTTGTGGCTAGTACCATTGTCCATCAACAATTCTTACTGAGTATCAGCCACGGTGTTTAATAAAATCCATCATGCTTAAAGAAGTGTGACTGTTTGCATCTTTGATTGAAACAGGTCAGTTTTATTCGCTTCAAATTTCCTGAGCAAAAGAGGCCAAAGTAAATGGGCCCAAAAGATTAAATAGCAAATAGGCGAGTACAATACTAACTGAAACGATGATGAACACCAGAAAACTTTACACGCCTGAAAAACAGCGCACAGAAAGTTCCACAAAACAGTAATGGAATATTATCGGTTCACAACGCTGTGAACAGAGATCTGCATCTTCATTCTCGTGCATAAATCACAACTTCTAGATGAATCTGCATTTGTTCAGCTCTCAAAGTGCATTCTGAATGACGTCCTCTCGACGCATTTTAACGCTCATCTCTGCGGTAGGGACTGGTGACTTGGTACTAGTTAATATATTCACCTAACACGTTCCATTATGCATCAGAAAATCTCCATTTGTCGGTTAAAGAGCCGTTGTGTAATGTGCAGAGAAACTGGGTGCGTAATTTACGAGCTAGTTTCCTTTCGCTCTTCTCCACGATTCCATCTTCGATTACGCCTTAACCTTTCAAAATGAACCTATTGTAGGGCTGCTAAAACCATCGTCTAATGTGTCAAAATGTCCGGTACTCATATCAAATTTAGTTTTCCGCCCTTACAGAATTTTTTGTAGATATTTTTGCAGATGTTTAACTTCTAGCCGGCTTCCAGCACGTTCGCGTAATGTTATCGACGATGCAGCGTGCTGTACAATACCAGCGATATATTTTGTCGTCAAAGGTGTCGGTTTGTCCGTAGTGTTTTCTGTGATTTAGGAAACGTATGTAACCCAGTGATTTCCATAGTGTAGAGATAACTGATGTACCCGGTTTATGTAATTTCTTTGTGTTGTTTCATTTATTGACAGTAGTTAGATCAAATATAATTGATATAAAAGTAAATTATGTAACATATAATTAGTATAAATTCTGTTGTGTTTTGTTTACAACTTACTTTATCTCTGGACGAGATTACTTGTGAAGTTTTCAAAAATTTTTTGTTTCTTATGTCGCGTGACTCAGAGTACTACACGGATCTTTCCATGTGAGTAAAAATTTCTATTTCTTCGAAAATAATAAGCTGTGTCCAAAATTGACAGGCCCTGTGTTGTGTTTGTCATTTCGTGGTAGATGTGTAGGCCTACTGAACGCCGATGGTTTTCTCTTTCTCTTTTATTCGTGGGTTCACGAACCACGTTTTAAAATTTCTCCCTAGTTTTTCGATGTATATTTTTCCACGTACTTGACATTTTAGTTTGTAAACTCCAGATCGATAAAATTTTGTACGTTGTTCAAGCTAATCACATAAGTGTACTCTTACGGTGTTCTGTGATTTGAATCCGACTTTTAGGTTTGTGTTTAGTAGGGCGTGCTGGATTTTATCGGATATTTGTCTCCAGTAAGGTAAGACAGAATCTTTGTACTTACCTTTTTGCTTTCAGTCAAGTGCATTGTTTCTTTTAGTTTACTGTTATTAGTTTTCTTTGCTCTGGAATACATTTTGTCGACAAGTGTTGGATTATATCCATTGATATGTACTGCAGTCTTTACGGTGACAATTTATGTTGTAGTACTGACTTGACTTTGTGGATATTTGTATATTCCGTAGATACAAGATCGAAACCAGACCTCTTTCTGGCTTGTAAGATGGTACGAGTTGCTGTGAATCACTGTACTTCTAGTTGTAGGTTTTCTGGAAATGTTGAAGGTAGGTGCTGACTTTCTTCCGCAATTTCTACGACTAGGAAAAATTATGTTGTTGTTCTCTTCATGCTCGATTGATAAAGTGATGTTGGGAATTAGTCTGTTGAATTGCTGATGGGGTGTACATATTTCTAGGTTTATTTCACTGATTAGAACAAGACTGTCGTTAACATATCTTCGATGGTATTATATTTTATAATTCTATGCTGTGTTTTTATTGAAGAAGTCATTTTCACTTTTTTCAGTGTGTTAGTTCGCTGGAGTATCAACAAGACAGTTTCCCGCTGCAAGCCTTTGTCTTGGCATTTGTTACTGAAAATAAGAGTTGTGTGATAAAATAAGTGTGAGTAGTGAGATAAATTCATGTATTGCTACTCTTCTCATACAGATATGTCTCCAAACGCTTTGTTCGACAATGTGACTACAACGTTAGTGCACACAGGGTGTAAACAAAAATGGATTACAGGACAGTACCTCTGACGGGTCTATATGTAGCACCTAAGTCATAACACATGGACATCGTGCGAGTATTTCATATTCTCTTCCTCCCTAAGTGCAAACTTTATTGTTAAGATAACCTGAGTACGACCACTTTTGTAGAAAATTTATTATATTCTGTACTGGGATACATTTTCCTTAGAGATCGCGGTTTTCGAGGTGTACCAGAATAGCTTATAAAAGTAACTTTCAAACGCACTGACACTTCCGTAATCATATTCCACCAGTCAGGATTTTTAATATGCTATTCGTGGTTCTCCGTTCTACCACTTGACAAATATTTTCACCTACACAAACTATTTTGTTGATGTATTCTTATTTATTCATTACTATGATAGTTTTTCCCCGTTTACTTTTATAATCATACATTCGTTGTCATTTATTTTGTCTTTCGCCCATAAGCCCCCCCCCGCCCCCCCCCTTATTTTGTCTTTTAAATTGTGTAGGTCTCGAGTTTCTAATGTAAGTTTATTTTTGTTATATTTTTATTATTATCTTACTCGGTTGTTGTGGATATTTTGGTAACTATGTTGTCCTGCTCTACTTCTGGTACTTTTCTACGTCGCTTGCATTTCTTACAAGGCGAATCGTCCTTAATGTAGTACTATGGGACGGTTTTCATTTAATGATATAAGTTAAACCTTTCTGTAATAAGTTTGTTTCACTGTCACTGTAGTTAATATTGGCAAGCTCCGATACACTCTGGTAGATTTTAAATTTTGTGTTACAGCTGATTTCTGCTGTCACGATGTTTTCCTTAGATAGTGAAGTTTTAATTGTCTTGCTATTTCGATATCTAATCGTTGTCAGTTAATTTATATTATACGCAAAGATAATGTTCATCATAATGTCAAATACTGATTTCCGTACTAGTTTCCCTCTTTCACGGCTGTAGGGCACTGTTAAAAGAAAATCTTTGTTTGAGTCAAATATCCATCACGGCAATCACATATTTGCGAAGACGCTCCGTGTGATCACATTCTTGTCGGTAGTCAACACACTAAGGAAATCTTGAACGATAGACTCTACCTGTTCAGCTGCATCTAATATTTGGAAGCAGCAATGTATGAATAAAGCAAGTTGTGTTTCATGTTAGTAATTTTTCCCTTAATTTGAATTGATGTTTTAGAAGTAGCTTGTCTTCGTCCAAGAACGTCATACTCTCTAGGATGTTAGAACAGTTGTACATCATCGATACTGGTCGGTAATTCCGTGCATCCATTATTTTACTTTGTTGTAAACAAGAGTGATAACCCTATTTTTCCAGTCAAGTGGGACTGTTCACTGCACAGGCTCTCGATAATAATATTTCCAACAGCAGCTGCTGCAAAAGGTTGCTCTCTTACGAATCTTTGATATCATTCATTCCAAGTAACTGTATTTCTCGTTCTCATTTTCATTTGTATGCGTTTGAGAAAGCATAAATGAAATTTCTTTCCATTTCTTACTAATTACTCAATTCCTAGCCACAAATAATTATATTAAGGCTCTATGGCCATAAGGTCTCTCTAGCTGACCTTCTATTACGAGATGAAGAGTTAATCGATGTAATAGTGATTGTAAATGATGATATTCTGCGATCGACAGCGCATAATAAGAAAACACACAGAGTGACTACGACGTCATGGAACTTGCTTTCAGAAGTTTCTGCTGCTACTCGAAGGTACTCGACTCGCATTTGGGTTAATCAGATTTCCAGTCACCATTTTGTCATAAGACTTTTCGTTTCACATGGCTTTCCTACACCGATCGAAGCGAAATACTGGTGGCTTGCGTTCATGATATATGTACACTACTTAGGGAAAAACACCGAAAGCATCATGAAGCTGTTATGTAGTCTATAGAGAAGTCACAAAATTATAAAATTGTAGTGAAGAGCATGAAGACCAGAGGATCGTCGTTTGGTGCAGAGACTGGTAATTGACACGTGAATTCTAAAAGTGCAATATATTGTGCAAAAATGGCCGAAAGATCTATTGCTGTATGCAGTCATATCCATAAATTAGCTAGAAATATACGTACTGGACGATTGAAAGTGTTGTTGTTGTTGTTGTTGTTGTTGTGGTCTTCAGTCCTGAGACTGGTTTGATGCAGCTCTCCATGCTACTCTATCCTGTGCAAGCATCTTCATCTCCCAGTACCTACTGCAGCCTACATCTTTCTGAATCTGCTTAGTGTATTCATCTGTTTGTCTCCCTCTATCATTTTTACCCTCCACGCTGCCATCCAGTACTAAATTGGTGATCCCTTGATGCCTCAGAACATGTCCTACCAACCGATCCCTTCTTCTAGTCAAGTTGTGCCACAAACTCCTCTTCTCCCCAATTCTATTCAGTACCTCCTCATTAGTTATGTGATCTACCCACCTAATCTTCAGCATTCTTCTGCAGCACCACATTTCAAAAGCTTTTATTCTCTTCTTGTCCAAACTATTTATCGTCCATGTTTCACTTCCATACATGGCTACACTCCATACAAATACTTTCAGAAACGACTTCCTGACACTTAAATCAATACTCGATGTTAACAAATTTCTCTTCTTCAGAAACGCTTTCCTTGCCATTGCCAGTCTACATTTTATATTCTCTCTACTTCGACCATCATCGGTTAATTTGCTCCCCAAATAGCAAAACTCCTTTACTACTTTAAGTGTCTCATTTCCTAATCTAATTCCCCCAGCATCACCCGACTTAATTCGACTACATTCTATTATCCTCGTTTTGCTTTTGTTGGTGTTCATCTTATACCCTCCTTTCAAGACACTGTCCATTCCGTTCAACTGCTCTTCCAAGTCCTTTGCTGTCGCTGATACAATTACAATGTCATCGGCGAATCTCAAAGTGTAGTGACCGTATATTACAAATCTCAGGTAAGGCAAATACTAAACTGAAATTCTTTGGGAGAAATCTTAGATAGCTTACAAAACAGTTGTTCGACTGATACGTGAGTATTAATGCTTCTGAAGGTAACGAAACAAATTCGTCTTTCTATCAACATGTTCCACAGGTAATTGATGTTCCATAGTTGTGAGACGTGATCAAAACGTCAACATTAGGTCTCTCTGTAGTGAGAACCTGTGTTCTATAACGGATGATAACATTCTGTCAACAGTTCCAGCCTGCTGTGAGCAAACTGCGCCTCCGTAGCGTGTGTTTTACGATATAACCCCTACAGTAATGACACAGAATTAAACCGTATAATAAAATGGAGGCAAATTCCTACGCCGTTACTTTGCAAGATAATTTGGATCATCCTAACAAAGTTATAAGTCATTGTTTCTTTCCTTTATCATAGTTGGCTGACATGTCACCCTAGTATTTCTACTGATTGTGGTAAGTTCGTATGTATCCTATCTCGCGTCATACTCATACACTTTCATCCGAAAATTTGACTCAGCTATTCTCACCACGTACATTATGAAACAATATATCGAAAATATATATGTTATCTACTGACGGATTGTATAGTGAAACCAAACAGTAATAGGATTATTATAATTTTTTTCATATTTATGGTACTTGAAATTCGAAATTCAAATCCTAATCCCCCGCAACAGTTCTGTGCAACTCTCTCTCAAAAATTCTTAACAAAATCGACTTTGAAGTTTTCTGATCGTCTTTAAGATTCTAAAGCCAGGCCACTGCTTTGCGATGGGCATTGCATTTTTAAATTCTGATCATTTATAAAAGATTGTTTAAATCAATTATAAAAGATTGTTGAAATCAAAGAAACATTACTAATTAAATTGTTTTTCGTCATAGTATATGTACGCTTCATGGAAATGTTCTAAATCATGAACCTTTTTTTAAGGTTTTGGTACTGCAGGGAATCGAACCCGTATCACCTACGTTTTAGGTGAGCATTCTGCCACATAGCAACATGACCTATCGAGAAGACCTGACCTAGCTTTAGCATATTAAAAACGGTCGGAAAATTTCAAGGTTAGTTTTCTCGAGAATTTTTCAGAGTTGCATGGAAGTACATTTTCTGAATGTCCGTAAGTGTTCAAATTGGATGTACGACAAGTATGAAGACGGGATAACTTCCAGTCCTTCCACTTCACGGCCCGCACACTGGATGAGAACAGGGCGTCAGCGTCAGGCGCTGTTGTAATTCTGACACCACGTACCATTTTCGTCCCATCCTTTCTTAGACCATTAGCCCTGAGTGAAATCAGATATTAGCTAGTATCACCATCCTCCTCCCCAATTCCGTACCCCCCTCCGTCTGTTGCCCCCCTCCTTCTCTAAAGTACTGTTCCTTCCCCACATTGTCACCAACATTAGACCTTACTGAACTGCAGGATGAAAGAGTTTTCTTCGAACACTTTTTCTTTTTTTTTAATGAGGAAAGATGAATGATATTTAGTTTGTTTGTTTGTGTGTGTGTGTGTGTGTGTGTGTGTGTGTGTGTTTGTGTGTGTGTGTGTTTGTGTCAGAATGAATGACGAAAGAATTCGTTCTGTATCGCAATTGCTACCCACAATTCCCTTCCAGAAGAGAAAGCCAAATATCCAGGTTACACACTTGTTTCAAAACATTTTTCCCTACATTATTCCTCTCTATTGCAGCACTTGCTTGATCTGCTCGCTGATACCCTGTTTAAATTTAAACTGTTCGTAAATAACCTTATTAGTGCACTGTTTGCTTCCGAACTGGCAGAAATTGGAAGACTTCACACTGTTACTGCTTTGTGTCTGACTACAGCCACTAATAGTAATGGTAATAATAATAATAATAATAACAATAATAATAATACTGTGTACAGAACTATAGTATCCCTTATGTAGTCGCCACTGTGTCGTGCTGTCAATTAATTCATTTATCTGTTTTGAGGCGAGTAATGAAGCACTTTCTGGACTACTTCAGGTACTATATACAACTTTGAGAAGACTTTTCTTGAGATATTTAGAATTTATTAATGTATGTCTCACTTTTATCATCAGCGACGTCCAGGTCAAAGCACAACATATCTGAGTAGTGGGCGGGCTACGTGAAGAACCTGTAACATCCACCGCACTAATGCTACTAATTGAGAATAAGTAATTATTGACAACTTACATAATAAGTATCACAGCCTTGCAAAATTGTGATAATATTAGTGCAAATGTGTTTTTGAAAATAATTTAGTTTCGTGACTAAAACAGGATCGAATCGTTTAGTTCTTACCGCTCAGACAATTTCATTTCACCCCTCAGGCGATAATTACCCGCATATTGGGCAACACTGGACTACAACGACGGCTTTCTACTAGCTGCTAGGTTCGAAACTACATAGACTGGTTGTGGTGCTCCACGGAGGCATTGCACATTGCAGATGACGTCCTCCATCACGTGGAAGAGAACCCGTCGAGGAGTACGCTAACCATTGCCCATCTCATGGGCTCCTGTAGAGCACACAGGTCGGAGCTCGTTGTGTGCGCTGTGGGAACCCCGTGGAGTGGGAGATTTGAAAGTAATCCGATCTACAAACTTATTTTACATTAAAACGGTACATTTTCGTACATGGGTTACTCATGACAACTTGACCTACTAATTCGCCTCTTCAACCGCTAGTAGCCTGTAACAGGAACTGTGAAACATTCTGTATATGAAAACTTGTCAATCTGCTTTCAAGTGAACTTTCTGCTGCTTCAAAGTCATACTGTGTGGAAGATATTCAGACCCGTGCGCAAACTGTATAATTTATTTCTGCATATAATGCATCAAAAGTCTCCCTTCACTTCATTCTGTTTCTGCTTCTCACTAGCTAACTTAGTTCGAAGCGTTAGATCAGTTGAATTTTTTCACATTGAGACTTCCCTGTTATTCTTTCTGCTAATTGTTGAATTTATCCATGAGATAGAAAAGATTGAGTGTCTCAAGGCTAATGTGTGTAAGTGTAAACACTCAAACTGCTACTGGCAGCGAGTGGGGGAAATATGATCCATGTTTTCGGCAGTAAATATCACAGGCTCGAGTGAGCAGCAATAAGAACTGACGAGAGAGCTCAGTGACGTAACTTTCAAGTGAACCCTGATCTAATACGTCATGAAGTTCGATAAACGCAGAAACGTGTATATTATCTTGAGTACATTGCCCACAGCGAACTTGAAAATCACATTCTTGACCTTCCCTTCCAGTATCACAAACTGTTATATCCCATTGCCCGTTTGCCAACAGATATATTCACGAAGGTTGATATTACTTTTACTTTTCCAGTCAAATGGTATTTTTACAGAAAAACTCATTTCTTCGTTTACGTGCTGAGTACGTCCGTTAGTCTAATCCAGCGGGAAAGAAAGTTAAGATGTTGTGTTCTGAAACACATGTGCAGCCAGGATATCTCTAACAGTTCAGCAATACTGAAAGTCATGTAGACCTGAAAAAGTGGGGTTGAAACATATCAAGCGTCAGATACTGACGCTAACATACTAAAGCAAAATAGCCTGTAATAACTACAGTGTGATAGTTACTCATATAGAAATTGTTGGTTAATTTTGCAGAGCGGATCATTTTCTATTCGGTGTGTAGTCACGTCTGCCATCAGATAAAAAAACTACTAAAAATGTCTGCTAATTCAAAGTATCTCAAAATATGTGTCTGCCACTCTCAAGTTAATACATCGTTCGACTTGAAATAAATGCAAGACAAAACGATTCAGCACCTGGTGAAACTTTGCTTTTAAACTATCTATCTTGAGTACCCGTGTAGCTATTTTGCTGTTTACGTGGTATAAAAGTTGTAGCACCAATTCCGAGGCTGTAATCCGTCACCTATGTTAAAAACTGCTCTACTATCTTCAGTAGTTAAGCTAAACGTTGGGGTGCCATTGGTTACAAGTCTCCGTCGCCTCTTGTTCGCACTGACGGCACTTTGTACAGTGGACGTTACATTTCAGATGTGTTACGACCCGTGGCTCTAACCTTCATTCGATCCCTGCGAAACCGTACATTTCAGCAGGATAATGCACAACCGCATGTTGCAGGTCCTGTACGGGCCTTTCTGGATACAGAAAATGTTCGACTGCTGCCCTGGCCAGCACATTCTCCAAATCTCTAACCAACTGAAAACGTCTGGTCAATGGTGGCCGAGCAACTGGCTCGTCACAATACGCCAGTCACTACTCTTGATGAACTGCGGTATCGTGTTGAAGCTGCATGGGCAGCTGTACCTGCCATCCAAGCTCTGTTTGACTCAATGCCCAGGCGTATCAGGGCCGTTAGCTGCATCAAACAAGTCTCAGGACTGAAGACCACAACAACAGCAACATCAAGGCTGTTATTAGAGCCAGAGGTGGTCGTTCTGGGTACTGATTTGTCAGGGTCTATGCACCCAAATTGCGTGAAAATGTAATCACACATCAGTTCTAGTGTAATATATTCGTCCAATGAATACCCGTTTATCATTTGCATTTCTTCTTGGTGTAGCAATTTTAATTGCCAGACTCAAACAACAAATGAGAATTCGTACCAAGACCAGAATTCGAATCCTAGTCTCAGTAAGCAGATACGCTAACCACTACGCCTCTCTGGCACAGTGGCTTTGCACAGCTGCACGGACAGCGTCAGCACGCCTCCGTCCTCTGTCCAGTTTCCCATCCACACTTCAGCCCACTCGCTATTGCCCCCAATGAATTGGAATTCGAATTGAGGAATAAGACGTGCTATGGTAGTCTGTGGAGTTGTGGAAACTGACTGTGCCAGGGCGGCGTAGGTAGTGGCTAGCGTATCTGCTTAGTGAACAGGGGACTAGGGTTCGAAAATTGGAAATTTGTGGTAAGCGCTATATGACTACACTGCTGAGGCCATCGGTCCCTAGGCTTAAGCACCACTGATCCTAACTTAAACTAACTTACTCGAAGGACAACACACATACCCATGCCAGAGGGAGGAGGACTCAACCTCCGACGGAGGGAGCTGTGCGAATCGCGACAAGTCGCCTCAGACCGCATGGCTACCACGCGCGGCACTAGGGTTCGAATTTTGTTTTTGGTACAAATTTGTTTGAGTCAGCAAATACACATCATACACTCACGCTCATAAATTAAGGATAATGCTGATACATGGTGAAACAACGCTCTGGTGGGCGGTTTGCGGGTTTAAATCACCTCGGGGTATGACCATGCGGTGCATTTGACCTACGGTCGTGGCACGGTGGCAGCAGTACACAGCACAGAGGTGTGTTGGTGCATGTCAGACTACGGTGCAGCGAGTAAGTGTACAGACGTTTTCAGACGTGCTAATGGTGACTGTGTGTTGAAAATGGCTCAAAGAACACATATTGATGACGTTATGAGGGGTACAATATTAGGACGACTGGAGGCTGGTCAAACACAGCATGTCATAGCATGGGCCCTCCGTGTGCCATAAAATGTTATCTCACGATTATGACAACGATTCCAGCAGACAGGAAACGGGTCCAGGAGCTACAATACGGGACATCCACAGTGTACAACACCACAAGAAGACCGATATCTCACCATCAGTGCCCGCAGACGGCCACGGAGTACTGCAGGTAGCCTTGCTCGGGACCTTACCGCAGCCACTGGAACAATTGTCTCCAGACACACAGTCTACAGACGACTGAGCTTTATTCGCCCGGAGACCTACAAGGTGCATTCCACTGACTCCTGGTCACAGCAGAGCTCGTAAAGCCTGGTGTCAAGAACAGGGTACATGGTCATTGGAACAGTGGTCCCAGGTTATGTTCATGGGCGAGTCCAGGTATAGTCTGAACAGTGATTCTCCCCGGGTTTTCATCTGAGGTGAACGAGGAACCAGATACCAACCCCTTAATGTCCTTGAAAGGGACCTATATATAGGTCGTGGTTTGATGGTGTGGGGTGGGATATGGATTGGTGCACGAACACCCCTGCATGTCTTTGACAGAGGAACTGTAACAGGTCAGGTGTACGCGACGTCATTTTGCACCACTGTGTCCGTCTTTTCAGGGGTGCAGTATGCCCCACCTTCCTCCTGATGGATGATACCACAAGGCCCCACCGAACTACCATCGTGGAGGAGTACCTTGAAACAGAGGATATCAGGCGAATGGAGCGGCCTGTTCTCCAGACCTAAACCCCATCGAGCACGTCTGTGATGCTCTCGGCTGACGTATCGCTGCGTGTCTTCAAACCCCTAGGACACTTAATGAGCTCCGACAGGCACTGATGCAAGAATGGGAGTCTATACCCCAGCATCTGCTCGATCACCTGATCTAGTGTATGCCAACCCGTTGTGCGGCCTGTGTACGTGTGCATGGTGATCATATCGCATATTGATGTCGGGGTACATGCGCAGAAAACAGTGGCGTTTTGTAGCACATGTGTTTTGGGACGGTTTTCTCAACTTATCACCAATACCGAGGACTTACAGATCTGTATCGTGTGTGTTCCCTTTGTGCCTATGCTATTAGCGCCAGTTTTGTGTAGTGCCACGTTGTGTGGCACCACATTCTGCAATTATCCTTAATTTATGAGCGTGAATGTAGATGTTTGAAGCTTGAAAAGGTCCCTGAAACCATATACTTTCATTTTACGTTCGTAAACTGGAAACTGAAAATGCTCAATGACAGAAAACACCTCACCAAATAACTGAACAAATCTGGATATACTATTGCATGAGCTGAAAGCCTTATTACCATGTTCTGTACTAATTATAACATGGACACATCAAAATACACATTCTAATATTCCACAGTTTATCTCTATCACATCGTCATCAATGAAACTTTCCTTCCACTATCTGAAAGCTGTTCATCCAGAGAACGGGATATTTATTACTAATCCATGAGGGAAACTGTATATCACTGAAATATTTCCTACTTTTAGCGTAGATGATGAGTGAATTGACAAAAGGAATACTGACGTTGCATAATATGTCAATCAATATTATATACGAAAATGAAATAAGTAACTGAGGAGAGCATATTTGAGTAACTACAATGTTGAATTGACACTGTGTATTAACCTCAAATTAATCATGCAGTAAAAATACACCACATGGCCCTTACAAAACTCGTGATCATTAATCTAAGTTATAGGAATCACAGAAACACAAATTTTTAATACATATTTTCCAGTTATGCATTGAATAACCTGAAATTAAGTGAAAAATGACGGAATTAGGTGCATTATTCATTGATGGTCGCATGAAAAATGTGATGAAATCGAAAAAGAAATGATAGTCGGAAAGACTGATTCAGCATATAGGAAAGTCAAAAGAACCTTCTGTGAAATTAAAAGCAAGGGTGGTAACATTAAGAATGCTACCGGAATTTCATTGTTAAATGCGGACGAGAGAGCGGAAAGATTGAAAGAGTACACTGAAGGCCTCTGACAGAGGGAAGATTTGTTTGATGTGATAGAAGAAGAAACAGGAATGGATTTAGAAGAGATTGGGGGATCCAGTATTGGAATCAGAATTTAAGACAGCTTCGGAGGACTCAGAATTAAATAAGGCAGAGGGGATCAACAACATTCCATCAGAATTTCTAAAATCATTAGCGGAAGTGGCAACAAAACGACTATTCACGTTGGTGCGTAGAATTTATAAGTCTGGCAATATACAGTCTGACTTCCGGAAAAACATAATCCACACAGTTCCGAAGACTGCAAGAGTTGAAAAGTGCGAAAATTAGCGCACAATCAGCTTAACAGCTCATGCATCTATGTTGCTGACAAGATTAATTTAGAGAAGAATGGAAAAGAAAAATGAGGATGTATTAGATGACGATCAGTTTGGCTTTAGGAAACGTAAAGGCACCATACAGGCATTTCTGATTTAGCAATTGATAATGGAAGCAAGACTAAAGAAAAGTCAAGACACGTTCATAGGATTTGTTCGAAATTTTGAGAAAAATAGGGGTAAGATATAGAGAGAGACGGGTAATATACATTATTTACAAGAGACAAGGAAGAATAGTAAGAGTGGAGGACCAAGAACGACGTGCTCGGATTAAAAAGGGTGTAAGACAGAAATGTAGTCTTTCGCCCCTACTGTTCAGTCTGTTCATCGAAGGAGCAATGATTGAAATAAAAGAGAGGGAATGGGATTAAAAATCAAGGTAAAATGATATCGATGATACGATTCGCAGACGAAACTGCTGTCCTGAGTGAAAGTGAAGAAGAATTACATGATCTGAATGGGATGAGCAATCTAATGCCTACCGAATATGAATTGAGTGTAAAGACGAGAGTAATGAGAAGTAGCAGAAACGAGAACAGTGAGAAACTAAACATCGTGATTGATGGTCACGATGTAGATCAAGTTAAGGAATTCTTTTGCCTAGGCAACAAAACAACCAATGGTGGACGGAGCAAGAAGGACATCAAAAGCGGACTACCACTGGCGAAAAGGGCATTTCTGGCTAAGATAATTCTACTAGCATCAGACATAGGCCTTAATTTGCGGAAGAAGTTTCTGAGAAAGTACGTTTGGAACACTGCACTGTATGGTAGTGAAACATGGAATGTCAGAAATCCGGAGCAGAAAAGAATCGAAGCGTTTGAGATGTGGTACCACAGACGAATATTGAAAATTAGGTGGACTGATGAGGTAAGGAATGAAGGTGTTCTCCGTAAGGTTAGAGAGGAAATGAATATGTGGAAAACACTGACAAGGAGAAGGGACAGGATGACAGGACATCTGTTAAGACATCAGTGTCTCACTTCCATGGTACTGGAGGGAGCAGTAGAGGGCAAGAACTGCAGAGGAAGACAGAGATTGGAACACATCCAGCAGATAACTGAGGACGTAGGTTGCAAGTGCTACTCTGAGATGAAGAGGTTGTCACAGGAGAGAAGTTCGTGGCGAGCTGCATCGAACCAGTCAGAAGACCGATGAATCCAAAAAAAAAAAAAATGCATTAGACAGAATACCTATGACACGGTTCTGTAATCAGCTTGCAATTTAACGGAAAGTAACCAGTCTGTGAGCCTGTGTAACGTCACGTGACTAAATATGGCCACGTGGAGTGGCCGCGCTGTTTGAGGAGTCATATCACGGACTGCGTGGGCCCTCCCTCCGGAGGTTCGAGTCCTCCCTCGGGTATGGGTATGTTGTTCTTAGAATATGTTAGTTTAAGTAGTGTGTAAGTGTAGGGACCGATGACCTAAGCAGTTTGGTCCCTTAGGAATTCACACACATTTCAACATTTGGACTAAATACGAGGCAACGGTAGGAATTATTCGCCAAATCAGCAAGCGAAACGCTAATAATTTACATGTGCTAGCATTAATATTGCCCTGCTAAAATGGGTTGCGCGTTGCATATTAACAACCACTGCAAGTAACTGTACCTCCAATTGCAATCGCCATCTCCAAACAGGATACAACTCATGACCTTCACGTCTAGAACAAATTTGTGTGATAGCAAATTCCCTCAGGGGTATGGCATACACAGTCAACTAATCTTGATTAACTGACTCCGAACGGAACTCGCTAATGGTGAATCACTCTATATCACACTGCCTCACAAACAGATAACTGAAAAATTTTGCGTGATTAATCGATGCCGATTACAAGATGTCTTTGCGAATAGTTTGCAAAGAATAGTACGCAACGTACAGAAAACAAAACTGAAAATGTGAAAATGCTGTTTAACATACATTTGTCAAAGTTAAACTTCTTAGTCTGTCCTGATCAACAGTAATACTTGCAGCACTATCAGTTTGTTTGCGCGTAATCCGTGACATTTAGTGAGAAAATTTACAGGGTGTTTGGAAATTCATGTTACAGATTATAGGACTTACAGACGGGAGTATTCTGAATAGGAACCCGTGTCTGTAAAAGTACCTTTTCCGTTCTACGACGGTTTCAGTACGGATGTATAATATGTCCTCGTCTGCTGAAGGAAAGAGAAAAGTTTCAGAGCTGCTTGTCCTGGTATGCAGTAGAGTAGACAGGAAGACATGCACTAAGTCAGACGGTCACCTAATGTCACTTCACGTATTCCTTGCTTCGAGACCTATTCAATGCTTGTACGTCTCCGATACAGTAAACGTAAATCGGTACACGCTCTCGGAAAATGCAGAAATGCGAAGCTCGAGGTAACGGAAGAGCTATTAGTCTGCTGTATAACGTGTTTCCCGCAACGTAGCACTCCATAACACAAAAATTTTGGCCAAGTTACACAGCGGCTCCGAGAAACAGGTACCTCCATCGTGAGGAGGCAGGACTGTAGTGCTTCACGGCAACGCTGCACATCCAAATTTCAAGAATATGTACTGCATCGCGTTGAAGAGGACATGTCAACGAGCCCTCGAACAACTGCACGTTCAATGGGTGTTAGTTACAGTATCGTCTGGGACGTTCTACGTGAGCGACAATTACATCCGTACCATTTACAAAGGGCACACGCTTGGGTCCAGCCGATTTTACACAAGGCGTTGCCTACTGTCTGTGGTTCCTGCACCTCTGCATCGACACATCCCTGTTTCCACGTCGAGTTCTGTTCACAGGGAAATGTACAGGGTGGCGCACGAAATGTGTTACCAATTGTTTTTTTCACAATTTACGACGCGCGTTACATATCCCGTTGGGGTTTCTACAGCAGTACCAGCAGAGCTTGGAAAAACAAGTGAGTTACGAAATGATGTGTAATTCACGATACTGCCGCTAGGAGACTAGTTAGCAGCAATGGCTGACAATAGAAGACTGACGACACAGCAACGATCGGCAATTGTGTTACTTGTTCATGAAACGAAAAGCCTTGTTGTGACTCAGAGGCGTTTTCAACAACAGTTTAACACACGATGGGCCCCTTTCGAGAAGACCATCCACAGGTTGTACGATAAATTTGTACAGGAAGGAACAGTATTGGAATGGAAGCGAAGCGACCTCGAACTAAGCCTGTTTGTTCGCCGGAGAATATAGAGGCGGTACGAGTTGCTGTAGAGGGAAGTCCCGGGAAATCGTGTAGAAAGGCAGCAGTGCGACTGAGAATATCCAGACGCTCCATTCAACGCATTCTTAAAAGTGACCTCCATATGTACCCATACAAGATGACCTGTTCGCAGAAGCTCACTGAAGAACGCAAGCAGCAGAGACTGTTGTTTGCTCAATGGGAGGAGGATTGGGAAGAAACTCTCAACAACGTTTGGTTTTCAGACGAGGCGCATTTTCATTTAGACGGTGTGGTTAACAAACAAAATGTACGCTTTTGGGCCACTGAAAATCCATAAGTGCTTCATGAACGACAACATTATGCTCCGAGGATTACAGCGTGGGCAGCAATTTCCAGTCACGGACTTGTTGGACCCTTTTTCTTTGAACAAACTATGGACATATTGAGCATGTGCTGAGTTAGATTAAATCTCCATGGACGGCTCTTCATTGTAGCGTATGTTCCTTTCAGATTGTATTGACAATAAAGTTTGTATTCAAAAACAAAATGGTAACACATTTCGTGCGTCACCCTGTAAGTTCACTAGGGACTGTATTCTGAACTCGTTAAACAGCCACGTCTGGGCAGACGAAACCCCGCGTGTCACGCATGTTCAGGAATTTCAGCATCGTTTGGTATTAACGTGCGGCCAGGTATTCTGGACGGTCATGTGATTGGGCCAAGCCTCCTACCAGTCGAGCTAGCTGTCCCATACATTTGGTCTTCCTACAAAACGTATTGGACTCGTTCTTGGAAGCTGTGCCACTGAATGCTCGTCAGGAAATATGGTTTCAGCATGATATGCTGTACGGAGACACCTCAACAAACGATGTGGTGGGAGATGGATAGGGCGAGGTGACCGCAAGCGCAGGGTTGAGCTCCTGTGGACTACTTCTTGTGAGGTCGTATGCAAAGTTTAATTTACGAGTCTCCTGTGGAGACAGACGAAGATATGCTGGCACGAATTCTGCTCTAGAAGCTGAAGAGACATCAGGTGTGATGGGGAGTGTTTACCTGAACATGTTTCGTAGGTACAATGCCTGTGGTCGCCACATCGAGCCGCTGTTGTAATTCATCAGGACTGCTCTGTACATTCAACATGCTGGGTTCTTTATCGTTTTGGAATAAAGTAAACACATAATGGTTAAGTGTTCATACATATAAATGTACTTAAGTGTAACTTGATTTCTCGTATTGCTTCCTTTTGAATTGTTGCCTAACTATTGTACTGCGTCACGGATAATTCAGTTACTCAAGCAGAAGAGGATGAGTTACACATCTGAATTGGAACTGCCGTAGAACGTAAACGATACGATTCCGGACAAGCGTTCTTATTCAAAATATTACGTATTCGTTCCCCTCTAAAAGTACTGTAACGGTAATTTCCGAAGTCCCTGTGGAAGGCTACAAACATTTTAATTCGGGCCCAGGTTGTAACACGAGTTCACAAAAAACTACACACATTCTGTGCGTGAACGCTCCTCATTTCTTTCATGCTTATAGTAAAAGCTTGTCATTAATTTTAATATTTGTGTAAGGTGTCTTTAATTTTGTAAAACTGTTTACGAAGAGAAGTATAATTGAGAGTATATTTCTCCCACTGGTACCTTGCTCAGTCTACATAGATCAAACTCGTATTATTCTTTGAGAAGCGGAGTAGAGGCTAAAGGGAATCACGTACTTCTGAGGAAGGTGACAAGGCGCGCCGTACAGGTAGGGTGCCGAGAACAATTCGCACAATCGTGCTGGAACTGAGCAGACCTGAATGGCGCTCCCAAGCGTGCAAAAGATTTTTGTGATTTTTTTTAAGCTCCACAGATGTACAGTAGTTGGTAAGATGTTGCCACTATAAAATATCGTTGACATCGCCAACTGTACAAATGGGACAGCGATATGACGCCGATATGATAGCGTCAGTATTGCGCCCACAAGATATAAAACGGCAGTGCATTGTTGGAACTGTCAGTGGACGACGCCCTCTAATGACCGAGAGCAGAGGAGTTCGAGTAGAGTTGTCAGCGGTAACACAGGAACAACACCATGTGTAATAAGCGCAGAAATCGAAGTGGGACGTACGACGAACGTATGCATTAGGAAAATGTAGCGAAATTTGGCGTTAATGGGCCATGGTAGCAGACGATCAATGCAAGTGCCTTGCTAACAGCAAGTCATTGCCTAAAGTGGCCTCTCTCGGCTCGTGACCATATCAGTTTGACCCTAGACGACTGGAAAACTGTGGCTTGAACAGACGAGTGCCGATTTCGGTAGGTAAGAGCTAATGGTAGGGTTCGAATGTGGTCCAGGCTTCACGAACTCATGGGCCCATGTTTTGAACAAGGCCGTTCAAGATGGTGGTGGCTCCATGATGGTGTGATCTCTGTTTACATGGAATGGACTTGGTCCTGTGGTCCAACGTAACCGATCACTGACCGACAATGGTTATGTTCCGCTACTTGGAGACCGTTCATGGACTTCTTGTTACCTAACAACTACGGAATTTTTATGGATGTCAGTATGCCCTGTCACTGGACCACAACTGTTCGCAATTTGTTTGAAGAACATTCTTGACAGTTAGAGCGGTGATCAGGTCACCTGCATAGCCAGACATGAATCCCATTTGAACATTTATGGGACATAATCGAGACGTCAGTTCGTGCACAAAGTCCTTCACCGGCAACGCTTTTTCAGTTGTGGACGGCTGCAGAGGTAGTAAGGATGACGATTTCTGTAGGAACTTGCAACGACTTGCTGGATCGATGCCACATCAACGTTCTGCACTATTCCGGGCAAAAGTAGGCCCGAGAGGATATTTAGAGGTATCCCACGACTTTTTTAACCTCATTGTATCTGTGTGTGAGGGAGCTGCAAATGCTAGAAATTCATCTCCGCCCCGGTTTTTCGAATCTTTAGCGCAGGTTTTATGTACCATGTTTGCCACACTTGTGTCGGGGAAAAAAATGAACAATAGCGTTGAGACTTGTCTGTGAGTAACATTGCCGAAAATATTTAGACGATATTATTACAAGTGACGTGATTTCGTTTCTTGCCTACGAATAGATCTTCCAAATAGTTCGGTGGAATATACAGCATCGAGAAAAGCGACACTTCCTAATTCTGAAGTATGAGGAGGATATTGATCGTGTTCTTCTTCCTGAGGTTGAAAATCTCCTGATCGGATTTCAGATTCGACTCGACTGCGGAGATACTGAGGATATAACCGAAAAACTTAAGACAGATTCGAAATAAGATTTGTACGAGACATTCTGTGGAGGATGGACCATCTATCGCGTGAAACGGATCTTAATTTGAATGATTAAACTGTCATATATGCTTGACTTTGAACTTACGGAGGTACACCGTCCTCACTCCGTAAGCTTGCATCCCTTCAACTGCAATAGATGAAACTTTAACGATGAGTCACTCTGCAGGGTTTTGCATTACATCAGCCTTCCTTTCGCTATTTCAGATACGCAATGAGCCGGCTCACGGTGAATTCCTGTTGCTGTTGCTTCAGTCTGCGGACCGGAACTATTCTCATCGGCGCTTTTCACCTTGTAAGTGCTCGCTAGCTTCTCCTTCAACCGTAACAATCTGTATGGTGAGATAACATGTTAAATGTTTTCTATTTGGGTAACATATGATTGTGCACTGCCTGATCAAACGTTTCGGGACACCCATTAGTTAATGTTGTGTGTGTACACCCTCCGTCTTAACTACGGGATGAACTGTGGTGAAGAAATTTTCTGTGGAATGTCTTATTGTCAGTGTAGGAAAGGCTGCCCATTTTTCCTCAAGGGCAGAAATCAGAGAAGGTACTGGTTGCTGGGATCTGGAGGGAAGTCCACGTTCTAATTCAGCCCAAAGGTTTACCATTTGTTTGTGGTCGGGAAAGGCAAAAATGGCTCTGAGCCACTATGGGACTTAACTGCTAAGGTCATCAGTCCCCTAGAACCTAGAACTACTTAAACCTAACTAACCTAAGGACATCACACACATCCAAGCACGAGGCAGGATTCGAACCTGCGACCGTAGCGGTCGCGCGGTTCCAGACTGTAGCGCCTAGAACCTCTCGGCCACTCTGCCCGGCTCGGGAAAGGCAATTCAGTCCATTTCAGGACAGTTATCGTTCACAAACCATTATTTACACAACCTGCTCGGTCATTCTGATGCCGTCACATCTCTGAACTGTTCCTCCACTTTAAGTTGTACACAATGCTGTAAAATATGTTCTAATCGTTCCGCATTTAGCTTTTTGTTAAACGAAATGAGGTGACGATGCTATAACCACGAAGAACCACTCCGATACCGTAACACCGCCTGCTATGTACTTCACTTTCACTGTTGGCACCAAACGCGATGGCAGGTATCCCTTCCATTAGACTGCCGCAGGGTATAGCATAATTCCTTCACATCAGTCTTTTCAACTCATCCACTGCCCATCGCTCTTTACACCTCCTCGCGCGTCACATAGCCATTGATGTAGAAATTTGTGTCTCATGAGGAGCTGCTCGACCATTTTACCCCATCCTTTCTAGCTCCCTACACACAGTCATTGTACTAGCTGGATTTCTGGTAGCACTTTGAAAATGTCGAATGATTTTCCTCTGATTTCATACGGTTTTACACAACCACTCTCCGCAATGCTCTATGGCCTCTGTCCGTCAAAATATGAGGTCTACTTGGCTTGGGTTAGCTGAGGTTGTTGCTTCGCGTTTTCACTTCGGAAACACATTAGACTGCATCACATCACATCACTTAGGCAGATTTAGAACGGTTGAAATAATCTTGTTGGATTAGTTACTCAGGCTACATCCAATGGCTGTCCCACGTTAGAAGTCTCAGAGCTCTCTTGATCGGCGCATTCAGCTGTTATTGCTTCTATACTGACAACACAACACACCCCACCTACTTTTACAATAACGAGTCCACATCTCGTGGCCAATTAGAATTAATAGGGATGCCCGTTATTTTTGATCAGACAGTGCATCAGGTTCAATTTTTGATGTTCTCGTATTATTTTAAAGAAAATGAGAGTCTTCCCAAAACTT
Source organism: Schistocerca piceifrons (assembly GCF_021461385.2). Taxonomy (NCBI): domain Eukaryota; kingdom Metazoa; phylum Arthropoda; class Insecta; order Orthoptera; family Acrididae; genus Schistocerca; species Schistocerca piceifrons. The sequence continues at coordinate 292,585,508 of NC_060138.1, read as the reverse complement.
TTCACGAAACATTCAACATAAATGAGTAAATACATTTATTTAGTAGAAATTCCATTCATGAAGGTACAATACCAATTTCTTTTGACAGTAGCTAACACACTACATTTATATTGGCTAATTAGGTTAATCAACGTACAGGCTAGGTAGAAATACAAACGTCACCCTTTAATATTTACATCAGCATAACAAGCTCATTAGTACAGTCTTGTTACATAAGAGAATATGTTGCATCTAGTGAAGAAACCTTAATAGTAGCTCGTGTTCCCGTATCAATGGCTGTGCGTATTGTGTACAGCAAAGTCCATGGTGTTTTCTTCGCTGAATTCCTCAGTCTCGCAATGTGACAACAGAATAATAGTTGAAATGTTATTATTATAGCTTTGGAAAAAGGAACAGTATTACAGACCGTTTCCTAGTCGCGAAAAAATGTTATATAGTGTACGAGTAACATTAAGTACCACCTTGCCGAAGATTCATTCACTTCTCGGACGTTTTTAACTTAATTGCCATAAGAAATGTAGTGAATAGGGTCAGTGTACATTTATGTTGTGAAATACGTTACAACGTGTTCATATTTAGAAACTGACCTCTGTATTGCGATATCAGACCTCTGGTTTTGCCTTGCGGTGTTCACTACAGCCGCTGGTAAGTCCCTTCTCGCGCGGGCTGTTTACAGAATGTAAATCATTTAACGAGGACAAGTGCAGAAGAGGGTCGTGTATCGATCACTGTTTAGACTGAATTCCGAATTTGGTTTTATTCCCATGGTGTCATTATTTATCAAGATGAAGAGAAATAAAGTGATAGCGTAATTTTAAGTTTTACTTCTTGACAGCTTTTAAAAACTTTACTCTTTATAGAAATCTTTTTAATGTACTAACTTTGTATTTTTGCACTTAGTTTATTAATATGCTTGCACTAAATTTAATATTAATAATTCACTTTTTTACCTAATTTGTCTTCTGCGTATATAATTTTGTTATAGAATCGCTTTTTGTAAGCACATTGATTAGCCAACGCCATCTACCTTTAATGTCTGCAACTACGGTTGTATAATCTTGCCTCTACGGCTCAATGTTTGTATGGCCGGGTTGGAGGACTGACGTATCCTGTTCTCTACCGCACTGCGTGATATTTGTCAGCTGTACCCAAAGCAGAATGGCTTCGTATTAACGTAAGATTTCTTAAATTTTCTTGGTTTGTTACCGTTTTCCTGTCCATCAGACACTTTAGTCAAAGTTGGCATTGCATTCCCGGTTCTAGGTTCCGCAGTCCTTTCATTCATCCCTCGACGATAGGACAATGACTCCTTAAAAAATTTTATCTTAATGCCATATGTGTGCATTAGTGCACGAATGTTGGTACTCCACATTAATTTTTACGTGCGTTCACTGTTATGGTTAACTGTAGAAACGGCTGCACAGCTTGGAACGTTGCCTCCTTTGTGGTTTTATATTAGCTCCATTTTCCCATTTTAATCTGCATATGCCTCGTAAATGTCATCTTTCACCCCTAGGACCTTCTGATGATGACCCAAAAGGGCGAAACGTGTCATTTCCTGTAAATAAAAAAGACTTTGCAAACCGTAACCGTCTTATCTCAAGGTATTAATTTGACGTACTAGATCTTGCACCATATCAATCGAATGCATTTGAAAGAACCTTGCACAGTGAAACGTTTACGTATCTTAACCATAAGGCTTGTATTGAAAAACGCACAACTGAATATTTCAAGGTGAAAACCAATGATTGGTGATTCATCTTATGTTTTTACACTAACTGTTTGAAATGAGTAGAGTAAAATTCCTTATATAAGTCGGTTTTTAAATGATACGGAATCCAACTACTCCTTCTGTATGTATTTGTAGCGCAACTACAACCTCAGGACCAGCTTTAGTTTCTAGGGATACAACCCATACATGTTAGAAGTAAACATCAATTACTGTTAGTAAATATTTTTAGCCCAGAACTGTGTTTAGAATAGGGAGTCAGATCAACTTAATCAGTCTGGCGAAGACCATCAGTTCCTTGGGTGACAACCACTCTCCTCATATAAATTTTGCTTGCTGGGTGATGCAGATCCTCAGCTATTTCATCTTGCATGCTGATTACAATGAAGTAAGCAATAAGAAAAAGTTGTTATCAGAATGAGGCATCACCAGTAATATATTTCTATACGTAATATATAACATATTCGAAGGAAAATGAACCGAAAAAACAAAAAAAGTTCTCTAGATATGAATTTTATTGTTAAAAAAACCCTACATTTCCTTATGTACTGAGTTACAAAATACATTGTAGTCATTTGATACAAATGAGTAATACCTCAACTGGAAATCATGCTGCCACTGGTCCAATCGAATGCTCGTATTTATCAACATAAATTTTCAATCTTATCACAAGAAATAAGAGGCAACCCTTGTTCTCCACATTATGCACATCATACTCTGGCGACAAGTCCTTTGTACACTTCAAACCCTTCATGAAAACTTACGACTGTGCTGTAACTGAAAATAAAACATTGAGTGCCTCAGTGTCGTCTCCACACCAGCTCAACGAATGCTGATGACGATTTTCCGTAAACTTTTGCTGAACTTATATCCATCTTATAGCAGGACGTTATGCAGTGTAGAATGAAATCACCAGAAACAACTACACATCTTTGAGCACCATCCAAAACCAGAAAAACAAGTTCCCTTACAACAAATTGATTTTCTTTGATGCAGGATCCTTGACACTCAAACAGGATAGTGTTCGCCTCTCTGGAATAGAAAACGTGGCAATGATCATCCTCACACTACCAAAGAGTCGAACTCCCTTACGAAGCATGAGTGAAGTTTTCCTTGTTTTGAGTAAGATGCCTGCCTCCCGTCATGTGCACACAACTGTTAACTGAGTCGAGAATTTCCACTATCGAGTCTTTGTACATAAAGATCGAGGAGGCCACACTACCGATAGCATGATTATGACGTCACTTCCAATTATATACCCTAAACTGAAGTGTGTCTGCGCTTGACAAATTGCGCAAAATGCATAATTATTGCTACAACCCTCTTTGCAGCTTGAGCAAACGAAGAAAAGGAAAACCACACCTTGGACGCTTGCGACACAATCACTACCGCTATAATATGTTAAGTTTCTTTAGTGGTAATATGGTATGTAGTTCACCTTTTTCCTCGCCTTCTTGTTCTCGTTCGTCTTCTTCACACACAAGAATGTCGAACGACAGCTTACAGAGAGTGATGTTAGTATTTGCAGCACTATGTCTTCTAAACTATTATTGATAATATTCCATTTGTTGACTGCGAGGACTCAACACTTTTTCACTTTCTTATACTAATTCTCATTCGTCTTTTTCGTTTCAGACACAACATACTGAGTGTTATACGGTGACCATTACATTTTCTGAAATGTAATCGAATAGTTATTTCTTCATCACTGAAATCCATAAGAATTCCACCTATATTTCCGGTTCATATACTTAATTCTGCAACGTAACTTATCCCAACTGACGTGTAAATGGGTGAATTTGATGATTTGGAAAATCTAATATCCAGGTCGTGCTGAAGGCCAGAACTGATTTAATGTGTGCTTAGTTACAGTACATGCGTAAGGCGTTAATGTACAAAATATTTACTGGATGTTCTGCTGTCTTGAAAAGCTTCTTTTTGACTCACGTTGTGCGAGAATTTTATTGTACTGATGGTCAGTTTTAAAATTACTTTTTTCTATCTGAGGAATCATTTTCGTTATCATTCTTCAACAAGGGGTAAATAACGTCAAAGAGTTCATAACTTCCACGTTTCGAAATAACGCTGTCAAGAATCACCTGTTTGATTATAAAAGTAGAAGTTGCTGCTCCGCAACGTAAATTCCGTGTGGAATTGTAGGTAAGTAAGCTGAGTAAGGTAATTTCATATGAATAATGAGATATATTTAGTGTGGGGTTAAGGACAGCATGTTATAATCGAGTTCTTACCCGACAGGCTAAACCTTTCAGCTTGATCAACAACATCCATTGTCATACTATCAGTATGGGCTAAGAAATTTGCTAATTTGTTTAAAGTTCATAAACTTTAAACAGTGGAGGCCACACCTCCACTAACAGCCTTAGCAATCCCCGCTACATCTTCAGCTAGGCCTCCAAGCACTGGTAATGCAGCAAATATGGGAGTGATAGATAATATCCCACTTGTTTTGGGGACAGATACTATACGGTCTTTGTCAAGATATTTTGTTCAAATATTCAAATGTGTGTGAAATCTTATGGGACTTAACTGCTAAGGTCATCAGTCCCTAAGCTTACACACTACTTACCTAAATTATCCTAAGGACAAGCACACACACACCCATGCCCGATGGAGGATTCGGACCTCCGCCGGGATCAGCCGCACGGCCCATGACTGCAGCGCCATAGACCGCTCGGCTAATCCCACGCGGCAAGATATTTTGCTTTTGGAGCAATATTTAAAATAGTTTTTCAAGCAGTTTACACAGCTGCCATGCGATATTGATTAGTTTGACATATTTTAGACACGTCTGAACTGTTTTAATTATTTTTTTCTTACATGCTCTTCGCCATTTTTTGCATACCCACTGTCATTTTAACTTCAGCTTTCATTGCATGAGTCACTGTAAAACTGCCGATTTTTTTACTGGCGTAGCATCTTTTACTTTCATTCTTCGGTATGCTCTTTCAGCCCGACCCCGTTCTTCTTTGTGTCTTTCAGACAACCACAAAATTTAAAACATGGTGAACTATTCCAGATACAATTAGATGCGTTATATCTGATCTTTACGACTGTGTATAACGAATGTGATTAACTTTCTCCTTCATGAAAATAGTATGAGACATTAAGAACATATGGGTATATTTCTCATCACTTCAAACATAAGACCGATGACCTCGCTGTCTGCTCTCCTGCCCCGAAACAACCCCAACTTCAAAAATAAAAGTGTAAATTGCTAGAAGAAGATCTGAAAACCTGAATGACATTGGATATTTCATATTTTCAAATAAAGAGGATGTAATATCGCCCAATGAAGTGCTAGCGTTTTCGTTTTTATTTTCGACGATATTGCTTGTTATAAGCAAGATCATATGAAGGCATCCTTCTCTTTGGTTCATCAATATGATACACACAGCTTTTTTCTGTGTCAGATATACAGCAAAATTCTGGAACAATTAATTAAAGACGCTATTGATGTAGTTATCCTCTTCAATCAGGACGAATGTTATTTGAGGCAGATGTTCAGTATCCACATAAATCCCGAAACAACTTTGAATGCATTACTTGAAATGTGTAAGTTGGCGTTGAGTGAGCATGCACACAACTTTATAGTTAAAAGAAAAGATGCCATTTTGACATTAAAATGGCGAAGGGGTCGATATGACTGCTGACATTTTTCTTTAATATCATATCCAGTAGTTTATATTTTATTCAAAAAGTCATATGACTATTTTTCTCGGCTTTGCAATATTGTATTACGATTTACAACATTTTTATATTTTCTTGAACATTTTATTCGATGTATGTTGAATGTTGGAACGCTGCTGTAACTTTTATGTTCCGATTATACGTAAATAATCCCATAATGAAGTGGCAACAGTTAGTAGCTATTCAGAGTTGTTGCTGCTGATCGTTGAATCTTAGCATGTGCACATTCATATGTACCAAAGTTTACGTAATGTCATTCAGGAAGTACCCTTGTCCATGAACGATGTTATCGAACATTTTCGAACATGTCTCGTCAGTTTTTGATGAACAATTCTCTCTGTTAGAGAATTCCACTGTTGAATCAGTAATTTCCTTCACTGACAAGGATGAGGATTTTGTACCAGAGACAAGTGAAATTAAAGATGAGCGCGAAGGGGATTAGTGGAGGAGGATTAAGATATTGCTCTACATCAGTCCTCACTTAATGCATCAAAGCAGGCCCAGTTTAATGCCAACATTTACAAAGATGGTCACTGGGAACGGAACCGTGTGAGAGATCGCCAGTTTATCATCTGCTGGAAGTAGATCGGCTGTGAACGTTCTAAAGGATAGGGAAGGTACCACTATTTACGTTTGCCAAGCCGTGGATGACTCTGCCATTAGTGGTTTCTGCCTTATTTTTGACAAAGGAATTCTGTTTCTGGCGAACAAATACACAGAATCAAACGTATGGAGCGTACTAAAAAATAATTATTGAACCATGTCACTTGAGGAACTGGAGAAATGGATAGCTGTCTCATATGCTAGGGGTGTCATTTGTTCAAACTCTATAAGGCACAGCTACAGATGATCTTTGGTCGCATTCTTGTGTGACTACTTTCAACAAGTGCGTTATGCGAAGTTACTGATTTCAGAAACTTCACAAATTTCTCTATTTCTATGAAAAATCAACAAAAAAATCAACCGAAAAATGTATTTTTCTATATGATATGTGCGAAAAGTTCCTGGGGAACGGTATTCGTTCTTACACATCCAACAGAAAATTTAACAATAGACGAGCAATTAATACCAAGAACAACAAGATATAGATTCATTCAGTTCATGCCCAACCAACACGAAAAGTACAGTTTCAAAATATGGACTGCTGTGGATATATATTTAATGGTTTCCCATACCCTGGAAAAGAAGATACGCATAGAGAGAAGAAACCATTCGGAGATTATAGTGTCCAGCATCTTCTGTAGCCAATTCCAAATCAAGAAATAATCTTGATGACAGCATCTTCTTCATGTTTCTTCAACTTGCTAAGAAGTTCGAGAAAAAGGAAAGTTATTACTTGGCACAATGAACAAGGTCTACCGTGAGGTAAACAAGCGAAATGCTGAATACACTCCACGACCATCGTACGTCAGAGCAGCTGCACAGACTGCACCATGATAGTGTACGAAGGGAAGAAGAATATAAATGTTATTCCTCTGGTATTGTGGTGCCGCCACTATTTTTGTTGTTGTTGGTATTACAGCAGAGACTAGCAGCTCAGCCACAGCAGTTGAGGGAGTCATAAGCAGCTGCCAGATGCTAAGGCGTCAACATGCACATCAGCACAGCAAGTGAGTTCCTAACCTATACAGCCTAGCATAGTGTTCAGTAGTCCAGCAGTACCTGCTACGACGATAGGGCTATGACAAGCGTTGAAGTGATATGGTGCAGCAAGAAGTCGTTATGATTTTCCTGTCTCCACCGCCACATCATCTTCTAGCATAAAGTCCTCCTACATGAAAGGTGGTACATCTCCAGACTCACTCCAGCAGCAGCCAGACTCCTGACCAGGAGGACATCAAATTAAGACCACAGTAGCGGAGCCTTTCACACTTCTGCACTGATGTGGTCACGCTGGTGTCACATATCATCTACAGCTGCAAGAACCATAATAGGAGGCAGTCATCCCTGTACGTGTTCCAGCAGTCTTCTGCACTGGTGTGCCCCTCACGAGCAGTCGTACAGTGTCTAACTTTGACACCGCTGAGCGAGCTCTTGGCATCAACATTCCTGGACGCAGACGTCCCAGGCTACTGGCTAACAGCTGACGCCACACATCATTCTTGTCAAGTGATGAGAGGCGACGTGGGCGCTGCAGGTACCGCTACGTGTGAAGTAACGTGAGTTTTAATAAAATATTTGATTTTTGATGTTGTCTGTCTGAGCAGGCACCGGTCTGCACCCTCGCCATGACTTAGCGCTGCAGCCCAACCCTGCACAGTGGCCCTTCACGCTGGGTCCACTTCAATTTGTGTCAGAAGTTGGATCGACAACGCCCACAACTGTCATCTGTGGAAGAAAATGACTCGACTACCGCAGGGTTGTAGTTTAGTCAACTTGCGATGGGGTGACTGCAGTCTTTTTGTTTATATCTTGATTTCATTGTGGGATTCAAATTTGTAATTGTATTGATAAGTACACTTGTGGCGGGTAGTCACAGACAGTGTACTTTGGGTGTTGCGGTTTTTTTTATCTCGTTCTACTGAAATAATGCTCTCTTACTTTGCAGTGATTTCTTGTTCTGCAGTCCGATCCCTTTGCCTTCCCTGTTAGGAGCGAATGATGTTCCTCTGCTGAAAAAGTTGTACTAGAACCAGCACCATTACATGAATTCAAAGGTTGCAACTAATGGTTTTCAGTATAGGGTTAACTAAGCGATTGATTGAAACGTATTTTTTTTAACTAAACCTTTGATATATTGGCACTTGGTTGTTACATAAAACGCTGCCAAGCCAGTGTTAATCTTAAGTTCACAAATAACAAAATAACGTCCTGTTTAAATAACAGAATTATCATAAAAAGTTTCTTGGTTTCCCAGTCACATGAACTGGCTACTTATACTTCACAAAATTGCCCTGAGAGTATAATTCACTTTCTGCGTGCAATAAAAGTTCCCACTCTAATGTCTACTGAGTTAACACACCTAATGATATTCATTTAATGTCTTATTTTCCTTCCACACTGTAATTCGCATTAATAAACAAATTATTATTAATTAATTACAGTGATAGTAAGCACAATGAATATAGTTTTGTTTCTAAAACATTTTTCAACTACTTGATAATTTCACAGCCAGTAAGAGGCCGACAGTTTTCGCCCATAGTCGTAACTAACTGCAGCCAGCTAACGGATCAGAGCGCATCTGTTATGCGATAATCATGACTCATTGTCTGATGCTGTATGTCCCCTACAGCCTGTTACCAACTTAGGGGGATATGAAGCCCCTCGTCTCAATGTGTAAATAAGAATTTTGGTTCGCAATGTGTGTTATCGCGTGCAAGACGTGTGGCTTATTATCTAGGAGTATGTAGGGTTAACCACATGTGGTGATTCAGAGGGTGAAGCAGAGTTCTGTGACGGAGTATTCACTGTTTTCAATGGGCCAAGTAATAATGAGCAGTCACTCAGGAACAGTAATTTAACTGCAGTAAAATATATTATGACTGTGTTGTGGTTATGTGTCTTCTTTATAATTTTATTTTGCTGTTTTGTTGCATCTATTGATAAGAGCTTCCACGACGCCAGGGTCTGAGAATTGTGAGAAATGTGTGTTAACGGATACCATTTGTGATCAAAGATCAGTATGTAAGCACGTAAGATAGTGAGAATTATTGGGAAAGTAGTATGTTTAAGTCGTTTGTGTCTTTAAAAGGTGAAAGTAATCATGTCATGGACGGTAACACATAGAGTGGGATTTTCAGTACCACAGGAGGCTAACACGGAGGAAATATAGAAAACTCTTGTGTACATGTAAGATATGAGCGAACAAAGTAAAACTGTATAGGAGACTGGAAGCGCCTTGGCCTAGGGAGAAGGATTAGCTTTTTCCAATTCTTCGATCTGAAGAAACACAGGGAGAGGCAAGGAGAAAAGGGGAAAAGAGTGGAAGCAGAGAGGAGGGAGAGTGAAAAAGTTAAAAGGGAAGAGAACCGGCCTGTGTCTAGTTTACTTGTTGCCAACTACATCTGGTATAGTCAATCCTGTTAACTATCTGAGGGGTGGGACACAATTTGAGTACTGCTGGGGCCAGCTCTTGATTGAGGAAATGAAGATAATTAATGAACATTTTACGGGCGTTGTGCAAATCGCTTTGAGATTGCTCAGTCCACGGAGGAGTACCTTTGTTAACATTGAGGGGATGAAAGTAGAAGTATTAATCCAATATAATGTGGAATTGGGGAGTCTGAAGTAGCTGTAGTGACAGACAAAAAAATGTGTTTGCTGTACATGGATAGATAAGTGTGTGGACAACAGCATGGGTGATTCAAGGGCAGTATTACGTTCTCCACTGCGTGATGATGTGTATTGGTGACAGGCTATGGAGCCTAGGCCAGATATGCAGCGAAGTACAGATCACATTGGATTTGGTATCGTGCAATTGGAGCTGCCGACTAGGATCTTATTTTGTGTACTACTGGGGATACGCAGAAGCTGTTGATTTTGATAGTTTTGTTGCAGATGTTATGGAAGAAACGGTACAGACGCATGCGCTTCCTTAGAAGCAGGCTGAGCGTAGGAAAATAAAGAGGAGACGTGTCTGTAAAACGAGTCATCGAACCTATTAGGTGGAATATTTTGAGGAGTGCATGCCTAACGTTTGGAATGTTATAGTAGCTCAGACTTTAGGTCACAACGTCACAGAGCAAGCTGCTGAAGTGCACCACAAGCTGTTTACTACTCAGCTAAGTGTGATGTGCACGATGGGTATAATATACGTGAATAGTACGAGGGATACCTGGAAGTAAACTACCTGTTCGACTTTCATTCCAAAATTGACCTTCGGCGGTGAGCAGTGGAACCCTAAGGAACAAAGGGAAGCCGTCGCCAGTATATTACTGTCACAAGGTTCGTCTGTCTTATGGGAAAGTTCGTTTAAACTATGGACAAAAGCACTAAGGCTTCATTACTACCAAATAAAGCCACTAGGAACCAAGAAGTTGCTTCTTGGGAGCAGGCTACCAGATAGCCAAGCATTTCGAGAGGAACCAAGTCCGTATTAGAACTAGTGAGGGACCTAGGTGGGCCAACTTATCGACAAACTGCGAGCAGTGCTGTCGTTTGTAGTTCATGTGTCAGGATAGGTTTGAGAATATGTTTCCTAGAGGAGCTTAAGGAGAACTTATCACAGGAAGAAAGTCCTCAATGATATTCCAAAACAACAGGTTAAAAGGACCACCAATGGACAAAAAAATGGCGGGGAAGAGGTTCTCAGTCTCTTTCATGGTTGAAAGTCAAAACTAAAATATAATTTTTGTGTGCATGAGCAGTGCAGCTGTAGTATTAGTGAGAAATATGTTCCCTAGCATTTAACATCGAAAATATTGCTTAGCAGGTCGTGGAACCACGGTTGAGGTTAACTGAGACATGGAGAGATTGCAGTTGTAAGCTGTGTCGCAAGATTTTTTGAGTAACTCTTCGGTTGTTAAAACTGAGAACAGAATACATAACCTAGAAGTTCTAAGAGAAGGTTTGTGAGAACTGTAGAGGCTATGTGAACTAGGAGCTATGGGGCCTAAGGCTATAGAGTAAATTCTCAGCCTCTACGCCTTGTGGCTTACGACACCTAGTACTTAAGAGGAAAAATTGTAAATATTGTACGTTGTTGTCCAGATATGCTGAGTTTTGTTCCAGACTGGTCCAAGGTAGAGACCGGGGGGCCAGGTCGCCTGAAGAAAATAGGTATTGCAACGCCACCACTAAATGTTGGACGTTTCTGCGGAAAGCAGCAGCTCAGTCACAGCAGTTGAAGGAGCCATATGCAGCTGGCAGGCGCTAAGGTTTCGGGATGCTACGTGCATCAACAGGGCTATTTAAGTGTTGCGAGGTGGGTCAGGGATCAGGAATCCAGCAGTGCCTGCTGCGACAAGAGGGCTACTCCAGGTGCTGAAGCAACATGGGACAATAAGCGTTCGTCAAGAGTTCGGGCCCCTCCCACAGCCACCATCAGAGGTCCTCCTTGCTCGGCTTGGGGTCTCTCCACTGTGGGCCATCTCCAGGCTCACTCTCTTGCAGCAGTCAGACTTCTGTCGTGGTGGGCTGTAGATCGAGACCAGGCCAGCACTCGTACTCGCCCTACTGTTCCTGTACAGGTGCACTGAAGCCAAAAGGCGCAGGAGTGAAATCTATCACCGAGTGCTGCCATCCCCTGTAAGTAGCGTATTGTGGCAGTATTCCATGCTGCTGTATCATCTCGCAAGCAGAGGTGAAGCGTCCAGCTGGGACGTACTGCTGAGCGAGCTCCTGGCGTCAGCATTCCTAGATGCAGATATCACGGCCAAGTGGCCAACAGTTGGCCATGCGCCACGTGCTGTCCTCACCTCGTGCTGATAGGGGGCATGGCCACTGCAGCGTGGCTCTACGAGTGTAGTTACACGGTTTCAAATTGAATATTTAATTTTTGGGCCCAGTTCAGTACACTGCATGCTGAAGTTACAATAACCAAAAGATGAAAGGAAGACCTGAACCTATAAACTTCTAACGTTGAACAAAGTAAAGGATGTCCATGGTTGATCAACCCGACTTGTTAATTATGCTACAAAGTTTCCACTCAGGCAACTGACGACGTATGCCTTCTATATCTTATATACGGGGTGGTCCATTGATCGTGACCGGGCCAAATATCTCACGAAATAAGCGTCAAACGAAAAAACTACAAAGAACAAAACTTGTCTAGCTTGAAGGGGGAAACCAGATGCCGCTATGGTTGGCCCGCTAGATGGCGCTGCCATAGGTCAAACGGATATCAACTGCGTTTTTTAAATAGGAATCCCCATTTTTATTACATTCGTTTAGAACGTAAAGAAATATGAGTGTTTTAATTGGACCACTGTTTCAGCTTTGTGATAGTGGCGCTGTAATAGTCACAAACATACGGCTCACAATTTTAGACGAACAGTTGGTAACAGGAAGGTTTTTTAAATTAAAATACAGAACGTAAGTACGTTTGAATATTTTATTTCGGTTGTTCCAATGTGATATATGTACCTTTGTGAACTTATCATTTCTGAGAAAGCATGCTGTTACAGCGTGATTACCTGTAAATACCACATTAATGCAATAAATGCTCAAAATGATGTCCGTCAACCTCAATATATTTGAAATACGTGTAACGACATTCCTCTCAACAGCGATTAGTTCGCCTTCCGCAACGTAAGCACATGCATTGACAATGCGCTGACGCATGTTTTCAGGCGTTTCAGTGGACCACGATAGCAAAGATCCTTCAAATTTCCCCACAGAAAGAAATCCAGGGATAACTGATCCGGTTAACGTGCAGGCCATGGTGTGGTGCTTCGACGTCCAATCCACCTGTCATGAGATATGCTATTCCATACCGCTTCAACTGCACGAGACATCCATCATGTTGGAAGAACATCGCCATTCTGTCCTGCAGTGAAACATCTTCTAGTAACATGGGTAGAACATTACGTAGGAAATCAGCATAATTGCACCATTTAAATTGCCATCGACAAAATGGGGGCCAATTATCCTTCCTCCCATAATGCCGCACCATACATTAACACGCCAAGGTCGCTGATGTTCCACTTGTCGCAGCCATCGTGTATTTTCCGTTGCCCAAAAGTGCATATTATGCCGGTTTACGTTACCACTGTTTGTGAATCACGCTTCGTCGCTAAATAAATGCGTGCAAAAAATCTGTCATCGTCCCGTAATTTCTCTTGTGCCCAGTGGCAGAACTGTACACGACATTCAAAGTCGTCGCCATGCTATTCCTGGTGCATAGAAATATGGTAGGGATGCAATCGATGTTGATGTAGCATTCTCAACACCGACGTTTCTGAGATTCCCGATTTTCGCGCAATTTGTCTGCTACTGATGTGCGGATTAACCGTGACAGCAGCTAAAACACCTATTTGGGCATCATTATTTGTTGCAGGTCGTGGTTGACGTTTCACATGTGGCTGAACACTTCCTTCAATAACGTAACTACCCGGCGAACGGTCCGGTCACTTCAATGATGTCGTCGAGGATACCGAGCAGCATGCATAGCACACGCCCGTTGGTCATTTCGATCACAATAGCCATACATCAACACAATATCGACATTTTCCGCAATTGGTAAACGGTCTATTTTAACACGGGTGATGTATCACAAAGCAAACACCGTCCGCACTGGCGGAATGTTACGTGATACCACGTACTTATACGTATGTGACTATTACAGCGCCATTTGTCACAAAGCGAAAAAAGTGGTCCAACTAAAAAATTCGTATTTCTTTACGTACTACACGAATATGTAATAAAAAATCCGGGTTCCTATTTAAAAAACGCAGTTGATATCCGTTTGACCTATGGCAGCGTCATCTAGCGGGCCAACCATAGCGCCATCTGAATTCCCCCTTCAAGCTAGACGAGTTTCGTTCTTTGTAGTTTTTTCGTTTGTTGCTTATTTCGTGCGATATTTGGGATGGTCACTATGAATGGACCACCCTGCATAGCGGCAATAAATAGATGAGTTATATATAAAATAGTAACGAACATGAAAAGAGAAAGAAAGAAGTTCATACATCAGCTGTCAGATAAACTGAATGGAACGAAAGAGTAGGAAGGAGAAGAGACAAAAGAAGAGTATAAATACCAAAATCATACAGAAAGCAGAAGGGCTTCCTCAGCCCTCGTGAGGACCACAGCACGAGCGACAACTCTGTAAAACGCCAAGGCTGTGTGCAGAAAATATGCACACAAAACAGCAGCCACCGTTGTTGAGTGTATGTAGCAGATCCCAATGACTCGAGTAAAATGTACACCATAAATGTCTGTAGAACACATGCCAACATATTGTGGGCCATATAAGCGAATGATAAATGCGCCTGTAACGTTATTACTATGTGCGTCTACAGTTTAGGAAATGTGTCAGCATGTGCAACGGTAATTCAGTGAGATATCTTTTATAGAAATAAGTAAGTAATATATTAGTTACTGTGTTAAATAATATTCTTGTAGTTAAAAAAAAAGATAAATATTAACATGCACTGAAAAAATCCCCTTCCACCATTTCAGGACCATCAGAAACTTTCTTGCTCTAGTGTTAAGTAACAGGTGTTATCGTATTAATTTCGATAACTGTATTTATATTGAACATCATCCGCAATATGTCACCAGTATTGAGGTACAAACTGAAACCTTTCCTTATAATCAGTTCAGTTGATGTTTGAGATGCAGTGGTCAACGTGGTACAGAGTGGTACAAGACCTTAAACGTCGGGTGTTGAAATTACGTCGATATATCTGCAGGAAACTTTTCTTTCTGCATAAAGAAAGGCACGCTATAGCTGAGTCTGTACTGGAAAAAGCTTACAAATTCATTTTTTCAAACGCTGTGGAGATTGATTCAGGAACGACAACTACGCTGAAAGGAGGAAAGGGAGAAAGACTAACATAAAGACAAAAAAAACGAAGTATTTAAGAAAGCAGTAGGAAGACATTTATGGGGGGGGGGGGAGGATGAGAAGAAGAAAATGATGAATATGACAATGAAGATGGTGATGATGATAATGATGACGTTGAAGAAGATGAAGAAGAGTCACAAAATAAAATTAAAGCAGAGGCAAGAGATAGAGAGATAGCATCTTCTTTGGTAAACCAATAGAGAAAATGCATGATACTGTATATGGTATCGGATTTCAACTATCACAGTGTGGATGACAGATAATTCACAGGTGGCTAGCGATGAAGATCGTTTAATAAGTCACAGTGTAATACACCCAGGAATTAAGAGGATTTTACAGTCTGTTGATTAAAAGTAAAATCCATAAAAACAATTATGCACTACAGGATTTTCAAAGTTATGGTAAAATTACCAGGGCTATCAGTTCTTATAAGCAAAGAAGCTATCTCCTTCAAATGCCAGTAAACTGCAACAGAGGGATAATAAATCTATTTCGTTAAGCCCGCTTTAGATAAAAGAGGCGGATCATTATTAAGAGATAATGACTCACCTATTGGCACTGGATAGAAATGAAATGCATTTAGTGCTCACAACTGGAGGGCAGTCCCCAATAAATCGTATGCACATATCAGTTTGCCCACTGCAATAATTTGGATAAATTGGCAGAGCGATTAGCTTTATTGCTAGCTTTAAAATCGACAGGGAATAATTCACATAATAATCAGTAACATATATTGAAGACGAACATTGAGAAGTAGCAATTATTGCTTGAACTTTATGATATCTACCGAAAATAAAGTGAATGAATAGGAGTACACATTGAAAGGAGTACACATTCTCCATCATGAAGTTGTTAAAAGCATTATATAAAATATGTGGGTCCCCTATGACAGTGATTGCTCACAGGTGAGAGATATCCAGAACAGGAGGCACGTATGTGACGTAAAAAAGTGCACTTGTGCGCTAAGTTGCCTGTAATTTTATTGCCAAATTTGTTATTGCTATAAAACCAGTAGATGAACACATTTAGAGCTTCTTCAGCTCACAGATGACGAGAAGAAGGCTTCTGCCACCTAGTGTTTTGGTTGTCTGAGTGGAATACGTTCATTCATTGGCAGACACTGCCAAATCTGAATTTTCTGAGTAAGCATTTAGCTAGATGGAAAAAGCTGTAGCTCGTCGGAAGAAATCCTGACTTGTCTACAAAAGTACACATGCATTTTTGTTAAGCTGGAAAAGTATGAAGCTCCTAGCGACTGGCAAAGTATCGACTTGCTGACTCAGCAGGAAAAAAAAAGGTACAAAAACGAGGCTGGTACTAGTAGAAGTAAGTCACCGTTGACGCTTCTGCTGCTGTCCTCTGGGAGTGCGTCATTGAATCACAAAAAATTAAGTCTATCAAGCAGTATTACTACTACTACTGCTACTACTAATACCACTGCTAGTAAAATTTCATTTTAATGTACCAGTTATTTGTTTTAACTTAAGAAAACACAGATTCTTCTGATTTCATGTCCAAAATTTGAAGTATTTGAGTGAGAGCGGAAATGCAGTATGGACTGAAAGACTATCAGCAGTGGAGAAGGGAGATAACTGCCCTTGAGTGGAAGACACGTTAACACAAAATCAGGAGCAACGGTGATGTAGTATATGGAGAACTATACGATACATCTATGATCAAGAATATTGGCTAACAGTGATGGGGCACTTTACTGTGCGTAATTTATCATGGTAGCTGATTTTGAGAATATTCATATGAACTAACTAATTTTATTTTATTTATTTTGCATTAATAACCACGTATGTTGCAATGATATTAAATTTTACTTATTCCTGTTCAAAAGCTAACGTAGTGGAACTGTAGTAGAAATTAATGTCCAGTCTCTAAAGTATGACTGTTGTGGTTCTGTTTTTAATTCGCAAGGCAGTTCTCATATATAAGATTACTTTTTTGGCTACTATTTAAACGCTTCTTCTTATGTAAATGTGACAATAATAGTTTCTCAAAAATGAATCTGAACTCTATGTTGGAATTGAAATGGATGATAAATACGAAAGCATTTGTTACAGTTAATTGTTTCTCAGTCTGCACAACAAACTTGTTGACAGTTACATTGACGGATTATTGTTCAAATTATATATTGTTTGCCCAAAAAACTCAATTCGATGCCAGATAGAAGGTAGATACAACTGTTAAATCTTCGTTAGCTGCTACAGAGGCTCCATATATTTACTCAAACTTTAATTATCTCCTGTTCGTAATAGATGATGTTCTAGAGAGTACTGAAGGCAAATGAACGTGTTAAATAACTGATGAATAAAAAAATTTTTGTTATTTATGTCTAGAGTATTCTTTGTTTGTTTACTAATGGTTTTACTTTCCCTTCTGTAATGTACTTTACTGTTGACGCCACATTCTGTTATGCTATTACTCTTGTTGTAATCACCATTTATGCCGAAGAAGTGATGAGTAATTGATGTCTACTCCTAATTGATGTTTATTCCTTTGCTCTAAAAAGACTAAAAATGGCACTATAGTTACAGACGTACTTAGAATGATATACTGAAGAAGTATTAGCTCGATTCTGAATCATTTACAAATAAATTTAGATAAGAATCATTTGAAGAAACTATTGGAAAATCACTATTCATCAGTGAAGCATAAAACTGAGCCATGAGTGCGTTACAATCGGTGCCTGCCGCTCAAGAAATTTCTCTGTCCTTCTTATCATAGTGATGAGTTGGCTGGCATCTCACAGGAGTCAGCACAGCACAGCTTACATAACCATAGGCACGCTCTTTCCTGGTGGTAATGTTTGTTGCGGTTCACATGACAACTAGAATCGTTAAGTTCCAGTTCACCGTGATATGGATAGCTATGGAAAGTGTACCTTCTCAAAGAATTATTGATTCCCTCTGCTCTTGTGGTCACGAAATTGCGTCTTGAGGTGCACGCTTCCTGTTTCTACTGCTTTTGTTTGTGGAGTGTCTCTTTCAGCCAAAGACTGGAACAGAAAGAATAACAGTGAGCATCTTTTGTTCTGTGTGGCTAAAATTCTTGTTGCGATTCTTGAAAACCCTTTTTCGTTGAGCAAGGCTTTGTAATAGAGATTCAGTTTGGGTTCTCATAAGCAACGCTGTGTAGCCTTGATAAGTGACCGTTATTGTGATCTTAGTTCCCAACATGGATCAACATACAGAGTTAGCAGTACAAGCGCGATTTATTTTTAATCTAGCTGTAAAAGGTAAACAACATTTAGATATTAATGTCCACTGTTTTAAGCATGTCTTATTTCTGTATTTTTTTATTAAATCAAAATTCATCATTTTAAAATTGTTTACATTCCTTACATTGATGCAGTTATTTTTAACATTAATGAGTGTCAGTTAAAAGCTGAAAGGGCCTTACATTCATTTCTGTTGTTGCTTTTGTGTGGTTAAGTTTGACCTTGCGTTTGTTTTAGAGCTGAATGATGGGACTGAGCGATGTCCAACTCAATTTATGTCAACACTTGATTGACGTTTGTTCCACGTTCTTGAAGTGTATCTTAATATTATCAATGTTTTCACTATTTAAATTTTGTTAGTATTGATTGTGTCATTATTTATTACAGTCAAACCTTATGTGTGCTAAAGTTTAGAATTTTATTTAAATGTTATTCTCATTGTGGTATTCAATAAGTAGTTTATGGTGACTCTTATAATGCCTGTTTTGAATTATCCATTTTGTTAATTTTAAATGGCGAGAGGCAAATAAATGATCTAGAACTTTGTCTTCTATTGGGTTACCACTCATAGTTCCTTGCTCCCTACCATTTCAAAAGCAGGGAGTGAGTTGAAATTTACTGAAAAAGTGGTACAATATATGATAGAAACATTTTTGGTGGTGTAGTAGTCTATGCATCGTAAAAATAAATCCATATAAAAATGACAAAACAGATTCCAATGCTGTAAGCTGCTGACTTGCTGCCTAATCAGCGAACATGTCGTACATTATATCATCTCACTCCAGCAGTTATTGAGTTAACCAAGTTTTTTCAGGCATATGTGACGCCTAATGCTAAGCTATCCGAGGTCTTCTCTCCCACTTGTCCAGCCACCTGCTGCACTCAAGTCTGGAAATGTGAGCATAGTATCTTTCTCGGATGAGTGTGTGTGTGTGTTTCCGTTTTTTGATAAATAATACAGATATATAATATAATACAAGTTGTTCAAATACTTTTCAATACGACACCAATTTATACAAATCAGGTAAAACTTAAGTAATTTTTTTATCAGGAAATAGTTTAGCACTGTTTATCTTTATGTATTTTGATAAATAATTACTGTCATTTGGATATTTTTGAACATGGTGCAATAGTTCATATTGTTCAGATAGTTTTGATCAACGTGGCTATGTAACGATTGGCTCTTTCACTTTAAATGTCAGCAAAATACTACACTGTGATTTCATGTTTATGGCTGGTAAATAGCTGGGCAGTGATGGGCTGTTTCATTTTAATGACTTATAAAATACTGGGCTGGGTTTGGATTCTTCCTTACATTTTTAAAAATTCCCTGCAGGCGCCGTCGTGCATTTTTTAAATTTCTCACTAACGCTTTCTTGTATTTTTAAATTAACCACGGTTGCTATCTTGAATTTTTCAACGAGTGCAGTGTCAGGTTGCAGTAGATGCTCGGAATGTGCACTAGATCACCCATAGATATACGACTCACTCCCACAAATAACGGTAACCTGGCAACTTCCATAAGAATGTTGTAACTAAGTTATTAACTGGATGAAGTAAAATTGTTCTGTAAGTCACTGGCAACGTGTTATAGTGTGTTGTATGCGTCCCTTCTCGGAATTCTGCACTAGCCTATCTCACACCGATATTTGTGGCTGTTTTTTTTTCCTAACGTAGCATTACCAGTTTGACGATGGTTACAGTTGAACATTCTGGTGAAAGATATGGTTTCATAGCCATCTTTTCTTTCCATTTCGCTATCGAGTAAGGTAATTGAGATTTTTTTGATGTCAGGTGGATGACTTATGGCAGCTGCATATTTGTCCTTTGACAGGTTTATATTAGCTATTAAATAATATTAACAATAGACGTGAGGATGCCAGTCTCTTCAGTGTCTGTCTTACTGTACTATTTTTTTTACAGGTCCAAGGTGTACTGGGATTCCTTAAAGGGTTCACTGGTGAGTAACATATTCTGAAACCATCTCTCATTGATCGATGAAGCATGTACCAAAAATAGTGAGATAGTGTCAGTGATGTATTTTTCACATAAAAAAATGAAAATTATAGAAGATGGATCTTAAAATACTTCGTTCATGATAGCAATACACATTTTGTGACAGCTCATTTAGTGCCAAAGGACCTTCGTGGGCAAAATGAGGACATTTCGTGAGCAATGTACTCGTTAACTAAGGACATTATTCTAGTACACTGTCGAGGTGTGTCCTACATACGCGCGACTTTGGTCGTAAGCATGTTAGTGGACACTAATGCACAGAGTTCGATCAGTGAAGAGATAAACGTGAACCAATTATTTTATTGCCACAGTTATTTGATTTAACCTTACTGTCAGTCTGTCTGAAAGTTATGTTAAGAGGAATAAATGTGCAGCACTTCTCACTGATAAACAATTTCTTCTCACACGAGTTCTGAAGCGTTTCAGACAGTACATAAGAGGCGAGGTGCATTTAAATGTGTTCAGAAATTAGTAGGTCACTGAGTTTAAGTTTACATTCCGGCAGATGGTGGCGCGTCTGAACTGTTATGAGCTATCATAAAATTTAAAAAAATGTAATAGACAAATACTCCAAAAGACGTACGCAGTCAATCCAAGAAAATTTGAGACTGAATTAATATAAAATAGAGAAAAGGTGAGATGACCCTTTTATATGCATCAGGTGTTCTACACAGACTCCACTCGCTCGATTGCAACGAACTAACTTCCATACAATCATGTGAAACAGTCGGAAATATCTTTCTTTCGGAAGTGGTTCAACTCAAGCGTCACATCGCGTTGAGTGTTGCTTATTTCGTCAAAGAGCTCACCCTTCATGTGGGTTTTTGCATTTTGTCGCTATGTGGTAGGTTCTTATTGGTAACATCAAGTCTCGTCACGACGTTTTCCAGGAGAGAATTGCCCATGTTTTGAATATGAATGGAGTCAAAGCAGGCATCCAAGCATCATTCTTTTTGTTCAAGAATCAACGGATGTTGGAGAGAGTTTGCACACATTTCTTTCTACTTCAAAACATTCTGGTGAATCCCTTGAAAACATGATTCAGAAATGTTGCTACATTGTGATTTGTGACGCGGCAACGATGTTGTGTTATGCCCACACATACATTACTTAACGCTGCCTGCTCACAGACGACTGATCGAACTGAAGATTTACATTATGAAAACCGCACGAATTACTTATTTTTTTCACGCTTAGCACAACGCGTTTGGAGAATTTATTCTTTTTCCAAGTGCATTTCTTTTCTATGAATCACTGGGAATTTCTTCTCCCTGCTGTTTGTGGTGTACAAAAACTTCAAGCTCCTCCGTTAAATCCGTATTATGAGATTTTTTGAAATGGTAGACTATCTTAAGATCTTCTGTGTTTTCGAATGGGTATCCAGTTGAGCCATGGTGGGGTTGCTGGTGTCGTCTTTCGAATTCCTGGCGCTAATAGCTCGACCTGTCGTGTGACATCCATCTGGTTTGAGGCCACTAAGATCTTTGTTCGAGGTTGTTGATGGGGACGGGGTGTGTTGTGGCGCCGGGACTGGGGACTGATAACAGAGCGAGGGAGACGGTGTTGGAGGTCCGCCCAGCAAGTAAGGTGAGCACTTGCGTAAGCGTCTTGCGCACGGAGTCCGGCGAGTGGTTACTGGGCATATTTGTAGGCCGACGTCACTCCGTGGATGACTTCGAGTCTGCCTGGGGCGAGGACCAACAGTCGGCGTTTGAAGCTTCATGACCGCTATCACCAACCCGCCGATCTCAGCCATCCCGGATATCGGCAAAAGATTTATCGTTCATTGTGATTCCTCTAATGCTGGTACCGCTTCAGTGTTACGCAGGAAGATCAAGATATCAGACGTCTATTGTTTTTCGCGTCTAGAAAGTTCTCTGTTCCCGAGATGTATTATTCCGTTTATGAGTGCGAGGCGTTAGCTGTGCTTTTCGCCTTAGAGAAGCTCCAGTTCTATCTTGAGCACAGGGTGTTTGATCTCGGGACGGATAATCAGGTTATAAGTTGGGCGTCGGCTCGACTCAGGAAAACTGGTTGGATTGCCCGGTGGCTGGTCCGCACCTCTGCTTTTCATTTCAAGGTGCGACACATAAAAGAATCGGGCAACCAAGTCGCCGACGCCCTCAGCTGCATGGGTCTGTCGACATTAAGAGCGTTAGTGAGTCTCACACAGATATGTGTACCGTTTTAGCTGAAATTCCCCTATTATTCGTGGACCTTAAAACCAAACAGGATCAATATCCATTGTGGGGTCCATTTAGAAAGCCACTACTCCATCAGGAATGGTATACTATGTAAACGCTTTAACGAAGCCACACACTAAAAAATTTGTTTGCCTCAGGAGTTGCTGCCTCCCGTTTCACATTATTTTCATAATTCTTTAGTGGAAGGACAACTGGGCCTCTTATAAAACCTTGGAAAAGGTTAAAGCTCACCTCACTTGAGCCACTTTGTATATCAGGCGATTAGTGGGTGAGTGTGAAGCCTGTAAGAAGGCTAAACCCAGTAATATTCTTCCCTAGGGGAACCGATATATTCTGGCGGTTGTTGACGCGTTTTTCAGATTTGTGTGGTTAATCCCTAGTCATGGGGTCACGGCAGCCATTACCGTTGCACATCTGACCAACATCTTCAACTGGTTGGACCCCCTAAGGCTCTTGTTAGCGATAACGCTCCTGCATTTGTTTTACGTACAGTATAAGCAGTCTTACTTTCGTAACGCTTTTAAGCACTTAACCACCACTCCATATTATCCCCAGGTATCTTTTGCCGAGAAAGTCACTCGCAACCTTCAGTCAGCTTGGATCATTTACCATCATGTCTCCGAGTAAGTGGGATACCACCTTGCCTTGGCTCAATGTTGCATTTAACACTGCGCAGCACGAAGCATGCATGGCAGTTACTGCCGCTCTCTTGTTTGCGTGTCCCATCAATTCCTCTCTGTTCAACTCGTGGGATATCAACGACCTCCTACCTTCGTCAGCTACTCCTGAAGATCTTAGGGAAAATTGGGAAGAGGCCAGGAATAACATTACACTAACCCACCACCGCCAGGCATGGCGATATAATAGGAATAGACGCCCCTTCCAGGGCAAGGTAGGAGATGAGATTTCTGTGAAGAACTGTGCAGGTCAGGTGAGGGGTGGTGCCAACCTCGTGAAGTTCACTTCTTTCATAAGCCCATGCTCTCGCATCAAAATTCTAGGTCCTGCTAACTGGCTTGTCAAGCATCTGGCCACTGGTAAGGTTCACAGGGTGCATCTTAATCAACTTAGGCCGGCCATTGTGGCCGAGCGGTTCTAGGCGCTTCAGTCCGGAACCGTGCTGCTGCTACGGTCGCAGGTTTGAATCCTGCCTCGGGCATAGATGTATGTGATGTTCTTAGGTTAGTTGGGTTTAAGTGGTTCTAAGTCTAGGGGACTGATGACCCCAGATGTAAGTCTCATAGCGCTCAGATCCATTTCAATCAACTTAAGCCCGTTAATTAACCTTTCCCTTCCTCTTCTACAGACTGGACCGGGGTTCATTGGTTTAAGAGTGGGAGGCTGAGCTGTGGTGAGGCTTCTGGCGTCGTCTTTCGAATTCCTGGCGTCTCTAGCTCGAACTGTCGTGTGATGTGCCTCTGGTTTGAGGCCACTAAGATCCTGGCTCGATGTTTTTGTTGGCTATGGGGCGTGTTGTGGGGTGGTACTTGGGGAGTGATAACGGAGTGAGGTGGACGCCGTGAGAGGTCGGCCCAACCAGTAAGGCAGGCACTTGTGCTAGCGTCTTGGGCACGGAGTCCAGTGAGCCGTTGCTGGGCATATTTGTGGGCAGATTTGAGTCCGTGGCTGACATCTTCATGCGTAGCCTAGCCAGCTAGCCCCGGGACGTGGCGTACCAATGAGAGAGTTGAAGCCAGTTTCGCTGTGCTGAATTCTGGGCCGCCTTTGCAACCAACAAGCTTCAGCTTCGATTCGTGAACGGCAGTTAAGTTTCGGATTTTGAGGTTTTGACTGTTATTTTCTTATTGATACCAATAGGTCTGTTGTGATCATTGCGATTTCTTATTTCATCTCCAATTCGTTCTCTGAATTATGGCTATTGTTTGTTTTACCTGAGTCGATACTGGCCTTGGCTGTTTGTTAACAGTATATCTTAAACTGTGAGCTGATGGTGTTTCCTGAGCCAGAGAGATAGCGTGTGTCTTCTATGCTGTGGCCGGACCCACCCCTCCCCCGTCCCCTTCGTCACGCAGTCCCTTGATGGGTAAGCTTTAGCCGACCCCTCGCTGCCAGCTGTCTTCGAAAAGAAGATAAGTGCCTTTCCCTTGTAATACAGATGGTGCCGGTTTCGAGATACCTTCGGGCATTGCAGACGTCTTCGCTCTTTTAATTACATTGGCTTAAGAGGTACCTGGGCCTCAAAATTTGCAACTGCAGAGGCTATGTAGTTGGTTTTGGCAACCTCGTTTCCATTCGGGCGTTTCGCCGTCGTTGTAGAGGTGGTATCTTGCAGAGACGCTGGTATGCCCATTGGCTAGTTATTGTTGCTTTCACGTAATTAACCTTGGTGTGTTAATATTTATTTTGCCGATCTGTACCAAACGAAAAGGGCCTTGGAAGGCCGGTATAGCTTTCTGGTGCACGACTTGTGAGGAGGTTATTCAAAGTCTAGGTTACTTAACTGAAGCAGTCATTTTGGAAGACCTACCTGTTCCTTATTTGGTAGTTTAACTTAAGTGAAGCTGTTATTGAAGAAAGTTTGACTGTTTCTATTTGTCAATCTTAGTTAACTGAAGCTGTTATTATTGAAGGCCTACCTGTTTTCTATTTGGTAATTTAACTTAACTGAAACTGTTATTGTTGAAGGCCTGCCTGTTTGCATTTGGTAATTTGCTTAACTGAAACTGTTATCATTGAATTCCTGCCGGTTTTCTATTTGGTAATCTTACTTAACTGAAGCTGTTATTAAAGAAGGCCGGCCTGTTTTCTGTTTGGTAACCTTACTTAACTGAAGCTGTTATCATGAAGACTATCCCATTTTCTACAAGTTAACTTTACTTAACTGAAGGCACTATTATTGTGGGCCTGCCTGTTCCATTGTAATTAAATTAAGAGCTATTTCATAATTTGGGCTAGCTTAAACTCTTATTAATGAACGCCTACCTGTTTCAGAGCTATTTATGTCAATAAGGTGCTAACAGGAAATGGCACATGGTGGTACATCAGCCCAAACCTTTCACCTTGCGTCCCTTTAACCATAATTACAACTCTCACCAGTGTTTTAGTGCGTGTTCCTACTGCTAATTTCATCAAATGGTTATGTGTGTAATTGAAAGAAGCCATTGCAATAATAAGGAGCACCTCACTAAAGCATAATAATTGTTCACAAGCTGAAATTATTGAATTTAAAGAGTTAATAACAATACTCTTCAACTACTATTGCATTACATTCAGTGGTAACATTTATCAAAACAAGATGGGCTAGCCACGGGCCCATTGATATGTGACACAATAGCAGACATTTTCGTAAACCTTCTAGCAGCTCGGAGTGCAGCTTAAAAATCTTAGTATACTGAAAACAAAATTCGATGATACCATAATTTTAGAGTATTGACACCAAAGACACAAATAACATCATAAATTTGCTTAATAATGAACACAAAAATAAATTTCACTGCTGAATTTTAAAAAAATAGAATTAATTTTCTGGGTATGTTAATTTGAAACAAAAACAACAAGCACCGTCTCAAGATATACAGAATAGAGACAACCTCCAGCATCACGGCAGTACAGGGAGAAAGAACGAAACATCAGTAAGCGAACGGCTGTGGCAAGTGTCTTTCCCAGGTGAATGACAGACAGTATGCAGAGACAAATAAGAAAGATAAAAGTGAATTCCTGGCTTTTTAGGAGGAATCCATAATACAGTCAAGTGTATAATTAACATACCTTACGTAGATAGCATTTTCCAAAAAATAGCAAACCTACTTTTTTCACGTGTAGTGAAAGTAGCGTTCTCCACAAACAACAAACTACAACAGAAAATATTCTTCACCTTACACAATGAAAAAGTTAAATTATCAGACTCAGGAATATACAAAATAGGATGTAAAACTTGCTGAAGCTACTGCGTGGTACAAAGCGGCAGCAATTTTCAAATTGGAGACATTGAACACATTAACTGTTACACACAAACAATTTACAAAATGAACAGTAGAAAAACACAAAAAACACTTGACACCCATTCGAAAACGTAGGAGGTCTTGAGATGCTCTACCACATCCAAAAATCACACGCCATTGATTTAATGGAGGAGGTAGAAATTATTATACACCACAAAAAAAAAAGAAAGCAGAAAAAATTCCCAGTGATTCATGAAACAAATGCACTTGAAAATGAGAATTAATTCTCGAAATCTGTTGTGCTAAGCATGGAAATATAAGTAATTGGTGCAATTTTTTATTATATCGTGAAAGAAACAGTTGTAAGCCATCCTGAATCATCGAATGTGATGAACGAAATTATGTGACTAGTCGAATAAAAACACGTTATAGTAAATATGCCGATGTCGATTATACACCACGAATGAAATTAGTCAGCAAACTTTTTGTATGGACAGTGTATTATGAGTGATTGTTTGATATTTCAGAACCTAGTCTTATCCAGAGTATGTGAATATAAAACTTGGCTCTTATTCTAACATGAGTAATTCGATCCATGTCTGTAGCACAATATTTTAGAATAGATATTTAGGTACAGCTGTCGTGACCAGAAATATTTCATCCACTCTGTTATCAGTCCGGTTATTGACAGTCTTGCTTTTAGTTAGCACATTACATTTAATCGGAAGTATTCTAATAAGAAATTAATTTCTATAATGAGAAATTATTTTCCTTTTTTTTTTCTAATGGACTTGTAGTTCGGGGTGATAAGTTACAATACAGCATCACCGGTCTATTGCGGTCTAATTGTGTCGGTGAGGCAGTAAATTTCCATGCGTCACTGCAATTCACTCTGGAGGTGTGGCGGTGGGACTTGTAGTCCCGTACCACCCTCTGACGGTGATAGTACTACATAAGTCAGGCAGAAAAGTTTTGCCTAACATGGGCAGGTGAAGGTGTGGCACCGGGGATGTATTGACCATGCTACTTCAATAAATCATTTTAAGTAGCATTACTAGTGGAAATGGCTGCGAGTATATACCTAAATACGTAGGAAAAAAATAAAAAAACACCGATGAATGAATGTGCAACGACGCAGCGCAACTGGCGAGGATAGTAATAAGGGGACGTGCCGCTACCAGGGAATGAAGTCTTTGCGAATATCATTCCCTGTACTGAGTTGGATTGCAAGTATGCTTCGCAAACAGGCGAGTGAACAATATAAATAAATTTCAGCATCTGAGAGGGGACGTGTTGTTTGGCTCAAAGAAGCCGTTTGGAGTAATTGGAGAATCGCTCGACATTTGAATAGGAGCGATACCATTATTCGACGATGTTGACGGGCTTGGGTGACCCATTGCGGAACACAGCGTCAAGAAGGAAGCAGTCGACGTAGAGAGACGACAGAACGTGATGACCGACCTAGCAATCGTCAGAGAGGCACACAGAATACCAGATACAGCTTTATAATTTATCCGTAGGTTACAGTACGCTTGTTCGCCCACTGCTTGAATACTGCTCAGCAGTGTGGGATCCGTACCAGATAGGGTTGATAGAAGATATAGAGAAGATCCAACGGAGAGCAGCGCGCTTCGTTACAGGATCATTTAGTAATCGCGAAAGCGTTACGGAGATGATAGATAAACTCCAGTGGAAGACCCTGCAGGAGAGACGCTCAGTAGCTCGGTACGGGCTTTTGTCAAAGTTTCGAGAACATACCTTCACCGAAGAGTCAAGCAGTATATTGCTCCCTCCTACGTATATCTCGCGAAGAGACCATGAGGATAAAATCAGAGAGATTAGAGCCCACACAGAGGCATACCGACAATCCTTCTTTCCACGAACAATACGAGACTGGAATAGAAGGGAGAACCGATAAAGGTACTCAAGGTACCCTCCCCCACACACCGTCAGGTGGCTTGCGGAATATGAATGTAGATGTAGATGTAGAATTGGTACTTCTGTGACCACAAGGACCATTTGTAGGCGGGCCACCGATAGAGGGGTGAGCTCACGGTGCCGGTTGAACAAACTGCCATAGGCCTCTGAACACCAAGTCCATTTGCAGTAGTTTCGGGCACACTCGACCTCCGGACACATTGTCTGGAGTTGAATTGTCTTCAGTAATGAGTCCCGCTTCGTAGCTTCGTACTGAACCCCGACGACCGGCGAAGATGCGTCTGGAGGCTCCCCAGCCTGACTGTCGTCAACCATATAGCCAGACACTCGGGACTGATGATCTGGGATACCATTTCATTCCATAGCAGAATCCCTTTGGTTGTCATTCGCGGCACTGTTAGAGCTCAGCGTCTACGCCACGTTTTGGTGGTCCCCTAGGCAAACCATTCTGGGATTACATTTGGCAAGATAACGCCCACCCACACACGGTGAGAGTTTCTAGCGCATGTCTATGTGCTTGCCAAACACTACCTTGTAACCTCCCCAGCGAAAATTTAAAAGACAATATTTAATAGAAATGGGAGCCAAGCGTAACCTCCCTAGCAATTAAATTTAATGGCAATAAAAATGAGAAACGCAATCTGACTCAAGGTGTAAGCTGTCATGAAAATAATGAAACACAATTCAATGCTAATGAGACTTCAGTGACAATGTAAACTCAATTGAACCAAAATATCGGTCTTTGGCCCTGTGCAAAAAATCAGAATTAATTTCTTACCTCAGTATAACTGCATGTCAAATTTCTGCTCTTATTGTCGGCCACGGCTTGGAGGAAATGCATTGCAAATAATATTTTTTTTTAATTTAACTGAAACTTTACTTTAAGGGAAATGGAAGGAAATCATTGGTTCAATTAAATGGGTTTTTTTTGTAAAAAATTGCTTTGAAATCAAAATTATTATTGGGGCGATTATTGCACAAATTAGTTACAGTTAATTTACATTATTAGCTGAGCGCAATTAAAAATAATATACCTCATCCTAAATCTTGACCAGAATGCCATGTCGACGCCCGCCGACTCCTCACACACAGCT
Organism: Schistocerca piceifrons; assembly: GCF_021461385.2. NCBI lineage: Eukaryota > Metazoa > Arthropoda > Insecta > Orthoptera > Acrididae > Schistocerca > Schistocerca piceifrons. Next base: position 292,556,243 of record NC_060138.1, on the reverse strand, counting down.
GCACTCGACTGCTACTACCGACATACTGCTCGCAACTGTACTGCACGACGACTACTGACAGACTGCCGCTCGCAACACTCGCGCGGTCAAGCGCAGACTAACTACGATAAATGGCTCTCTGGTCAAAGATTTTATCATACCTCGCCATCGCTGCTATGTTACATACGTGTTTCATAACCCTCCACTGGGGAGGCAAATATTTGGCAGCGATGGTGAGTCATTTGGACTTGCCAAGCGCGGCAAAATTTTTTCTTTAATTAATGAACTTTTACAATTTACAGAATATTCAAATGTAGTACATAAATTAAATGTGGTGCACACGCACCGAGTACAAAATATATCAGACAAAGACAAAATGTGAGTACAAAACATATTAGCAAAACAGAAAACTGTATATACAAATTATTTGGCAGATAACAAAGTGCACATGCACTGAAAAAATTCTTTAGCATTTTCAGAACAAATGAACAGAATGGCAAAAAAAAAAAAAAAATCATGTTGACAAGTGACATGAGTGCACATGCACTGCAGTTGAGAACATATCAGCAAATGACGAAATGTATATACAATGAGTAACAAATGACATAAGTGCATATGCACTGAAGTAATGAACATATCAGGAAATCATAAAAGGTATACAGAATGAGTACAAATCATATTGAAAAATGAGAAAAGTGCACAGGCACTGAAGTTCAGTAGAAAACATATTAACACATAACATAAGTGCACATGCACTGTAGTTCACAACATATCATCAAAATAAAAATGTATATACAATATAAAAGACAAGAGTGCACATATACTGTACTTCAGAACAAATCGAAAAAATGTCTTTAGCATTTTCACAACAAATAAACATAATGGCAAAATCATGTTGACAAGTGACATAAGTGTACTCGCACTGGAGTTCAGCGAATCGAAAAAAATGTATAATCCATGAACATAAATGATGTCAGCAAAAAAATGATTTTCATTATTAGGATAGGAAAGGGAAGGATTGCATCATGGTTGTAGCACTTTAGATTGCACACAGCTGTTCTGAAAGTCCATATCTTCCCACAGAAGTACAACACCAAGTGACACAATTTGAAGTTCTTTTCCCATCAGAATTTATCAGCGTAGCCAAGACATTGAACTGTCGTAGTAATGTTCCATGTTCTCATTTTGGCAGTACACTAGGTACACCAAACAGTGGGACCATAATAACGTCTTCATCGCTCACGGTGGTGGACAGCATGTCGTCTCAACACCACGCTCTTACAAGGCACACCAACGTAGAATTGGTGCAAAAACCAAATATAATGCTCCATGATCAGGAGGATGGACAGGACAAATGGATATTGCAGTAATTCAGGGTAGTTAGCTCATAAGGTGAAGGACATTAAGTCACATAATATTGAGAATTACAGTAGTAGTTTGCGGCATTCATAGCCCAGTTATTGAACATTTCTGTACCAAGTATGTAGTATTACAGAATAATGTTCATAAAATTAAATTATTGGCATCATGGGTAATCGTATTACAATAAACAGTGGCAGTCCTTGGCCAGTTACAAAGCATATTTAGTATGACAGAATAATGTTCATCAGAAGTCTTAATTGAAAAGGAGAGTCAATTATTGGCCTAGCATTAACATAATACATTGAGTGATACAAATTATTGGCACTCATTGGCCATTTACCAAAACGTGAAAAGTCAACATTGAAAACAAGAGCTAATTAATGGCATAATTATTAACATAATTCATTTAGTGATATTAATTATTGGCACTCAGTGGCCAGTTAGCAAAATATGAAAAGTCATAATTCATTTAGTTATATTAATTATTGGCACTCAGTGGCCAGCAAGTATTGAATAGTATAAAACATTGTTCATCATTCAGTGTTATTGAGATCATTAAGAAGTCATTATTAAAAATCAGTTAATTACAGTCATAGCATTAATAATCATGGACATTATAAGTAGTTTCATTACAATAAACAGTGGCAGTTATTAGCCAGTTTAAAGCATTATTTTATATATATTTTTTTTTGTATCATTAAGAAGTCATTACTGAAGTGACATACTATTCAGAGTAGATCAGCCAGTTACAAAGCATTATTTTATATATTTTTTTTTGTATCATTAAGAAGTCATTACTGAAGTGACATACTATTCTGAGTTGATCAGTATTATTCATAATTGTCTTAAACTAGGGACTGGTAATACATTTTTTTTTGTTAGCAATGCATTGCGTTGGGATCGATAACTAATTGCTGAGGCATAACAATATTTGCTTTTGACCTACTGCTGCAAATGAGGATAGGTAACGTCATTCGTCATGAGTCAGCTGTAGCAAGGTTATGTAACAAGGCAGTATATGTGATCACATTTATAAATGATAGACACAAATGGGTAAAAAATAAAAATGCAAGTACTAGAACAGGTATAATAAGTAACAGGTTTAGTAAGTATCATAAAAAGCTTCTCCTGGAAAAAAATACAAAATGGATTATTGAGCTGAAAGGAGAAACGCATACTATGCTGAAAAGTAGTGAACTTCGAATTAACAGGTAGTGAAATGTGTATAAAAATGTGTTCCATAGCTGTCCTTTCCAAAAGCTTCAGTCATCATACCATGCAATATGCAAACTGCAACAAATACTTTAATAACTACATAGCATAAATACATAACTTCAACATTATCCTCATCTGTAAAGAAAAAAACTTTATTATCAATCACTTCATTATCCATATTATCATAACTTCATTATTATCATCACCTGTAAAGAAAAACTTCGTTATTCATAACAGCATATTCTTCATCATTATTCATCAGCATTCATTATCATCTGGAAAAAAAATCACTTCATTACTCATTACACAACTATTCCTTATCTCTACCATATTTCATCACTAAAACTAAGATGTGTAGTTCTGTCTGACAGCCTGCATCAATCACCTTGTATTCTGAAAGAAAAAATTAGTTAAGACTGCTATTCTACGATGAGTATAGTATATTCTTGTTAATGCTTGTTAATCCTGATCCATTTACTCTTCCTCATAAAGTTATAGCATCTTCTTTCGTTTATTCCGTAGGTGAAATTCCCATTTCTGTTGAATTTATTTCTTACACGCATCATTTCTTTCTGAAATTGATGAACAAAGATTAATGTCTTGCATTTAAATCATATACCCACTAAATAATGACTGGTTTATGGTGACATAATTAACCATACAGCATAACATGACAGAAAACGTAATATGTCAAAGACATTGACAGTGTTCAGATGCAAAAATGTACGCAAAATGATACAATGCAGCAGCAAAAAAAAAAAAAAAAAATGTAAAACAGTCACGATCTTGAGATGTCATAAGGCAAAAAATGTCAAAGTCGACTGGTGTTTGCTATGTCTTCACCATTTCATAATGCATACGAACAAAACATGACATAATCGTATATATATAAGAAAGAAAAAAATGTGATGTTCGCTGTGTTCAGCTTGTATGTAGTGTAGTTAATAGAGGCGATAATTAAAGCCTTTAATGGAGAAAAAATGTAATGAAATTAACATGTCATTAGATAACATTGCATAATTAGTCATAAAATACGTACGTGTCTCTGAAAAAAAAAATGTGCACAGTCTGATATATAACGACAAGAAAAGCGACCTGCTAACCTTACCTTGCCGGGCACTTGCCAAGAAAAATACGATAATCATCAGTAATTAGTCATGTGAATATAATTGCATTAGTAAATGGCATCATAGTGTGTTGAATCATACAGTGTCTTCATTCAATAAAGGGTTTAATATTTGACCAATGGTGGTTGCCTTTCGATTTTCTGGTTCTCAAAGTTTCGACGTGTACAACATTGGGGTGAGGGATGCTGCGAATCCGATATGGACCTGCGTATAGAAGTTCAAATTTACTGCACTTACCTTTTAATTTGCTGGATAAATAGTGTGTACGTACTAATATCTTCTGTCCAACGTGAAAGTCGCGGCGTGTACAAACCTGTTTTTGCTGTCTTCTCCGGCGCTCTGCGGCACGTTTGATGTTGTTCAGCGCAATGTCAATTATTTCGTGGTGTCTTAGTCGACGACATTTAGGGAAGTTTACTAATTCTTTAATTTTGTTTGGTGGTTCAATGTTTTTCAGTATAACAGACGGAGATAGCATAGTGGATTCATTTGGAATGGAATTAATTGCATCTTGGAATGAGAGTATGTGTGTATCCCAATCAATACGTCTTTCGTGGCAGTATATTCGGCACAGTTTACCAATTTCTTTCATTAATCTTTCACAGGGGTTCGAAGAAGCATGGTACTTGGATATATAGGTCGGAGAAATGTTTCTAGCTCGTAACATACGTGTCCATATGCTTGAACGAAATTGTGATCCATTGTCAGAAATTACTTTCAACACATGCCCTACATGAAATAGAAAATGTCTTACAAATGCTTTCGAAACAGTTTTAGCAGTAGCTTTGCGTAACGGAGTGAAAGTAACAAATTTTGAAGTGAGCTCAACAGCGACAAAGATGTAGCAAAAACCTCTGTTAGTTCTCGGAACAGGACCAAAAATGTCTACAGCGGCCATGTGTCTTAATTTAACAGGTACAATGGGATATAAAGGAGGAATATGTGAAGTGGTGTCTGATTTAGCTTTCTGGCAAATTTTACAAGACGCTAAAACTCGTCGTATACGTTTCTCCATGTTGGTAAAATAACAGTTCTGTCTCAGTATAAGAAAACATTTTCTTGCTCCGTAATGTGCGTAACTTAAATGAGTGTACCAGATTAATTTGTTAACCAGTTCGTCAGGAATGCATAATAACCAATTGTTGCTGTCAGGATGAGAGCGGCGAAACAGAATGTCATTGCGTACAATGTAATGGTTTCTGATCGTAACATTATTCCTATCTTGCCAAACGTGTTTAATTTCTTTCCACACGTTGTCTTCATTTTGTTCTTGTGCTATGTCCTGTAATGACGATGAAATAAAATTTTCAACTGCTACTTGCTGAATGTACATGCCACTGAAATTTGCTTTGCAGAAGTTGGTTGCTACGTCTTGCAGATTGTTGCTGAGAGAACGCGATAGTGCGTCTGCTATAACATTTTGTGTGCCGGGAATGTGAACTATTGTAAAATTAAATTCCTGTAAATAAAGTTTCCATCTACTTAATCTGTCGTGAATGAATTTAGCCGAAAGTAAAAATTGTATCGCTCTGTGGTCTGTGTAAACGGTGGTATGTCTGCCATAAAGAAAATGCCTAAATCTCGTGAAAGCCCATACAACACATAATGTTTCCAATTCTGTAACGGAGTAATTTCGTTCAGCAGGTGACAAAATGCGACTTGCAAATGCGATGTTTTTAAATACTGTAGAGCCATCTTCTTCAATTTCCTGGAAAATGTGTACGCCTAAAGCGGTATTGGAACTGTCGGTGGCAATGGAAAAATTTCTAGTAAGATCTGGGTGCGATAAAAGTGGAGCATTCAACAAAGCATGTTTCAGGTTCACGAATTCAGAGTGTGCTTCCTTATCCCATGACCAAATAGTGTTTTTACCTCTTAATTGGCATAATCTAGGTGTGTCTAAAGCAGAATGATGAATAAATTTACGAAAAAAATTAATTAAGCCCAAAAAACTGCGTAGTTGCTTCTTCGTTGTAGGAACAGTAATGTCACGTAGAGCTTGAAGTTTTTCCGGATCAGGTGCAATGCCTTCTGCTGAAATTACGTGTCCAAGAAATTTTATAGAAGTTTTGCCAAAGTGCGATTTACTAAGATTAACTGTAAGTCCTTGTGCATGAAAAGTTTGCAACAGTTGTTCTAGAATCAGATTGTGTTCAGACCAGTTAGCTTCTGCAATAAGAATATCGTCTACATACGTCGTAATTCTGTCCTTAATGCAAACGTGTGTCGGATGGCGTCAAAATTAATAACATTTTCGTGAACAAGATTCTGCGTGTCTAAATTATTGCTTACGTTACTGGAATATGAAACCTGTACTGTATATGGTCAAATTCTATCGTACGTGCTGTTATTTACGGGAGAATGTTGTGGCATATCCACTATATGAACTGCTCTGTTATTTCTTACTGACGTATTACGCTATCGATGACACCTATTGTGTGTTTCACTCATGATAATATGTTGTTGCTGATGTTGTTGCTGCTCATAAGATCGACTTATGAAACACGTATGTAACATAGCAGCGATGGCGAGGCATGATAAAATCTTTGACCAGAGAGCCATTTATCGTAGTTACTCTGCGCTTGACCGCGCGAGTGTTGCGAGCGGCAGTCTGTCAGTAGTCGTCGTGCAGTACAGTTGCGAGCAGTATGTCGGTAGTAGCATTCGAGTGCAGTTGTGTGTGAGGAGTCGGCGGGCGTCGACATGGCATTCTGGTCAAGATTTAGGATGAGGTATATTATTTTTAATTGCGCTCAGCTAATAATGTAAATTAACTGTAACTAATTTGTGCAATAATCGCCCCAATAATAATTTTGATTTCAAAGCAATTTTTTACAAAAAAAACCATTTAATTGAACCAATGATTTCCTTCCATTTCCCTTAAAGTAAAGTTTCAGTTAAATTTAAAAAAAAAAATATTATTTGCAATGCATTTCCTCCAAGCCGTGGCCGACAATAAGAGCAGAAATTTGACATGCAGTTATACTGAGGTAAGAAATTAATTCTGATTTTTTGCACAGGGCCAAAGACCGATATTTTGGTTCAATTGAGTTTACATTGTCACTGAAGTCTCATTAGCATTGAATTGTGTTTCATTATTTTCATGACAGCTTACACCTTGAGTCAGATTGCGTTTCTCATTTTTATTGCCATTAAATTTAATTGCTAGGGAGGTTACGCTTGGCTCCCATTTCTATTAAATATTGTCTTTTAAATTTTCGGTGGGGAGGTTACACTTGGCGACCAGAGTAACCTCCCCACAAAAATTTAAAAGATGACAATATTTAATAGAGATGGGATCCAAGCGTAACCTCCCTAGCAATTAAATTTAATTACAATAAGAATGAGAATCGCAATCTGACTCTGGTGTAAGCTCCCACAAAAAAAATAATGAAAGATAATTCAATGCTAATGAAACTTCAGTGACAATGAAAATTCAATTAAACCGAAATATCGGTCTTTGGCCCTGTGCAAAAAATCATAATTAATTTCTTACCTCAATATAACTGCATGTCAAATTTCTGCTCTTATTGTTGGGCACGGCTTGGGGGAAATGCATTGCAAATAATATTTTTTTTTTTTTTGAAATTTAACTCAAACTTTTCTTTAAAGGGAATGGAAGGAGATCGTTGGTTCAATTAAAAGGTTCTTTTGTAAAAATTGCTTTGAAATCAAAATTATTATTGGGGCGATTATTGCATAAATTAGTTACAGTTGATTTACATTATTAGCTGAGCATTGCTGATTCATTACCTTGTTTAAAAAATAATATACCTCGTCCTGAATCTTGACCAAAATGCCATGTCGACGCCCGCCGACTCCTCACACACAACTGCACTCGAATGCTACTACCGACATACTGCTCGCAACTGTACTGCACGACGACTACTGACAGACTGCCGCTCGCAACACTCGCGCGGTCAAGCGCAGGCTAACTACGATAAATGGCTCTCTGGTCAAAGATTTTATCATGCCTCGCCATCGCTGCTATGTTACATACGTGTTTCAACCTTCGCCAGTAAGGTCACCGGATACCTCCCCAACTGAGAACGTTTGAGGCTTTATGGGCAGGGCCCTCCAACGAAATCGGAATTTTGACGACCTAACGCGCCACTTAAGCAGAATTTGGCACGACATCGCTCAGGAGGACATCCAGCAACGCTATCAATCAATGACACGCCTAAAACTGCTTGCATAAGGGCCATAGATAGACCAACCCGTTCCTGACATGTTCAGCTTATGAAGTTCCTTCTTTTGACTACACCAATCAATTTTTCTGAACACAATTTGTTTGTCTGTACATGAACATCACATACATTGACTTCTGGCCCACTCGGAAAATTTATTCGCTGTGCGTTTTCTCTTCTTTTTTTGTGGTCCCAGAGTGTATTAATTGTGAGTTTTGTTCAAATGTGTGTGAAACCTTATGGGACTCAACTGCTAAGGTCATCAGTCCCTAAGCTTACACACTACTTAGCCTAAATTATCCTAAGGACAAACATACACACCCATGCCCGAGGGAGTACTCGAACCTCTGCCGGGACCAGCCGCTTTTAAGTTTTACTCTCTAAATTTAGTGCTGCACAGGTGCCTGCGTGGATTAGCCTGCGTTGTCGTGTTTGGTGATATCAAAATTTCAGTCAGCTGTTATGCGCAAATTTGCAGTATACGTAAGTACAACGGTCAAATATCACATTTCCATGGGTTACATCCGCTCCTAGCATACAATATCGTCTACGGGCTCTATTCGACGATGAACAGAGTCCACGATTTACTCTAGGTATGCCGTATTCAGCTGAAGTCACTCACAGGAGATTATATCCTGTAACGAGCCACAAAGTGCAGGGATGTTGATTGCTACGTTTTGCCGGCACTTCTGAATAATACGATACATTTTCTAAGGGAATGTGATTCGATCATTTTGCGGACCCTTTAGAGAGACAGGCGCTCACTGATTTCTAGGAATCGGTGTGATAGGCAACCAATTCGACACAGGTCACATGAGTGGCACTACGTCGCTAAACCAGCACCTGCTGGGCGCACGGGAAATCTAAGGGGCATCGAAAGGGATGTCTGTCACTCCAGCAGCTGGGAATCAGTGAGTGGCTCTCTCTGTACAGAAGCACTTTTAAAGTATCCAACGAAAGTGCGCAGGGGGCACCGAGGGTGTTGCCGAACTGGTGAATCTTAGTGAGACATTTTGCCGTTTTATTCACACACATGTCAACGTCGCACCCCCCTCCCCCCCCCCCCACCACCACCACCCCAAACTCCACCCCCGTGTAAACGTCGTAATGGTTTTGAAAAGTGCCTAGTGGATTCACCGCATATACAGATAAAACCTGCCACTGCGCCACATTCCAAAGGGGTCAGATCACGTTCAATGCGACTGAAGCCCTACGATGTCCATAGAGAAAATCTGAATTGAACGAGGGGTGTCAGGAGCGTCAAATTTTGTCAAGAACGTTCTTCTGTTGCCCACAAAACTGCGAATTGTGTTTTATGCCTCAAAATGCGCGAAACTCGGTCCCAAGGGAGGATGGTTTCATTGAAGCCTTTTATGGCATCGCATGTGGCCTTTTCGTGGCTCTTGAAATGTTTTCCTAGGCCACCCCTACGAGTACAGCGTGATTTCAACGCTGGAAGTCGCGGCTCAGACGTGCGTCTCAGCAGGAAAGAGGAGGGTAAATTGGGTGGGATGATAGCACAATCTTTAAGGGGTGCCACTGAAAATCATGGGAGTGCTTCTTTTTTAGGCTAAGATCAGTGTCGAATCAATACTAAAATTAAGCTTAATGAGAAGCTCAGACAGCCAGGTACTAGGGATGTTAAAATATCACAAGATTCTCATAACAGTACAGTGAAAAATGATGTTAGTATGTCAAAAGTTTCTCATGAAAGCACAGTGGAAAATAATGTTGTATATTGCATCAGAATATCAGGAGATTAAAAAAAAAGTGTGTGAAATCTTACGGGACTTAACTGCTATGGTCATCAGTCCCTAAGCTTACACAGTACTTAACCTAAACTATCCTAAGGACAAACACACACATTCATGCCCGAGTGAGGGCTCGAACCTCCTCCAGGATCAGCCACACAATCCATGACTGCAGCGCCTTAGACCGCTCAGCTAATCTCGCGCGGCGATTAAAAAACAAAGTAGATGAACTTCTTGTTTGTTTAGAACATTTAAAAACTGAAAGTGGAATTGATGTACTACACCTGTATGATCATCATAAAATCGCAGGTACGGAAATGGTAAATGTAGATGTGGATGTAAGTAGAGACACCATGGAGAGAGGAGGAGTTCCCATATATATTAAAATCTGTCACAGTGTGAAAAATTTGGAAAATCGAAAATTTTCTGTAGAGCAACATATAGAAGCATGTGCTTGTGAGCGTCAACTAAATACCGGTACATTTATAATTGTAACCAAGTATAGGTCTCCATAGGGAAATTTACTGCTATTCTTGAAAAACTTGGATTCTTTGATGAGCTGTCTGTCACATAGAGGGAAACAAATTATTGTTTGTGGGGATTTCAATGTAGATTTTCTGAAAGAGTCCGATAGAAAGTTTGACCCTGAAGTATTACTTTGTTCTTTCAGTTTAATGTCAGTTATTGATTTTCCTATTTGGGTGGTACAGGAAAGCAGCACGATGCTAGACAATGCTTTTATAGACGAATATAAATTTAATCTCTTAAAAACTTTTCCTGTTAGGAACTGTCTGTCTGCTCATGATACACAGCTAGTTATAGTATATGACATAGCTCCATGCAGTAATGCAAAACAGTCCTCCAAAATAGTGTATTCAGTTATCGATCTAACAATTGAAAATTTTAGGGAAAGCTTGGAACTTTAAGACTGGGATGGGTTGTATCTAAAGCAAATTTAGAATTTAACCTATTTCTTGATACCTTTGTGAGTAGATCTGAAAACAGTTTCCCTAAGAAAACAGTAAAACATAATCGTTAGAAACCATCTAGAAAGCCATGGCTTACAAAAGGATAAAAATATGTTACAAACAGAAAAGGGAAATGTATCTTATAGCTAGGAGGAGTAATGATTTGGAAACAGTGAAACATTATAAGAACAACTACACTGTATTAACAGAAGTTAAGAAAAAGTCCAGAAGTATGTGCATTATGTCTGTATTTAGCATATCTTATAATAAATTTAAAGCAATTTAGAATATTGTTAAAAGGGAAACAGGGCAACTGAGAACACATGAAGACTGTATTTCTATCAAACTCAATAAAAAGTTTGTTAACAAGAACTCAGAAGTAGAAAACCTTTTTAATAATCATTTTTAATTGTTGCCTAGAAAATAGGATCCAGCTATTCATCAGAAAATGCAAGGCAAAATATGGAAGAGGCAACGCCTATGCAATTTGATAAAACTGAAATTCAACCCACCTCTCCTTCTGAAATTAGGAAAATAATAAATTCACTCAGAAGTAAAAGTTCACATGAAATTGATGGCATTTCCAACAGAGTTCTAAAAACTTGTTCCCAATAGGTAAGTTGGATTCTCAGCCACGTTTGTAATAGCCCACTGAAACAGGGCATTTTTCCAGATAGACTGAAATACGCTATCGTTAAACATGGGATAGGTCCGATGCTAACAATTATCATACAATCTCACTTCTGACAGCCTTATCGAAAATTCTTGAAAAAGTAAAGTATTCGAAAGTAGCATCACATATATGCAAAAATGAAGTACTAACAAAATGTCAATTTGGTTTTCAGAAAGGTTTTTCAACAGAAATGCTATACATGCTTTCACTGATCTAATATTAAATGTGTTGAATAATCGAACATTACCCATTGGGATATTTTGTGATCTCTCAAAGGCTTTTGATTGCGTGAATCATGAAATTCGTCAAGATACGCATAAGTAATGTGGTATGAGTGGACCAGGCACAAATGGTTTAGTTCATATTTAACTGGAAGAATGCATAAGGTTGAAATTAATAGTACAGATAGTCTGCAAAAATCAGCAGTCCTCTAACTGGGGAGATATCAACAATGGTGGTCCACAAGTTCGGGCTTGGGTCCCTTATTGTTCTTAATATATATTAATGACTTACCACTCTATATCCATGAAGATGCAAAGTTAGGTTCTCTTTCCTGATGACACAAGTATAGTTATTGCACCCAACAAACAAGAGTCAGCTGAGGAAATTGTAAATAAGGTCATTCAGAAAATTATTAAGTGGTACTCAGCAAATGGACTCTCACTAAATTTTTAGAAAATACAGTATATACAATTCTGTACAGTAAATGGCGAAACGCCATTGATAAATATAGAATATGAACATAAGTCTGTTGCAAAGGCAGAATTTTCAAAATCTCTGGGTGTGTGCATTGATGAGAAATTGAACTGGAAGGAACACATCCATGATCTGCTAAAAAGGATAGGTTCAGCTACTTGTGCTATTAGGGTTATTGCAAGTTTTGGTGATGGACATATCACTAAATTAGCCTACCTTGCCTATTTTCATTCACTGCTTTCATATGGCATCATATTTTAGGGTAATTCATCTCTAAGAGGAAAAGTATTCATTGCACAAAAGGTTGTAATCAGACTAATAGCTGCAGCCCATCCAAGATCACCTTGCAGACATTCATTTAAGAAACTCGCGATATTCACAGTACCTTCAAAATGCATATATTCCACTTATGAAATTTGTTATTACTAACCCATACCAATTAAAAGATAACAGCGAAGTGCTTAGCAGCAGCACTAGGAGAAAGGATGATCTTCACTACTCTGGGTTAAATCTGACTTTGAACAGAAAGGGGTGAATTACACTGCCCAAAATCTTTGCTTATTTACCAAATAGCATTAAAAGTCTAACAGAAAGCCATCCAATATTTAAAAGCAAAATAAATCAATTTCTGAATGAGAACTCCTTATACTCAATAGATGAATTTTTAGATTTGAAGTAGTAGCTGTTAAAAATAAAAAGAAATTGTTTTGTGTACAGTAAACTTATGTTAAAGTGACATGTTCCACGTCATTACGAATTGCTGTACTCATTATCTATGGAACAAGTATTAATATATGTGTGTATGTAAGTATCTATATGTGTATAAAACAGAACATGTGGGCATGTACCTAATGAAACTAAGCCACATTTCCTCATCCAAGTTTACTGCGCTGCAAGGAAGAAAAAATGTAAGGATACAAGCTAAATAACTACTAACTCATAAAATTATTCTATAGAAAGACACATGAATGTGGTGGAATAGGCATTTACAGCAGAAATGATATAGCATGTAAAAAAGTCAAATATCATACCGAAAGGCTACTTGAGGTTGCAGCACTAGATTCAAAACTAGGGAACACAGCCAATTTATAGCAGCTCTACATAGGTCATTAGGAAACAGCACTGAAGTTTTTTTTAATTGTCTGGAGGACTTGCTGGAGAAGACATCAGCATACAGAAAACGTATGCTGTTTGTTGAGGACATCAATGCAGACTCATTAAACATAACTATAACCATCTAAACTCAGAACATACAAGACTTACTACAGATACATGACATGCATTGACCACCTTCTCACAAACGTAACTAAGGAGCAAGTAAACATAACAACCTCAGGAAACCACATAGCCAGCCTCAGAGCTCTTACTGTACAAATTGATATGGGGAATGTGGACATAAGTAAAAGTGACATATTTATACATAAAAAAATTTATTATAATTAACTTAAGAGGGCGTTATGGAATGAAAAATGGGAAACGTTACAGAATGCTACTGATGTGGATAGTAAATGGGAAAATTTGTTTAAACCACACAATAAAACTTTAAATGGAACATGTCCTTTAGTGAAAAAAGCAGTAAATCATAAACCTGAGAATTTCTGTCCTGAAATCGTTCAAATGAGAGAGAACATGAAAGACTGTTATGTACTCTTTATAAATACTAAATTACAATCCCCTTTTTACAAAATACAAATTCCCCAGAAAAAATACAGATTCCTTGACCAACCTTAAAGGTCAGAAATATGCCTGTCAAGAAAGCAACTCCGACAGTGATGGTGAAACAGCCTGGAAAATAATGTGTAAACAGTGTCAGAAACAGCCATCTCGTGAACACAATTGCATAACTACAAAAGAAAATTATGGAAATAAACAGAAGTTTAATAAAATTGTCACAAGTAACGTACTCATAACACCCCTACTCCGGTGGTACACTTTGTTTGTAAAGGCTAGTGTTCCTAAGGATCCTTTCAGTACGGAATAAGGCATCTACTCTGAATCAAAATGATCCTGTAATAACGTAATGGATGTTATAACCGATTCGTCATTAACTTACTTTTCTACTAATGACGATAAACATAGTTTCGGTTAACTGAAATATTATTTAATGGTCGATATGAAATTACAGTAATTAGTTGTCCTGATTTTTTTTCATTAGCATACACAGTTTACTGAAATAAACTTACAGTAGCCAACTCGCTGCGTGAACAACTCTAGTATACTGAAATACAGAAATAATGACAATAGCAACTTAACTCACTCTGTTATTAGCGTATGACACTATTCAGGTCCTCACAACACATTGACAGAGCTATGAAATGGAAATTCTATAGCGAAAGGAAGGTTTCCTTTCTGGGTGTTGAACAGAATAGCTGCTCGAATCACTGGCACTGCCCATTAAGTTCTCTTTAGCAAAAGGGCCGCGTCCAGCAGAATATTAGGACGTTATTTAGCGCAATGCTTAATGTTGGCTGCCTTCTGTATACGTGTGTGGGAATACGTTTGCATTTGATTTTGTATATTAGCTTCGAAAATGGAGCAATAATTGAATTTATTTTGTGGTGCAGTCTACTGTGTTATGGTGTTACAGTCTGGGCACCTAATTTTAATGCTAGAAACATTAACAAGTCTTTTTCATCCATGACATTAGTGACAGGGACCTACTAGCAATTATTTCAAAACTTCAGGCTAAACTATATCGTGGCTGGGATAACATTTCAGCTAAGTTGCTAAAGGGAAACAAAGGAGAATTAGCGAACCCTCTGACACCCTGCTGATACTTCTCCCTGCCTTGGAGAATTCCCCGACCTCTTGAAAATCACTGAAATGCCAACAGTGTGCAAGAACGGAATGAAAACTGACACAAAAGAACTACAGGCCAATATTGTTAAATTGCTAGAGGAAATAGTATTAAATCAAATCGAGGCATATTTCTTCAAACATAATCTATTCAAAGATCCACAAAATGGCGTCAAAAAAGGAAGATCCACTGTAATAGCAACAGCAAATTTTATTCGTTAAATATTAAACAACCTGGATAAAGAGCACAATTAAACATGCAATTTCCAGGACATGGATACAGCTTTTGATATCATGAATGATAAAGTTCTATTACATAAATTAGAATATGGGACGACAGTAATAGCTTAACATTTACTTACTTCCTGTTTGAAAGACAGCAAATAGTGTATCAAGTTATAAGAAGGAATGTACAGTTGGTAACAAATAAATCAACCTAAGGATATTTCTGTGTGGTATGCCTCAAGGAAGTATGTATTGAAACCTTGTTTCTTGGGTATGTTAATGCTTTAAATGAACCTCAAAATTGTAAGGTTGTAAGCTATGCTGATGACACATATTTTGTCAGCTGGGGCCATGATATGGAAGCTGCTGCCAACAATAATGAAATTATTTTCAATTTTCTGTCAACTTACCTTATTGCAAATAAGATACTTGTAAATAAAGAGAAAACAGTGACAATGCAGTTCATGCTTGGCTATAATCAGAACGTAAATGGTACCATATTCACGTTTCCATAGGCACTTAGCTATGCAAACAAACACAAATTTTTGGGTATTATTGGTGATGAACGCTTGTCATACAAAGAGTACATAGTCATATTTTTGAGAAAATCATTACAAATGCGTATCTACTGAAATGGGTCTCTGCCTTCCTGGGCCATTGTAGCCCAACCAAATATATTTCGGATCTATACACCAACATCTTCAGTATGGTTCTGAGATACAGGGTGGGGCATCAGCAGCCTATGTAGATAGGATATTTAAGCTACAAAAACAGGCAGTAAGAGTGGTAGCTAAGATAAGTAAGAGAGAACCTTGTAGAGAAACGTTTAGGAAATATCATACGCTTACCATCTACTCTATATATATCCTGCAGGATCTTGTTTGTGAAACTAAATCCAGTACCCAAGATAGTAAATAGTAATGTACATAACTATAATACCTGGAGCAGGGAGAACTTCCACAGAATTTTAAGAAAATTTTTTTTTTAACAGACTAGCATCTGATCTGAACGTATCTAATTTCAACAGCTTAAAAAAATTTGAAGCACTAGTCAGTAAAATATTTAAAGTTGTAATGCCCTTTTGTAAAACAATATATACAGCCATAAGTTAGTTTTTGGAAAAAAAAATGATAATTTTTTATTTTCGTTCTTTATATCAATGTACGCACTTACATATATGTGAAAGTACGAAACGTCTCAAAACTGATTGCTAGATGAACAGAAAATATATAAATAAATAAATAAGAATGGTGGATTAAGAGCGAATGCTCTGATTGAAATCTATACATCGAAGAAGCAACGATGAAAACAATGAAAAGGTTTAAGAGTGTTGACCTCCGCTGAGTACCCCAGTAGGATCCTGTGTGCACGACACTGTCCGGGGATAAGTAAAATCAATCTCATAGAAGACAAACATCCAAATAATACATCGACTGTTTTTACATGGTTCGCAGTTGCTCCGCAGCTATATGTGTCTGTATTTTTGGGTGTGTGTGTGTGTGTGTGTGTGTGTCTTCTTGTGTACTGTGGAAGGACGAGATTCCTGCTGTGCAGATGACACAGGAACAGACGCAGAGGGTTTTTACACAGGTCGCTTGCCCCTTGTCGGGCGACACACTGCTTGTCTGCCTAAATCTATACTGTTCTTAACAGATCAGCTGCTGTAATATTAGCTCATATATTTTAAAAAAAGTAACTCAATAAACCATAGTGTATTCTCCAGTTGTGATTCTTATGCTTACTTCAACAAATACAGTACCGATAAGCTCACCTCAAATAGCGCAAAGCGTGTAGTCTTACTCTTTTCGAACGAATACTGTGACGATGCAAATAGATGGTATACTAAAATCAATGAAATCTCCAGCAAAATAAATGTAAGCTCACTCTTGTGGTATGAACATATGCTTACTACAATGAATATTGTACCAAGAACACTGAATCCTGTATTGAATATAATACAAAATAAGAACTTAACAGCACCCAACAGTCCTTAAACATTCATTGAACTAGCAAGTTCCACACACCATGGTGATCAGAAAATTTCACCAATAATGTATGGATGGTAGGACCGAACAACAATGTGATAACCAAACTGGGGTGAACATGAAAATTCCGGGCTCGATGGACATGTTTTTCTTGTGAGTGGTACATGGGACATAATCCTTTAATAAGCGAGCAACTATTAAAAAAAACACACAATAACAATGACTATATTATGCTATGAGTGTATTTTGGCCTTATTCCTATAGCAAGACGAAAGACTGTAATAACATAATAAAATCATGAAAAAGAAAAAATAGAAAAGAAAAAGAAATAGCTTTCCACCAGTATAGTTCATGCATGTGTATTCAGCTCAGTGTGTGGATACACACTAAACAACTTAGAACCAGTTCTACCTCCCTCCTATCTCCTGCCATCCCACCTTCTTCTCTCCTTGTAGGTGGGGATACTGGTTTTGCAGGCTTGATCCAACCTGTTGCTGACGGAGCAGAAAAATTTCCATCCACTGTACGTGCTCTGATTTCGTTAGTGTTGAGTTGACAATGATATACTGTTCCAGGTATGCATGAATCAAACTTAATTCTATAAAATGCCAATCCGTGGAACAAGAGCGAGATGGCAAAGACGACTCTCCCGGAGAAGAATGGCCAACAGCATGGTACCGCACCGTCTGTGTCTATCGATGGGAACAGGTAGCTCTTGGGGTTGGACTCAGCAGAGTGCAAGCGCTGTGGTCGACAGCTGCTGAGATTGCTGCAGGTAGTCGCTATTCAGTTATGCTGGCTCTGACCGTTCCAACAGCCACAGTCCACTTCCAGCAGTCTCCCATAGCAGGCGCGCTCTACTAGCCTCCAGGCACTGAAATTTAGTGCTGTGGAAGCCTCGTAAATAAATCGTCATGCATGTGTGTATTACATACAGTTCAGATGCAGAGATATCAGTACAGAACAGCGGCTTTCACACTGTTTATCCAGTCATTTTTACACCAGACAGCAAACTGCAGTTATCATCTGCTCACTGCTCGTTATTTCGTAACATGCAACTGAATAAAACTACGAATTCAGTCTACAGTACTGTTGTCAACAACGGCTGAGCAGACTGCAAAGTTAGGAGCTCTATATCTACATTTTTTGTCGTACTTTCCTCGATCAGAGGTATTTTCAATCAATTTTCGCAATTTTTTCTGTTATTTAAATTTTTTGTACCCAACTCCTCGACTTCCAGATCACTGCTCTCGACGACTTGCTACGCCAACTAAACGTCTCATCGCGTCGATCTCGTGATCCTACTAGCCATTGGCATTGTAGCATGGTTCTCAATCTCTGTATGATTAGTAAACCATTACCTCCGTTAGCTCCCGAGTGCTATATACAAGTGGACATATCGTGAACCCTGTTACACTGCCTACACCACATGACGCAAACACTGTTTCATAGTGTGAGAAATAACCAGCAGCAGAGATAAGGTGCAAAATCTACATTCATTAGCTTAAACATTTTATAAAACATCCTGAGTAAAACCGTAGATGCATCTTGTAGCTGTTCCTACGTCTTTAACCAACCCTACCTGCAACATTGTCTCTGACGTAATATGGAACTGACCAGAAGTAGGAGGGCGCTATACCCACTACATTCGATGTCTCATGGAATAACAAAATGAGCTGAGCTCCACTTCATCAATATACTTCGATAGTTTGCTTTTGGAAAGAGCATAGCAGCTGTTCCTAAGTAACACAATTGACTGACACTATGATATGAACCAGTATTCTTATCCCATTATCGTAACTGCAATTCTGAAAAGAATGTTTTGTACCAGTCTCACGTCACCCACGTTGCTGCACATGATCTCTCTAGATTTATGCATGTTCAGGAGATAACACTCCTTATTGGTGTATAGTAGATATGAGTCTAATAAATTTGAGTGCATTGTGGTGATATAATGGATGGTTAAGAAGAAGAAGAAGAAGGAGAAGGAGAAGAAGATATGTATGGTTTATGCATAATACAGTTCCACATGGAAGGAATCTGAAACATTTTACATAAATCACTTGTGCTATCATTCTGAAGGATTGTCCTAGTGTTTGGAGTCCATACCAAGAAGGTACTAGAAAGAGAGAGATGATCATAGAATACCAATACACACTTGTACACATGTTTCTCCAGATAAATATTTTGTGATGTTAAAAGAGTGTGGGTCCAATATATTAGTCTGGAAAGCAACGCTGTTAATATTCCAAAGCAAATAATATACTTCCAACTCATGACATACATTCAACCTGCACGTTTTCTATCTCACTCGCTGTGGTAACATACTTTAAGATGATGAAGTTACCTCCTACACAAAAGAAAGTTCTTTGCGATACATGAACTACACAGGTGTGCAGCGCCCACTGTTCACGTCCGATTAGGGTTGGGAAACTACGCTGTACTACCATCAGCCCTACAAAATGATTGTCAGCAACGTAAAGCGCATGAAACAAGTGCATCGTATGTGGAAACATACAAAGGTACATCAGCGGTGTTTCACATGTGAAATTACACGTCATGGTACAGTAACTCAGTGAACAGAACACAGCCTCTTCCACACAGAACAACTGTCAAGCAAATATGTACACAGAGATTGCAGTACCTGACAAACCACTGTCACTGACTTAGAATTTCTGCAGTTATGAGTCTCAAGACTCGATTTAGGTCCAAGATGTGGCAGTTAAATGGTGTACTTCACTTGCCTCTTCATTTGTCTAGAGGAAGGTGCCACAGAAACTGATTTTCCATTGGTTTGATGAACATGATTCACCCCGCATGCGTCGGAAGCTCTTAGGTGACTGCATTATGGGGAGGTTTGCTGTTATCAGTTGCAGGTAGAGAGTGCTCTGTGTCACACCCAGAACACACAATTGCATTGAGCTGAGCGCAGGTTATATCACACAACTTATACAGCCTGAGAGAACAATGGAAAAAAAATGTTAAAACGTGTGATATATCACCCACTACAACATCTGCGTCTCTCTAGATTATATAATCTGTCTACCTCATTATAACCTGTCTCAAGCAATTAATCTATTTACTTTCCATCATCCTTTAATGCAGATCCATGTTAATTTACAGGCATATTTTCTCTTTTCTAGGAAAGCATCCAAGGCGGCTGCCAACTTGCAGAATGTTGTTAAAAACTGTGTTGCAAGTGTTCTGTAACATATTTGTTAGCTGTCACCGCATGGTTGCGAAAGTACAGAGAAGTACATAGTAAATACTGTTTGTCATACTTTAAAACACTGAAACATGCTTGCACGGGGTCGAACGCACAATCCGTTCTGTAGGTGTATTATGCAATCCACAAACTGGTAATACAATGACATTTGACTAAGGAGGACGAAAAGGTTATCGTAATCACATATCCAGACAATGTAAATACTATTTGTTAGATTTTAATAGTCGGAGGAAGGCAATGGCAGACCGCCTTGGCTCGGACCTTGGCTAGTATGGCGGTGCGGGTCTCCCACATCGTTCCCCTACGCTCTGTCAAGGAATATGGGACTTCATCATCATCATCATCAGATTTAAATACAGTTAAACAGTCTTGCATTAAGTCAGTGGTCGAGTGAGGGAGAGAGGGCGTGGGGTCCACACCTGGGAACCCAACGCATGAAATAGCATGGTTCTGCTATGTTTGTAACAGAATAACATCAACCATCTAACACCAAACAGTGTTCCATGTACATTTGTTTTATCGATGTATTGTATATACTTTGGCTGAGTTGGGGCATGTATCAGATTTCAGTGGTACAAACAGAAATAGCTGACAGCACCTGGTAAGCAATATGATCATATACTTATGGACAATCGAGGCAGCAGCAGCAGCAGGAGGAATCAGCTCCATACACAACTCACCTTCCTGTTGCATTTCAACTCACCTCCCTGTTGCAGTTCCCTTAATGGTGGAGTGGGAATCAAGTCAACATGCAGAACTGATTCCAAACTTGGAATGTCCATCAACTGCACCACTGAGTGGGTTTACTTATTTAGCTGGAGATTTCACTGATTTTAGTCCTATATCCCCTATTATCCCCTATCTGCATGGTCATTGTATTTGTTTTAAAAGTGTAAGACTACACACTTTACATGATGTGACGTGCAATCCATCAGTACAATATTCATTGTAGCAGGCATAAGAATCACACCTGAAGAATACACGATGGTAATACTTCATGCAGAAAATGAGTATTTCTGTTCATTCAGTCACTCATTTTTAAATAAATAAGCTTACATTACAGCAGTTGATATGTTAAGAACAGTAGCAAGCACTACGGGCAGGTACACAGTGTGTTACATCACAACGAGAAAATTACCTGTGTAGAAACCCTCTGCTTCTATTCCTGTGCCATATGTAGAGCAGGAATCTCATCCTTCCACAGTATACGACAAGACACACACACACACACACGCACACGCACACACATACACACACACACACACACACACACACACACACACAGCTGTGAAGGGTCTGAAACGTCTACCAGTCAGAGAGTCAATGTATTGTTTAAATGTTTTTCGCACATGGGATTGATTTTACTTAGCTGAGAAACACATTCAGACAGTGAAGGCAAATCATAAACATTCGAACGCACATTGTTTGGTTTTTCATCCGTGACAAATAGTTGGCTGATTTTTTTCAACCTCTTTAAATGGTTAAGTGGTTCGCTATTTTTCCTGGGGCCAGTCTTTCCGAGAAATGCTTTTAATGGATTGTAGGAAGCATCCTGTTCGTGGGCCTTTTGTTCATCTGTGACAGACTTCTATAGACAAGGAACAGTATATCACTGCCAACAGATGGATCTCTTTGTGCACCCACTCTCTCCTGACGTGATCTTTTGGCGTCAGTTTTTGCGGTAGTTGTATTCTCACAGTGATTTTTCTCAGTACCCAGTGCATTTTTTCGTCTGTTTACGAGTGGTGGTTTTTGCACGACAATTTCGGTTCCTAATTATAACAGTGTCCCATCACTTCTGACCATGTGCCTGTGTGCACGCGAGAGTAGAAGCTGTCATCAAGGCTAAGAGTTGGCCAACACCATATTAAATTCCAGCTTAACTTGTGGAGGGCGCCACAAACCTGTAAGTCACTTTCAGCCAGGTGTCCGGATACTTTTGATCAGATAGTGTATCTGTGTACAAGCTCCTCTGCAGATATTTTGCTTGCAGATCTGTAGGAGGCAACTCTTCCTACACTTCAGTGATAGTTTGCTGCCTTGTCCCTTCTTACCATGTACCTTTGTACAAGTGCCTCAGCATCTACACACTTGTGGATCAGGAGGAGCCAATTCTTTCCGCAGCGGCTATAGGACCGTTTCCCGCCTATTTAAAGTCGTATTCTGGACTAGAGCACACAGAAAATTGAACACACGTGGTCACAAAGAGGAAGAAAACTAGTTTCAATCGTCAATCGTCCAAAATCGAGCACCATACAACAAGGTTCATTTAGTCTGGGGTAGTGGAATAAGAGGAAATTGTCTCGTGCACTGTGGACTGACCGCCCATTTAAAAATACTCGAAGAACTCCAGTACCGGTAGTAGTCCAGACGAGTTTTGAAATGCATCCACAGGCCATCCCGCTCCATCACCATTATTTGCTGAAAAATAATTCCCCTAGACTCATCGGTTATTGCCCCATTCCATTGCTCATGCAGTAGGGTAAAGATGCAATCATCAGGTGAGTGCTTACAGGTAATACGCTTATTAAACTCCAACCCGTCTGATACCAACATCTCGTCAATTGACCACATTTCCCAGCATTTTAATTAACTGATTTAATTAACCTTTAAATGTACAAACAATATATTTCTCGAATTTACCGTCCACTTCGTGACATGAGATCTGTTTTCACACAAGGGCGTTTTACTATCATCCCGCCAATTTTAAGCAGTGGTATTTGTTTGAATTTCATGCAGCAAGACAGTAGGATAAATGTCAGTTCGGATTCCACATCAAAATTTAGGAATTTCTTCCAGTAGGATAATAAACCAACAAATAAATGAACACTATCTCTCAAGACAGTACCTAACATCCTTCTTCTCCAGCACGTGAATACATGAATACAGACTGTGTAAAATACCATAAACAACTCTCGAACGTACCATCCACATATTTTTGTGACTTCTCACTCAGTACCTTCAAACTAGTAAGAGTTGGAAATATAATGACGTTCACTTCGTTGTTCCTCATAAAAAACTGTTCGTTACAACTCGTCTTCAGGCTGCGAAGCTTAATATTTTCATTCCTTTTTGTTAGCTACTTGGCAACTTTGGTTGCACTGGGGATCGTGTGTGATTTGTTTTGCGCCGAACGCAGCTTTCGTCTTCCTACGTGAGAGTTTCGATATCATTATTCTTCATCAGCTTCAGACGTATTAGCTAACTCGGCCTGCATGAATTTTCTTCAAGTGCTTTTCCTTCGATGAGTTACTCAAATTTTGTCAGTTCAGTTCTTGGGTGGTCGATTTTTCATAGTTATGATTGACATTGGCTTTGTAGGCATTCGACAACTTGAAGTGGGCATTACAGGTTTTCATAGTACAAGCACATCTCAGCGTACCATCCTTCAGCTCCCTGTGGAGCCTAAACTTAAATCCATGCACTACAAATAGTCGATGAGATCTTTCGCTGTCTATGAAATCTATGGCTACTTCCATGACTCTGTGGACAGAAAAAAAATGAAACAACTATATAAATAGTTGAGTTATGAGTTATTGTAAGTTACTTTCATAACATAAATTATTTCAAATTATTTGTATGTTATTAGTTAGATGTAGATATCAATGTTAATGTTAGTACACATATTTTCATTCATCTCCTGTCCACACGATAACGGTGCTCCCGATAAACTTTCTCTTAGAGCGCTGTCGGCGGCCTCTCATACTTTGCTTTCTGGTTCTGTCGTGGCGCTTCCCGCGTCCAGTGAGTGGGCGGCGCTAGCGACTGTATCTTCCTGTAGCGGCCGCTAACATTTCCAACTTCTGTGGCTGAATCTATTGCCTTGTTTGTGGTATCGATGGGCGATGATACCATCTACAGTAATGAGCCGGAATGTGACACAAACACTTATATGTACATGAAAAGTGAGTAAATGAAGAGAAAAAATGGAGTGGATGACCAGAAAGAGGTGTTTATTGAACGTGAGTACATGACTGCCCGCAATTCACAAGTTTTGACAGTGAGAGTTCAAATGGCTCTAAGTAATATGGAACTTAACATCTCAGGTCATCAGTCCCCTAGACTTAGAACTACTTAAACCTAACTAACCTAAGGACATTACACACATCCATGCCCTAGGCAGGATTCGAACCTGCGACCGTAGCAGCAGCGCGGTTCCGGACTGAAGCGCCTAGAATCACTCGGCCACAGCGACCGGCGACAGTGAGAGTCGAGGGGCGATAATCCTATTAGTTGGTAAACCGACAAGCCGGCTCTGTCCACAGTTTGCATGGCAACATAATGAGGTAGAAGCCAGTGTAAGTAGTTTACAAGCACTACTACTACCAGAAGATTACACAGCAGCGTGTAGCCCAGATAACGTGACACCCCCGCACTTTGTCGGAGTCAGCGGAGCTGAAGACGCCAAGTTACTTGTAGAGGATGCCGGCCTCCGCTGGCGGAACTCGGCTCAGCGCGTGCAGTCTAGGTGTCCGCTCGTGCATAGAAGGGTCGGTGGCTGTGCCGTTTCGCTGCTACCCGTGGCAGCAGTCTGGCAGCTGTTGGAGCGGGCCAGCAGTGAGCCCTTGGAGAAGTAGCAAGGCTAAGGAGGAGGTATTCGCAATGCTGAAAGGTGCGGCAGTGCAGGCCCGGACTTTTACCCGTTGCGTGTTGTCCCAAGTCGCTCGGTGCCCCAGCGTGTCTCTCTCGCCCCTGTAGGCGCTCTGCACAGCTGGTCCTGTGCTCAATTAGTGATTTTTTATACCTATTCGTGCACCCACTTGGTTTGCTGGCGCACTGTTTGCTGCTGCGCTCGATACAACAGATCTATGATCTGCGAGTGTGGAAATGTCTGGACTTGACATGCAAGGGTTCCGTTTTACAACTGTGGCTGCGGTGTTGCAGTGCTTGGCGTGTGCCCCCTTGTGCTGCAATCGGCGTGCAGGCACTTAAGCACCCGTCACCTGCCTTTCACTGCTGCAGCTGACATGCTGGTTCCTGAGGCGCCGCCCAGAAGTTAGTGACAGGCTAACATTCTTTTCACTTGTGGTCAACGGTACAAAATTTTGTCAAGCTAGGAGTGAAGAAGAGAAACATTCATTCATATAGATCAAGGTTACATAGAATAATATGGCTCATTTTATGACGATAGACATAGTCGTATAAAGTTCTACGGGTGTGCGTCTGCTTTAAGATGATTAACGACAGTTTGAATAGGCTGACCTGCAATAAATACAGCTTTACTCGATATCAGTGTCGTATTCGTATTGGCTATCCAAATAGCTAAGTGGAATCGAGAGTTGGCTGTCATTACGTTTTTTAGTATGATAGAGACATCATTTTTTATTGTTTTTAATGTTACTTCGTTAAATGTTGTAGGGCACGCATGTTTTATGTAATCCTCGAGATCGATGGAATACATTTTAAGAAACGATGTCCTATGACATCAAAACATTTGGCTATCTTCGACAAACACTGACAACACAGATGTTGAGTAACACTAGCCGCTAGTTTGTAATAAGCACCTCTCTCCTTGTAGCATTTTACGAACATTTAAAGGTCTTTTTCATCTTTTCATGAGCAATCAAGTTTGTTGAAAGTATGTAGAAAAGCCTCAGTGTGATGAAAACTGTATGCAGCAGATCACTTCGCTGTGACAGTAGATGGTTGTAGCCATACCAGAGGAATATGATAAGGAACTGTGCTGCAGGAACGATCTTGGTGAATGCTCATAAGGCGATAGTAGGTCGTCAGTTTTTGGTTCATCTAGGTGAAGCTGCACACCTGAATACCTGATACAGGTATTTGCCTATGTAAGACTTAACTTATTAAAGAGTAATTGCAGAAGCAAATTGATTCTCGCTGTCTGTCTTCATTCTCAGTCAAAGAGTTTTCGTCTTTGCGTATTCTATTTACTATAAATCGCAAAACCCTCTCACTGTTCCTTTTCTTTCTCATTGTTTTCTTTTGAAGTCGCCAGTAGTTCGAAATCGTTCCCGAATGTTTCTCATCTTGTGCTGATCATATCATTTTCACGTCCCTGCTACAGGCAACAGAAAATTCTCCCTCCCTGCCTAAAACTATCTTCAAATACAATTTTTCCCTGCCATTGCACTTTTAATAACTGTAGTCCCTTTCCATTTCACGTTTTATCAGACTACACAATTTGTAACATCCTTGTATGAGCTCGTTTTACATGGTTCCATGTTTATTCTTAACAGGGTTTCGTATGTGCATGTTCTGTTTCAATTCAGTTATGACACACAAACACTTCTCCGTCAAATGGATATCTGTTAATTCTTTTCCTTCGTTATAATTAAATTTTTCTCGAGACGTCTTACAAGGGGAAGGCCTCAGACACGGCCAACCGATTCGGCTCAGAATTGGGCAGGTCGCTTGTGTACAACAAAAAACGAAGGAATCTAAGATACTTTTGGTCAATACCCCCGCGTTTTTGAGAAAATCACCCATAAAGGTTATGACGAGCTACCGACACAGAAATGGCGGGATCGATAGACAATTGTAAATAGAGCATGTTTCATTATCAGGTAATGGGGTCCGAAAACGCATACTTTTCCAGAAATCGAGGTAAGAAACCTTTACAACTGCCGCTTCTGTACCCACATGGTGAACAATTTTTCGCTGGCAGCACCGATTGCGGAACGGCCAAGGTGACTGGCTGGGAATCGAAGAACCCGGGTTCGAGTCTTGAAGAAACCTACCGGATGTTTTTCCTTTTCGTTTGTATTTTTCCATATCGCGATTGACAGAGATAGGAGGGTTAAAAAGGTAAGTAAATCAATAAGGAATGATAATAATAAGGTAGGTAAATAAATTTCTCAAACCTCTTTGGATAGTAAACAACTAAAATGATACTCCAGGTCACTTTACAATGGCTCTTCCAGTCACAGTTACGTGTCCTCACTTTTCTTCGAACAACTAGATGGATGGTACTTGTCATATAAACATTCGAAACAAATATACTCACGGCACCAAGAACATCTAATGAATGCAATCTTTCGACAGCTACACTGTTCCTTCAGAAGAGTCGGCGGAAAACAAACTTGGTTTACATTTAAAAATATGTCTTCTTCGGGAATTAATTTTGATGCGTACCACGCATACGATGTCATTGCCTGAAAAATCGGTGCTGGAAGTTGGTTATGAATTATGCTCTGAATAGTTATTGCATCCGTGCGGTTGTGCAATTTCCGCTGGGTTTCCAGAAGCACACTGCAATTCTGAAGCCTGGAAATGAAGTTTTTAACCTGGCGTTAGAAATAAACATCACACGGTTGGCATACTGGTGAGCAGTTTGGCGGTATTACTTTTAATGTGCGCGTCGGCTGACCCTCGCCATCTATAAGCATTGTGTCATGTATTGCAGTATTAATTTGTCCACTCCAGGAATTCAATATTAGACAAAACTTGGTATCAGAAACGTACGGTTTTAAAACATTCTCACGAAATTTTCTGTAAATCGCATTCGTCAGTTTCCCGGATTTGGAGCAGCTAATGTAAACATTTTTCAACGAGTCGATTAAACGATTGACCTCTTCTGCAGCCCGAGGACCAAATGTAACATTCGTTTCTTGTAAACAGGGAAAACTTAGGCAACGTTTTCCAGAGGCTGTGATGGCATATTGCGCCGTGTACGAATGAGTTAGTTTGTTTTTACTACCAACTGCGACAAGGGTTCGTTTTTCTCCCTTATGCGATAACGTTCGTCGAATGTTCACCCGATACTCGCATCCTGTTTGATCGGTGTTGATCACGTAATCTCGATTAAAACCGGTCATAAGTGACGCCCTTTGCGTGCTGAAAAGAGCCACCACTTTCTGTATATCTACTACATTTTGTACGTTCTTATGAGAGACGTATTTAGTGACGTTCCGTTGACCAATTTTATACTCCGATTTGAAATTTCTTGCCCAAGATAATGATGCAGCAAACGGAAAATCCTTGTTGGCCGTGTATTGAAGCGCTGCACCTGCAGCTCACTCCAAGTACTCTAATTGTTACATTCTCGTTACGACAAGGAGAATCGACAAATCTGTCTTACGTCCACTTATTTATCGCCTGGTATTTGTCGTATGTTGTCCCGCCTTTAACGATATCACTTTCTCACAATTTCAAGTCCTTCTTCCTTTTCAGGGCTGTTGTTGCTCCATTCCTTTGCAATGTTTGTAAGTTCCAGTTTGGATGATTACTGGCTAGCGCAACCGCCTTTACTTTTACTTCAACGGGTATAGCCCCGTAGTTCAATCGTTTAGTAACCTGTTCGTAATACTCATCGGGAACAGATGAAGCACATATTCCCAGTGATGTGGAGGTTTCCAAAGTGTTATGACCATTTTGCGATTCACTAGTCGGGACATCTTCCACTGACTCACCTTCTGATTCGTCTTCATGGTACAGTACTTCAGTATCAACAAAAGTCATTTCGTTCGTCAGCTCCAAAAATCGCTCGACGATAGCCGCTCCTATCAAACTGGAACGCCGAGAAACAGAACTGCCTGATTCCGGTAGTGCATTAATAATGCATCTGTCTTGCAACACTTTTACAAACCAAAACACAATGTCGGTAACTTCCCGCTTGCCATCGTCTGTGACAGTCTCCCAACTATATACTACAGCACTAGTCGAAGGGTGCACATCCTCCATTATTCAGATTATGCACCTGAAAGATATGAAACAACAAACAATAACTAGTTACTACGGCATAAACAGACGAGTTAATTACTACAAACTACATACAGCATTCGTCATATGTTACTTACGGAAGAACACTGTATTCATTCACAAAACGTATTTCATTCGACACATTAACGATGGAAAAATCACTACATGTATCCACGAGGTTCGCGGCAGCCTAATGACGAAAAAAAACTCTTTCCGATTGACTTCTATAAGGCTCGTGCTGGACACCTTCACTCTTCCAGGTTCACAACTATGTTATGACGAAGAGGCAACTGGGACAATGTAACTCTCCCCGTGCGCATTCCGTCCCGTGCCTCGTTGTAAACAAGCATCGCGCGGTTGGCTATCTGTAATCCCTCGTGAGGAATTCGCAGCATTCTTACTGGGAGTTGTTTTCATGTGGCAAGGCTTAAAAGTTTAATACACGGTGTTTGGGAAATTAGTTTGCCTACCGTATTATTATCATTCCTTATTGATTTACTTACTTTATTAACCCTCCTTTCCCTATCAATTGAGATATGGAAAAATACAAACGGAAAGAATAACATCCACGAGTTTTCTTCGAGATTCGAAACCGGGTTCTCCGATTCCCAGCCAGTTACCTTGGCCGTTGCGCTATCGCCGCTGTCGGCGAAAAGCGTTTACAATGAAGGTATAGAAGCGGCAGTTGTAAAAGTTTCTTTCCTCGATTTCTGGAAAAGTTTGCGTTTGCGGTCCCATACCTGATGACGAAAAATGCTCTTTTTACAATCATCCGTCGTTCCCTCGAATTTTGAGTGGATAGCTCGTCATAACCTTTAGGGGTGATTTTCTCAAAATTGCGGGGATGTTGACCCAAAATATCTTAGATTCCTTCGTTTTAGGTTGTACGCAAGCGACCTGCAAAATTTGAGCCAAATCAGTTGGCCGTGTCTGAGGCCTTCCCCTTGTTAGTCTCATCTTTATCGTGGATAAAGATGAGACTCTTTTCTTTCCCTTTCTGTCCTTCAATAATTTATTTTTCGTAGCAATTAATAGGACTTAGGTGTCAGAGTGGTATGTCTGTAGTTTCCTATATATCCATTTGTGACATCATCATAAGGGCTGAAGAAAATGATTTTTGAAATAACAAATCAGATTTTTGTATGTTTCCAGCGTTAGTTTTCTACTGTCCAGTAATAAACATTAGAATATATCTGGAATTGTCTTTGCCTCGTATAACTGCCACACAGTTTCGAGTCCGTGCCTGTATCTTTATCAATAGTAAACATCAAAGTAAATGTCTGTGATGCACAAAATGTGTCCCTGGTGCTACATTCAAATAATGTTTTCCAACAATGAGTGTAGAGTTTAGTGCCAAATACATTTATTATTTAAATACACATACTAAAAGGCAAACTGGTGGAAAATCTATTCGATGTGTCTAATCAGTCTTCATAAAGTGATTAAAAATTCACAAAATATTTAAAATAAAATCGGTAACATCTCAAAAATTGCTTGAAGTGCATGAGCTGATTGTCTCAAATTGTTCTGTGTTCAGGACCACGCTAATGGCGACTGTCCAACACTCTGCGAAATTACTCCAATTGTTGACTGATGTAAAATGTTTCAAGTCCCCAGTGAACTGACTTTGAGTGCCACTCGCCATGGGGATAATTCTAATTGCTGGCTGGTACTATTATCAAGAAACACAACCCTGTCCGACCACTTAACGAATGTTTTTTATGTGTAGAGTGAAGCAAAAATATTCAGTCTGTAGTTCAACAAACATTATGTGCTTCAGTCCAGCTCAGCGTGAAATTACTGAACCAGCCCTGAACGTAAAAACTGCGTTCATCCAAACCAGTGACGAAATTATTGTAAGTGTTGACTGCTTCAGTCCCGAAAATCTCCTAAGTTCGCAAAAACTGAACAGTTAAAAATGGAACACAGAGAGATGTATTTTGTGCCTCCTAGCGCCCCGATCCAACTGACCCAGTGCAGAGATGGCTGCGCCCTTTTACAAGGTAATTTTTTATACTCCTGGAATTTCCGAGAATCGGCGTCGTTGGCGCAAGGAGTGGCCGCGTGGTTTGAGGCGCCATGTCACGGATTACGCAGTCCTTCCCACCGGAGGTTCGAGTCCTCCCTCTGGCATGTGAGTGTGTGTGTGTGTTCCTCTTAGCATAAGTGAGTTTAAGTAGTGTGTAAGTCTAGGGACCGATTACCTCCACAGTTTGGTCGCTTAGCAATTCACACACATTTTCGGCGTCGTTCAGCGAGGTTAAGAAATCACCAGTCTCAATTACTTTTGATACAGAAACGTAATCTTAAAGCTAGAGGCGTCTGTAGAAATTCGTGAAAAAGCCGGTTAAAATGGTATACTACAACAAAAGAACAGGTTACGTAGTTCGTCCATAATTTTAATAAAAACGATTACACATTTCCAAAGAAAATATCAATATCCAGTTTTTGTTGACTGTGCCTCGAACAGTTATGACATGCACATGAATGGCACATCAGTTTTGTAGGAAACGATCGTCTCTTTCTATTGCTGCAATTCAACTTCTTGTAATTTAAATTATGGGTGAAATTATAAAAAATTCTAATTATCTGATTAAAACCAGTAATTAAACATAAAACACTTATGATCAAAGTTGTGTTTATGAAGTTTGTCTAGATATATCCACCATATGCTACGATGCTGTTCTTGTAACTATTGTGGGTAATTGATTACACTGTCTTTAATTAAACATCTAGTTCAATCGCCTCTCATTGACTAAGTAAGGATGTAAATAAACATGGTGGTGGTTCACTCAATGTGTCTTGACATGCACTTTTGTATCGTAGGTTGATCTCGCTTGCAGCTAAAATACTACAACTGTTGTTGTAGATAAGTTCGCTACAAACACAAAAAAAATGGTTCAGATGGCTCTGAGCACTACGGGACTTAACATCTGTGGTCATCAGTCCCCTAGAACTTAGAACTACTTAAACCTAACTAACCTAAGGACATCACACACATCCATGCCCAAGGCAGGATTCGAACCTGCGACCGTAGCGTTCACGCGGTTCCAGACTGAAGCTCCTAGAACCGCACGGCCACACCGGCCGGCCGCTACAAACACATTCTTGGTTCAATAACTAATTAAAAATAACATTTCCAAAGGTCGATATGTACACCAGCTGAACTGTCTTGCTCTACTCTTGATGATCGTGTGTGGTGCTCTGCTGTAAATTTTTTAGCTTACGCTAGACGTGTTCAAACGTGTACGACGTTATTCAGTACACTGTTCGGGTCGCAGTGGTACACGTGACGTCATGTCCGGACCAGCACGATTTTGACAGGAACGCCCGCACTAGCTTCAAGGGCAGACGCATACTAGATTGATCCATTGTGTCTTCCAGAATGACAAGGTCACCCAGGGAATGCCCTCCGGCCTAGACCCTTCCAAAGATTGTTACAGGATGTTTGCCTTCAGACGTATCACCCTGTACACACCACTGACCATCTGCCTGATGGAGTTTAAAACATGATCCTCTGAGTGCACTTTCGGTGAACGGTCGTTGACGAATCACTGTTGATACCACCTTGGTCCATCTGGACAGTCAGTTGCTCCATCTGGACGGTCAGTGCGAGTCTATTTGCCCGTACGCATCTCCACAGCCGTGGTCCACCTCAGTCTTCTTTAGCTTGTGGTGCACCACAGATGCCTTGAAGCCAGGTTTCGATATCGGTGTTTTACCATGCATGGTGTACTTCAACCACGGCGGCATTGAACATAGCTGTTACGGAAATACTTTCACCTGTAGTCTGAAAGCCAATGATCGTCCCCCTCCGTTTCCGCACTGCGGCAACTACTGCACCGTTTTCCGCACCCCTACGATGTGTATTCCACTACTATAGCTGCCACCTGCCGTCTGTGTCATCAACTGCACGTTGATGACGAAGTTAGGCGGTGCTCAAATTTATGCGACTAGACCGTGCAGTATCCGAAATATCTGCCTTTGATTTTTCGCTAGATTCCACTTATCAGCTTTTGTTAAATTTACATCCCCTTCAAATATTTTATCATCAGTATATGTGTTAACGCGTGCAGTATGATTTTTGTTCAATAAATGATTCTAGGTGTGTGAACGCATCGTATCTCATTCTGGCCAGACACCATGATTACGGGTGCCTGCAACAGCATTCGAAGCGTTGATATCCTTATCATATATGACTGACTCACACAAAATCAAACAGGGGTAACGCAGGAGTAGCTTTAGTTATGAATAGGAAACTAGGAATGCGGGTACGCTACTACAAACATCATAGTGAACGCATTATTGTGACCAAGATAGATACGAAGCCCACGCCTACCACAGTGGTACAAGTTTATATGCCAACTAGCTCCACAGATGACGAAGACATTGATAAAATGTATGATGAGATAAAAGAAATTATTCAGATAGCGAAGGGAGGTGAAAATTTAATAGTCATGGGTGACTGGATTTCGATAGTAGGAAAAGGGAGAGAAGGAAACGTAGTAGGTGAATATGGATTGGGGGAAGAAATGAAAGAGGAAGCCGCCTGGTAGAATTTTGCACAGAGCGTAACTTAATCATAGCTAACACTTGGTTCAAGAATCATGAAAGAAGGTTGTATACATGGAATAACCCTGGAGATACTGGAAGGTGATAGAATATATAATGGTAAGACAGAGATTAAGGAACCCGGTTTAAATTGTAAGACATTTCCAGGGGCAGATGTGGACTCTGACTATAATCTATTGGTTATGAGCTGTAAATTAAAACTGAATAAACTGCAAAAAGGTGTGAATTTGAGGAGATGGGACCTGGATAAACTGAAAGAACCAGAGGTTGTAGAGAGCTTCAGGAAGAGCATTAGGGAACGATTGACAAGAATGGGGGAATGAAATACAGTAGAAGAAGAATGGGTAGCTTTGAGAGACGAAATAGTGAAGGTAGCAGAACATCAAGTAGGTAAAAAGACCAGGGCTATCAGAAATCCTTGTGTAACAGAAGAGATATTGAATTTAATTCATGAAAGGAGAAAATATAAAAATGCAATAAATGAAGCAGGCAAAAAGGAATACAAACATCTCACAAATAAGATCGACAGGAAGTGTAAAATGGCTAACCATGGATGGCTAGAGGAAAAATGTAAGGATGTAGAGGCACATTTCACTAGGGGTGAGATAGATACTGCCTACAGGAAAATTAAAGAGACCTTTGGAGAAAAAAGTACCACTTGCATGAATATCAAGAGCTCGGATGGAAACACAGTTCCAAGCAAAGAAGGGAAAGCAGAGAGGTGGAAGGAGTATATAGAGGGTCTATACAAGGGCGATGCACTTGAGGACAATATTATGGAAATGGAAGAGGATGTAGATGAAGATGAAATGGGAGATATCATACTGCTTGAAGGGTTTGATAGAGCACTGAAAGACCTAAGTCGAAACAAGGCCCCAGGAGTAGACAACATTCCATTAGAACTACTGACATCCTTAGGAGAGCCAAGCCTAACAAAACTCAACTATCTACTGAGAAAGATGTATGAGACTGGCGAAATATCCCCAGACTTCAAGAAGAATATAATAATTCCAAT